>NC_141756.1:66449239-67120687 GCF_982258835.1 Parasteatoda tepidariorum | reverse complement strand
ACTTGAGTATTATTTTTTTCTGTGGTTTCTAAATTTTTTAAAATATCTCATGTTAAAATGTCTCCACTGACAACAGTAAAAAAAATTAAAAAATTTCTTTTGAAAATAAATAAGTAATAAGTTAGACCAAGCCTCGGTTGGGATGAATTATCTGACTTCTCTAAAACGGTTTTAGACACAAAAATCTTTTTATTGAATGTATATTAGTACAACAAAGAGATTTAATGTTTACAATTTTAATTTTGACATAATTGATAAATTTTTTAATTTCTAATACATAATTGTTTATGTGTATATTATTTTAGGTGACATACTTTTTGTGACGAAAATTTATGCTTTAATTTTATTAAAATTTTGTTTTACAGACTTGCTTATTTTTCTCTCTACTATCTGTGATATTTTGGAATAGCATCTACATAAAAGCAGATAAAAACTATCCTAAGTACCCAAAAGTAAGTATGTTTTTATTTTTCCCATCAAATTAACATTTTTATTTGAAAAGAGTAAACAGATTTTAAGCATTATTAAAAGACGAAATGAAATCTTTAACAAAAATGTAACAGTTTGTTCATTACTAATACAATTTTTGTGGTAAAGTAGTATTTTTTCAGTAGGGTCAGGTTAGCTAAATTGGGTACATGTTAAAAAAATTATATTTTCGTCTTTTAAGTTGAGATAATTTTAATAATTTTAGGGATTGCTGGGATTGCTGCAAGCATTTTTTTTTTTCAGTTTTATAAACTGATAAAAAAAAAATTTAAGATTCACAAACTATATGTTTATGTAGTTTAAGCTGTTGAGGAACTTTCTTCCAATATCTTTAAAAACTGTTAAAAATTCCTAATTTTAGTTGAAACAGGTAGAGGGACATCTAAATAACAGATCTACATAGAAATTTAAAAATAAATTTTAAAATTCTATTTATTGTGAATTGTTTTCTGAGGTGGGGAGAAGTAGGTATATCAGTAGGCTTAGCTATGTGTTGCATGAAAGAGATATTGTTTTTACTTCTGCGTTATCCTCTGTTCTGTAAAAAGTATGTTCTGTCTGAAAGAAAGTCTGTTGCGTAGAAGGTATCTAATGCTCTATATTTTATAAAAAGATAACTAAAAAAAGTATTTATTCATTTGATTACTGTCATACATAGTAATTTTAACTCTGAAAGCAAAATTTTTTTAAATTTAATTTTTAAAGAGAAGAATGACCAATATAACCGACGTATTATACAATTAAAGAAATTACCAAAATAGTATGATTTTATAACTTAACAGGTATATTTATAGATATAGATGACTTTCCAGGCAAGTTTTTGCATTCATATGACAGTTTTTTCATGAAAAAGGACTATTTCCATAAAGTAGCTAAATTCAATAAAATACATGTCTTTTATAAATAGTAAAAACACTTTAAACTACCACTGTAGATATTAATTTTTAAATTTTCAAATAAACCAAAAGCTATTACACTTTTCTTGCTTTTTGATGAAATTCTGTTGTAAAACTCAGTAAAATAAGCTGAATTCGAAGTGAAATCTAATATTTTGATAACCACAAACTGCTTAATTTAATAATATGAAGGAAATATTTTTATGCGATATATTTTTTCAAATATAATAATGACACATTTATTTAAGAGCATTTTTATTTATAAAACAATATTTGGATATGTTTATTAATGAAATGTAGATTAATTTAAGAAGTGGGTATATCGAACCATGTTCTTTTGAATGCATCACCGTAAGAAAACAATCAAACAAAATAGATAAGTTATACTTCATATTTAAGCTTCATGAATCCAATGTATGCAAAATGTATCAAAATGTTCAGTAAAATAAATTTAATGGTCTAGTTTTACAGCCTTTTTTAATAAAAAGCTTGATTTTATACCCACTTTACCCCATCGGTCCCCATTCTTAAAAAAATGGCTGAATACATGACGATCAAGAATGTTTCATGTATAGATTTAATACATATTTAATCAAATGCTGTAAAGAAAATTGAAAAATTCCTTAGAGTAATGTTAGTAGTATATATATATGGCATTAGTGTTAAAAGCGATGAACTAGATCATTTATTTTTCTGGAATTTGAAAACGATAATAAATTACAAAACGATGTGTGATCTAGTTGCGCCTTCGTTATTGTATTTGTTAAGTGATCTAGTTACGCCGCCGATGTTTTTTCAGTTTTAATATGTTCTTGAATTTGATGTTTATTATTTGGTAGAACTGTTATGTTTAGGATTATTAAAAAGTTGTTAAGTTTTCAACGCTAGTATTGGTAGCTTTTTCAAACAGAGTTGTGTTTTAATTTATTCTAGTTCGTGGTTTAATATTTCAGTTGCGTTTTTAATCAGTTCTAGTTCATGTTTTAACAATTAGTAAAATGTATGTAGTTAGATTTTAAGTTGAAGCGGTCAGATTCAATATTCGTAAAATCAATATTGTTAAGGTTTTAGTTAAGTCGAACGAAAAAGTTGTAAAAAATATATTGTTAAATTTTTAGCAAAATCACATGAAATAGAAAGTCCTTGAGCCCACCACTATGAAATATGTGGATGTAAAAAAAGCTTTATCTTAAAAATTGAGAAAAATGCTGCTTTATATTCAACCAAATGGAAAAAAAACGCTAGATTCTATTCATTTCTAAATATAATTATAACAAAAGTTCGCAAAATTGCACAAACTTATTAACTATTTAAAAGTAAAAAAACTAGATTTTGCTTTTTTTCTTTGTACATTTCTTTGTACTCCTTAAATGTTTGGAATTCTAACTATTGTTAGCTTGAATCATATTTTACAGACACAAGGAAAACCGTTCTATATATAAATATTGATGTAATATAATATAACTAGATATTACGAGACTCAATAACGACAAGTTTTCAAACCCTTTTATAACCTTTTGATTCCTAAAAATTATATACATGACTGATATTTACTTATTGTATAGATGAAATCTTAAATCTAATATCAATTTCAATTTAACTTAAAAAAACACTATTCAGCAAAAAAAAATCAGGAAGGCATTTTATTTAGTTTTAATGTAATGCTTTAATAAGTAAAATATGCTATTAGATTTTACTGAGATAATTTAAAAATTTAATTTATCGTCAGCAAAATTAAAATCTCATAATTGTATATTCCGTATCAATTTTGAAAACTTATTATATTACCATGAATTCTAGAACTATAAATTTATTTCTTATATAAAAATTTGCAATCATTGCACTTTGTTTCAAAAAATAATTGTATTTTCTCATTGTAACACGTATTGTTTTTGTAGATTTTTTGTTGAACTTGTTCATCAGATTAATAATATAAAATTAGAATTTAATTTTAAAGAAATTAATACAACTTAAATTAAATAGTTGAAATAAGAAAACAATAAGACATAAACAGTAAAAATATTATCTAATAAAAACGTTTACTCTAAGATTACATTTAATTTAATAAGTGTTACGAGCTTAAAAAAGTCTTAAGTCAATTTAGTTCCGACATCAAAAAATATTTATAAAGTAAACATTAGTATCATGTAATAATAACATTAAATATATATGTTATCAAAATTATAGAATACTTTGTAAGATTCCTGTGTCGTAGATTATTATATAACATACCACAATTTTCTGAAATTTAGCAAGGAATCATATACTTTTTAAAGCAGCAAAAACTTTCATTTTACAATATAAAAATTTTTTGTTTACTAAATAAAACTTATTAATTTCTTTACTTAATTCCTTTCAAAAAGTTCTAAGCCTTTCTCAATGATTTGCAAAAGCAGTTAAACTTGCAATATAAATGTTGTAATACAATTTGATTTTAAACACTGTCATCTAGATTTCGTCATATTTTTTCTCATAAAAGATAACTCACTTTAACTGGCAATAACTGTTTATTGCTCTTATAAATCATTTTTAGATTGCTATTTACAAGATAAATGTAGACAGTTAAGAATTAATTAGTGGAATGTATTTTTTAGGTGAGGGCATTTATTAGCCTTTTTTGCATATCTTTTGATTAATCAGTAACGACTACAAAATTGAGAATGAAAATGTATTTCAGGAAATAAAAAATATAGGAAAATTTATTTGTATTATTCGAAATAAAAATTGCTGTATTTTAATTTCTTCACTTCATTATTGAATGACATTCATATAGCATTGACATTCATATAGATTATTCATTAAAAACATTCAGATCATTGCAAAAAAATATTACCTTTTTGGATAAATTCTCTCTCAATTCTTCTATGAAATAAGGGAAAAAATTGTTAGAGAAGCATTTTATTTCTTAAAATATATCCGCATGTATATTTATTTGCAAATGTATTTCCTAGCGTAGCAATACAAGCTTAAGATATAAATATATTTTTTAAACTGAAAAATAATTCCTTCGTATTAAGAGTTTTAGTCTAAATATCATTTTAAAAAATTTTTTGATAACCTTGCAGTTCTTAATTATAATTTTTATTTTTTTTTTCAGAAACCTTATTCATTTGGATACAACACGGATGATGGCTATGGTAACTCTCAAAATCGTTACGAGTCTTCTGATCCTTACGATGGATCTGTAAAAGGATCATATGGTTACTGGAATGCCGATGGCGTCTATCGTACTGTCTATTATGTTGCCGATAACGCAGGGTTTAGAGCGAAAATTAAAACAAATGAGCCTGGTACTGCTAATCAGAATCCAGCCAGCGTAGAAATAACAGCATTGGACCCACCTCCTTACAAGCCTCCTCCGAAAACTTATCCTGCTTATCCACCTCCTGCATATTCGCCTTCATATCCATCTTATCCCTCACCTCCTCAGTATAAGTATCCAGAACCGACAAAAACTTCTTATTCTTATAGTTACCCACCCAGCTACCCTAAATATTCTAGTCCTTATCCCCAACCAAAATATCCACCACCAGCTTATCCTCAATCAAAATATCCACCACCAGCTTATCCAAAACCAAAGTATCCAGCGTATCCTCAGCCGAAGTATCCAGCTTATCCTCAGCCAAAGTATCCAGCATATCCTCAACCAAAGTATCCATCTTATCCTCAACCAAAGTATCCAGCCTATCCTCAACCAAAGTACCCACCTCCAACCTACCCAGAGCCAAAATACCCTGCACCAGCGTATTATCCACAACCTGATTACCCTTCACCTCCCCCTTATTCTCCACCTAAATATCCTGCTCCAAAATATCCTCAACCTAAGTATCCTAGCTATCCACCTCCTGCCCCGAAATATCCTTCGCCTCCAAAACCAGATAAACCTAGCTATCCTCCACCTCCAAAATACCCACCCCCTGCTACTTATCCCGATCATCCAAAAAGTTACAACCCAAAATACCCAGAACCAAGTTATCCTCCCCCTCCACCAAAAAGCTACAAGCCAAAATACCCAGAGCCAAGTTATCCTCCCCCTCCACCAAAAAGCTACAAGCCAAAATACCCAGAACCAAGTTATCCTCCCCCTCCACCAAAAAGCTACAAGCCAAAGTACACTCCAAGCTATCCACCACCTGCACCGAAGTATCCTGCACCACCAAAGTATCCCACCTACACTCCTTCACCAGGATATAAATATCCTTTACCTCCACCAACAGAAGCACCTCCTGCAGAAGAAAAACCTGTTGATCCACCTATTGAGGATCCACCCACAGACGATGCAGAAACAGTTACTGAAGCCGCCCCAGAAGAGCCCAGTGGCGAACAAGTTACTGAAGTAGAAGGTCCAGAACAACAACAACCAGTTAGGTCTGAACGTCTGCAAAGACAAAGGCCGGCTTTTGGTAAAAGATTAAGACCCTCCGTGAATAGATTTTCAGCTCCAAGTCCTCCACTTGAAAGGTTAGAAGTGGAATCAGTTGAGATACCTGATGAAATATGGGATTTGAGGCAATAATTATGCTATATGTTTAGAAAATCTAGATTTTATCACACACTGAGACGTTCAACATATCGGATGTTATGTTATTATGACGGGTTTTGTCATCAATATCTTGATTTGCATTATATGCAAGTTTTGCACAAATTTTGTACTGGTCAAGCATTCGAAAGCTTTTTAATGCAGAGTTTTATAAATAATGTACTATATATTTCATGATTCATTTTTTATGGGTGATAGATTTAATCTGTATCATTTTCATCAACTTAACCTCGGTACCAATTTTTATATGTGATTATATTGTATATATTTTTAAATGTGAAGGGTGTGTAACTTGATTGGTTGAATAAATATATTTATGCATTGCAACAAAAAAGTTTTGTCGTGAGTTTTATGATGTTTCACTAACAGATTTTAGAAATAGTGCTTACATTAACTAAAACAAAAAGCAACATGAATAAAGTACAGAAATGGACACATAGTTTCAGTTCTATGAATTGGCACTTTCTTCAATGTCTCAACACCAGATGACAGTAGAAGAGAAAAGAGACAAACGTGTGCAAACTTACTTAAATAGTAGGGTCAAAGGAAAAAGTTTGAACAAGATAATAAAATAAAGGCTTCAATAACGAGGCATGAGGAAGTTTAGAGGAAGTGCAAATTATTGAATTAGAATAATAGAAATAATAGTATTATTATTATAATTATTAATAATAATAGTATAATATTTTTAAAAAACAATATAATAATAATAATATAATATTAAAAAGATAATATAATAATATTAGTACAATATTTTTAATAATAATAATAAAAATATTAATGCGAAAAAATTATCCTGAACTAAATTATTAAAAGCTTTCAAAATATGCAATGATTCCCGAAAATCGAGCTTGGTAGATGAAAAGCATTTTTGAATGATTATACGAGAATAAATTTCAAATCTAGGATTAGAATTCCAACTATGAAGGACGTTTAATATCTTGATTTTGGGACATATCTTTCATGTTCCTTTAGACGAAATTTAAAAATGCGTTTAGTTTGTCCAATATACGTTTGACCACTCTGACAAAAAGTTTGATTTCTAAGAATCGTTCAATATTTCTCAAGTTTGTTCTCCTTTCTCTACTGACCTAACTGAGGAGTTTTTAAATAGTTTGAAAAGTTTTTAAATACTGCGTTTTAAAGTGCACTGCATTTTAAAGACAAAAGAATTATTTATTCAACAAAACAGTATAGTTTAAAAATAAAGTTTTGCTTCGATTTTAAGAAACTAAAATTGTAGTTTTTGGTGAAAGGATTCCTGAGAACACCCCTTTAAACATACATAATTATTTACGAATATTTAAATGGCGTTAAAAAATTACCTATTCAATCCTTTTAACAAATTTTAAACATAATAATAATAATATATTTTTTACATACGTCCTATTATAAGTATCCTTATGTCCCGTTACAATTAAAAATTATACTTTTTTGAAATACTTATTTTTATATTGCATTTGCAATACTTAAATTTAAAAAAAGTACTTCTTTATGACGTCACTATAGTGAACTGAAATTTATAATGACTCAAACCATTATTTGAAAACTGGTAAAAAGCTCAAAATTATATATTTTTAAAAACTGAAATATGTAAAGCTCTCTGGAGCTATAATTTTTTTTTATATTTTAGAAATAACTCAGAAACTTTCAGCTCAGAACAATAAACGGCATTATAATCTATGTTCATTATTTTTAATATAGATGTACTAATATAAGCTTTCAAGTTAAACGTGACTTATAATTTCTTAGTGCAAAATTATTGTTTAAAAAAATGCATATGTGCCATTTCATAAAACAACAATAAAGTTAAAACAAATTGTAAACAAGTATGATTTGCAATTGTCAGGTTCTCATACTCGTTATCTGTTTTCAATCTTAAATATCCATTTTAAATTGTATAAGAGACATTCAGATACTTTGTTGAATAAAAAAATTTTCAAAACAAATTACCCGGAAATTTTTAGAAATTTGAATGCTATTTTATTTCTCAACTGTTCTAGCTGTTGAACCCAGAGCTTCTCGAATAAAAAGAAGCTCAATATTGATCTGTGGTACCAGTTCTTGAGAATAAATACTTAACATATTACTATTTTATATTAATTTTTTTTTAAAAGTGATGCCAAACTATATATGTCACTCTTTAGCCTTGTTATGGATTTTTCTGAACTGGCACTTAACATGCAGCTTGATTTTTTTTTATCAATCAAGGGAGCTTGAGTCGCGGTGACTCAGAGGATTGAGGATTCGCATTCCAATGAGGAAAACCGGGATCCTCACATTAATTTAAAGTAAAAAATACAAAATGGAGTATGAATAATATTTGTATCATGAGAAACGGTGGCTCTGGGAAAAGATGAAGAAAAGATTATTATGTTTTTGTCGTGTTAACGATTCAGTTCTTCTAAATGCACTCTGATGAACGCAGGAAAGACAAAAAAAAGTAAAATGAATTTTATGCTGCTTCATACTAAACTATTGTCACTGTTTTACATGATAAAATGAGTATCCAATTCAATTTTATGTTTTTTAAAATGAGGATCACTTACGGATGGAAAAAAAACGTGGGGAAAATTCTAGTTTACTAAAATCTGAAGTTCACTGTAACTGCAACCGTGATTGCTCCATTGTTATAATTCATCATGATACCGAGTATATATATACCTTCAAGTCATACTATCTGAAATTTAATTTAAAATGGTTAAGATTATAGGCCTTTAGCCATTTGCATATGGAAGTTTTTATAACCAAAGATATAACCAATCCTATAAAAGCATTGAAATAACTAAATTTCAAGTGCATAACTTTAAAATGAGAATGAGAAAAAATAAGTTCTTAGAAACTAAATCAGCTAATATATGACTCACAGCTATGAGCTTTTGTATGAAAATTTACGATTTGCAACAAAAAATTACTATCTTTAGTAGAAGTTAATCAGGTCAATAGAGTATTATTTTTAAATGTATTGCGCAAAAACAATCACGAAATCTTACAAATGACAATACAAAAACGTCTTAATAAGCTTAGTATATTTGTCGTATCAATTTTCTCTGTATAACATCTTGAAGATTGCTATGAAAAATATATCAAATATTATTTTTGATAAAATATAATAAAGAAAATTAATAATGGGCAATAAAAATATATAGCAGCAATTTAGTTGGTAATAAAAACACAATTGAGGAAACAATAAAATCTAGCATTTTGTAGCCTAGAAAATTTAATAACCATTATTTCAATTTCTCTTTTACATCTGCTAGGTTATTGATATGATTTTTCATCTTAAGTTTTGAGATCTAAACTTTCGAGGAACTTAATTTATTCTTTTTATTTCTTAGTGTTGAAGAAGCAAATAAAAAGCATTTTAAGATAAACATTTGTTTAAGCATTCGAATTTTTATGCGTTAGATGTCACAAACTTATACAGTAAGAAAGAAATATAAACTTAATCGAAACTGGCGAATCTCTATGAAGGAAAACAGGAAAAATATCAGAATCAACTTGATTCCCTGATGAAAGTTTTAGATGTTTTCTTATTATTACCTTTTACTTCCTCTTAGTTTCCTCTGGCAATTAAGCATTTTCGCCGTTCTCGTTCATGATTCGTCTAGCTTTGAATGCTTTTTTTTAAATAAATTTATGGCTTTCAGTACGTATATTTATTGCAAATTTATTTTTTCTTCGGAGGTTAAACATTTTCGTCATATTTTCAATTATTCATCAATTTTTGATTACTTTTTTTAAAATTAATTAAAAACTTTTAGTATGCATATTTAATTTATATATATTTCATCTCTTTTTAACAAGAGTACTTAAAATATGTACTGAATGCGATAAATCCAGAAAATCTTTAAAAAATATTGTTGTAATAAAAATTTCAAACTCTAATTTTATTTTCAAAGTCATCAAATTTATGTTTGCATGATGTCAGGCATGTTTTGAGCCAAAAGCTAAGCACTAAGTCTAAATTTATTATTTTTCTCGCGTTTTAAGTAAAAATGTTTAGAACGTTTCATTAAAAAATAAATATTGAACAATAAATATAGTTCTATCAATGTATATCTGAAATTTTTTAAAAGATTTCAGTTCCCAGGTAATCAACCATATAATTAATCTAGAAAAAATATTATTTTGATATCCATGCAATGCAATCACTGTAAAAAAAATTTGTTGTTTGGTTGCCATCGTTTTTGGTGTTGAGAAAAACTGGTCACGTTTTTATATTTACCTTTTCACTGTTATAGTTTTGTTTATTTATTAATCCATTTTATGCTTGTTTATTTACTGACAACAAGCATTTTCATGCGTATTAGAATCAATTTATGGCTTCATTGAGAAAAAATTTTGTTGAAAAAAACAATAACTTTTTCGTAACATATTTACATTTAATCTTTCAAATAATTGTCATTCTATTAATTTTATATACTTTTTTACACAATAACCACAATTTTGTACTTAAAAATGTATTTAGTTTACCTCCATACCAAAAATTGCGGGCCAAGCTTTTTTACAGTGATTCATAGCAGAACTCTGCGCGTGGCATGAACAATTTAGTCTTTACAATTACAATTCAGTTGACAAGTTTTTTTTACTCTCAAATTTGCCGTTATTTTTAAAAACAAAAAAGAAATTTTTGAAGATTAAAAGTTTGTTTTAGTTTTAAAATTTTAGATCCCTGCTTACCGAAAATGAAATTAAGATTTAATAAAGGTTATTTTCGACAAAAAAAATTCCGCTGAATCTTACGTAACCAAAAATTAACTAAGAATTTAAAAAGTGTTTGCGGAGGAAATTGCAATGTTAACTCATTAAAAAAAAGCCTTGTTTAATAAGCCTTGTTAATATTTTTTCCTCTGATTAAAATTTGAATTGGAATCAAAGTATGGAAGCCTTGTTTAATTTCCAATGCAAGCATAAATTCATTATGTTTTATCAGGACAAAATCTCACTTCAGATTTTTTAAAATAATATTTTATTTTGCTTTCTCTGAAAATATATATTACACATATAAACAGAAGAAGAGTCCCTAAAATCACAGTACACTTGTACACCATAAAATAAAAATTGCTTGCATAAAATCACTTATACATCAGTTTTACCATAAAACACTGTACAAACATAAAAAGAACAACAAAAACGAGGGTAAGAATTATTACAAAATGAGAAAAGAGAATAAATAAAGGATGAAGAGTTGAATAAGTGAAAAGCATTCGCCACTGGCATGTTGAATCAGATAATTAAAGTATCTCATGACTTAACTCTAAGTAATAAGAACCAAAATTTAAAAAAAAAAGTTTCAATGCGTTTTATATCACTAAAAATCAAATAAAAGAATATTGGAAAACTAAGCCCAAGCCGAGAAACATTATATACACCAAAACCAAATAGAAAACTTGGCACATGTTACAGATGCATAGCTTAGAAACAGTTACATTTAAAGATACAGTTACTTTTGTATTGCGGTTACGTTTTTGTTACAGTTAAAATATTTTTTTACCTAATCCTTTGGAGGAAACAAATTATAGGTTTCGAAATTTAAATGCATAAAACATTCCTTTTAAATTTAAGTCATGTTTTAGCTTTTTATAAAATTACTTTTCGATGTCTTTTATTAAATAGAAAACGCTTTGAAAATCCAAAATAGCCATCACATAGTGATAAAAAAAACGTAAAATATCTCATACATACTAGATAACAATTGCAACTACAAGTGATCTTAAAAAAAAGTTAAGATCACCGTAGACAATATTATTGTACAAAACCATGCATCACAATCGAGGTTTGAAAACAAAACTTAGTCCTTCACTTCATTTAATAGACATCATCATACTTGCGGTAATGTGGTTTGTATCCGTAAGCTGGGATCTTGTATACTTTTGGTGAGCTAGGAGCATAGACTGGTGTTTTGTGAGAAACTTTGTAAGCAACTGGAGCTTTGTATGCTACTGGAGCCTTGTATACAACTGGTGCTTTGTAAACTGGTTCAGGAGCTTTGTAGGCAACTGGGGCTTTGTAGGCAACTGGAGCTTTGTAAACAACGGGGGTCTTGTAAACAACTGGGGCAGATCCGTAGCTATCGTAATGAGCGGGAGCTGTGTAGTGAACTGGAGCACTGTAAGCTGGAGCATGGTGAACAACTGGCGATTCAACTGCGTTGACATCAACATCAGCTGGGTTTTGGTTGGCGGTTCCTGGTTCGTTTGTCTTGATCCATGCTCTGAAACCGTGTTTATCAGCAACGTATTCTACGGTTCTGTATATACCATGGGCATCAGTGTATCCGTATGATCCCTTTTTAGCTCCGCTAGCATCGCTGTCTTCTTGACGGAATTGTTTGTTGCCATAAGCATCTTTGGTTTCATAGCCAAAACTGTAGGGTTGGGGTTTTTCCTGTAAGCAAAACAAATGCATCAATAAAGTTCAGTGTAATTAGACGTGATTAATTGAGCACATAGTACCATAATATCAATATTTTTAACTTCAATAATATGTAAGTCAATGAAACATTAATAACTTGCTTGAAAGTACTACATTCCTGCTTAAGTTGAACCCTAAAATAGGGGAATCCAGTTTAAAAGAAAACTCTTCCATATCGTAGAATATTGAGCCATATTCTGCTATAACATGGCCCAATATGGTACCATAATAAAGTTGTACCAAATTTGAAAGGAAATTTGGGGCAATATGCTCCTTAAGTTTTAACAGTGTTGTACACTTCCTATCAAAGTTTTTCGCGAGTTTTTGAAAATATATTGCTAAAGACATTTTGAAATTCTGTAATGAAAATTTGGTTCGAAATAATAACTTAGAAATATCCCAATATGCTGAACTAAATACAAATTTCCATGGAAAAAGGATAAAGCATATTGTAGATACAACTATGAAGGAAGTTTTAAAACAATATAAAGAGAGAACTATCATTGATGAAACATTAAACCAAAATATTATCTTAATTTAATGAATTCAAATTTATGAAGAATTCAAATTTATTATAAATTTTTAAACATTTTTGTATACAGTTTTAAAACGATTTTTCATAGATTAAAGAAGGTTTCATTTTAGCTACAAAAAGAAAAGAAAGGTATATTTACAGTACTATATGATAATGACATGTCTGGTAAAATAAAAGCATAATCCTGGTTAATAAAACCAAAATGTATGGTATTTGAACCATTTATTTGGTAATTTGGTAATTTTTATATGGTAAATGTTTTCCGGAAATCCTGGTTTTTATTATTCTAGTTTTTATTACCACACATTTAGTAGAAAATGCAAAACTGAAGAAAAATTTAACGGAATAAATGTTTGATCTCCTCTGAAGTATCATGATAAAATTACCAAATTTTACCAAATTTCCCAAATTTAGTCACATACTATAAGCCCATATTTTATTGTTAACTTTACCAAATTCAGTGCCAAAGTGCTTCGGTCTTCCCATAGAGCTGGGAAACTGGAAACATTTACCTTATTCTGGTAGTTTTGACCATACTTTTTCTCTCCGCGTAAGCATTTTTCGAATATAATGTCTTTCATAATTAGTTATCATAATTATAGGCACATTATTTTTTAAATCAGATAACACAATGATTTTTTGCGTAATTATAAAATTATTTTATTTCTTTATGAATTGCGTATATTATCTTAATAGATTGAAAAAACTGAGACATAATACATACGTGGACTTCATATACAGGCTCTGGAAGAGAGTAAGATGGTTTGTATCCATAAGATGGAGTATGATGGTCATAACCATAT
This sequence comes from Parasteatoda tepidariorum, assembly GCF_982258835.1. Classification (NCBI taxonomy): domain Eukaryota; kingdom Metazoa; phylum Arthropoda; class Arachnida; order Araneae; family Theridiidae; genus Parasteatoda; species Parasteatoda tepidariorum. The sequence continues at coordinate 67,107,007 of NC_141756.1, read as the reverse complement.
GGGTCAGCTGAAACTAAGGTCAAGCCTAAAACAGCAATGATAACCTAAAAGGAAAGAAAATTATAAATTACAAACTAAAATATTTCAAAAATTAATTAAAACTAAAACTATTTTACAAGTTACATTACTTGGAGTGTTGTTGTTTTTTTAAGTATCTGACAAAAATAGAATTACAATAAAATTTTGGTTTTATTTTATAAATTTCAATAGAGGGTTGAAATAGAGTAAATAGAGCAAGCGAAACAAATTATGGTGATGTTACCGTACTGCATGGTAAAGATATTTCTGGTTTAAAAAAACTACCCTAATTCGGCAATAAAAACCAAAATATACAGTATTTAAATCATTCATTCTGAAATTTTTTCCATTCATATGGTAACGGTTTACCGACAATTTTAGTTTTCAAAATTATTGTAATTACCACACATTCAGTAAAAAATACAAAGTTGAATAGTAAATTTCAACGAATAAATGGTTTTTATGTCTGGTCTAAGGTTATCATGATAAAATAACAAAATTTTACCATTTTTGAAATTTTTATCATATCTATAAGATCATATTTTATTGTTAATTTTACCAAAATCACTTACCAAAGTGTTTCGGTAAAAATTACTAATGTTTTGGTGCTCCCGTAGAGCCAGAAATGCCGTACATTTCACCATGTTCTTGTACATTCGAATATATTTTATTTTAATTTTCCTTAGCATGTAGTTAAAAATAATAAATTCGCCTTAAAAGATGTTGTAAAAAGTAAAAAAATTAAATTTATGGAAAACTTTGAAAACACTGTAAGGTCACGCTTAATAAATTTAATTTAATTAATCAACCTTCAGTTTTTATTTTTTTTATTTTAACAAACGTGCTAAAATGTAGAGCGTAGCTTATTCTTCAGACAAGCAAATTTTTATTTTTCATTCTTTCAGATAAAAATTATCTTAGATATAATTCTCATTTAATCTGTAAGAAAATAAAAACATTTATTAGTGGAAATCATAAATCAAAAAATGAATTTTATGATTAATTCTTCAACAATCGCGAAATGAGTTCGAAGTAACAAAATAAGGTCACATCAATTTTATCAAAAGTGAAATGATTTAAGTATCACCTACTATAATTGCATCATAAGAAAACGGTACAAAATGATTTAAGAGTTCATTTAGAGGCCTCGATATTATAGTTAGATGGCAGATAATGCTTTCGGTTCGACCGGAAGTATCCCTCATTAATGCAACAAAGAATAATCGAACAATGGTATAAACTTTCTCACACATTTTAATCGTTCTAAAAAACAAACTCGCCGAACGCAATTTATTGAAAGCCGATGGCTCCAGTAATGAGCACCAAACAGTAGAATAATTAAAACTTTTCAATTCTTATCAATGGCAACTCTATTTAAGCAGAATACATTTGGCCAGGAAGTTTATGAATCTTCAGTTACAGATGAAGTTACCTGATAACGGTCTCGTTTAAGATCTTGCTCTAATTGCCAGCATCTATTGTTCGGAGACAGTTTCAGGACTTTTTTCTTCACATCTTTTGATATTTAAACTAGGTTTGGGCTCTCTTTATTAATCGTACTTTTTCTAGAAATGAAATTCCAAGTTGCTACAATCTTTATCAATCTTCGATAGATCTTTCTTTGGGAGGATATTGTGAATATCTTTTGAAAGTAAAAAAGCTAAATTCGAAAGTAGTTTTACCTTTCCTGTATTATTTCTCATTGTTCTAAGATCTTCAAGTATGTATTTCATTGTCTCACTGATGCTAATTGCGCCAGAAGCGTGCCACTAATACCCTGCAATCGGTGTTGCGTCACTTAATTGCGCAAGGTTATCGAACTCCACCGAAAGTGCGCAACACGTCACATAGCGTGTAGCTGTTAGTTTTGTAGCCCGTTACAACATGGCGGAAGTATTAAACTTAGAATAAGTGTTCGCGTGTTTAAATTTATGGGGGGTACTTAACGGCTTAGCTTAGTAGGTCGATTCCCTGCATTATTTACATAAATATTTATGCCTACAATATTGCCGACTGCGTCTAATTTGAATTGTGGGCGGTTGATGATTGCAAAATTAGAGGAGATATGTCTTAATCTTCACATATATATTTTTTTTAATTCGCTTAAGCTGCATGCAGACAAAGAAAACATCCTGAATTATTGTTTTGGAAGTGTGCACAGTTTTTTGTCTAATTTTTATTTCAATGTATGGGATAATTAATCATAAAAATTTTATGAATGATTTCCTAAGTGTCTAAATGTCTAATGGGACTCAAACCGAATAAAGAAATATTCGTATTTTTTGTCAGAAATCGATGTAGCTATTATTGTATATGATTTCTGAAGTAACGAGATGCTTTTTTTTTTTAAATTATTATACAAGATTCAAATAAAATCGAAACATTACTAAATATGAATGCTAAATATGTATTTATTGTCATAAATTATTATTTCAATTAGAATGTATGGCTTCTTAAATTAAAAAAAAGTATTTAACGACTGAAAACTATTCTATGAGGTTCTAAATAAAATCTAGAAATATGCATTCTTTTCTAAACCAATGTTCTTAAACTTTAAAACTGTTCACTAAGAAGTGGATTTAAATTCTATGCTTCAGTGTCTTATAAAAATAAAATTATTATTACTTTTAATTTCTTATGATCACTTTTCTCTGAAATATATTTATATATTTTAGACGCTTCAAATCAAATTTATTTAAATTCTTAGAATTGTGTTTTATTTTTAATCTTTAGCAAAAATAATTCCTAGTTTTCTTTTCACTGCTAGCAGTTTCAAATAGCAAAAATTTTATGCTTTATTTTTTCTCTTTTTATATCATCTTATCCATTACATAAAGCTTGAAAAAACACTATTTAAGACACTGTTAACAGGTGTGTATATCATTGTAAGAATAAATAAAAAATGGATTTTTTTAGGAAATTACACAAAACGGTGATCTAAAAAAATATTGCAAAATATACCTTTTCCGAGAATATTTTGTACATTTTAAATCAAACATTACATCACCCAAAATAATATTTAGAGTCAAACATTATTATTTTTTATCTTTTTGTGTCCCATTAATTTGTAAAGCTTTAATTTTAAGTGTACAAGTGGCATTGTATTATCAGAAAAACTGATTTCAAAATATACATTTTTCACGAAAATTTTGGAAAATTCACGAAATTCCATAATATTACTAGTTTGGAATCAAAAGTTTTTATTCTACATCTTTTTGTATCGTATGTATCATTTTAATTTTTAAAACTTTAGGTTTCAAAAGGTACATGTAACGCAAGTGTCTGTATCATTGTAAGAATAAATTATACGGTCTTATAACATGACTCTAAACTGGAATTAAAGTAGTTTTAAAGTTTCTATAAAGCTGTTTTCGAGTTCTATTTGGATTACAGAGGACATTACGAGTATCGTTCGCTAAAAAGGGATCGGACATGCTTCATACGGTTGTGTCCAGAAAGTCTGGCAAGCCAATCTTTTCGTGAATATTTTCACTTACCCGAAAATCATCGACCAAATGAGTTCTATGTGAACAAGCGTTGTCGCCAATTAGAAGGATATTATGGCCAATTACACTGTTGAGAAACAAAAATATGACTCTAAACTATTATACCTACACCTCATCATCATCATCATCATCCTGCTGCTACAACTCTTTCTTTAAGAATTGTATCATTCTTTTCAGTTGGTCACTGTTTTTAAGTAACTTCAGGTCTTCTTCAACATGTTCCTTTCATCTAGTTCCAGATCTTTCTCTAAATCCTGCCCCTCCAGATTTACCCCCTAAAAGTCGTCTGACAAACCAGTCAAAATGACTCTCTTAAAAGCAGGGAGAAAGAGAAGTGGGAGACCATTGAACAAGAAGTCTGTCCAGACCATCAAACTTCTAAAAAAAAATTTCTGATATTTCAGTGTATCGTATTCCTAGTTTAAACATTCATGCAGAGAAAACCAGAAATCCACTATTTGTCCTTCATTTTCCAGGAAATCAACCATGATGACAGCCGAGGTTTGATGGTATTTTGTTGAACGTCTGCCCTCCCCACCACGTTTTTGAGAAAGGCACTTGCCTGATTTTAGACTTAAAGGCAACTTCTTAGAAACCTACTTTTGCATCTCAGAGGTGCAATTGACTTTTATTTCATTATAATAAACAACAACGCGCTGCCAAAATGGAGACCATCGGATCAAAAATTTTCTGGAAAATAAACAATTTCTACAAAAACATCGAAACTACCCTACCCTGTTTATAATGTGAAATCACGCTGGTGTAAGACTTGTATACCTGTACCTGTAAGATAGAGTCATACCACATATTAACCCTTTTTTTGTTAGATTCGTTGACCACTGTTTCACACCTTCTTACTCCTATGAGAGCTACCCAATCTTATGAGTGTATATTGCGACTGTTCAGAAGAGCTATTTTTATTGTATCAACTTAAGTTCATACGAAATTTCACTAAAATCTGACAGTAGTTCTGAGTTAAAGTGTCTGAACATTCCAGAGCAAATTAAATATATTGATATAAAAATAATTTATAAATCTTTTTCTTTATAAAGATTTTTTTTATTCACATTACAGATCATATATGTTTTTGATCCTGTTGATGATAATCTATTTATATATGACATAAAATGGAAAATCTTCTTGCTTCGTAAAAGCATCTTTCGCTCGAATAGGATGAAAATGCTTTTCAGAGTTATCTTCTTTAACAATTATATAGTACTTAAAAAATTGAGTTAGATCATGAATATTTAATTTCTTTTGTATATATTTTAAAATTTTATTTTCTTATAAACTCAGCAACAAAATTTATTAATTATTAACAAAAAATCACCAGAATGTTAATTTTTCTACATTCGCGAAAAATCCCCTACAAATATAGACTGAAAATTATATAACATAAAGCTATAGTGTATGCTTCACTGATACAATAGTTTTTTAATTTGAAATTCGCAAATTTTAAAAGAAAATTCCTTTAAAACATAGCTTTTCAAATTCCGGCGTTCTTTGCAATTTTTTATTTAATTTCATTCAGTTTACTGTAATAAAAATCAGAGAGGACAAACGCGTTCTGCATAAAGAGTTGATTTTTTGTGATATATAAGTAATAAAGAAAAACAAAACGAGGTGTGCATTTTTTTAAACTGTTTGATCTTTCAATTATAATAAATCAGATATCGAAAAATTCCTTCGAAAGCTCCATTGTTCACTTGATTTTTACATTAAAAAAAACAGTTTATTAGATATTTTGCCTCTTTTTGAAATAAGAGTTATATTTGTTTTACTTATCCAATTGTAAATTTATTTCAATTAAAATTCCATTAAAAGTTCCATTGTTCACTTAATTTTAACTCTAAAGAACTATTTATTTGATATTTTGCCTCTCTTTTAGCTACGAGATATTATTGTTTTACTTCATCTATTGTAAATTTAATTTAATTAAAACTATACTTCACTTAATTTAATATTGCTACTTATTGCAATATTCATCAAATTTGTGAAATATTCAACAATGCATTATAATTATTATATGTTGGTCTAAATAATAAAACGTTTAGTTTTATCATTTATACCAGCATTATAAGTTAGACTATTTTGATCAAAAATATGAAACATTCAGCTAGGCTTTTTGGTTAGGACGGTGTAGCAATGGGTATCGCGATTTTGAAATATTCAGCCAGGAATTTTGATTAAGCTTCTGTTGCAATGTTGATCAAAATTGTAAAACGTATATAGTCTAAATATGTATATTGATCTAAATTGTAAACATTGTATAGGCTAGGCATTTAAATTAGACTATCAAAGCATTTTTGATCAAATATATTAAACATTCAGAGAGGCTTTTTGGTTAGGCTATTGTAGCAATGTTGATCGCAACTTTGAAGCATTTAGAGACGCATTTTTATTCTGTTTTTTTAGAAACATTTATCGAGAAACAAAAGTGTTGTTAATAATCCATACAGATTAATTCAACATACAATCTTATGGCATATGCCTTATAACATAACTTTATGAAATGAAATTAAGCTTATTAAATACTACATACGAATATTTTATACAATATCATGCAAATATGGAGAAAAAAATTAAAATTATTCAAAATTTTTCAAATTAAAATTAATTATTTTCCTTATTTCTCTGTTATCTTGTTAAATTTCTTTCTTTTTTTTAATTTTTTAGTTTAAAGCTTTTTTTCGTTTATTATGTTTTGAGATTTTTAAATTGATGCGATAAGATCACCAGGATCAGCTTATATATTTCTCTCTGAAAAAAATGCTTAAAACAACAAATTTCTATTTTCTTAAAAATTTATGTTAGATATTAGCACGAAGGAGTATAAAGGTTGTCATTTTAATACTTAGATCCATGAAATTACTTTTATTGTACAAAAGAGTAAGGACAAATCCTCATTTATTTTTTATTCTTTCTAATTGAAGCGCAATGTTAAAAATAGTTACGATGATGTTATGAAAAAAATGGCGTTAAAATAGAGTAATAAGCTTTATGTTAAACAAAAAAGATTATTTTGTAATTAAGCTTTTAATGCTAACCTGCTCACATTGATTATTAAGCGGTACTTTAACAGATTATCCAACTCCAATAAAGCATCTATACTATAAAAAAATTTTAGACTGAAAAAGTTTCAAACTTTTACAGAAGCTAAGTTTCTTCTTTTTTTATATACATAATCCATTCATAGATATATTTCATCTTCATTTGATTCATTATTTTAAATTCTTACACTTCAGTTTTGCTTTTAGATGTTATGAAGGTAAATTACTGCAACCAGTAGTTACTCCTTTAAAATAGTAACTATTTTTAGCAAAAATAAAAAACTACTGCCCAAATCAATATTAATAAAATAGTTAAATTAAACGAAAGCAAATGTGCCAATTATTTTGTAGAATTCTTTTTTCATTACTCAAAGTTTTGCACGTCATATAGTTTTAAATACATAATAAAAATAGTTTTTTTTAATTAATATTAAATAAATTGGTAAGATTGGAATAAATTAACTAATGGAAACAAGACAGTATGAATTAAAACAGATTTTTTTTTCCAAATGTAAATTTCCAGTTTGTTGTGAAGAATGGGTAAATTTTTTGTTTAAAAAAATTTTCACATTATTTAAACACATCTCAGAACAAAATATTTTCTAAATAAATATTTTCTTTTTTCTTTATTATTGCTTATTTACGAATTTGTTTTTCTAAATTTAACACAACCCACCTTAAAATTAACGTAAAAATTTCGTAACAACAAATTGCATAAATTAAAATTGCTTGGCTGCTTTTTGTGTGCTCTTTGGAATAAAATAGAACAAATGCATTATAAAATCGTTAGTCAAAAGCACTGAAAAACTTATTTCTGTAGAATTTAAATGTATTTAACAAGTAGAGAATAAGAACATAAGATTTATGAATAATTTGGGTGGTACTATTTTGCAATATTTCATGCACAATGTGTATAGTTAAATTAAAATTATAGAAAATTCACATCAAAAAAACATTTTTATAAATTAGTTACTTTTCTTCGACAGTTTAAATACATAACCTTTCTTTATCAAAAACAATTTATTAGTAATAGAAAAACTTGGTATATTTTTCTCAAACATTACTTAAAATTAATGAATCAAATAACATTTGTTCATCTTCCTACGGTATGACTTAAAAGGCGCTTTAAAATAAATCTCCTTTACATAATGTTGTAATATGCTCTTGCTATGGATTTGTACAAGTATTACTTAGCGTTCATTGCTAAAACATTCCAGAATTTAAAAAAACATAAAAATCATGAAATATTTATGAAATTTAATTAGTTTTTAAAATACAATTGTAAAATAGAAAGTACAAATATTAATACATTTACTTTAGTGTTTACTTGAATGCTCATAAGGTTTTAATAAAAAATACCGTGGCACGTTTTTCAATTTTTACAACACTTTGTCCACCATGTTTGTTTACCAAAAGTTTATTACTCATTGAATTAAACTACAAAATTAAGTTCGTCGTAGCACACCTTGCCTCAAAGTAGTTTTAAGAATTATAAAATACAAAATCAATAAAAATTAAAAAAAATTTAAAAAAAACATTGTTTTTAAATAAAAGAGGAAAACATGGGAAAACAATAAAAACGCATTGCTAAAGATTTTAACTCATAACTTAAAAACTCACTATTATTTTTAAATACTTAAAATAATTTCAGTGATGGTTTTCCCTCACTTCGTTCCTTCGTAAGTTTTTACAGCCTAATTCTAAATTATTGACCATACATCATTTTATGTGAGTTTTAATATTATTTTAAAAACTTCACGCCGTAGATATTACCAAAAATGATTACTAAGAAGAGCAAGAATACTAAGACCGAGCATTAAAACTACTATTTCAAAATGACTTACAAATTAAAAACACACTGCAAATTTGAGATTCTTTTTATGAGAAGGTAAAATTATTTTGATATAAAATTTTCCTTCAAAAACCTTTTTCAATATTTGTCACTTCAAATTTTGCTGATTTTGAATACTTAAATTTAAAACTTTAGAACCTAGTTAATTTCTATTATTTAATTTTTTGTTTTCGAAGTACTTTAATTTCAAAAATTTAAAATTTTAATACTTTTCAGCTTTTCAAACTAATACTTTTAAATACTTAAAATTTAGTATCAAGACGCTGTGATTCTTTTAAAACATTTTTACCCTAAACTATAATTCGTTTTCACTAAATATTTACAAACAAGTTAAGGTTTTGTAAAATTAACTCCTCACGGTAGTTAAAAAAAATTCAATTCACCTACTATAATAACAGTTCTTATTCCAATATGTTAAAAAAATCGTTTCCATTTCATAGTAATCGAAAAAATAACCCTACTTATTGATAAATTCCCAAATTCTTTAACGTCTTTTTTATTATTAAAAAAAAATTACTATAACAGCTTTATGAATAAAGTCCGTTTTCATCACATTACTCTCAAACCACAAGGTGTTCAAAATCCGATAATAATCCAGTTAGAAATATCCATTGGTAATATCAACTCACCTGGTGAAGCATGGTTTTCAGTAAAGTATTGCAGGAAAGCACACTTAAGAATTAGAATTGTTGTTACTCCAAACGAGGCACAATACGTTTTGTTTTGATTCGAATGAACCGCCGAGGTATTATATACGCTGGACATTCGGAGTGCCCCAGATAGTGTAAATCACAGCACATGTCCCAAATTAGGACTCCAAAGAAAGTGCAAGTCTGTCTGTCCATTGTGGGTGGGTTAGAGTTCAATCTTGCCCGCCGGCCATCATTGCGCCCCACCCTTTAGGCGGCCTTTGTGTATCTTAGATCGGTTGCTTTTTGTTTTTCTTATTCATTTAGCGAGAAACGTGATTTTCGGAATTTTTTCTTCGCTTTTTATTTTATATTTCACTAAGGTGTTTGATTTGAATGCCAACTATTAAAAGGGGATTAAATTAATATGAATAAAAAAAAGTATCAATAAATAAATGTAAAATATTTATTTAGAAGTTAAAGTTTTGCTTTTGGTAAACACATTCAGCTTTTTTTTTATTTAAATAAAAATGTTTCTGCTCATTCTTTAAAAAGTAACTGAATAAAAATTAACTTATTTCTCTTTGACATTTTTTTAAAATTTTTCTATTAAGTTTACTAATTTCCCAGAAATATTTGTATTTAAATAAAAAATTATCAAAGAGAAATAAGTTAATTTTTATTCAGTTGCGTTTTAAAGAATGAGCAATAGTAATAATTATAAATAAATCCTCCTATATATATATATATAGATGATTAGATTAGAAAATTTTCCTTCGAAAATGTTTTTCAATATTTATCACTTAAAATTTTAATGAATATTAATTAATGAATATCGAATATTAAATTAATGAATATTGAAAAACATTTTCGAAGGAAAATTTTCTAATCTAATCATAGATTTCTATTATTTAATTTTTTGTTTTCGAAGTACTTTAATTTTCAAAATTTAAAATTTTAATACTTTTTAACTTTTTAAACGCTAGTACTTTTAAATACTTAATCTAATATGTGAAATGTAAGTAGGCTGTTGTAAATTATTGATGAATTGATGATGATGTATGAAATTGATATTGATGACTTATAAAATTTTGCGTGTATTAAAATAGATTTTAAAAAAACTTGGCTTGAATGCTTCTATTAATTATACCTGATTTCTAGTCCAAAATTCTAATTCCTTTACGATGTTATCCGCAGTTTAATAAGAAGTCAGTTCTTCTAAAGTTCAGAAAATATAACTAAAGATATTAAAGTCCTTAGTTAATTTAGAACGAATATTTAAACATTTGTTAGATGTCCTACATCTCAAAAATGGAATTTATGTTAGATTCTGAAGGATTGATTCAAAACAATTCAGCAATTTTGTTTTATTTCAGTTGCGAATTTTTTTATTTTACCTCAACAAGCAAAAAAAAGTAAGTTAAAGGAAGTACAAACTGAAATAAATAATGATAAGAAAAAAAAATAAGAAAATTCTGAGCTTAATAAATATATTTAATGAAATTAAAATTTTCATAGAAATAAAGAAAATTGCGTATACTGCTCGTTTCTTAATGAGATGAACCGGGTTTAAATCCCAGTGATGGCTGAGATTCAGACCACAGTGTTGGCGAAAAATATCCTCAGTAGTAGATGGATTATGGGTTAGAGTCCCCTTCCCGTGTTCCTTAGCCGTGGGAGATTTTCGAGGTTTTCCTCTCCACGTTACGCAAATGCGGGTTAGGATCATCAAAAAATCCTCCACAAAATCAAATTTCTCCCAATACTTGATACAGTAATTCCCTTGTCTTCTGGATTGGGTTCAAAAATTACAAGGCTACGGAGTTGAACATTGCTAATCTTAAACTCAAAATTGTTTCGACTGTTCAACTTACTTACAAAATCAGACATAAAAATTTAGTTACTAGAAACAAGTCTTTTCCGGCAGGTTCTTGACCATAAAATATTGAGGGTAGCCTGAGCTTGAAAAATTTTAACTTAGCAGTTATTTTTTTAGATCTACCCAAGGGATTGTAATTTCATATTTTGCCTATCACGCCATATAATGTAAAAAATTTTTAAGATCGCCATTTCGAAATCATTAAGATCGAAGAGCTTTAGCTGCATATTAATAATTTAAATTAAGAAAAGTGAGTTCCTTTTTTATAAAAAAAAATATTAGTATATTAAATATTAAAGCTTGATTAAAAAAAATTCATAGGTTTCAAAATATGCAGATAGAAGTAAAAGTCGGCATCTTTCAAGCGCTCAAAATTAGGCTCCCATTCTCAAGACTTGACAGATGACTGATAATAGACAAAAGTAATTTGAAATTTAAAAAACAAAGATACCAAAGAAAAAATAAAAATAAAGGTGGGAAACTAAGCTTAAAAAAACCTCAGTAGCAGAGTGTAAAGCAAAAATATAAGTGAAAAAATCAAAACAAGAAAAATCACTGTAGCCTCAGTGTAAATCATTGATTCATTTGTTAACAACTTTATTTATATCTCATATTTCCATTTTTCGTCAGTAACCTTACGTTTTATATTTCAGATCATTGTTTCTTCGCATTCACGTCAAGTAAGTCTAGACGTCTATTTCTCAGCGCTTGAAGTATGCGAACTTTTCGACTTTTAATTCAATCTGAATATTTTTGAAACCAATGAAGTTTTTTAATCAAGTAATATTTTACCGCTTTGATTTCTTGAGATTCTTTATATAATAAAATCTTAGTATTAAGCAAAAAATACCCTTAGCAAACTGCATCTTAACAATCTTCAAAATGATAAGTAAAAAAAATCTTCATAATTGGTGTTAAAGTGCTGAAATTTCCTCGCAGTAGGAATAGAAGGTGGAAAATTTTCTATCAAAAGTTTTTTTTAATAAACTATCAAAGATAATTTTTGATCCACAATTTATAAAATCATTTGAAGTTATTAAAGTTTTTTTAGCTGAAGTGTCCTTATTCATATTTAATTGTAACCTCTATAATTTTCCCCATTTATCAAAAAGCAGTTATAAATATTTTTATTTGCCTAATTACTTTCCTTTTCTTTATTAAAAATCAATTTACCATACTTGGCAGCTCACAACTCTAAGAATTATTTACTAATGAAATTTATACATCGAACTGTTTTAAACAATTCCAAAATTTAAATAGTAAGTTTTTTTCCCCCTATCAACTATTATTCTTAGAAACATGTTAAGTCATTTTCTTCAACTTATCAAGTTTCATTCTATCAAGTCATTTTTTTTCACCCTATTCAAATGTTAAGTTCTTTTTTCACCCTATCAACTATTATTTAAGGATATAAAAAATAAGAGACAGTCTTGTCTTAAGTGTCCTTATATTCATATTTAATTGTAACCTCTATAACTTTTCCCATTTATCAAAAAGCACTTATAAATATTTTTATTTGCATAATACTTTCCTTTTCTTCATTAAAAATCAATTTACTATATATGGCAGCGTACAACTTCAAGAATTATTTACTTAAAAAATTTATACATCGAACTGCTTTAAACAATTCCAAAATTCAAATGATAAGTTATTTTTATCACCCTATCAAGTTATTTTTTTCACCCTATTCAAATGTTAAATTATTTTTTTCACCCATCAACTATTATTTAAGGATATGAAAAAAATAAGAAACAGTCTTGTCTGTCTTTTATAGTACATATACATTAGACAAATTTGCAACAGAATAAAATATCATAATCGCAATTTAAATGTAGAAATAAAGTGCTATATACATGGCTAATTTCGCAATTGATTAATAGTGCTAACCAAGCAGCACATATGCTATTGAACTTTAGTGTTCGTTTTCATAGTATTATGATCAGATTATACTAAAATAACGAAAAAGAAGAAAAGTTAAGATTATAAAATGAAAACCAGATGAATATTCATTAAAGTTCCGAAACCACGTTTCGCCTCACTAATAAGCACCGAAACTTCGTAATCTGGTTCCACTACTTGCCTCTTCATAATTAAAAGAATGAATGCATGAACGTGGCCTGTAGCATTTGAGAAAGCCAATTTAATCTGAAACAATCAATATTTAAGGATATAAAAAAGAAACAGTCCCGTCTATCTTGTATAGTACATATTTGCTGTGGAATTTCAACTAACTAAGACACTAACTAACTGTAGAAGGTTGACTAACTAACACTCTCAAAAAATATAGTTCATTTTCAAAACGCTATAATGTGGGACTTTTCAACAATAATGAGGCATTAAACTGAACCATATTTCAGTTTAAGTTAAACCATAATATCAAATACTTTAAGTATGGTTCATATTTTAAGGTTATTGCAAAATTGCATGATTGTTAAATCCAAAGTGTACCGAACTATCAGCATAGTATCAGAGGTGAGTAACTGAGAGAACGATAGAATTAATTGTCGATCATTTTCGTATTTGGTCTCTCAAACATATTTCTTTTTTGTGTTGCATGCTTTCTTCAGCCTAAAGCTCATTCAATTTTTGTTTTTACGTATTTTAAAAAAAAATTTTGTGTAGAGTGGGATTGAGAAGTATTGAATTTAACATTGATATATCGTAAAACATCAATATCTTTTTTTAAATATCATGGTATTGATATTTTAGAACATGTGCACTGAGAAAAGAGAAAAGTTCAAAACTACCAAAATGTAGTAAAATTTACCGGGTTCCTGCCTATATAATATCACAAAAAACTCAGTAATTTTTACCAAAACGCATTGGGTATGATTTTGATATAATTAACATTAAAATACGGTTTAATAGAATCTGATAAAATTTGGTAAATATTATCACCATACCTTAGAGCATAGCATTAATATCATTTAATCCATCAAATGTACTGTACAGTTCTGTATGTTCTACCAAATGTGAGGCAAATAACAACTAAAATTTTGAAAACCAGAATTTCAGGAAAACCGATACCATATGAACGGAAAATTACCAAATGATTCGTTTAAATGCTGTATATATTTTAATTTTATTTACCGTTTCATTTTATTTATGTTTTGTTTCTTTCACCAGAAATGTTATTACCATACAGTATGATAATTTTACCATAATTCTTGCTTATTGCCTTAGTTGTTATCGGGATTGCCCTAAGTTGTTATCGGAAAATACCGAAATCTCCAATGTTTCAAGAATGTAAAAACGTATCCTTTGGATTACAAGTCTAACAAAAAGTTTTGGATGACATCAGTTTTATTTGAAGACTATGTAAGAAAATTGGATCGGAAATTCTTCGCTAAAAAAAGAAAAGTGATACTCTTTATGGATAAATGCACAGCGCATAGTGATCTACCTAATTTGAAAGCAGTAAACTTGCAGTTTCTCCCGCCAAACACAACAGCAAAGTTGCAGCCGATGGACCAGGGTATCATAAAGTGCTTCTAACAGTCTTATCGTAAATGGCTTGTCAGAAAAATAATCTTAAATATTGTAAGCATTTAGAAGATTTGTAATTAATAAATAAGCATTAATTAAATAATCCGACAATATTTTGAAAGTCTAAAACCGAAACTAATGGTAAGTCGAACTTCCGATATGTCGAAGTTTTTCGTCAGTCCTATCAGATTCGAGTTATCGCGAATTCACTGTATTATGATAAAAAGTGTTTCAACCATTTTCTCGAACATTATTTTTCTTAAATTATTACTGATAAAATGTTTGAAATTTTTAAATTATTAATTATTTAAATTCCATTTTTAAATTATTTAAATTTTATATTTAAATTATTTAAATTTTATTTTTAAATTATTTAAATTTTATTTTTAAATTAAGTAATAAACCTTGCAATTAATTATCGTTAAACAATTGTGAAAAATATCGTTAAAAATTAATACTTTTTGAGAATGTACTACTATATTAAAATTCCAATACTGCACAGTTAAGTGAGTGGTATTTACACACCTATACAATTCTTGTACCATTGTGTAAATAAAATGCCAATCAGATATTAGAAAAAAACTAAAAATTAAATATTCTTGAGATAAAATTTCTTAATACTATTTCAGTAAAAAAAAATTCTTTGAAAAGGGAAGTGCATTCCAATCAACTGTAACATTCTCCCTACCACTTATAATATGAGAGATAGTTGACCCGAAAAAAATATCTTTGAAACAATAGACGATAACAGACAACTATCAATGTGAAGTGCGGTTAAGGTATAAACGAACATTTTTTTTCGCCAAGGTGGAGTGTTTTTATGGTTTGAAATTATCTTTATCGATTTTGCCTTGGCGCGGGCTTTAATTATTTATGGCAGTGCTGTGCGTATCAAATAATGCAAAAGCAGGCCACACGACACTTTTGTTGGTACGGAAATATATAGTGAGATTAAAAGTGTCGATACCATAAAGTAGAATAGGAATTACAGTTTCTGATTTTAATGCGTGAGGGAATGTGATAAAATTTTGATTAATTAAGAATATTTAAGCTGGCTTATGGCGAAAAGCGGAGTGTTTTTCTATTTTAGTATTTTTTTCAAATTTAGTCAGATAAGAAAATGATAGATAGAATACAAATTGTTGCTAATTGTACTAAATAGTTGTATTTACTTTAATTCCTTAACTCTCTAACAGTTCATTTGAGATACTTTGTAGATAAATATATATTTGAGTTTTGCAAAGAAAAATTATTTTATGCTGGAACTGTATATATATGGGTGATTCTCACGAAATACGACAATTCACTGTCCCTTGCTCCAAGATCTAATACTATAATACTAAAAGAACTTTTTTTTAAAAAAATTAATAAATAGCATTGCTGTTAGCATTTTAAAATGACTTTGCACTAGTATTGACTGTTTTGTATAGTTAAAAAAATTTATTGAACTTCAAAATGTCATGTTTCTGGCGTGTCCCAAACAATGTTTCCAGTAATAACTTAGCTTCAAAACTTCCTATAAATATTTCAATATCCAATTTTTTTTATCTCAACCGGTGTAAGCATTTCTAGGATATATGTATTATATACAAAAACTTCGTTTAAAATAATTTTTTCTGTCAATAATTTGTTTGTCCCAAGAAAATCTGTCATTTTCCTGGCTACTTTTATTTAGTGGTTTATAACCAAAATAGATAGAGCCAGCAATCAATATCTTATGTTAATATATTGATTAGATACCCTCTTATAAGAACATGTCTTGTTGAATGAATAAAGAAGCAATTTCCTGGTTCAAAATCTGTTTCAAAAATTTTTTAGGGTGAGTAGGTTTTTGTGTTGTCATTTTCCTGTCTTCTTGAAATCATTAATAACATAAACTACATAGATTTATCTGAGTTATTTTAAGAAATCCTGTTGTTTTCCGCAGAATATAAACGTCTTAGGCTAAAATATTAAATTAAAGTAAAGTTATCTGCTATAAAATGGCGAATTGGTCATTATCCTGGTTGTCATTTTCCTGACTTCTGAATGCCAGGACATTGAAGTGTTAGCAGAAATTTTTTTAACTGCTAATACTATAAAGAGGAAAAGCAAATATTAACCTAATACCAAGTTTATGTATGATTGTAATATGCTTGGATGTAATCAAAGTAATTTATTTTTTTAATGATTGATTATTATACACAATTTTATTCTGTACATATCAGCAACAAAAATTTTTTTGATTCTTTCTACAGAGGATAAAAAGAATTAATTTTTAGAAATTTATAGTCCATCTAACATGAAGGCTTAGGCTGAGTAACTTACTATTAACTTAAAATGACTGTTTTTTAAACTTCTAAGCTAATATGTCTATTTATTTTTTTTCTCGAGCAAATGTCAATAAACTACACTGCTGTTTGTAAGATATTAATAAGTGTAACTAAAGAAGAATAAAAAAAATTTTAGATTATTTTGAAGACTTTAAATTTGAAGAAATGTTTTGGTCCGAATTGTCATGTTTGAAAAGATTCACCCATATATATACAGTCCCTGGCCAACTTATTAGGTGCATTGTAAGATTCTATGTGAAATCTTAATTATCAGTTGATACTATACTACAGCTTTATTGCTTTTACGTGACTGAAAGCAGTTTGCACTTGCCTACGCTCGTGTATTAATTCGTTTAATTAGGCGATATATAATATAAATTTGACGATTGGATAAATTAGACGATATATTAGTATATTATAATAAATATAACTATATTAGTATATTATAATAAATAGATCAAATTATTAGACACACAGTACTTTTTTAATAATTACATGTTTGTACGAGTTTGTATGCAATACTTCAGTATTTAAACATACATGTTGTAGGCTTTTATTCCGATTTTTAATATACTTCCTATTTATATTTATTTTTTACGTATTGCATTACAATATTAACCAATTGATACACGAACGTATAAAATGCAAACTGGTATCAGTCACGTAAAAACAATAAAGCTGTATAGTATCAACTGATAATTAAGATTTTACATAGAATCTTATAGTGCGTCTAACAATTCGGGCAGGGACTACATATATAAGTTCAAAATGTAGAGAAATGTAGAGTTGTTTTTATTTATTAGGCTATATATATATATATATATATATATATATATATATATATATATATATATATATATATATATATATATATATATATATATATATATATATATATATATATATATATATATATATATATATATATATATATATATATATATATATATATATATATATATATATATATATATATATATAAATAATTATTGTAACAGAAATATAAGAAAGCGTACCTTTATAAATAAATATTTTAGTAAATATAGCAAAAGTGCAAGAGTAATTACAGATAATAAATTTATTGTGTCTCTCAACCAAATTCCATGTCGAGAATTAGGACAATTTTGCAATATTGCGCATGCGTAATATAAAAAGCGTGTTCACTGATTTCCAGGACTTATCTAATAACCACCGAGAATATTGGGAGAATTTCATAACTTTTTTTTGAGTTTCAAAGTACCTCCACCTAATGTAATGCACTTCTGGTCTCGATTGTTGCGGTTTCTAAAGCAACTTTTAAGATTCACTTTCTGAATGCTCTTCGTGCGTCAGTTAATATCTTAGATATCCTTAAACCTTTTATTTTAAGGAAATTTTTTTAATTTGGAAACATAAACTCTGTATAAGATTCATCTCCAGATCCTCCACTGTTAAGAGCATTCTTAAAAAAGACTTCCTTTCTCATTCTTTTACCCACAAGAAGTACAAAATTCTGTTTACGGCAGCTGGAGGTAATTTCGAAGCATATTAAACGTGTATGTAGACAATAAAGTATGTAACAATAATATATATATATATATATATATATATATATATATATATATATATATATATATATATATATATATATATATATATATATATATATATATATATATATATATATATATATATATATATATATATATATATATATATATATATATATATATATATATATATATATATATATATATATATATATATATATATATATATATATATATATATATATATATATATATATATATATATATATATATATATATATATATATATATATATATATATATATATATATAATAAATGAATAAAAACAAGAAAACACGAAGAAAGTTAAGAAAAACAATAAGTTTCATTTATTGCGCTTAAGCTGCAAGTAAACAGAATTTATTAGATAAGTTCAAAATGAAGAATAAAACAAAGAAAAATGATAGACATATGAAAAAAAAAGGCGGGAAATAAGTAAAAAAATAACAAACAGTTTAAAAAGAAAGAAAAAAAAAGATGACATTTTGTTTAAAGAACCGGAAAAAAAGATATAATCTTTCCTTCAGCCCACACGATTATATTCGCAAAACAGAGAGCTTTCTGATATTGTATCAATAAAGCCAAAGCAAAATATATTAATACAATAGTGTGAGGAGTACTCAAAAAAAAATTTTATAAAAATAACAACAAATAAAATATTTTATTCTTCATTTTGAACTTTTATATATATATATATAAATTTATATATATATATCTGTGTGTGTGTGTGTGTGTGTGTGTGTGTGTGTGTGTGTGTGTGTGTGTGTGTGTGTGTGTGTGTGTGTGTGTGTGTGTGTGTGTGTGTGTGTGTGTGTGTGTGTGTGTGTGTGTGTGTGTGTGTGTGTGTGTGTGTGTGTGTGTGTGTGTGTGTGTGTGTGTGTGTGTGTGTGTGTGTGTGTGTGTGTGTGTGTGTGTGTGTGTGTGTGTGTGTGTGTGTGTGTGTGTGTGTGTGTGTGTGTGTGTGTGTGTGTGTGTGTGTGTGTGTGTGTGTGTGTGTGTGTGTGTGTGTGTGTGTGTGTGTGTGTGTGTGTGTGTGTGTGTGTGTGTGTGTGTGTGTGTGTGTGTGTGTGTGTGTGTGTGTGTGTGTGTGTGTGTGTGTGTGTGTGTGTGTGTGTGTGTGTGTGTGTGTGTGTGTGTGTGTGTGTGTGTGTGTGTGTGTGTGTGTGTGTGTGTGTGTGTGTGTGTGTGTGTGTGTGTGTGTGTGTGTGTGTGTGTGTGTGTGTGTGTGTGTGTGTGTGTGTGTGTGTGTGTGTGTGTGTGTGTGTGTGTGTGTGTGTGTGTGTGTGTGTGTGTGTGTGTGTGTGTGTGTGTGTGTGTGTGTGTGTGTGTGTGTGTGTGTGTGTGTGTGTGTGTGTGTGTGTGTGTGTGTGTGTGTGTGTGTGTGTGTGTGTGTGTGTGTGTGTGTGTGTGTGTGTGTGTGTGTGTGTGTGTGTGTGTGTGTGTGTGTGTGTGTGTGTGTGTGTGTGTGTGTGTGTGTGTGTGTGTGTGTGTGTGTGTGTGTGTGTGTGTGTGTGTGTGTGTGTGTGTGTGTGTGTGTGTGTGTGTGTGTGTGTGTGTGTGTGTGTGTGTGTGTGTGTGTGTGTGTGTGTGTGTGTGTGTGTGTGTGTGTGTGTGTGTGTGTGTGTGTGTGTGTGTGTGTGTGTGTGTGTGTGTGTGTGTGTGTGTGTGTGTGTGTGTGTGTGTGTGTGTGTGTGTGTGTGTGTGTGTGTGTGTGTGTGTGTGTGTGTGTGTGTGTGTGTGTGTGTGTGTGTGTGTGTGTGTGTGTGTGTGTGTGTGTGTGTGTGTGTGTGTGTGTGTGTGTGTGTGTGTGTGTGTGTGTGTGTGTGTGTGTGTGTGTGTGTGTGTGTGTGTGTGTGTGTGTGTGTGTGTGTGTGTGTGTGTGTGTGTGTGTGTGTGTGTGTGTGTGTGTGTGTGTGTGTGTGTGTGTGTGTGTGTGTGTGTGTGTGTGTGTGTGTGTGTGTGTGTGTGTGTGTGTGTGTGTGTGTGTGTGTGTGTGTGTGTGTGTGTGTGTGTGTGTGTGTGTGTGTGTGTGTGTGTGTGTGTGTGTGTGTGTGTGTGTGTGTGTGTGTGTGTGTGTGTGTGTGTGTGTGTGTGTGTGTGTGTGTGTGTGTGTGTGTGTGTGTGTGTGTGTGTGTGTGAAACATAGGTTATTTCGAAACATTTAAATTTATGTGTAGTTCACAAAGTATATAACAATTATATAAACCTATAAAAGTATTATAATATTATTACAAGCATAATAATGAATATTTCAGTAATCTAAATTTTATGAATTAGAAATATGATAACCTACATTATAAACAGCCAAGAATTAAGAAGAGTCATAACATATATTATAAAGAGCATTCTGAAAAGGAACTTTTTATTGAACTGAACTTTTAATTGAACTGTACCTTTTACACATAAGAACTACATGAGTTCATTTAAAGCAGAGGAAGATAACTTTGAAACATATTAAATGTGCATGTAGTCCCTAAAGTATGTAACAATTATATAAACCAATATACAAACTTAATATTCTCTATTTTAATAATCGAAATATTATGAATTAAAACCATACTGCAACTTAACTTTTTCATAGAAAGTCTCATGTTTTCGTAATAAATAATAGCATCATCAAATAATAATTAAAAACTTTTTGTTAAATTAAATTCATTAGACTACAAAAATTAGAGCTCGCATCATTGTTACTTTAACGTATTTTTAAGATAAAGTGAGATATAATTCACTATATGTCAACCTACTTTCCGAACGTCTATTGTAAGGAAACTTTTATTTAAATTTCATAATTCATTACTCACTATTATGTCTGTTTCAATTTCAGTTGTTACAATTTGAACGATGGTGATTATTTTTGCGTTCGAGTTAGACTTACAAACAAAAGTAATAAATGGAAAATAATGATTTGTCTGGTTGATAGACGTTTATTATAATTGCAAACGAATAATGTTGCAATCGCTTAAGACGTTTGGTGAAGTAATAGTTAATTACAGAGAAAAAGCCAACTCCATTTATGTATTGTGGAAATTATGTGATAAATATACCACATGATTACAGAGCGGAAATTCAATAATTTAAATAGAAGAAAATATTGCAATTACTTTTTGTTCTTTATTAATATTTTGAAAGCATAATTGTAACACAATTCGATAAACTGTTGAAGATTTTATGAAACATACTCATCTATTGCTTGGACTCCTAAATCTGAAATGTGACACAGCTGTTTTAGTAAATGAATTTGTCTATAAAAGACACCGAAGTTTTAAAATTTTTTCTTCCTACTATAAATGTTATTATTATGTGATGTAAATTTTTAAACACTATGCTCAAAAAGGTTTCTTATGTGACTAAAAATGTTATTCAATTGTTATTATAATACCATAATTTTTATTATAATTGTTATTCTACATAATATTATATATACTTGGGATATAAAACGTGCTATAAACAGTTTTACAGTATCTATAAAGCAGTACTTGGACATTTTGTAATGAATGATTTTAAATACAATCTATACTAATATTTTTTAAGAAATGATGCAACTTACTTAATTACAATTTATTTACTTATTTGATACAATTTATTTAATTACAACAAAATTATTTGAAGGACTGAACGGGGTTAAAGTTAATCTTTTTATAGAGTAACTGAAATGAAAAATAATAAGTAATTATTTAGCATTACGTACAACACAACGTAATTATGTACAAAACTGAAAGACATTTGATGTTGCAAATAAAAAAGCTAAAATAATTGCACCCTTTTTTATTGTATTTTGTTGCCCTTTCTAATGACATTACTAATTATATTATATAAAATGCATTTTTGGACCTTCTACTCATCATAAATAAAAATTTAACATACTCAATATCATTAAAGATCAAAAATGATGTTATTGATTATTGATATGACTAGATTTATCACAATTATGCAATTTTACTTGAGAATTTACACTTTAGTAAGTAGACTATTCGTATTTCAACTGTCGTTGATCTTTCATAATTTAGCTTTACAAAACACCTTTCAAAAGCATAACTGTAAACAAAAAATAATCACATGGTTTCAAATAGTTTTTGAACTGCTAATTCGATGATGTCTCTCCAAGTTGATTTTGACTACGCTTATCTGACTAAGTCCATCAAGCATAAATAACTACCTAAGATCGTGTAATAAACTCTGTGAAACTCGGTTTTGAACCGATAGAGCTGAAGTCTATCAAACAATCAATGATGTTACCTTTCAAATATATATAGAAAAAAATAGAATCATTTGCAGATAAATTTATCAAATTGTAAAACCTATGAGCAAATTTTTAAATGAGTCTAAGGATAAAAGCCAAAATTTTCTCTAAATATTAGAGATCTAGCCGCAATAGGTTCTAGAGCTCTAAGCAGCTCTCACAAGCTCTTTATTTTATTATTATAAAATACAGTAACAAACTTAATCTAGCTCTCAAATGCTTCAAAGTCTAGAACTTAAAAGAGACTACTTTAAATATAATAAATAATCTTTCCTCACAGTATTTCCCCATCAACATTGACACGACAGCTCTTTGTGAGCCTGGGCCTTCCTCAGAAGCTTTTCCCATTCTGCCCTTCTCCCAGCAATTGACTTCCAGTTCTTTACTTTTAGGATGGCAAAATCTTCATCCACACAGTCTTTCCATCTCTTTTTGGGCCTTCCTCTTGGCCTTTTAATGGAGGGGGTTGCATTAAAGACTCTCAATGCTGTTCGTTTTGGACTCATTCTCACTACATGCCCGGCCTATCTCATTCCACTTAGTTTAATAGATTTAATGATAGCATTTCTATTAAAGATCTTATATATTTCAAAATTATATATTTTTCTCCAGTTGCTGTTATCGAGGATAACACAAAAAATGGTTCGTAGGACATTCCCTTCGAAGATTGCTAATAGCTTCTCTTCCCTTTTTGTTAAAGTCCATGTCTCTGAAGCATAAGTCAAAACTGGCTTGATTAATACCTTATAAAGTAAAATCATCGTCTTTCTTTTTATTGAGTGAGATTTCAATAATGATCCTAAACCATAGAAGCAGCGATTAGATGCAATTATTCTTTTTCAGATTTCGGGATTAATTCGGTATTTAAAGGTATTTTAAGGTACAAAATTAGACTCAAAAAAGTACTTCCGTTCAACGAAACATGCAAATAGATTCTGTTTAAATTTTGCAGTTTGGTGGTTCGTGAAATTCTCACAATTATATCAAAAATTATTCAACCGTCGATTTTTCGCACTCTGTACTTAAAAGTGTGGATTGTTAATTTCGTCAGTCATTATTTTTCTCAAGTTTACGTAATTATATGCATCAAGAAACATTTTTTCAGATACATTTTTTAAAGTGAATTGATTTTAATGAAGCAACTTCGAAACAAGAGCATGAATAAAATATATTGCAAGAAACGGAAATGATAGTCTAAGTAAGCTAACCATACGATGCTATAAACTAAGTTTGACGAGCAGAAAGAAAAATATTTCCTGATCCATCAGGCACGTGTATATTTGAAAAAGGAAAATCCTCCGAAGAGTTCTCCAGGGAGGACTTTAGATCAGGAAGATGCAATTTGTCTAACATTATAATTACACTTGTTTTTTACTCGTCTCTTACAGCTGCACTGACAGGGCTCGATTGTCTTCATAGCCATCTTTTTACCTTAAACATCGTTTAATCTTTTAGATGTTCACTTTGTTTGACGACCAAGATATGACTACTTTTAATTTGGAGGAGTGTTCTACATTATCATTGCTTTCTACTAAATTTGGAGGAGTGTTCTACATTATCATTGCTTTCTACTAAAATAGAGAAATATTAGCGAGTCAGTGGTCCACTGGCTTTACAGTCAAACTGATTTGAAAATAATAACTACACTTGTATATTTAAGGCAGTATAAATTCCTAAATTAATGGATGTTAAATTTTTAAAACATTAATTACAAAGCTTTACATGTAGCAAAAGATTTATTATGAACACAAAACATATATGTTTAACTGTTAATAGGACCATTCTAAAAGTAGTTTGTATTTAGTATTATTAAATTACCCCAAATATGTAACAATTAATTAAGGTAAATGATATTGGTAAATGAACGTGATATATCTTTTCTGAAATGAAAATAATGATTTATAACTACTTTCATGACAATAATTTACAATTTTCAATTCAAATTTTAATAAATTAGTGTCAGAATGTTTAAATTTGATAGGATCAAGTTTCACTGGATTTGTTTTACATTTAAGTCACAATGTCATAGGTATTTTAAAAGTTTTTATGATTTCTTGTGATATTATCATGACAGACATACATTGAAAAAAACGTGAAAGCGAATTTTATAAAAACGTTTCTAAAATATAAAATTTTTTCGATAATACTGAAAATGCTTCAGCGAAATATAACGGAGACACTAATGAAATTTTTTTGTACTGTATAAGTAATATCATAAAGAACATGGAACGTGGTTTTTGGAACATAATAATTACAAGAATAAACTTCATGCAGATTCAAAAATGAAAAATATGATTTTTAAAAAATAATTTGTCATAAAACTGATGGATTTTAAAAAAAACATTAATCTTTAATTGTTGAGTATTTGGCGTCATATACAGGTAAATAAAATTATTTAACTTATAAAGAGTATTTTTAAAACAAATCTAAAAGCTGAATATCAATACTTGATTCAAATGTTAATAAAATGATTCTACTTTCATTTAAACTAGTTAATTATTATCCTATTTTCTTTAATTCTATTTTCATTCTATACACAGACTTAATCATTTTACTTTCTAGTGAAGAGGAAAAAAGAATAAGATAAAACTTTTACAAAGCCGGCTTATTTAGATTCATCTTAATGATAAGAAATTTAATTTATAATCTTTTCGAACAAAAAAAGGAAATAAAATCCTGCTATTAATAAAATAATAAGTATTTTTTTAGGAAAGAATCCCCAAAAAAGTTTAAAACATTTATACAAAAACATGAATAATAGTTTTAAAAAATGACGTGTGGGTAAAGCGGGGGAGGAATCAATTAAATTTGTATATACACTCTATAACAAAAAAATCGACGCACCAAGAAGCAATCATCCGATTGCTTCTTCGTGCCAGATTACAGTGGTGCATGGCTCGATCAGGCTGGAATGATGCCGACTGGGGACGTATAGTCTTTAGCGACGAATCCCGCTTCCAACTGCGTCCTGACGATCATTGAAGACATGTTTGGAGACGCACAGGGCAGAGGTGGAATCCTGCCTTCACTATTGCACGCCACACCAGCCCTCAACAAGGCATTATGGTCTGGGGTGTCATTTTCTTTGACAGCCGGACCCCTTTGGTCGTCTTTAGATGTACACTTACTGCACAACGGTACGTAGACGACATCCTAAGACCTGTTTTGCTACCGTTCCTTTTGCAGCGCCCTGGGCTGGTTTTTCAGCAGGGCAATGCCAGACCACATACGGCACGTGTTGCTATGAACTGTCTGCAAGTTTGTCAAACTCTTCCTTGGCCTGCCAGATCACCAGATCTCTCTCCTATCGAGCATGTCTGGGATATTATGGGAAGGCGATTGCATCTGGCACGGAATGTTGATGACCTCGTTCGACAATTGAATCGAATTTGGCAGGAAATACCACAAGAGACCATCCGGGAGCTTTATTGGTTTATGCCACGTCGTGTGGCAGCTTGTATCCAGGCTAGAGGCGGATCAACACCTTATTGAACTTGTTACTGTAACTCTGCAATAAATTATTCAATTGTTCTGAAATTTTAATCATTTACTATTCTGTACATTGTCTTCCTATCCACCAATTTTCGTTTCAATCGGGCAACTACTTCTTGGTGCGTCGATTTTTTTGTTAGAGTGTATATGAAACTCCGATAAAAATGATGACCGGACCATGCATTCTCATTGCACAGATAAATCGAGTATGATCCATTTTTGTCACATAGTAGATCAGGATTTGTTTAATTGTTCCCATGATAGAATGGGATGCCTGCAAGTGACGTTGTGTAGATATCTTGATTCTGATTGGTTCCTGAAACGTCACATTTGTTTACTTCAGCAACTGTTCCTTCAATTCTATTTCGAGTAACTAATTTTTTAATTTAATTTTTTTTACTATCTCTTTGAATCAGTTTATCAATTTTTCGTTTGATCATTCAATCTTTATTTAGTTTTGTTTTATCAATTAATTGTGCAGAATGTATCTATGATTAAATACTGCAGCTCCAAATATTTGCGCCACAGTAAATTCATTAATTTCAATTTCTTTAAACTTTAAAAAACTATTCATTAATTCAAAAAGAATATAAATATTATTCTTCATTTAATATATATTCTTTCAACTGGTGAATAAAATTTAAATAAATTTTAATACAAATCTGATTGTCCTTATAATCCCTCAAACAACCAATTACTTTTTTTAATAAAAACAAGCTTCTTTATTGATATATGTAATGCCACCTATAGTGGTCTACTTTTTCAATAAGAACCTAAACATTTTCTCACCACTTCGAAAGGAGCAACACAATTCCCATAAATCAACCATTTGAGTGGTAGAAAAATCAAAAATAAAAATTTTCCCTTTAAGAATAACAAACACACCTTTTAAACAGTTTAAACCTTTTGTGCGGTGTTCATAAAGGCACCATTCATTGCCAGTGCGACAACACTTAAAACTAGTCTTCGTAATCGCTACAGAGATTAACTGGAACAATTAAAGTGAACGAAAGTGCTACAGTTGCATAATTTTCAGATCATTTGTTTTCGTCCCTTACTGATATCAATACTAAGGATAAAGAGGGCTCGCTCTTACATGGATTTTGTTAAGTGAAATCGGGGCCAAGGAAACTTGAGACATTGAAATGTTATGGATGAAGTGCTTTATTCTTTTGATTTGGTGGCACGCCTAAAGGTAATAATAAAAATATATTCGAAAAGGTGAACCCACTTTATTTTGATTCAGTGTATCTCGTATGAGATTATGTAATTTATTTTTTATTAAATCAAAAAAGGTTCTACGAGTTTTTTTATGAATCATACTCAAATAAAGTAATAAATAAAAAAAAATATTGTTTATCTTTTCGTTTCTTATAGAATACGCTCAACTCGAACACGGAGAATTCAAAAGAGACATCAAATTCCCGTATAAAATCCGATTCGTAAATATGTTAAAATTTGTTCTTCAATTCAAAATTATCTCCTTAATTTGTAGATAATTAATTTAAATTTTGAGACAGAAGAAATCAGAAGATTTTGTTGCTATCTCTAATTCTTAAAATCCTATCTCAGCAAATAAAACATAAAATAAAAATATTATAAATAACGTAAAATTAAACCAATTTAATCAAATGGTTTAAACAGATTATTCTTCTTGTTTCTCGGAGTGGAATATTTCATAGAACTGATTTAACGTTGCTAAACAACAGAAATATCCAACAACGACATGTGTTTCGAAATAGAATGTTTGCAAATGAAGTGCAAATATAAAGAGTTTGGAAAGTTAAAAGCAAAACTTTTTCTTACCAAAATTAACCTTTTTATTATTTAATACTTGGATTGTTACCAGATAGGTGCTTAACAAATTTCCGGATTGTTATCTCATTGCCGACATGGAAATCGCGACATTTTTTTACAGAAATTTCCTCCTGAACAATTTTTAAATCCATCTTATCAATGCCTTAAAACCCTTATTATGACCTATAAAGTTCTAACTACATGAAGCCCTTCATATATAGAATATTAATGAAGCTCTAGCTTCTTATGCGACAATTCAATATCTATTCAATATAGCATAACAACGTCATTAAAATTAATTTATTAGGAGTTTTAGGTAAGTATATTTCTTTTTAAACATCTTTATTAAATATCTTAATTAAATGCTATTCGGTAGAACACTAAATTTATTCAATACAATATATTCAATGCATAGTTTAAACTTTATTCAATGCATAGTTGTAAAATTCTAACTTTATAATTCACTTAAATTGCAACCTTTTTTACTTTGTTTTGCTTGGAGTCCACTGAACAACGTACTTGGTATGAAATAAAAGGAGAAGTGACTGTCAAGAAAAACTATAAAGTTTTATTCTTAACATATAAATAACCAATCATTACAGGATAAGTTATACAAAGTTATTCATTTTTTTCTGTATCGGAAGTTTAGAAATTGTGATACTCAAAAGAATGCATATCATATATCATTGAAGGAAAAAAAAAAGATACATGCAATAATTTTTATTTTTCATTGCACTCTCTTATTCTTTACTCAATTCATTTTTAAGAATACAAATGAGTATTTATTTACCAGTAAAGATTTATTCTGTCTAAAGATATTTCAATTTCAAAAGTTTGCATTGTAAGATTATCGTCAGCCATTGAAAAATGGACTGATCACAAGACTCAGTACCCAGTAGATCACCGAAGTCAAGCATCACTGACTGCGGTCATTGAGCGAGCGGGTGACCACTTTGATCAGCCTGCGAAAGAAAATAAAAGTTCGCAGAATAGGTATACATTAAAATTACTCTGTCGTAAAGTACTCGACTTTCCACACAGCTCACTAGGCTACCAAAGCAGTGGGGCTATCCGCTCTGCACAGGATCAAAATTATGATAGCCTGTCTTCGAATCATCCTTAGGGATGTTTCCCCGATCACCCCCCATAGCCAATTGGGCAGTTTTAATGTGACGTAAATAGGCTACTACTACAACATTCAAAAGTGAAATATTTTGCAATTTTTCAAGTTTCAGAAGTATTTAAATCTTTCACAAATGCAGCACTTTTCAAGTATATTTTCAGTAATGTTTCAGCGAAAGAACTATAAAGTTTTTGATGAACTATAAGCATTTTTGTATTCCTTTACGAGCATGTTTACATAAAACAGAATACTCTTACATTAACTATCATACTTAGTTTTACAAATAAATCACATTAAAAAAAATGAAACTGATTATACTACAAAAAAGTTATTACTTCGCTGTTTAGCGAAAAAAATTTTTACTAACCATGTGCTACAAAAACTATATTTAAATTCGAAACTGTCAATAATTTATAATTAGAACTGTAACTGCGGAAGTTCAATAGTTGCCATTTGCGTGAGATTTAAAATATTTGCGAGTGATTTAAAATATTTGCACTCACTCTTTACGAACCATATGAATTGTTGTCTAAAGGATCATAAATGTATACTTCTTAATAATTACGCCAAATATGTTTTCTTTTATATTTTTTTCATTCATTTTCTCTTTTTCGCTCAAATGAATCCATATAATAAACGATCAACAAACACTTATTAGTATTTCAATCTTACTTTTACTCCAATTTACACTCTAGGCGTCATTAACAGCTCCATTTGCAGGGAAAGCAGATAAAACTTAAGTGTTACAAAGCAATAAAAGGGGAAACAAAACAGATACACCTTTCCATATAATTACATTTTGATTGAACAATCCATTTTTTTCGAACAATGTAATGAGGAATTTCCTTTTCTTTCGCTCAATTTCTTCTTTACAAACAGTTCGCCATGCGTTGATGCCATTCTGCAAACGATTGCAGCAATGAATTTGAAGTGAAATGACAACGACAGTAAGCTCAGGTGACTGAAACGATTTTTCATAATCTCACGGATGAGCCATATAAAAAATGCATGTCCGGTTTTCTCTTGCATCACTAACTTCCTTAATTGAAGAGAGGGAGGCATTGTCTTGACCATATGAAGTTTATGTATAACAGTTATAATACGAAAGAATAAAAATTATTCATTCTTTGCGCGTGTCGATTACTTAATCGCAATCGGTTGCGTTAAACGCAAACGATAATTTATTCTCTTTGATGTGTACCAAGATCGATACCAATTTGTCGATGTTAAATTGGAATGAGCTATTAATTAAGAGCAAGAGAATGACGAAAGAATTAATGTTATCAGACTGCGAGCATTACTCCTGCATACATCATTTATTTCATTCGAGATACAAGTGATATGTTTTTGTTTTATTTCTTCTTCGTCATACTTTGCTTAAATTATAAATGAGTGGAATATTATAATAACAATATTTATTTCACTTCGTCTTCAATATTCTGTTTTCTAACTTGACAGTATTCAGAAATGCCTATGATTTATGTTTAAAACCTATTACAAATCAAATTCTTGAACATTTGAATGATACTTACTCTTACTTTTTATACGCGAAACTAGCGGAGTAGATTATTTTAAAGCCCATTTTATCTTACCTGCAAATCGAATTTGAATTTTCATTTGTGAATTATTTTCGAAATGAATATACTATTTAAAGTCTTTCGAAAAAGTCATATAATGTTTTTTGTGGGGGGGGGGGATATTTTTCTTCCAATTATGCCTAAATAGTTTCTTTGTTAAAAATTTATACTAATTCATTAAATTATATTACTATAGGTATGATTCCATTACTGTATGTTCTTGTCAGTATCGAAATTATAGTATTCAGGGGTCTGTCTAGGTTTTTCTGAGAGGTACCAATTTTGTGAAAATTTAGACATAATTTGTGAAAAATTAAAAATTATATTTAAAAATCAACACAAAAATATGGTAAAAATATGGATTTATCGCTTCTTAAGGGATACAAAAATAAAATTTTAAGAAAAAGTATTTTGTGAAACTACCGTTTTTCCTAAAACTGAATTTGTGAAACTACCGTTTTTCCTAAAGTTGAATTTGTGAAGGTACCGCTAAACGGTAGTAAATTCGGCCTAGACAGACCCCTGGTATTGCTATATATTGCCAAAACATATCTATATTAACGATATGCCACAATATTTTCAAACTTATTTATTTTAAATTAGTCCATCTCGTTATACAAATACAGTTTATCAACACTGTTCATAATATGTAACTCGATAAATTTCGTTATCAATAATACTCCCATTATTATCGTATTCGATAATTATCATTGTCAATAATTGTTATTATCTATGATACTTGCGACATCATAATATTCGATTTTAATTATTGTCGATAATTATAGTGTTCGGTAGTCATTGTAATCGATAATTATTGACACATTATTGTACTTTTACTATTTAAAGAAAGCATGCACTGAGAAAAAAAAGTGTGATCAAAGCTACCATAATATGGTAGCATTTATCGTGTTTCTGGCTCTATGGGAACACCAAAATGCTCGGTAATTTTTACCGAAGAGTTTTGGTAATGAGTTTAGAAATATTAACAAAAATATATGGATTTATAATATGTGATAATATTAGGTAATTTTTTCTTGATTCCTTAAGGAAGGGCATGAAAAACCACTAATCCGGTTAAATTTACTATTCCGTATTGTATTTTTTTACTAAATGTGTGGTAATGAAAACTGAAACTTTGAAAACCAGAATTTCCATATGACCGGAAAAATTATAAATTAATGTTAACTAAATAAACTCAAAAAACGGAAGAGGTAAGATATTTTTTTAATTCGAAATTTCAATCACTTCAAAAATATATTAATTAGAAATAACAGTTCGACATGTTTGAAGAGTTCGCAAACATGAGCCCATTTCATTCTTGTTCTGTTTTTTCTCTTTTTTTCTCTCTCGGCTACTGCGGTCTTTCTGGTTTTGTGTCTCGCCTTTATTTTTCCAATTTAGTAAGCAATTTTACGTTTTATATTTCGAATCCCTTTTGTTTCTTCTCATTTAGGTCTCATTACATAATACAAAACTAATAATTTAAATACCGTATAATTTGAATTTTATTACCAGAATTATAGATTTTTTGCCAGAAATGTCATTACCATACAGTACAAAAATTTAACCAGAATTTGTTTCTTCGTATGATATTTACTTTATATTCTTAGAATTCTATAAAAAAAATATCGTTATCGCGATGTTCAAAAATCTAGATTTTTTTTGACATATCGATATATTGCATAGCTCTAGTTTACGTGATATAGATTGCAAACTGAACATATACTGCGTTAGTGATTTTATTTATTCTTATTGAATAAAGAATGAAAGCCCAACATTGTATCAATTATTTTAACAGAGATCATAAAGTGATAAATAAGGAAAAATTAAGAAGATTTTGCGTAGTGAAAAAAATTGGACGACTACAATAATGCCGTAAATGATCACGTAATTGTAAGATAAAAGAAAGGGCATTTGTTCTTCATGTGAAAGTATATCCCAGTCTATGCTTTCACACGGAAAAATAAATAAGGCGTTGAATGCTGTTTTAATACTATTATTATTTTATTTTCTACACTCTCAGTCTCATCTTAAAAACAAATGATAACATCATATACTATGCCCAGCATTTCAAAATAAAATATCATTAAATATTCACTGGAAATTTATTTGTAAAAGTAACATTATTTGCGTTTTTCATTTATTCTCTTTCGTTTATTGCGTATTATTGTTTGCAGTTTAAGATGTCTTTGCAGTGACACAAGTTAAAATTTGTTTAGCGCATTTACAGAAAAAAAAATGCAATATCTCCTTAGATTAAACACTTTAAGATTTCATGTTTCTTTTAATGGTTAACAAATGAAGGTTTTAATAAAAAAAAGCTATTGTTAATATTTTCGTACTGTTAAAAATATCAAAAAGCTATTTTCAACTAACTGTTTTTCGTATATTTATAAAAGGAAAATAATTTTTTTTTCAAAACATTTTAATTAAAAATTTTGCATAACTTTTTTTGCAAAAAATATGTTGTTAAAATAAAAATATAATTATTTAATAAAATTACAGATGTTTTAGTTAGTTATTGTTAAATAAAATCTCAAAAATTTATCAAATTACTTCAATTTAAAAATGTATTTCAAAATTTATTTAAATTATGCTTGACGAGAAAAACTTGAATAATATGAAAAAAAGTTATATTTATGTTATGCCTGCTTGATCAGCCAATGTCAAATTGTTATTTATGTTACGAAATTTAGGAATTAATCTTTTAATATTTTGCAACCTGTACATTTGAGCATTAAAACACAAATATATTCACAGGGAATTTAAAAGTAAAAGTAATATTATTTGTGTTCTTCATTTGGTCCTTTTTATTTATTACGTTTTATTATTTGCAGTTTAAGATGTCTTTGAGATGAACAAAAATTAAAATTTTTACGGCTCATTTACAGAAAAAGAAATCTTAAAATATATTATAATTTTTGCAAAATTATGGAAACCTGTACTTTTGTGCTTTAAAAATAGCATTTATCATTTAAAATTATTACTTTATTAATTGTGAGTTTTTTTCTTCCTGTTGAAGAAAGCTATTTTTAGCTGAAGCTTGTTTTTTAACTAATCACATAACCCTTTTTTTTCTTCAAACGTAACTATTTTTTTTTATAAAACTATAAATATTTTTAGCTAATTTAAGGATTCCTGAAGTTTTCCTACTGGGATTTTTTTCACATAAAAAATTTTAACAAACTATCACTTTTAGCGATGATGCATTGATGAGGAAAAAAAATAATAACATAACAGTCAACAAAGAAATCATAACAATCGATATTTCGAATGTTATTTTTCAAATAAGTTGAGAGGTATTATTTTTGTTCCTCAGTAAAATGTACAGTTTACTTAAAAAAAAAGTCGATATTTTAGCACCTTGACAAACTAAATATAACTACAAGAAAGTGAAATAATAAAGATAACATGATTAAACATTTTTTAAAAAACAAAATAGCCGCCTTCCCTCCTGCATTCGTATTTCCCGGATGCTGATACCCCAGGGTCACCTCAAATTAAATTTGCAATATACTTAAAAATTTAAACAACCAAAGCAATTTTGAATGAAACTATACAAAATATGAGATTTTTTTCCTTGAGAGTTAATGACATTCTCAACGCGCTACCGATATGAGAAAATAAAATGCGACGCCCAAAATTAGAATGAGATAAATGCATATGGCTATTTAATGGCCTTATCTCACGCATTATTTTATTACATTTCCCACTTCATTGTTATACTTTTCAAGCTGTAACATTCCAGCATTGAATTTTTTCCGTGAATTGCATTTAGCATTGGTAAAAGGAAAATTTAGAAACCCATTTTCACTTGCGCCGAGTCATTTCATACAACAAAAGCTAAATGTGTCCTCGCAATTATCGTCCTTCAAGACATATACACTAGCTTCCCATTAACAAAAATAGATATAAAAATGATAATGTACAATAACGTTTTGCTAATATCGTGAGAAAATTCATCCAAGTTTATCCAACCAAATTATTTACCGTTTTCATCTATGTAGATTAAAATTTTAATCCATAGAGTCAAGGTCTCGACTGTTATTTTAACTTACTTAGAACACAAATGGGTGGTAAGAGTTTAAAAAATTAAATAAACGAGAAAACAGTCAGCTAGAAAAATAAAAGCTATTACATTCGTTTGTTTGGATCTATTCGTTTGGTTTGTTTGACGAGTTTTTAATCTTGTTTCAAAACAATGGAATACTTATTGAAGATTAAGAGAAGTCGCGCAATATACATTTAGGCTCTAATTTCAAATATATTGCATACATAAATAAAATCTATCATGGCTGCGGTAAATTAGTCACATTTTTTAAGATGAAGATAGTAAAAAAAAAATTTTAGAATTTATTTTCTTGCAATTTTATTTCCAAATTATTCTAAAAAAGTTATTAATAGAGAACAAAGTCTGGTGCCAGTTAGAAGTAACAGATACTAACACTGTGACTGTGTCTAGCGTAAATCCGAGAGCTCGAAATAATTTTAAAACAAAAACTTGTGTTTAGTCCCGCAGTGGACTGATCGTTAAGACACGGATCCCAGCAGTTCACCGAAGTCAAGCATCACTGGCTGCGGTCAGTGTGCGGGTGGGTGACCACTTGGATCAGTCTGCGTAGGGACCGAGGGTGTGTGGTATTGGTCCTCGTTAAACTGTGCTACCGTAAAGTGCTCGACTTCGCGCGCAGGTCGTCGGGCTACCGAAGCGGGGATGCCATCCCCTCCGCAGAGGATCAAAATTGTGATGGCATGCCTTCGGATCATCCTCCGGGATGTTTCCCAGACCGTCGCCAATAGCCCATTGTGCAGCTCTAATGCGACGTAAATTAACAAGAACAACAACAAAACTTGTGTTTAAATTTTTATAATAATAAAGTTTAATCACAATTAGAATTCCCAACTGAAAATCAAGCGCTTAGAACAGGAAGGATTGGAACAATACTGTTCAACGAGCCTTAGCCCACAGTGAGCTATAGCACTATAAAAGAAAGAGGAAAGGAAACCGTATAGCCAATCATATCCGCCAATCACATCCGCAAGCACAGCGCTCAGCTTCTGAAGAGGTGTTCCAGGTTTGTATCCCAGCTACGACTTTTCG
Organism: Parasteatoda tepidariorum; assembly: GCF_982258835.1. Lineage (NCBI taxonomy): Eukaryota > Metazoa > Arthropoda > Arachnida > Araneae > Theridiidae > Parasteatoda > Parasteatoda tepidariorum. The sequence continues at coordinate 67,071,376 of NC_141756.1, read as the reverse complement.
GACGACTGCTTCTCTTGACTCGCATAGTTCACAGTGTTAAAATAATAGAGTGTGCTTGTTAAAAAAAAACAGTACTTTTTTGCTTAAAAAATAGGCGTCTGTTTTTAAATAACAGTATTTCTCTCTGAAATAAACGGTTTTATACTGGCACATTAGCTGACAGTTTCTTTTTTTTTTTCATAAATTTGACGGACTTTTTTTTTACAGTGTAGTATCTTTGTCAGTCTAACTACTGCAACTGATCAATCTATTGTTACAGCGGGAAGAAACAGATTCAAAGTTTGTTCAATATACGACAAAAGCATACTTGTTTTTATCCTTATTTGTTTAAATGCTATAAATCTAATTCGCCTTCTCACCACTTACGTATGAATTTTCTTTTAATTTCATGCTGTTGAGGATTATCTGTAATAGTCACGACGATATATTTATACTGGTGACAAATAATGATTACAATTGCAAAGTTCGATGAAATTTGCTAAAGAAATTTTAATTTCCATCATGCAGTTGGAAAGTAAAGGACGAATAGAGAAAGGGTGCATTCTCTGGAGTTACAGTTTTCCAGAATAGTTTGAAAATACTGGGATATTGCACTTCCGAAAGAGCCGTGATGACTCAGGGGATAGAACGTTCGCCTTCCAATGACGTGAACCGGGTTCAAATCCCAGAAATTGCTGGTCGATACGAATTCCACATCCAGCTTGCACCGACCACAGTGCTGGCTGACGTAAAATATTCTCAGTGGCAGACGCACCAATGGTTAAAATCCCCTTAATGTCAGGCTAGCAGCAGGAGGTTTTCGTGGTTTTCCTCTCCATATAACTCGAATGCGGGTTAGTTCCATGAAAAGTCCTACACGAATTTAAGTTTCTCAGAAGTTCCCTTATCTACTACATTGGGTTCAAAATTACAAGGCTACGGAGTTGAACATTAATAGTCGTAAACCCCAGAAATTCGGTCGACTGTTCAACGACAGTCATAAATATATTTACCACGGTGGTTCTGTTTCTTGGCCTCTTAATTCTAGAATTTAAAATTTGTTAATCAGCCGTAAATATATTCACCAAAGAAAAACTACCTTTGATAATATTTGATGTGAAGACTGAATTTTTTTTCATTAATTGTTTTATCCATAAAACTCCTTAAATAATAGGTCTTATGTCAAACAGTTAAATTTACGGGCCTGGAGTGGTATCTAGTCTAATTCAGAATTTGTTTTTGGTACTACATAAGTAGAAATTGAATAAAACAAGGTTTTTAAAAACAGAATTCTTATAGACGTTGAGAATAGTTATATGAAAAACATAATTCATTACTCTTAAATCTGGTAGTTTTATTTTGAAAAGTTCGACGAGAAATACTGATGCAATTTTTTGATTGATGCAAATTCTGCAGATTATGCAGATTACTGATGCAAATTATGCAGAATTTATCAGAGAAAACAAAATTTCGTAAACTAATAAAATAAAGTTTGTAAATCTCAACTATACTTTCTGCTGTAGAAAACTTCACGTTAACTCCCTCCTCCAAAAGTGACCCTATAAACAGCGCAAGCCTCTCCCTCGAAATATGTTTCAAAACATTTTTTTTCCTTTACGATTTTCTGTAATTTATTAAAATTTTGAAGACCGCATTTTTCTTATAGCCATTGTCCACCCTTGTCTGTCATATGATTTTTCAGAAAACTTCTAAGAATGTGTATTAGAATCTGGTACCATTAAGTCAGAATCATAATAGCAATAATAACTTTGAAACTCTTGAGTCTCGAAATTTCAACACTTTCTCATTAAAAATATATTATAGCTAAACACTTCCATTATCCAAAACGACGCTGAACGCCGTAAAGAAAATAAGCAAAGAAAGAAAAAAAAGAGAAAATGTTGGTGCTGCCAACTTGCGCTAAGTAATCACGACATTGTTATGCCAGCGACCTACTTTTCAAATGACAACTAAGAGATCGTTCACTCTTCAGGAATCAAACTAACATCCATTGTTTTCCTACAATCAGGAAGGTGGCGCTGTGATTCGACCTTGGCAAAGAAAGTGAAAGTTCTTTTTTTACTCATATTTTTTGTTCTTTTTTTCAGAGACGCAACTAAAAAAGAGGGCATTTTTTTGTTCCGAACACCACGCCTTTGTAAACGAAGAAAGCTTTAAGAGAAATTCAACCTGTGGTCGATTTAGTATTGCACGAAGTTTAACTTTTTTTTTTCACGAGTTTAGGTCAAGGTTTAAATCTACCGTAATTTAGTTTTACTAATAGGCTACTTTAGGAAGCTGAAAATTCCTTTTTTGTTTCTTTTTTTCAACGCTTAATTGAGGGTGGAGTTGAGGTAATAAAGAACTACTTAACTAGAGTTTCCGTTGGGATAAAATATTGTAACCTACTGTTCATTCCATGCTGTTCAAAATTAGAATAAATAAATAGAACCCAGCAGCATTTTTTAAATTTATGCCATGCTGTTATATTTCTTTACTTTGTTTTATCAACGTCAAAGATGAATAGCTTAGTGTAAGATGATGATGATGATGAAATATATACAAGGCCATATACCATATACAAAGACGAAAGATGAATAGAATAAAAGCAAAATGTAGTTTTAACAACAACTTTTAACTCCGTTAATTTTTAATGCAACTCCGGTGACAAGGAAACTCTCTTTTCAAGTTTCGAGACAGACTCACCTTCTTGGTGGTTTTTTGAGAAAAACTGATCAGTATTTGAAGTTTCCGGAGAATTAAATTCAGTAAAACTTTTTACGGCTAACCCGACAACCGGTAAAAAAAGCTATATAATGTTTTGGAATAAAAATATCTAAACCAAATGAAAAATTAAATCTATCGCAATTAAAATAGTGTAGTTTTTTGATTATGTGAGCAGGTGCATATATTTGAATAACAAATATTAGCCTTAAAAATAGCTGAATCGATTTAATATAAATACTTTTAAACCTTTTATTATGAAATGTAACATATTACAAACAAAATCCTTAGCCACTTTCAAGATATGCGAGCTGCTAAAAATAAATATAAAATTTGAACCACATAAACAAATATTGCTAGCAAATCTCTTGCAATTTTCGAGTACATTTATTACATATGCACGCAAAGCTTATTGATAATTCGTCAAATTCATATAATATAGTATTCAAAACATTTAAATGTTAAATATTATTTTTGAATCTTTAGCTTGATTATCCAAATTTTATCACAAAGAATTGAGCAATTAAATATCTGATGTTATTTTTGTTATAAGCTACGCTTTTACCTGTTTGCAAACTATTGCATTCCTTTTTGCAATGCGTCATGCTTAATACAAATGTTTTTGGATTTTTTAATCAGCCTAACATTTATAGGCTTTTATTTAAATAGTAATATTTTTAGGGTTTTAAGAAAATTTATTATACTTTACACAAATAGCCTAATTTGTTACAAGCATTTTCAAAATGAATCCAAAATATTTTAGGCTGATTACATGACTGTGTAATAATGCATCATTCATTAATCAATCAGGCTAATTCACAAAACGTTTTCTATTCAGAGCACCAGCATAATACAAAACTCATTGCAATATACCTAAGCAAATTCAAGCTGAATAAATGCATTATCTTCGTGCATTTTTAGCCAGGCTAAAATCATATGGGCTGATTTTAGTAAGCCTTAAAAATATCGGGTTTAATAATAAACTCTGGGGAAGCGAATCCAAAGTAATCGAATTTTAAAAGTACGATTTCTTTAAAGTTTGATTTTATAAGAACTATTTGATCTATTTCAATCAAATTTCGTATTTTGCAATGAAAACTTATATTCTTTGAAATGATATAAAGAAAATTTGTACTTTACAATTCAATTTTTTTTATTAGTATTAAATGAAAGATCAAAAAATAAAAAATATTTACTAAAAGTTATTTATTTTCAAAAAATATCTTTCTATAAGCGAATTTTATAATTGTGTTCAAATTATTTTTAATTCACTTAAAAAGTGGTATATGTAACAGTTATGGCAAAATACGCAAAAAGTAAAATTAACATAAGAGGGTCCAAACTTTAGACCGCTCTATTGACCATATTGGAACCATATTTCCCCGATTGCGGCTACCCTCTTTATTTTGGGGATCAGAAATTCGAATCCAAGGAAAAAAAGTATGTTTATTCAGAGAAAGTATGTTTGTGTCTGATTTCGTAACTTGAAATATCGTCTGCACTAATTAATTAGCATCTTTAAGATCACCCATACGAACCATTAAAATACTAGTTCGTAAAGATCCGATCATTAGATCAAAAGTTATTCAGTGTGGTCTGATATTTTTTGTACTACACAGTGGGCAAAATATAAAAAAACTGCACTTTATTAATTTTTGATCTAATACAGTGCTTTTCAGCGTGCAAGATTAATCTGTCCATGACTTAATCTTAATTAAACTAATTGATTAGTGTAACGATGTTTTAAGTTATGAAATCAGACTATTAAGTTTTGAATTTCTTGTGGTTGATGCATTTGGATTCTTAATCCTTAAGAACTTCGCAGTTAAGAAATTTGTGGTCGCAGTAATCGGGAAGAAGAAGTCGAAGTAATTAGTAATCGGGAGTCGTCGCAATTAAGAAATTATAGTCCCAATGTTTGGTCAGAAGAGGGGTCAAAAGTTAGGTTCAGACTACTACATTTTAATTTTTTGTAAATTTTGTTAGTTATCTGGAATTAATAAGGCAAATGAAAAACTTTCTGCATAAAAATATGAATATCGTTCACACAATGGTAATTTCCCGCAAAATAAAGTTTTTTTTTAAAAATTAATTATGATTTTTATTTTTGTTTGAAGTGCAAGGTACACAAATTTTTTCCACACTTTGAACTTAGTAATTTGAAATGAAAATGCACTAAAATTGACCGAATAGTTTGTGAGTTAGTCTGTAAGTAAAAAGAAAAAAATTAAAGAGCTCGAGAGTTTTTAAATGTTTCTAAGATTGTTCAATCCGTACTGTTCAAATATTGGATTTTTTTCATTTAAAATTGCATCGTTTTAAATGAGGTAACAATTAGCAATCCTTATGCATCAAAATTTCTGAACATCCCTAAATAATTAAAAGAAAGCTTAGCTCTACATATTTGGTTGTTTAATAGAAATTTTTGTCTTTAATTTCAGTGCATTTTTCAGTTTTAAATATTGAAAAAAAAGTAGAATTTTAAAATTTTAAATTCTGATAATAAAATAAGACAAACTGCAGTTTTAGTAATTTTACAGCTAATAAATAAAAAAAACTGCTGTTTTCAAATTCAGAGGATATTATTTTTCTCCGTCACTTTTTTAAAGCTTTTAAAATCATTTTTAAAAATGTCTCGTTGAAGATTTGTTAACAATATTTGTAACTTATAGAACAATACAACAACGCAAAAAAGTTTTTTTTATAATTTATGTATATTTTTTGTACCTCTTCTCCTCATAATCTCCATATCTTCATTCAATTTACATTTTCGATTTTAAACTGTATCAAATTCATGCGAAGATTCTGAGCTGTTCAGATTAAATCTCTTTTTTCTTAACTATTGACTAACTAATGTTTTAAAAAATCAATGATTTTTATCTAAATGATACATTATTCCCCCTTTAAAGAGTTAAACGATAAATTATTCAATCTAAGCAATCTGCAAATTTAAAAACAATCGCCTATAAAACCAATTGCTTGATTGTTCATTTCATGTTATAGCCCATTGTAACATTTGGTCACAAATTCAACAATCATTTCCGCTGATTTCCATGATATCTCAAAATTTTATTCATGGAATAAACTTAAGGACAAAAATCTAGAAAATGAAAGAAAGTCAAAACCATGCATATCGAATTATTTTTTCAACATTCTCCACAGCTTAGAACTCCACCCTTAGTATTGAGCAAAAACCAAATAAGTTCTTGATCAACAATCTGTAATAATGCCATTAATTTCACCTTTTTTGATCGAAATCTAAAGGTTCTCCATAGAAATGGAAAGTGCTTTCTTGTTCTGATTATTATTCTTTGTTCTTAACTTATGCATTTATATTCTAGCTCAATTTCGCTCTACAATTGCTTATCAAGGGTCTCCATTTTGTTCTAGTCGTGTGCCAACCCATTTTTTACCTTCACCGTACGAGATTCGTAGCTTAGATTGTGCTCGGAACTAGATCACTCCTCCATCTCGGAGTGATGATAACTTTTATGGTGAAGCGTTTAACTGTAACTGTAAAGGTTGTTGAGGCAAGCTGTTTAGTTTGTCGTTAAAATCATTTTTAATAAATTAGCGGGTGTGGCTGCTGCGATGCATTAGGTGGGTGGTAACTGGTTGGAAAAACTAAAATTGCACGCGCCTAGAAACAATATGCGTGACTACTTAAACCTTCATCTACAGATTCAATTTCTTATTGTTATTTTAAATATTAAAAATTGGATTCGTCTTAATATGAATTGCAGTTATTTGCACTTTAAATTACATCATATTCCATATTTAAAAAAAATAATTACGAATAAATAAAAAAATATGTGTTTCAGCACGAAATAAAAGATTTCAATCATAAATAAATGTAATTCACTCAAGAGTAAAATAATATCACTTTAATTAATTATTTACCATTAATACAAGTTAAAGAATTAAATATGTATTATTTATTAATAATATAATTTAATTACTTATATCTTTATTGTAAATAATAGAAAGTGGACTTGTTTTACACTTTTTATATTACATCGCATTCTTTAAAATAAAAACTAAATTGTACTAATGACTAAGTTTTATACGAATAAACATAAAACAATATATGTCAGACACATGCAATAGTTTTTAAAATAAAACTATCCAATGATATCGAACGTGATCTTCCACCCCACCCCCAGGTCGAAAGCAACTTAGGAATCTTAAATATGAACCCCTATTTTCTTAATGCAGATTCAGATTCTTCAGAAAAAAGTAATTAAGAACATAAAAATTGACATATTTTATTTATTTTTTTATTTATTTATTTATTTATTTGCGTTTTTTAAAATTTTCTTTTGGAAAAAAAATAACGAAACATTTTAGTTTTATTTTTCAAAATTATCCCTCACCTCGCTTCCAGGTTTTAGGGGGCAAGATCGAGTTTGATATTAATGGATAGCTTTAAAAAAATATATACCCAATGCATCATTTTTTCCTTTTTTTCTATACCATGTATATTTCTCGAGATATTTGACCAATTTTTTCTTACACCCTTTTTACCTTTTTAAAAAGTGAGCTTACAGAAATTACGATTATTTGAAAGAAAAAAAATAATCTGAAATTTCATTATTTTTCAGCTTGATTTTATTAATTATAGTTCGAATTAAATTAAAAGGCGTCTTGATCTTATTTACATTGCGAATAATGATATACATAATTAAGAAAATTCCCTTTTAAACCAGCCAGAAACTAAAACTTTTTCACAAACCTAAAATATAAATTTTATAAATTAGGCCAAAACCCCTTTTCATTGCGGTTTTACCATGCAATGTATACTGAGTCGTGATGGCTCAGGGGGGTAGAGAATTCGCCTTCGGATGAGGGTTCAGATCCCAGCGATGACAGATTGATATGAATTCCCGACCACAGTGCTGACGTAAAATATCCTCAGTGGTGGACGGTTCATAGGTTAGAGTCCCCTTGCCACGAGGCTAACAGTGGTGGGAGGTTTTTGTGGTTTTCCTCTCACTGTAACGCAAATGCGAGTTAGTTCATCAAAAAGTCCTGCACGAAAACAAATTTCACTCAATACTTGAGACAGGAGTTCCCTTGTCTTCTGGATTGGGTTTAAAATTATAAGGTTACAGAGTTGAACATTAGTAGTCATAAACCCAATAAATTGGATCAACTGTTTAACGACGGTTGTAAAATATAAAATAATGTATACTATAATCATTTTAATGCAATGGTCACAGACAATATGAAACAAAAATGAAGGAGGCAGCGTTATACTCATAGTCTATAAAAAATGTATTTTCGTTTTGTTTATAATGCAGGGATAAATACATTAGAACCCTAAGCAACTTTTCTTGAACAACTATTGTTTATTTAATGCTGCCATACGGCATTCACTTTGCACTTAAATTACGAAACAAATTTTGTACGTAGAATACGCAGCAAAACAATTAGTTGTAAACTTTAAATAAGTCATTCTAGAACATAACCTTCACAATTCACATTATAAATGCCACAACGCTACTTAAAGACATATCTCAATTTTACTTTCAAAAGGTTCATAAATTCAATTCAAACTGCATTTCAATTACACAGATATTTGTCTAACTCAATTAAAATGCCATGCATAACTTAAAATATTTTAATTGTACATCAAACGTAATTCAGTTAAAAAGAAATCGAAATTTTAATTGGTCCATTCATTAACTCGATAATTAACTGGAACAACAAAAACAGCGCAAGCAATAGTTGTGATAACAACTCAACTGTTCGGAAACAAAGCACTCGATATTTCTCCTCATTGAAAAGCTTTATTTAAGACCCGGAAATGTGTGTAATTCAATAAATAACAATATACTTTCCCTTCCTCCGTCAAAAAAACAATAATGTTTATCATATTCGTTGAAATTCTATGAATTTTTTTGTCCATAGATTGAAATGGTGCTAATTGAACGCACAATACCACTTTGTTTGAATTTAAAATTTGCAAGCGATTTTGTAAGATTTAAATTATTCGATTTCCGCTGTCGCCTGCAAGTTATTACTGCAAAATGGAATGTGTATACGCAAAATGATCGTTTGAAATCATTGTTCTTTAAGAATGAATCGGTAGAACGTTTAGTCTACTATTTCGTGATGAGAACTTGTTAATAACTGGATGTAAGTTTGCAAAATGAAATATTCTCAGCACGTTGTTTGATTTAAAAGATATTGAACGTTTTCTCGTATAATTTGATTTCTGTTGGAACAATTGAAATTTTTTAGTAATTAAAATCACATTACATTTGTTCAACTGTTGTTTTTATTTTAATGAATAAAATATTTACGCAAATTCCTTACATTAATTGACGTAAGGCTGAAATTACGCTGTTAGGAAAATTGAAATTCGCTCAAATTTTAGTATACCATAAATTCTAAATTTAAAATTTAAGAAAGAAATCAAAATTATTTTCGTTTTGCATTAAATATTTTTAAAAAAATTTGTTTATTTTGCAACAATTTAGATTATTTTTACTAGAATGTGTCATTTTACCTTGAATCTATTAATGCTTTACTTTATGTAATTTCAAATTTTCATAATGTTAAATACGCGTAAACAAAATTCAACTAAGTGTTAAGCAGAAAAAAATCAAAAATAGTAATATTTTAGTAAGAAGAGCTGAAGGAATATCATTATGTTTGAGCAAACTATATTTAGAAAAGTTACTCTCAGTTTTAGATTGGTCAGAGAATAGAGATTTTACACAATAAAAAATTATAATTTTATCTACACAATAAAAAATTCCGTATCAAAATCTAACGTCACACATGTATCCGGTATTTTTTACCAGATACATGTGTAATCCATTTTTACCAAATTAGCATCCTTTTCACAGAAAAATTTTATAGAGCAAAATATCTGATATACCTTAAATTTAACAGTAATATTTATTGTAAAATCACTAACTCAATATAGCTAATAATTGTTAGCGTAAAATTTACAGTATAAAACTGTATAGTAAAAATGTATTTTCAAATAATGTATCCAGAATACCGCTAGTTTTTATTGTAATTTTAACCGAAATTTTTTAGAGTATATTTTTAAAAACATTCTTTTCTAAATACATGATAACCAAGGGGAAAGAATGGTTTATATTCGATTTTTGAGAAAAATGATGATTGGATCACTATCAGTTGCATTTTGAAGATTACTGTGTTTTGACAAATCAATAACGTGAAAAGTTGGTTTTCCCTGAGAGTTATCACACAGTGAAGCTAGATCATACGTGGAAAAACCCTTTCTTTTCTCAACCAAAATTGTTTTTTTCTCTGAATTAGATTTTATGAGTTCTTATCCCGAGTGTATTATTTACAAAATGAGCAAATATTTTAATGTCAATCATTTTATGTTCCTAGAAGAAAATTTTTTAAAGCTTTAAATTTAAATCAGAAATATCAACAAACCATATTTCTTATATATATATATATATATATATATATATATATATATATATATATATATATATATATATATTACGGACGGGGAGTGTTGATGAAGCTTCAAAGCAGTCTAGGGTTGCGTTTTAAAGCTTTTATTATAACAAAAAACACTTAAATGACAATAGATAATAATTAGAGCTGGAACATCTTAATGAGCTCGCTCCCCGTAGCCGTTCAGTGAGTGAATGTAAGGGAGTCTGCTTACTCACAGGTGGCGCTAGGGTGGCGATGCAACACTCTGTCATCCTGACTTAGTCGGTCTCCGACTAATTGCTTCGAAGGTAAATATTACACATCACAATAAAAAGAAAATATTGATGACAGAAATATTTTGACAATTGAATATAAAACAATAAATTTATGAAAATTTAAATCTAAACTAGTTCTAAATAAGTAATAAAAAGATATTTTCAAATATATAAATCCACAAATTCTTTTATCTCACTTATGAAAAATACGATCAATATGAATATTTTGATCATTAAAATAGAAATTTGTCATCAATATCAGTTAAATATGTTCAATTAATTTTTGATTTATGCAATAAAATCCAAAATGAAAATAAAAAAAAAAAATTTTTTTTTTAAAAAAATTTGAGTCTGTGTAAAAGTTCTTGCACTAAAAATTTTAAAAAAAAATCGAAAGTCAGTGTAAGAGTTCTTGCACAATTGAAAAGTTCATAGTTCATATGAAAAAAAAAGGAAAAAGTTTATGGATCTTCCCACGGTTTCATTAAGTCTGCTGCTGTGGATGTGACAGTTGGTCCTTCTCCTATACCGATCTTGTGAACATCATATCTATCGTTGGGTCTAATTTTTGTCACTGTGTATGGACCGAAAAATTTTGGTCGAAATTTCAAACCTGTCTCAAATTGGGTTCATTTGATGGCAACTCTGTCGTGGAGCTTATACTTCGTTGCTGTCTTTCGTCTAGTATTATAATTGTGCTTGGTTTTTTCTTGCATCTCAAGTATATTGCTTTTTGCTTCTTTTCGCATTTGTTGTTGATTTTCAAGTAAAATATGTATGTGCTCTTCTTCGAGAATTTTCTTGATGTGCAGGTCTTCTTTATTTCTCATCTTAACTCCTGTTAAGAGCTCGAAGGGTGTAAACTTTGTTGTTGAAGAAACAGTGCTGTTGATTACTCGTTGGACTGCTGGTACATGCTTGAACCATTTGCTGGGGTTGTCAAGGGATAACTTGGTGATGACTGAGATTATCGTAGCATGAAATTTTTCCACCTGTCCATTCCCACGAGGTTGACCTGTGGTGATTGTGATATGATCAATTTGTTCGTCTTCACAGTACTTTTTGAATTCTATTGAGGTGAATGCGGATCATTTATCTGATATGATTCTTCTTGGATTTCCAAAAGTAATTTGTTGCAGTTGTAGTTTTTCCAAGGCATCTTTAGCTGATGTTGACTTGACTGGATAAATCCGTAAGAATTTGGTGAAAGCATCGACGACGGTGTAAATGTATTTATAATTCTTATGTGTACTGGGTAAGGGACCAAGAAAATCTATGTGGTATGTATCAAGAGGAATGTCTCCTTTTGGGATGGGATGTAAGAAACCTTCTTGTTTTCCTACTTTACGTGATGAGAGTATACATGGAATGCAATTGGAAATTATGTTTTCAACAGTCTTTCGCATGTTTGGAAAATAGAATTGTTGTTTTAGCAAATTTTCCGTTTTATTTATGCCAAAATGTCCTTTAGAATGTTCAAGTTGTACAATTTGTTTTTGCATGTCAAGTGGAACAACCAAAAGTTCTTGATCATTGACTATTTTGTAAAGCACATTGTTTTTTAATGTATAATCAGGTGCTGAAGAATTATTAATTAGTTGCTTTATACTTGCTGTAAACTCATCATTGATTTGTGCTTCTCTGATTTTCTGTGTTGTTTCATTGTATTGTATTACCATAACTGGATAGCGGCTAAGAGCATCTACATGTTGCATTCGTTTACCTGGCCGATGAAGTATTTCGTAATCAAAATCTTCTAAAAAGAGTGCCCATCGTGCTATTTTGGGTGGTAGATCTTTTTTTGTCATTGTCTTTTGAAACGCCTGGCAATCTGTATATATTTGGAATTTTGTGTCTATTAGATAGTGTCTAAATTTTTTTAATGCTGTAACTATCGCTAAAACTTCTAATTCGTAGCTGGAATATTTCTCTTCTTGGGGAGAAGTTTTACGACTCATGTATTGTATGGGATGGAAATTGTTATCAGAGTCCTTTTGAAGGAGTATAGCACCAAATCCTTTAGCACTGGCATCACAGTGGAGTTGTATTGGAGCACCTTGCTGATATAGATGTAAAACAGGTTCAGATGATAAAATTTGTTTCAGAGAAATGAAAGCTTGTTTCTGTGCAGGGCCAAAAATAAATTTGACTTTGTCTCGTAGAAGGTCGCTTAAAGGTCTTGCAATTAGTGCATAGTCTTTGATAAATTTTCTAAAGTATCCGGTTAGTCCTAAAAATGATTGAACATGTTGAGTTGTTTTGGGTTCTGGAAAGTTCATGACGGCGGTTGTCTTAGTTGCTGAAGGGCGAATGGTGTTTTGCTCAATAATATTTCCAAGAAAGGTTATCCTACGCTGTAGAAAATTGCACTTTTTGAAATTAAATTCTACACCATAACTAGAAGCTACTTCAAATACTTTTTTGAGTTTTACAATTCCTTCACTCTTATTTTTAGAAGGCACTATGATATCGTCCATATAAATTATAACAGTACCATCATTTAAAAGATCTTTAAAAATAATTTGAATGTATTTTTGGAATACGGAGGGAGAGTTACACAGGCCAAAAGGAACTTTGTTAAATTCGTATTGTCCAGTTGGTGTTACGAAGCTGGTAAATTTGCGACTGTCAGGTTCAATTGAAACATGGAAATAACCGTTCCTAAGGTCAAGGTTGGAAAATAACACTCCTCCTTGAAGTCTATCGAAAATGTCATCAATGAGTGGTAATGGGAATCTCTGTTTAATTGTTTTGGAATTAAGAGCGCGATAATCTACGCATATTCTTGTTGACTGATCTTTTTTCTTAACAAGAACCAAAGGTGCGGCGTAATCGGACGAACTTTCAGAAATAATTCCATCGGTAAGCCATTGGTCCATTTGGTTTTCAACGATAATTTTTTCTGTTTGGCCTAGCCTTCTTGGTCGTAACGCGATAGGTTTATCGTCAGAAAGAATTATTTTCATTTGTAAGTTGGTATCTTTAATTTTGTTTGGCTTATAAGATTTAATAAGTTGTTCAATTTCAGTACGCGTATCGGATTCTAAATGAGATAAATCAACATCGGTGTAAACTATATTTATATTAGATAAACAACAGTCTGTATTTTCAATAAACGCATTTTTAATCTCTTTATTTTCCGGATTAGAAGAATTAAAATCGTTTGTTTCTGTTTCGGCTGACGAAAAAATATCGGTTTCGGTTTGTTTGTTTACATCGGAAAGAGCACGGTTAACATTGGATGTGACGCAGCGATCACGTGTTTCGGTAGTATCCGCTTTCCTATTAGATGCAGACGTCATTGAATCAAACTCATTTATTTGTTTTTCAAATAAATTTTGAGTAGAAGTACTTTTGCATTCGCATAACAAATTTTCGGTTTCAGTTTGAAAAGGGAGTGGTTCATTAATATTCTCTATCTCAAAGAAAGACTGACCTTCGTCTAACTGACGCGACTGTATTGTACCCTTGTCGGATCTATTTTTAGAAACTGGGGGAGAAAAATTATCGTTTTCTGTATGGGAAATGAAAGAATTTTGATTTTCTTTTTTAGACATTGAGTTTAATTCGAAAGTATTTTGTTGTTCGTTTTTAGGCAAAGGAAATTTAGTTTTAGAATAAGGAGAAATCATGTTTTCTTTTGAAATTCGATCATATTCTTTTTTAGCTTCATTTAAATCATCCAAAATATTTGGGGGAATTATTAAATCACAATAAAGATTTTTACAAACGGCTGCCGTTACTGTTATAGGATTGTCACGAAAACTTGGAAGCGATAATTTTACTTTTGAAAGTTCAGCTTGTACTTCATTTCCGAAAGCACAAGTTAATTGAACAGTTCTGACACTTTTTGTTTTGGGGGGAATTAAGTGTTCTCGTACGCAAATAATATTGGCTCCCGAATCAACTAACGATTGAATGACTAGTTTATCATTAACGAAAATTTTTTCATATTGTAATTCATGCTTAGATTCATTAAATATTTTAGCTTCGACTTTGCAAACAGGGTCCCGATTTGAGTTAAATCTACGATTTGAATTAGTTTCGTTTCTGGGAAAGTTTTCGCGCGGATTATTTCGTGATTGGTATTCTGTAGAATTTCTCTCATATGAATTACGATTAGAGCTTTGATATGAGTTATTTCTTTGCTTGTTGTCGAACGGTTGTTGACGGTAGTGTTTTGGACTCTGCTGATTTCTTCTGAAATTTTGTCCGTGGTTAAAGGATTGTTCATTATATTTTGTTTCACTTAGCGACTTTCGTTTTGACGTAAAGAAAATATCACATTTTTGAGCAAGTTCTGGAGGTTTTAACCATTCTTCACCTTGAATTATGGCAATATGCGATTGAGTTTCATAATCTAATGTTGAATAGAGTTTATCGGCGATAATTAACTGGGATAATGTTTTAAAGTCAGTTGCTTTGCGTATTTTGCAATAATACTCGAAGGATGTTGTTAATCGTGAAGCAAATTGTGTGTGCGATTCATCAGGCATGCGTTGAGATTTTCGAAAATTCATTAAACATTCGTGTGGTGTTGGCTGAAATTGTTTCAAAACGGCATTTTTGACTTTTTCATAATCTCGGAGATCATTTTCTGAAATGTGTAATAAAACATGACTTGCTTTTTCGCCTAAAATATTTATCAATATTTCAGATTTTATTTCATCCTGTACTCTTTTTGTGGAAAACGAACGTTCAAGAGATTGAAAAAATAAACTGTAGTTCTCTGGTCTTGTCGGCACTGGCATGCTAAGTGTTCGGACGCTTCTAATAATACTTTCGATATCGGGACCATCTTCACTTGCGTCTGAATTTCTAGATGAGTTCAGGTTGGCACTAGGAGTGTTTCGAAGGTTTGTTAATTCGATTTGGCGTTCTAGCTGTGCGAGCTTAATTTTTTCTAATTCTATTTTAGCACTTTCGTTATCTTCGCGGGCTTTTCGTTCTTCGACGGTTGATGCAACTAGATTTTTAACGAAATCTACGTTCTCTTTGAACACATCAGTTGATTCAATTAAGCCTTTTAGA
This sequence comes from Parasteatoda tepidariorum, assembly GCF_982258835.1. Lineage (NCBI taxonomy): Eukaryota > Metazoa > Arthropoda > Arachnida > Araneae > Theridiidae > Parasteatoda > Parasteatoda tepidariorum. The sequence continues at coordinate 67,055,936 of NC_141756.1, read as the reverse complement.
GTAATTAACGTAGCGTTTTCCGGTACAGTTATGCCTAATTCAAATGCGATCTGTAGTAGATCTTCTTTTCTCGTATTTTTATACATGTTTAGTAATAAAGTTGCTCCTACCTGTATTTTTTTCAACGGTGTGGATTTGAAGGAACGGCGGTTTTTTGCTGTTGATGATCAATGGCGGCAGTTTCGTTTTGCCGGTGTAGCTGTAGGAGGATTCTTTTTATACTGCTGTTGACTTTAGCTTAATTGAGCAGGTTTGGCTGAGCCCCCATGTTACGGACGGGGAGTGTTGATGAAGCTTCAAAGCAGTCTAGGGTTGCGTTTTAAAGCTTTTATTATAACAAAAAACACTTAAATGACAATAGATAATAATTAGAGCTGGAACATCTTAATGAGCTCGCTCCCCGTAGCCGTTCAGTGAGTGAATGTAAGGGAGTCTGCTTACTCACAGGTGGCGCTAGGGGGGCGATGCAACATATATATATATATATATATATATATATATATATATATATATATATATATATATATATATATATATATATATATATATATATATATATATATATATATATATATATATATATAGAAATATGGTTGGTTAATATATATATATATATATATATATATTAACCAACCATATTTCTCTTTATATTATTATATTTTGAAACTTCTTCTTCAGTATGAATAGTTCTTTTTTTTTATTATTATTATTAGAAAAAGTTTTACGAAAGAAAGTTGTAATTTACCGAATTATAAATCATTAGTAATAAGCTTTTAAGTAATTTGAAACTAAGCTGTTAAATAATTGTAATTAAATTATTCAGTATAGATAAGTTTACAGTGTAAATATAATCCATTGAGAAAAAAATTCCGGCAAAATTATCGTTCTGTGTGGTAATGACATTTCTGGTAAAAATAAACGAAAATATATGGTATTTAAACCATTCATTTGGTAAATTTTCCTTTCACATAATAACGGCTTACCGGAAATTCTGGCTTCAAAATTATGGTTTTGATTACCACTCATTTAGAAAATATACAAAATTGAAAAGTCAATTTAACCGAATTAATGGTTTTAATACCATGCTCTAAGGCAGGTATGGACAAACTTTTTTGGTCCAGGGCAAAAAATTGAGAAAAAAAAAGTTTGGTGGGCCAAGTAAAAACTTCTAAAATAAAAAAACGATAGACAAGTTTTAATATAAATATTTAATGAAATGGATGAAATTTCAATTTTAAAAGTTCCTTACATTGAGGTTCGAAGAGAGATGTACTTATTTTAAGGAACGAGGCTAAATGCTTGTCTGTTAGTCTACTTCCAAAATAATTTTTTCTAAGGTTCATAGTCGAAAACACTTGTTCACATATATAAGATAAAGCAGACATAACATTGATTTTCTGGGCATGAGATATTAAATTTGGGAAACTAGCTTTTGATAATGATTTGTAAAACTCAAACTTTGGCATATTTAGAAACAACTACTTCAGATGATTGTTAAGATCGCAACTCAATTAATTCAAGCTGCAAATCCAATTTCACTGTTTCACAATTTACGTTGAAAGGCATGGTAAAAATATCTAACTCTGTTTGAATGGCAATGAAATCTTGAAAACTGGGTTTAAACTCAAAATGGAGTTTTTTCAAGTCATATCTTCATAACTCTTAAGCTTTTCCTTATTTACTGAGGGTATTGAATTTAACCTCGAGAAATGAAACAAATCGTTTTTAACTAGCTGCCCAGCAAATAGATTAAGCTTCAGTTTAAAAGCTTTGAGATGGGCACCAATATCATCGATGAATTGATTTTACATCTTAATATTCAAGTTGCTCATATGACAAAGAAGATCTGTGGAAAATGCGTAGTCTGAAAGCCATTCTGTATCTTCTAATATTTCGCACTTTGCTGAACATTGTTTCCCATGGAAGAACGAGACAATGTTGTCTTTCAGCTGCCTAACTCGCTATTTTTATTTCCACTACTTTTTAGCTATATTGTATTCTACAATGTACAGGGTAACAAAAAAGTATAGGGATCACTTTTGTGGTTATCTACCACTAAAGTTTTAAAACCTTTTTACATATATAGCGTACTGATCTAAAGCTCTGCTATTAGACTTTCAATTGCAATGCTATTTCATAAAATCAAAAAAATACCTTTGAAGAAATTTGACAAAAAGCTAATTGGTCAAGTAAAAGCATTATTAGAACTTCGATGGAGCCACAGGATTATACAAACCCATTTTAAAAATAAAGGTATTGCTATTTCACTCAGCCATATCAGTCGCATCAAGAATTCAAGACTCGGATTGATGCAAAATAATGCAAAACCAAAAAGAAGTGGACGGCCAACCCAATTGAAGAAATCAGATTTGCAGAAGCTTGATAAGATGACATCAAAACCGGATCCACCAACACAGGCAAGCATGGCTAAAGCTCTTAACGTGAGTCAGCAAGTTGTAAGCTATCAATTAAAACAAAAGTTGAAGAAAAAAATGCCATAAAAAAACCTAAATGTCATCATTTAAAAGAGAGATCGGTGCAGATTAGGAGGCAACGTTCATGGCCCCTCTACAAGCTTCTCCGTAAGGACTGATGGCGAAAGTTCATCACAACTGATGAAGCTTGGATCTATCTATCAGATACCAATGCTAAATCTAAAGTTAAATATCTTAGCCGTGGGCAGAACAGGCAAAACTTGACAACATCAACCACGGTGCCTCATCCCAAAGGCGTAATGGTTTGGATGAACTTATCCACCCATGGTGTGACCAAACCTCGGTTTGTGAAACCTGGAGCCAAAATAAATTCTGAGTATAACACACAGAAGATATTAAAACCTTTTCTTAATTATGATTACTGCAGATTGTACCCTAATGGTGATGCTGTGTTCCATCAGAACTCTGCCCCATCGCATGCATCTAAGGTCACCCAGAAATTCCTAACAGATCAGCAAGTGCAATTCCTGAGACCAGAACAATGGATTCCAAACAGTCCTGATACTTCACCATGAGACTATTTCCTATGGGGACATCTGAAAAACAAACTGAATAAGCGAAGAATTTCTACATTGAGAAGCCTTCAAACAGCTATTAGAGAAGAGGTGAAGAAAATCCCCCAGGAAATATATTTGCGGGCTTTAAAATCATGATCGAAGCGTTTTAGACAAATCTATTATGTCGGAGGTCGACATATTGAGAAGCATCGCTGAATTTATGTAATAAATTTTGGAAATAAAAACATTCAAAAATGATCCCTATATTTTTTTGTTACCCTGTAACTTGCTTGCGTAGCTGCTTCTTGAACACTGTTTATCTTCTTGAAAAAATTTTGTCCGCCCGATAATTCTTTAAGGAAACTTTTGCCTTCTTCTACATTCAGACAGACATTGCTTCGAAGTTGGCATTCTTGTGCTTAACTGTAAAATGCGGTTAATGTTGAAATTCTTTAAAAACTGCTACAGCTTCATTGCAGATAAGACATACCGGTTTATCTTTCACAACTTTAAAAAAATTATTTCCAAGTCCATTCATCATTGAACGCACGGCACTCTGAATCAACTTTGCGGTTTTTAGTAGCTATTTTAAGGTTAAATTTTTTGCAAATAACTCAAACAAACACTTGCTATTTAATGCATTTAATAATAATTTCCCCATTATTTGCAATAACATTATATTTGTGCACTCTTCTCATACGCAATAAATAATTCGATCCGTCAGAAAAATCCGCTTTTTGGAGCTTAAAATGCGCAGTCTGCAACATTTGAAGTACAATTCACCTTAGATTCCGTATGTCTGCTCCTCGAGAAAGACAAACGCTCGTGGGTTAATTTTCCTACAATCATTACCAATTCACTTCGGTAAAAGTTGCCGAGCTTTTTGATGTTCCCATAAAAGCAAGGAACACGGTAAATTTTACCATATTATGCTAGTTATGAGCATGCTTTTTTTCGGTGAGATATGTAAATAATGCAATGTATATATACATTAAAACAATGTAGATAAATTGTAATATACAATGTACATAAATTGTACAATTTAGCTTGATTATACCATGTAAATACAAATACAGATTTGACTTGGGTATTGATTCGAACCACTAATTTGATTCGGTGATTCAAATCAGTGATTCGAATCTGTTTTTATCGAAATAGATTTAAATTAGAATGAATAATTTTTCTCTTCAATTTCAGTTAGTTTTGTTTCACGGTGATGCTTTGTCATATGCAGTTAAAAATTTCATCTGAAACCTAAGAGATTCTTAAGCATTCATTATTACGGACTTAAGATTTGCCAATAAAGGAATTCGATGAATTCAGATTAAAAATAAAACATTTCTTTTGTAGTTTCTTAAAATTCATTATAGTTAGAAGTCATTATAACAAGTAGCAACGTATGCAATATAATTGGACGAAAGATATAATAAGTATAGTTATTTACTGGGAAAAAAATTCATTTATGATAAAGAATAATACGTTATCTTCTATCGACTTTACTTTTAAAAAAATAGTGATCGGTATATTAACTATTTTAGAATTTTTTGCAATTTCGAAATTTTTTGAAGCATTTGGCTCGAAGCACACATTTTGCAATTAAGTTGTTTAAGTCATGCCATTTGAATCAGTAATCCAAATTACTGGATTTGAAATGAGATCTGAATCACTTTATTCGAATCCCTGAACCAAATCATTTGATTTGAATTATTGATTTGAATCACTTGATTCGAAAAAATGATTTAAATCACCTGATTTGAATCATTAATCCGAATCACAAAGGTACGAATCAGTGATTTGAATCATTTGATTCGAGTCACTGATCTAAATCACTTCATTCGAGTCATTCATCCGAATTATTTGAAATAAATTACTGATATTTATCACTTGATTTGAAAAAGACCAAAATCGCATGAGTCGAATCAGTTGATTCAAATAGCATGATTTGAAGCATTGACCCAAATCACATGATACGAAACAATGATATGAATCACTTGATTCGAATAATGACCCAAACTACATGATTTGAATCACTGCTATGAATCACTTGATTCGAATCATAAATCTGAATATCTTGGTCAGAATAATTGAGATTAATAAAGCTTCTGTTGGTGTCCCAGCATCCCCGACGTGGCAGGATGAAAACTCATCTTCTTTTCGTCAGAGGAACCTGAATCCATCAAGAACAAGCTCCCTAAAGATTTACTCGGAGACTTGCACTTGTGCATCTAGCATGACTGATCCGAATCGCATGACACAAATCCGCATTTTGAATCGCTTGATTCAAGTCACTGATCTGAATCACTTCATAAGATTAAATAGGAGAATTTGGCCGGGGCTTGCCACTCATGGTTGGTATAGGGCTTAGGGCTAGTAAACCGGGACAGTCATTGATTCTTCCATGCAAAAGAGAAACCAATACTTGCCTTTCACGCCTTGCCAGTGGACATAAAAGTGGTCTTACTTTTCTCAGGGTATAAAATTCTACCCTCTTTGCCCAAAATGCCACCAAAATCAGGCTTCAGCTGAACATATTTTAAGCTGCTTGGGACTTCTTCGGGAAGAAATTTACACTTCTCCTCTCCTTGTTTCCGACTTCTTACTCGTTAACGGATTTACGTACTAACAACAATTTCATAAGAAATACTTAATCAAATCACGTGATCTAAATTAGTGATATGAATCACTTGATTCGAATCATCGATCCAAATGACATGATTCAAGCAACTGATCTGAATCGCTTGATTTGAATCCGTGATCTGAATCACTTGAATCGAGTCATTGATCTAAATCACATGAAAACAGTAATTTCAATTGCTATTTGAATCATTTAATTTGGAACGATATTCGAATCAATCATGTGATTCGGATCACTGATTCAAGTCATGTGATCGGACTATTGATTCAAATCATGTGATTCGGATTACTGATTCGAATCATACGTTTTGTTCCAAATATTCAGACTAAGTGGTTCAGATCAGTTATTCACATCATATGATTCAAATCATGCTATTCGCTCCAATGATTTGAATAATTTGATTTGGATCAACATTCAAATCAAGTAATCCATACCAGTGATTCTAATCACGCCATTTTTACCTTACTCGAATAAAGCTATTCAGATCAGTGATTCGAATCGTACAATTTGAGTCACTAATCAAATAAAGTGATTCATATCAGTGATTCAAATCAAGTAATTCAACTCAATGATTCAAATCAAGTGATTCAGATCAGTGATTCGAATCGTACAATTTGAGTCACTAATCAAATAAAGTGATTCATATCAGTGATTCAAATCAAGTAATTCAACTCAATGATTCGAATCAAGTGATTCAGATCAGTGATTCGAATCGTACAATTTGAGTCACTAATCAAATAAAGTGATTCATATCAGTGATTCAAATCAAGTAATTCAACTCAATGATTCGAATCAAGTGATTCAGATCAGTATTTAGAATCATGCCATTCGGGTCAATGTTCCGAATTAAGTGACTCAAGTCACTGATTCAAATCAAATTATTCGAATAACTGATTCTTATGAAGTGATTCAAGCCACTGATTCAAATCAAATGATTCGCATAACTGATTCTTATGAGGTGATTCACTTCACTGATTTGAATCATGCGATTCAGATCACCATTCCGATCAAGTGATTCTAATCAATGATTCAAATCATGTGAGTCAAATCCCCGATTTGAATCAAGTGATTCAGATTACATTTTGAATCTAGTAATTTGGAACACTAATACGAATAACATGATTTAAGTGGCTTAGTTGCGAATCACGCAATTCAAATCTGTTTCAAAGAAATTCAAAATATTCGAAAAAAGTTTACTGACCTATTACTACTTTTCTTTTAACTAATCTCGATAGAAAAAAATTTATTATTCTTTCTCATTAGTGAATTCTTTCAAGTATATAAATATACTTAATATATATTTCGTATAATTACATTGTATGTGTTTCCAATTGCTCTAAAGACTTATAACCGTGATAAGTTTTAAAAAACTACAAAAGAAATGTTTTTTTTTAATATTTATTTTTTATCTGAATTTATCGAATTCTATTTTTTATCTGAATTTATCGAATTCTTTAATTGGAAAATCTCAAGTCCTTAATAATGAATGCATAAGATATTTCTTAGGTTTTACAAGAAAATTTTAACTGTGTGACAAAGCATCACTGAGAAACAAAACAAACTGTGATTTAAGAAACACTTATTTATTATAATTAATTTCTATTTCGATAAAAACAACTGATTCGAATCAGTAAGTCATTCAAATCGCCAATATGAACTGATTCTGTTGATTCGAATCTCTTAGATGATTCCTTTCGCCCAATTCTAATACAAATACATTCCATAGTGTAGAATTCCACTTTGAATACCTTATAACTTGTCACAAAATATTCGAACTATCACGCACTAGTTCAAATTTTTCGGTGCAAAATGTGCTTGGCCTTTAAAATATAAAGCAACTATAATCTGGAAAACGTAGTTTCATTATTAATTTTCAATGTATTTATAGTTATCCACAACATTAGGAAACAAAAGTCAGTATTTCCTATACGTCTGCAACTGAGTATTTTTGCTAATGTATAAATAACCACAAAAATACAATAATTAAAATCAATTTTACTTATTTTTAGTACATTTATTTTCCTAATTTGCATGGAATGTGTAGGCCGTCATCACAACATAAAGGTTGAGGCATTTTAAATGTAGTTTTCTCCCTTGAAGAACTGCATAGTCTCCAATATATCTGAACGTATTTGTTTTGCACATTTTCTTCAATAGCATCAGCTTTATCACATAGAACATCACCTACTGTGTACATATCCTTATCATCTGAAATCAGAGAAAAATTTCCACCTCCAGTGCCTTCAATTACCTAGGATAAAATAATTTCAATCAATCCATTGTCTTTATTCTCTGGTATAACCAACACTGGTAAATTAATTATGAGATTCTGCGCACATTATCATGGGCCTAGTAATCAGTTTGCTCAAAATATATAATAATTAATTAATAATTACATGTATTGAATATTTTAAACACTAAGCAGTGAAATATCGCTTGAGTCTAATTGCTATGGTATTTACTTAAAGTTTTTCTTGTGTTTATATGGAAAAATCACCTGTTTGATCATTTTTTTAAGCTTTGAAAGAGAAAGTACAAGCTCTTTCTGCATGAAAAAAGTTTGATCCGTCTAACACTGAGGATATTTTTTGCAGGCACAGTAATCGGGGCTAGCCGAGAGCCAACGCTCTATGCCCTGAGCCACCACGGCTCTAACCCTCTTCTTTTGGGTCTTGAGTTCATTAGTTTTCAATTTACGATATTTCTCAAACCCTTATTTTTGTTTATTCATTCTATGAGTTTATATAAATTGGATGGTGCTTTTCTGTTTAAATCTTGGCGAACAATAACGATAAATAAACGATTTACTATTATTTCTAGGACTGGAATAGTCTAGTACTTAATAAACATTATAAAGGAGTGAAGGAGTGCATAAAATGAGTCATTTTGCTGGAATGAATAATTCGAGTGGTTTCAAAAACAAGTACACAGTAGAGAAAATCTGGTACACAGAAATTTCAACTTTTAATTGCAATTTTTTTTTCAAAAATGACGGATATAGAAAAGATAAACATCTACAAAAACTTCAGAAGACGAAATTTGAAAAGATAAATGTCTAAAAAATTTGTTATAAAAAACTATCACTTCGATGTATGGAGAAAATTTCGAATGTTATTTAACGTTCCGATTAAAATTTTGCTGTTGAAGGAAATTCGCTGTAAGGAAAAAATTTAAAGATACATTTTGTAAATTATGTACTATTGCAATCACTATATCTTCCAATACTACTTCAATTTTCCAAAAAATATCTTTTTCATGGATTTCGGATGTAGTGCACCAACGTTTATAATTAATTTTTTGCTCAGACTGTAAATGGTTCACTATAGCGAGGATCTGAATGTATATTATTTATTTTATCTACGTCGAAATAAACATTAAGTCAATTAAGTTATAAATTATAAAAAAGGAACTGCAATTGATTCCACAGACGGAGAAAACTGTAAGCTATTTAAAGGTTATTTAACTTAAGACTGTTTTATATATAATCTGAAGCGTTAATACTTGCTTTAATGATTTAAAAAGTTGAAACTCACAACTTAAAATTGAACATTAAAATAAAAATTCCTTTATTTTGCTCAAAGAATTCCCAAATTCCTGTGAAACATTAAATTTTGTAATTGTTTTATTTTTTCTTTTAAGTCAGCAATTAATTTGCTAATTTAGAATTCTAACAAAAAATCGTTAGAAATTGATTTTAAGAATCGTAAAATAAATTCTTCCAATTGAATTTGCCCAATTTTTTATTAACAGTAATTATTTTTCCAGCTTCCAAGTCGACAAAATAACTTATAAGCTTTAATTCACAATGAAAAAAAACTGGTATTAAAAAAATCAGCTAATTTTCGATTATCACTTCGGACACTTTCAGTGTTGACGAATCGTCACGACATAATACTCACCTGCTTTTCAACAAAGTTTTTGCATATTTCTTTATTTTCTTCATCGCATGATTTTGTTTCAGCTCTCGTTTTTCCAGAATCTATCAGACGAGGATTTTTTCCATCTACATCTTCTATAAACGCTGCTAACTCACACAAATGTTCGCTGAAATATATTGAAATTACTTAGTTAGAAGCCTAATTAATTTTAAATCCTAATAAGTATGTAAGAGCAATTGACCTTTGAGCTGTTTGATAATAATAACTATCCAAGCTGTTTGACAGTTACGGAATTAATAACATGCATAAAAAATCAAAAATAAAAGTTATAAGATTACTGAAGTATAATTTAAAAATCAATTATTTTCAATAACAAATCTAATTTCATTTTTACTGCATCTTTTACTTGAGCACAAACTTTATCTTTTAAAATCTGATTATAGTAGCAAATATATTACCATTAAAATAATTTTCAATGAATTTAAAACATTAAATTTTTTTGTTTCCTTTAAAGAAAACCATATAATTCCAACTTGAAGCTAGAAAGTTAAAAATTAACTAAAAAATTTAATATTTTTTGTAAAGTTTTTTTCAATGGAATGAGAACAGTGTTGTTCCTTTTTGGCTAATACTTTAAATAACTGCACAGTTTTGATTAAATCGAAGAAAATCACAAGATAAATTACTAAGAAATATATTTATGACAAAAGTGGTCACATTGTTCTAGTGTTATAATTGAGGAGGAGGTAAATTTCAGATTAGAATGTTAAGATTTCTATTAAATTCATTTCATTCTCAAAAGGAATATCTTAACATCATTCTTTCCTTGTACAAATCAAGCATTGTTAGTAAATAAGAGATATTCAACGATTTGTAATGCATATTACACCGATTATTTATCTCTAATAATTACGTCATAAAGTATAGTATCGAAAATAACATAAAATATACATAAAATCTAGACCGAATAGTGTGTATGAGTAATTTTAAAAATTAAAGTAATTTGAAGAGTAACTTTATATTAAGCAATATTTTTTAAGCGGCATTTAGCGTAACAACATAATTTTATTTCGCTCCAACTATATTTCCCTTTTTCAACATTATAAGTGTTTTCCTCAATAAAAAAAAGTCTATAATAAATCCGCTACCCTAATTATAACCATAACTTAAAACAATAAAGAGCATCTAATTTAACTTAACGCCATTGTTCAATTTTTAAGACCTTTAAAAATGAAGGTGCGAGTACAAACATAGCCTCCAAACTGGAGCATAATCCAGGAAAAAAAATATGTTTTTAATCACGTATCATTCGAGACAAAGCTTGAAATTGAAGTGCTCAGTTAACGTTCTGAAGTGTTTAACAGCAGGTAGGTGTTATTCTATGCCAATCTTAAAAAAACACGCAATCCAAACATTAATACTGCCTTAAGAATCACTCGGAGCGATTATGTTGCGTGCATAGGACCTTAGTTAACGAAAATAAATCCCACTGACGTTCGAAAAGCCTAAATTAAGTTATATTTAATTGAATCGGCTTTCTTTTAGGTCGGTCGTACGTCACTTCATTCAAATGTTTTGTAAGAGGTACTTAAGAAGTGAATGAAATCGTCAAATTGGCTCCAATAGTTTTTCCTAATGATATATTATGCTTTTTTAACTTCAACCGTCACGTTTAGCTTTCAGAGTTCTAGTAAAAAAAACTTACACCGCTTGTAGAATTAAATGTGATAAAATGGTATTATAATTTTCGTTAGTATATTAGTTATTTAAAACAAACCTTATTAATCATATAGAATTATTTTATAAGTTCGAAATATCTATAGATATTCACGAAAAGCAAAGAATCGTTTGCAGTCACACGAATTCGATGAAAAACAATTAAAGATCAAAAATGATAAAGACTTTTCAAAAAGCATATTGCTCATTAGACTACCCTGCTTATTTACATTTAACAATAAAAATGTATAATTTATTTAAACTAAAGCAGGCTTTTAGATTTAGAGTTTAATATTCTTAGGAACAAAGACTTTCGGGAGGTTTAAAAATGAAGCTATAGTATTGCATTGCGTGTTTGGTTTGTCTCTGACGCGATATTGCGTTTTATTGAGATAAGAAATTTTTTCATTATTATTGTTTTGCACCATTTTATAGTTCAGAAAATTATTCACTTTCAGTTGCATGCAATCAATTTACAATAGTTAATTCTTTATTTGTTATAATAGTATGCCTGTTAGTAACTTTTTTATCGTGCAGCATGATGACCTTATTCTATCTCCATTTTTCATTTGCTAAACAAACTCATTAGAATATTTCTTCAGACATGAACTAAATTTCTGAATATTTTGATTACTTGAAAGGAGTTAAGATATTCAAGACAAATAATGATTTCATTGGTATTGCTTATTTAACCCATTACTGTTCACCCATAAAAATCATTTAAATAAGAATTATTTTCTTTATTCAACTATAATTTTACTTTAAATTAGGAGTTTCCAGACATTTTCATTAGAAGACTACACAGTTTTCTCCACTAGTCCAAGGTTCGAATCCCAGTCGGCAAAAGTATCATTCAAGAGAAGGGGCTTTTAAAATTTGATAAAAATATCTTCTTTTTTTTCTGATTTTCAGAATAGGCATTTTTTGAGGCATTTCGATTATTTTTTCATCCGATGGTAGGATTTTTTAGCATTTTGTCTCGTTAGGTAGCTCCTATCAACATACTATAGACAACATACTTCAACTATAATTTTACTTTAAATTAGGAGTTTCCAGACATTTTCATTAGAAGACTACACAGTTTTCTCCACTAGTCCAAGGTTCGAATCCCAGTCGGCAAAAGTATCATTCGAGAGAAGGGGCTTTTGAAATATGATAAAAACATCTTTTTTTTTCTGATTTTCAGAATAGGCATTTTTTGAGGCATTTCGATTATTTTTTCATCCGATGGTGGGATTTTTTTAGCATTTTGTCTCGTTAGGTAGGTCCTATCAACATACTATAGACAACATACTTCAACTATAATTTTACTTTAAATTAGGAGTTTCCAGACATTTTCATTAGAAGACTACACAGTTTTCTCCACTAGTCCAAGGTTCGAATCCCAGTCGGCAAAAGTATCATTCGAGAGAAGGGGCTTTTAAAATTTGATAAAAATATCTTCTTTTTTTTCTGATTTTCAGAATAGGCATTTTTTGAGGCATTTCGATTCTTTTTTCATCCGATGGTAGGATTTTTTTAGCATTTTGTCTCGTTAGGTAGCTCCTATCAACATACTATAGACAACATACTTCAACTATAATTTTACTTTAAATTAGGAGTTTCTAGACATTTTCATTAGAAGACTACACAGTTTTCTCCACTAGTCCAAGGTTCGAATCCCAGTCGGCAAAAGTATCATTCGAGAGAAGGGGCTTTTGAAATATGATAAAAATATCTTTTTTTTCTGATTTTCAGAATAGGCATTTTTTGAGGCATTTCGATTATTTTTTCATCCGATGGTAGGATTTTTTAGCATTTTGTCTCGTTAGGTAGCTCCTATCAACATACTATAGACAACATACTTCAACTATAATTTTACTTTAAATTAGGAGTTTCCAGACATTTTCATTAGAAGACTACACAGTTTTCTCCACTAGTCCAAGGTTCGAATCCCAGTCGGCAAAAGTATCATTCAAGAGAAGGGGCTTTTAAAATTTGATAAAAATATCTTCTTTTTTTTCTGATTTTCAGAATAGGCATTTTTTGAGGCATTTCGATTATTTTTTCATCCGATGGTAGGATTTTTTAGCATTTTGTCTCGTTAGGTAGCTCCTATCAACATACTATAGACAACATACTTCAACTATAATTTTACTTTAAATTAGGAGTTTCCAGACATTTTCATTAGAAGACTACACAGTTTTCTCCACTAGTCCAAGGTTCGAATCCCAGTCGGCAAAAGTATCATTCGAGAGAAGGGGCTTTTGAAATATGATAAAAACATCTTTTTTTTTCTGATTTTCAGAATAGGCATTTTTTGAGGCATTTCGATTATTTTTTCATCCGATGGTGGGATTTTTTTAGCATTTTGTCTCGTTAGGTAGGTTCTATCAACATACTATAGACAACATACTTCAACTATAATTTTACTTTAAATTAGGAGTTTCCAGACATTTTCATTAGAAGACTACACAGTTTTCTCCACTAGTCCAAGGTTCGAATCCCAGTCGGCAAAAGTATCATTCGAGAGAAGGGGCTTTTAAAATTTGATAAAAATATCTTCTTTTTTTTCTGATTTTCAGAATAGGCATTTTTTGAGGCATTTCGATTCTTTTTTCATCCGATGGTAGGATTTTTTTAGCATTTTGTCTCGTTAGGTAGCTCCTATCAACATACTATAGACAACATACTTCAACTATAATTTTACTTTAAATTAGGAGTTTCTAGACATTTTCATAAGAAGACTACACAGTTTTCTCCACTAGTCCAAGGTTCGAATCCCAGTCGGCAAAAGTATCATTCGAGAGAAGGGGCTTTTGAAATATGATAAAAACATCTTTTTTTTTCTGATTTTCAGAATAGGCATTTTTTGAGGCATTTCGATTATTTTTTCATCCGATGGTGGGATTTTTTTAGCATTTTGTCTCGTTAGGTAGGTTCTATCAACATACTATAGACAACATACTTCAACTATAATTTTACTTTAAATTAGGAGTTTCCAGACATTTTCATTAGAAGACTACACAGTTTTCTCCACTAGTCCAAGGTTCGAATCCCAGTCGGCAAAAGTATCATTCGAGAGAAGGGGCTTTTAAAATTTGATAAAAATATCTTCTTTTTTTTCTGATTTTCAGAATAGGCCTTTTTTGAGGCATTTCGATTCTTTTTTCATCCGATGGTAGGATTTTTTTAGCATTTTGTCTCGTTAGGTAGCTCCTATCAACATACTATAGACAACATACTTCAACTATAATTTTACTTTAAATTAGGAGTTTCTAGACATTTTCATTAGAAGACTACACAGTTTTCTCCACTAGTCCAAGGTTCGAATCCCAGTTGGCAAAAGTATCATTCGAGAGAAGGGGCTTTTGAAATATGATAAAAATATCTTTTTTTTCTGATTTTCAGAATAGGCATTTTTTGAGGCATTTCGATTATTTTTTCATCCGATGGTAGGATTTTTTAGCATTTTGTCTCGTTAGGTAGCTCCTATCAACATACTATAGACAACATACTTCAACTATAATTTTACTTTAAATTAGGAGTTTCCAGACATTTTCATTAGAAGACTACACAGTTTTCTCCACTAGTCCAAGGTTCGAATCCCAGTCGGCAAAAGTATCATTCAAGAGAAGGGGCTTTTAAAATTTGATAAAAATATCTTCTTTTTTTTCTGATTTTCAGAATAGGCATTTTTTGAGGCATTTCGATTATTTTTTCATCCGATGGTAGGATTTTTTAGCATTTTGTCTCGTTAGGTAGCTCCTATCAACATACTATAGACAACATACTTCAACTATAATTTTACTTTAAATTAGGAGTTTCCAGACATTTTCATTAGAAGACTACACAGTTTTCTCCACTAGTCCAAGGTTCGAATCCCAGTCGGCAAAAGTATCATTCGAGAGAAGGGGCTTTTGAAATATGATAAAAACATCTTTTTTTTTCTGATTTTCAGAATAGGCATTTTTTGAGGCATTTCGATTATTTTTTCATCCGATGGTGGGATTTTTTTAGCATTTTGTCTCGTTAGGTAGGTTCTATCAACATACTATAGACAACATACTTCAACTATAATTTTACTTTAAATTAGGAGTTTCCAGACATTTTCATTAGAAGACTACACAGTTTTCTCCACTAGTCCAAGGTTCGAATCCCAGTCGGCAAAAGTATCATTCGAGAGAAGGGGCTTTTAAAATTTGATAAAAATATCTTCTTTTTTTTCTGATTTTCAGAATAGGCATTTTTTGAGGCATTTCGATTCTTTTTTCATCCGATGGTAGGATTTTTTTAGCATTTTGTCTCGTTAGGTAGCTCCTATCAACATACTATAGACAACATACTTCAACTATAATTTTACTTTAAATTAGGAGTTTCTAGACATTTTCATAAGAAGACTACACAGTTTTCTCCACTAGTCCAAGGTTCGAATCCCAGTCGGCAAAAGTATCATTCGAGAGAAGGGGCTTTTGAAATATGATAAAAACATCTTTTTTTTTCTGATTTTCAGAATAGGCATTTTTTGAGGCATTTCGATTATTTTTTCATCCGATGGTGGGATTTTTTTAGCATTTTGTCTCGTTAGGTAGGTTCTATCAACATACTATAGACAACATACTTCAACTATAATTTTACTTTAAATTAGGAGTTTCCAGACATTTTCATTAGAAGACTACACAGTTTTCTCCACTAGTCCAAGGTTCGAATCCCAGTCGGCAAAAGTATCATTCGAGAGAAGGGGCTTTTAAAATTTGATAAAAATATCTTCTTTTTTTTCTGATTTTCAGAATAGGCCTTTTTTGAGGCATTTCGATTCTTTTTTCATCCGATGGTAGGATTTTTTTAGCATTTTGTCTCGTTAGGTAGCTCCTATCAACATACTATAGACAACATACTTCAACTATAATTTTACTTTAAATTAGGAGTTTCTAGACATTTTCATTAGAAGACTACACAGTTTTCTCCACTAGTCCAAGGTTCGAATCCCAGTTGGCAAAAGTATCATTCGAGAGAAGGGGCTTTTGAAATATGATAAAAATATCTTTTTTTTCTGATTTTCAGAATAGGCATTTTTTGAGGCATTTCGATTATTTTTTCATCCGATGGTAGGATTTTTTAGCATTTTGTCTCGTTAGGTAGCTCCTATCAACATACTATAGACAACATACTTCAACTATAATTTTACTTTAAATTAGGAGTTTCCAGACATTTTCATTAGAAGACTACACAGTTTTCTCCACTAGTCCAAGGTTCGAATCCCAGTCGGCAAAAGTATCATTCAAGAGAAGGGGCTTTTAAAATTTGATAAAAATATCTTCTTTTTTTTCTGATTTTCAGAATAGGCATTTTTTGAGGCATTTCGATTATTTTTTCATCCGATGGTAGGATTTTTTAGCATTTTGTCTCGTTAGGTAGCTCCTATCAACATACTATAGACAACATACTTCAACTATAATTTTACTTTAAATTAGGAGTTTCCAGACATTTTCATTAGAAGACTACACAGTTTTCTCCACTAGTCCAAGGTTCGAATCCCAGTCGGCAAAAGTATCATTCGAGAGAAGGGGCTTTTGAAATATGATAAAAACATCTTTTTTTTTCTGATTTTCAGAATAGGCATTTTTTGAGGCATTTCGATTATTTTTTCATCCGATGGTGGGATTTTTTTAGCATTTTGTCTCGTTAGGTAGGTTCTATCAACATACTATAGACAACATACTTCAACTATAATTTTACTTTAAATTAGGAGTTTCCAGACATTTTCATTAGAAGACTACACAGTTTTCTCCACTAGTCCAAGGTTCGAATCCCAGTCGGCAAAAGTATCATTCGAGAGAAGGGGCTTTTAAAATTTGATAAAAATATCTTCTTTTTTTTCTGATTTTCAGAATAGGCATTTTTTGAGGCATTTCGATTCTTTTTTCATCCGATGGTAGGATTTTTTTAGCATTTTGTCTCGTTAGGTAGCTCCTATCAACATACTATAGACAACATACTTCAACTATAATTTTACTTTAAATTAGGAGTTTCTAGACATTTTCATTAGAAGACTACACAGTTTTCTCCACTAGTCCAAGGTTCGAATCCCAGTCGGCAAAAGTATCATTCGAGAGAAGGGGCTTTTGAAATATGATAAAAATATCTTTTTTTTCTGATTTTCAGAATAGGCATTTTTTGAGGCATTTCGATTATTTTTTCATCCGATGGTAGGATTTTTTAGCATTTTGTCTCGTTAGGTAGCTCCTATCAACATACTATAGACAACATACTTCAACTATAATTTTACTTTAAATTAGGAGTTTCCAGACATTTTCATTAGAAGACTACACAGTTTTCTCCACTAGTCCAAGGTTCGAATCCCAGTCGGCAAAAGTATCATTCGAGAGAAGGGGCTTTTGAAATATGATAAAAACATCTCTTTTTTTCTGATTTTCAGAATAGGCATTTTTTGAGGCATTTCGATTATTTTTTCATCCGATGGTGGGATTTTTTTAGCATTTTGTCTCGTTAGGTAGGTTCTATCAACATACTATAGACAACATACTTCAACTATAATTTTACTTTAAATTAGGAGTTTCCAGACATTTTCATTAGAAGACTACACAGTTTTCTCCACTAGTCCAAGGTTCGAATCCCAGTCGGCAAAAGTATCATTCGAGAGAAGGGGCTTTTAAAATTTGATAAAAATATCTTCTTTTTTTTCTGATTTTCAGAATAGGCATTTTTTGAGGCATTTCGATTCTTTTTTAATCCGATGGTAGGATTTTTTTAGCATTTTGTCTCGTTAGATAGCTCCTATCAACATACTATAGACAACATACTTCAACTATAATTTTACTTTAAATTAGGAGTTTCTAGACATTTTCATTAGAAGACTACACAGTTTTCTCCACTAGTCCAAGGTTCGAATCCCAGTCGGCAAAAGTATCATTCGAGAGAAGGGGCTTTTGAAATATGATAAAAATATCTTTTTTTTCTGATTTTCAGAATAGGCATTTTTTGAGGCATTTCGATTATTTTTTCATCCGATGGTGGGATTTTTTTAGCATTTTGTCTCGTTAGGTAGGTTCTATCAACATACTATAGACAACATACTTCAACTATAATTTTACTTTAAATTAGGAGTTTCCAGACATTTTCATTAGAAGACTACACAGTTTTCTCCACTAGTCCAAGGTTCGAATCCCAGTCGGCAAAAGTATCATTCGAGAGAAGGGGCTTTTAAAATTTGATAAAAATATCTTCTTTTTTTTCTGATTTTCAGAATAGGCATTTTTTGAGGCATTTCGATTCTTTTTTCATCCGATGGTAGGATTTTTTTAGCATTTTGTCTCGTTAGGTAGCTCCTATCAACATACTATAGACAACATACTTCAACTATAATTTTACTTTAAATTAGGAGTTTCTAGACATTTTCATTAGAAGACTACACAGTTTTCTCCACTAGTCCAAGGTTCGAATCCCAGTCGGCAAAAGTATCATTCGAGAGAAGGGGCTTATGAAATATGATAAAAATATCTTTTTTTTCTGATTTTCAGAATAGGCATTTTTTGAGGCATTTCGATTATTTTTTCATCCGATGGTAGGATTTTTTAGCATTTTGTCTCGTTAGGTAGCTCCTATCAACATACTATAGACAACATACTTCAACTATAATTTTACTTTAAATTAGGAGTTTCCAGACATTTTCATTAGAAGACTACACAGTTTTCTCCACTAGTCCAAGGTTCGAATCCCAGTCGGCAAAAGTATCATTCGAGAGAAGGGGCTTTTGAAATATGATAAAAACATCTTTTTTTTTCTGATTTTCAGAATAGGCATTTTTTGAGGCATTTCGATTATTTTTTCATCCGATGGTGGGATTTTTTTAGCATTTTGTCTCGTTAG
Organism: Parasteatoda tepidariorum; assembly: GCF_982258835.1. NCBI lineage: Eukaryota > Metazoa > Arthropoda > Arachnida > Araneae > Theridiidae > Parasteatoda > Parasteatoda tepidariorum. The sequence goes on along the minus strand of NC_141756.1, from coordinate 67,036,846 downwards.
GTAGGTTCTATCAACATACTATAGACAACATACTTCAACTATAATTTTACTTTAAATTAGGAGTTTCCAGACATTTTCATTAGAAGACTACACAGTTTTCTCCACTAGTCCAAGGTTCGAATCCCAGTCGGCAAAAGTATCATTCGAGAGAAGGGGCTTTTAAAATTTGATAAAAATATCTTCTTTTTTTTCTGATTTTCAGAATAGGCATTTTTTGAGGCATTTCGATTCTTTTTTCATCCGATGGTAGGATTTTTTTAGCATTTTGTCTCGTTAGGTAGCTCCTATCAACATACTATAGACAACATACTTCAACTATAATTTTACTTTAAATTAGGAGTTTCTAGACATTTTCATTAGAAGACTACACAGTTTTCTCCACTAGTCCAAGGTTCGAATCCCAGTCGGCAAAAGTATCATTCGAGAGAAGGGGCTTTTGAAATATGATAAAAACATCTTTTTTTTTCTGATTTTCAGAATAGGCATTTTTTGAGGCATTTCGATTATTTTTTCATCCGATGGTGGGATTTTTTTAGCATTTTGTCTCGTTAGGTAGGTTCTATCAACATACTATAGACAACATACTTCAACTATAATTTTACTTTAAATTAGGAGTTTCCAGACATTTTCATTAGAAGACTACACAGTTTTCTCCACTAGTCCAAGGTTCGAATCCCAGTCGGCAAAAGTATCATTCGAGAGAAGGAGCTTTTAAAATTTGATAAAAATATCTTCTTTTTTTTCTGATTTTCAGAATAGGCATTTTTTGAGGCATTTCGATTATTTTTTCATCCGATGGTAGGATTTTTTTAGCATTTTGTCTCGTTAGGTAGCTCCTATCAACATACTATTGACAACATACTTCAACTATAATTTTACTTTAAATTAGGAGTTTCTAGACATTTTCATTAGAAGACTACACAGTTTTCTCCACTAGTCCAAGGTTCGAATCCCAGTCGGCAAAAGTATCATTCGAGAGAAGGGGCTTTTGAAATATGATAAAAATATATTTTTTTTCTGATTTTCAGAATAGGCATTTTTTGAGGCATTTCGATTATTTTTTCATCCGATGGTGGGATTTTTTTAGCATTTTGTCTCGTTAGGTAGGTTCTATCAACATACTATAGACAACATACTTCAACTATAATTTTACTTTAAATTAGGAGTTTCCAGACATTTTCATTAGAAGACTACACAGTTTTCTCCACTAGTCCAAGGTTCGAATCCCAGTCGGCAAAAGTATCATTCGAGAGAAGGGGCTTTTAAAATTTGATAAAAATATCTTCTTTTTTTTCTGATTTTCAGAATAGGCATTTTTTGAGGCATTTCGATTCTTTTTTCATCCGATGGTAGGATTTTTTTAGCATTTTGTCTCGTTAGGTAGCTCCTATCAACATACTATAGACAACATACTTCAACTATAATTTTACTTTAAATTAGGAGTTTCCAGACATTTTCATTAGAAGACTACACAGTTTTCTCCACTAGTCCAAGGTTCGAATCCCAGTCGGCAAAAGTATCATTCGAGAGAAGGGGCTTTTAAAATTTGATAAAAATATCTTCTTTTTTTTCTGATTTTCAGAATAGGCATTTTTTGAGGCATTTCGATTCTTTTTTCATCCGATGGTAGGATTTTTTTAGCATTTTGTCTCGTTAGGTAGCTCCTATCAACATACTATAGACAACATACTTCAACTATAATTTTACTTTAAATTAGGAGTTTCTAGACATTTTCATTAGAAGACTACACAGTTTTCTCCACTAGTCCAAGGTTCGAATCCCAGTCGGCAAAAGTATCATTCGAGAGAAGGGGCTTTTGAAATATGATAAAAATATCTTTTTTTTCTGATTTTCAGAATAGGCATTTTTTGAGGCATTTCGATTATTTTTTCATCCGATGGTAGGATTTTTTAGCATTTTGTCTCGTTAGGTAGCTCCTATCAACATACTATAGACAACATACTTCAACTATAATTTTACTTTAAATTAGGAGTTTCCAGACATTTTCATTAGAAGACTACACAGTTTTCTCCACTAGTCCAAGGTTCGAATCCCAGTCGGCAAAAGTATCATTCGAGAGAAGGGGCTTTTGAAATATGATAAAAACATCTCTTTTTTTCTGATTTTCAGAATAGGCATTTTTTGAGGCATTTCGATTATTTTTTCATCCGATGGTGGGATTTTTTTAGCATTTTGTCTCGTTAGGTAGGTTCTATCAACATACTATAGACAACATACTTCAACTATAATTTTACTTTAAATTAGGAGTTTCCAGACATTTTCATTAGAAGACTACACAGTTTTCTCCACTAGTCCAAGGTTCGAATCCCAGTCGGCAAAAGTATCATTCGAGAGAAGGGGCTTTTGAAATATGATAAAAATATCTTTTTTTTCTGATTTTCAGAATAGGCATTTTTTGAGGCATTTCGATTATTTTTTCATCCGATGGTAGGATTTTTTAGCATTTTGTCTCGTTAGGTAGCTCCTATCAACATACTATAGACAACATACTTCAACTATAATTTTACTTTAAATTAGGAGTTTCCAGACATTTTCATTAGAAGACTACACAGTTTTCTCCACTAGTCCAAGGTTCGAATCCCAGTCGGCAAAAGTATCATTCGAGAGAAGGGGCTTTTGAAATATGATAAAAATATCTTTTTTTTCTGATTTTCAGAATAGGCATTTTTTGAGGCATTTCGATTATTTTTTCATCCGATGGTAGGATTTTTTAGCATTTTGTCTCGTTAGGTAGCTCCTATCAACATACTATAGACAACATACTTCAACTATAATTTTACTTTAAATTAGGAGTTTCCAGACATTTTCATTAGAAGACTACACAGTTTTCTCCACTAGTCCAAGGTTCGAATCCCAGTCGGCAAAAGTATCATTCGAGAGAAGGGGCTTTTGAAATATGATAAAAACATCTTTTTTTTTCTGATTTTCAGAATAGGCATTTTTTGAGGCATTTCGATTATTTTTTCATCCGATGGTGGGATTTTTTTAGCATTTTGTCTCGTTAGGTAGGTTCTATCAACATACTATAGACAACATACTTCAACTATAATTTTACTTTAAATTAGGAGTTTCCAGACATTTTCATTAGAAGACTACACAGTTTTCTCCACTAGTCCAAGGTTCGAATCCCAGTCGGCAAAAGTATCATTCGAGAGAAGGGGCTTTTAAAATTTGATAAAAATATCTTCTTTTTTTTCTGATTTTCAGAATAGGCATTTTTTGAGGCATTTCGATTCTTTTTTCATCCGATGGTAGGATTTTTTTAGCATTTTGTCTCGTTAGGTAGCTCCTATCAACATACTATAGACAACATACTTCAACTATAATTTTACTTTAAATTAGGAGTTTCTAGACATTTTCATTAGAAGACTACACAGTTTTCTCCACTAGTCCAAGGTTCGAATCCCAGTCGGCAAAAGTATCATTCGAGAGAAGGGGCTTTTGAAATATGATAAAAACATCTTTTTTTTTCTGATTTTCAGAATAGGCATTTTTTGAGGCATTTCGATTATTTTTTCATCCGATGGTGGGATTTTTTTAGCATTTTGTCTCGTTAGGTAGGTTCTATCAACATACTATAGACAACATACTTCAACTATAATTTTACTTTAAATTAGGAGTTTCCAGACATTTTCATTAGAAGACTACACAGTTTTCTCCACTAGTCCAAGGTTCGAATCCCAGTCGGCAAAAGTATCATTCGAGAGAAGGAGCTTTTAAAATTTGATAAAAATATCTTCTTTTTTTTCTGATTTTCAGAATAGGCATTTTTTGAGGCATTTCGATTATTTTTTCATCCGATGGTAGGATTTTTTTAGCATTTTGTCTCGTTAGGTAGCTCCTATCAACATACTATTGACAACATACTTCAACTATAATTTTACTTTAAATTAGGAGTTTCTAGACATTTTCATTAGAAGACTACACAGTTTTCTCCACTAGTCCAAGGTTCGAATCCCAGTCGGCAAAAGTATCATTCGAGAGAAGGGGCTTTTGAAATATGATAAAAATATATTTTTTTTCTGATTTTCAGAATAGGCATTTTTTGAGGCATTTCGATTATTTTTTCATCCGATGGTGGGATTTTTTTAGCATTTTGTCTCGTTAGGTAGGTTCTATCAACATACTATAGACAACATACTTCAACTATAATTTTACTTTAAATTAGGAGTTTCCAGACATTTTCATTAGAAGACTACACAGTTTTCTCCACTAGTCCAAGGTTCGAATCCCAGTCGGCAAAAGTATCATTCGAGAGAAGGGGCTTTTAAAATTTGATAAAAATATCTTCTTTTTTTTCTGATTTTCAGAATAGGCATTTTTTGAGGCATTTCGATTCTTTTTTCATCCGATGGTAGGATTTTTTTAGCATTTTGTCTCGTTAGGTAGCTCCTATCAACATACTATAGACAACATACTTCAACTATAATTTTACTTTAAATTAGGAGTTTCCAGACATTTTCATTAGAAGACTACACAGTTTTCTCCACTAGTCCAAGGTTCGAATCCCAGTCGGCAAAAGTATCATTCGAGAGAAGGGGCTTTTAAAATTTGATAAAAATATCTTCTTTTTTTTCTGATTTTCAGAATAGGCATTTTTTGAGGCATTTCGATTCTTTTTTCATCCGATGGTAGGATTTTTTTAGCATTTTGTCTCGTTAGGTAGCTCCTATCAACATACTATAGACAACATACTTCAACTATAATTTTACTTTAAATTAGGAGTTTCTAGACATTTTCATTAGAAGACTACACAGTTTTCTCCACTAGTCCAAGGTTCGAATCCCAGTCGGCAAAAGTATCATTCGAGAGAAGGGGCTTTTGAAATATGATAAAAATATCTTTTTTTTCTGATTTTCAGAATAGGCATTTTTTGAGGCATTTCGATTATTTTTTCATCCGATGGTAGGATTTTTTAGCATTTTGTCTCGTTAGGTAGCTCCTATCAACATACTATAGACAACATACTTCAACTATAATTTTACTTTAAATTAGGAGTTTCCAGACATTTTCATTAGAAGACTACACAGTTTTCTCCACTAGTCCAAGGTTCGAATCCCAGTCGGCAAAAGTATCATTCGAGAGAAGGGGCTTTTGAAATATGATAAAAACATCTCTTTTTTTCTGATTTTCAGAATAGGCATTTTTTGAGGCATTTCGATTATTTTTTCATCCGATGGTGGGATTTTTTTAGCATTTTGTCTCGTTAGGTAGGTTCTATCAACATACTATAGACAACATACTTCAACTATAATTTTACTTTAAATTAGGAGTTTCCAGACATTTTCATTAGAAGACTACACAGTTTTCTCCACTAGTCCAAGGTTCGAATCCCAGTCGGCAAAAGTATCATTCGAGAGAAGGGGCTTTTAAAATTTGATAAAAATATCTTCTTTTTTTTCTGATTTTCAGAATAGGCATTTTTTGAGGCATTTCGATTCTTTTTTAATCCGATGGTAGGATTTTTTTAGCATTTTGTCTCGTTAGATAGCTCCTATCAACATACTATAGACAACATACTTCAACTATAATTTTACTTTAAATTAGGAGTTTCTAGACATTTTCATTAGAAGACTACACAGTTTTCTCCACTAGTCCAAGGTTCGAATCCCAGTCGGCAAAAGTATCATTCGAGAGAAGGGGCTTTTGAAATATGATAAAAATATCTTTTTTTTCTGATTTTCAGAATAGGCATTTTTTGAGGCATTTCGATTATTTTTTCATCCGATGGTGGGATTTTTTTAGCATTTTGTCTCGTTAGGTAGGTTCTATCAACATACTATAGACAACATACTTCAACTATAATTTTACTTTAAATTAGGAGTTTCCAGACATTTTCATTAGAAGACTACACAGTTTTCTCCACTAGTCCAAGGTTCGAATCCCAGTCGGCAAAAGTATCATTCGAGAGAAGGGGCTTTTAAAATTTGATAAAAATATCTTCTTTTTTTTCTGATTTTCAGAATAGGCATTTTTTGAGGCATTTCGATTCTTTTTTCATCCGATGGTAGGATTTTTTTAGCATTTTGTCTCGTTAGGTAGCTCCTATCAACATACTATAGACAACATACTTCAACTATAATTTTACTTTAAATTAGGAGTTTCTAGACATTTTCATTAGAAGACTACACAGTTTTCTCCACTAGTCCAAGGTTCGAATCCCAGTCGGCAAAAGTATCATTCGAGAGAAGGGGCTTTTGAAATATGATAAAAATATCTTTTTTTTCTGATTTTCAGAATAGGCATTTTTTGAGGCATTTCGATTATTTTTTCATCCGATGGTAGGATTTTTTAGCATTTTGTCTCGTTAGGTAGCTCCTATCAACATACTATAGACAACATACTTCAACTATAATTTTACTTTAAATTAGGAGTTTCCAGACATTTTCATTAGAAGACTACACAGTTTTCTCCACTAGTCCAAGGTTCGAATCCCAGTCGGCAAAAGTATCATTCGAGAGAAGGGGCTTTTGAAATATGATAAAAACATCTTTTTTTTTCTGATTTTCAGAATAGGCATTTTTTGAGGCATTTCGATTATTTTTTCATCCGATGGTGGGATTTTTTTAGCATTTTGTCTCGTTAGGTAGGTTCTATCAACATACTATAGACAACATACTTCAACTATAATTTTACTTTAAATTAGGAGTTTCCAGACATTTTCATTAGAAGACTACACAGTTTTCTCCACTAGTCCAAGGTTCGAATCCCAGTCGGCAAAAGTATCATTCGAGAGAAGGGGCTTTTAAAATTTGATAAAAATATCTTCTTTTTTTTCTGATTTTCAGAATAGGCATTTTTTGAGGCATTTCGATTCTTTTTTCATCCGATGGTAGGATTTTTTTAGCATTTTGTCTCGTTAGGTAGCTCCTATCAACATACTATAGACAACATACTTCAACTATAATTTTACTTTAAATTAGGAGTTTCTAGACATTTTCATTAGAAGACTACACAGTTTTCTCCACTAGTCCAAGGTTCGAATCCCAGTCGGCAAAAGTATCATTCGAGAGAAGGGGCTTTTGAAATATGATAAAAACATCTTTTTTTTTCTGATTTTCAGAATAGGCATTTTTTGAGGCATTTCGATTATTTTTTCATCCGATGGTGGGATTTTTTTAGCATTTTGTCTCGTTAGGTAGGTTCTATCAACATACTATAGACAACATACTTCAACTATAATTTTACTTTAAATTAGGAGTTTCCAGACATTTTCATTAGAAGACTACACAGTTTTCTCCACTAGTCCAAGGTTCGAATCCCAGTCGGCAAAAGTATCATTCGAGAGAAGGAGCTTTTAAAATTTGATAAAAATATCTTCTTTTTTTTCTGATTTTCAGAATAGGCATTTTTTGAGGCATTTCGATTCTTTTTTCATCCGATGGTAGGATTTTTTTAGCATTTTGTCTCGTTAGGTAGCTCCTATCAACATACTATTGACAACATACTTCAACTATAATTTTACTTTAAATTAGGAGTTTCTAGACATTTTCATTAGAAGACTACACAGTTTTCTCCACTAGTCCAAGGTTCGAATCCCAGTCGGCAAAAGTATCATTCGAGAGAAGGGGCTTTTGAAATATGATAAAAATATCTTTTTTTTCTGATTTTCAGAATAGGCATTTTTTGAGGCATTTCGATTATTTTTTCATCCGATGGTGGGATTTTTTTAGCATTTTGTCTCGTTAGGTAGGTTCTATCAACATACTATAGACAACATACTTCAACTATAATTTTACTTTAAATTAGGAGTTTCCAGACATTTTCATTAGAAGACTACACAGTTTTCTCCACTAGTCCAAGGTTCGAATCCCAGTCGGCAAAAGTATCATTCGAGAGAAGGGGCTTTTAAAATTTGATAAAAATATCTTCTTTTTTTTCTGATTTTCAGAATAGGCATTTTTTGAGGCATTTCGATTCTTTTTTCATCCGATGGTAGGATTTTTTTAGCATTTTGTCTCGTTAGGTAGCTCCTATCAACATACTATAGACAACATACTTCAACTATAATTTTACTTTAAATTAGGAGTTTCTAGACATTTTCATTAGAAGACTACACAGTTTTCTCCACTAGTCCAAGGTTCGAATCCCAGTCGGCAAAAGTATCATTCGAGAGAAGGGGCTTTTGAAATATGATAAAAATATCTTTTTTTTCTGATTTTCAGAATAGGCATTTTTTGAGGCATTTCGATTATTTTTTCATCCGATGGTAGGATTTTTTAGCATTTTGTCTCGTTAGGTAGCTCCTATCAACATACTATAGACAACATACTTCAACTATAATTTTACTTTAAATTAGGAGTTTCCAGACATTTTCATTAGAAGACTACACAGTTTTCTCCACTAGTCCAAGGTTCGAATCCCAGTCGGCAAAAGTATCATTCGAGAGAAGGGGCTTTTGAAATATGATAAAAACATCTTTTTTTTTCTGATTTTCAGAATAGGCATTTTTTGAGGCATTTCGATTATTTTTTCATCCGATGGTGGGATTTTTTTAGCATTTTGTCTCGTTAGGTAGGTTCTATCAACATACTATAGACAACATACTTCAACTATAATTTTACTTTAAATTAGGAGTTTCCAGACATTTTCATTAGAAGACTACACAGTTTTCTCCACTAGTCCAAGGTTCGAATCCCAGTCGGCAAAAGTATCATTCGAGAGAAGGGGCTTTTAAAATTTGATAAAAATATCTTCTTTTTTTTCTGATTTTCAGAATAGGCATTTTTTGAGGCATTTCGATTCTTTTTTCATCCGATGGTAGGATTTTTTTAGCATTTTGTCTCGTTAGGTAGCTCCTATCAACATACTATAGACAACATACTTCAACTATAATTTTACTTTAAATTAGGAGTTTCTAGACATTTTCATTAGAAGACTACACAGTTTTCTCCACTAGTCCAAGGTTCGAATCCCAGTCGGCAAAAGTATCATTCGAGAGAAGGGGCTTTTGAAATATGATAAAAATATCTTTTTTTTCTGATTTTCAGAATAGGCATTTTTTGAGGCATTTCGATTATTTTTTCATCCGATGGTAGGATTTTTTAGCATTTTGTCTCGTTAGGTAGCTCCTATCAACATACTATAGACAACATACTTCAACTATAATTTTACTTTAAATTAGGAGTTTCCAGACATTTTCATTAGAAGACTACACAGTTTTCTCCACTAGTCCAAGGTTCGAATCCCAGTCGGCAAAAGTATCATTCAAGAGAAGGGGCTTTTAAAATTTGATAAAAATATCTTCTTTTTTTTCTGATTTTCAGAATAGGCATTTTTTGAGGCATTTCGATTATTTTTTCATCCGATGGTAGTATTTTTTAGCATTTTGTCTCGTTAGGTAGCTCCTATCAACATACTATAGACAACATACTTCAACTATAATTTTACTTTAAATTAGGAGTTTCCAGACATTTTCATTAGAAGACTACACAGTTTTCTCCACTAGTCCAAGGTTCGAATCCCAGTCGGCAAAAGTATCATTCGAGAGAAGGGGCTTTTGAAATATAACAAAAACATCTTTTTTTTCTGATTTTCAGAATAGGCATTTTTTGAGGCATTTCGATTATTTTTTCATCCGATGGTGGGATTTTTTTAGCATTTTGTCTCGTTAGGTAGGTTCTATCAACATACTATAGACAACATACTTCAACTATAATTTTACTTTAAATTAGGAGTTTCCAGACATTTTCATTAGAAGACTACACAGTTTTCTCCACTAGTCCAAGGTTCGAATCCCAGTCGGCAAAAGTATCATTCGAGAGAAGGGGCTTTTAAAATTTGATAAAAATATCTTCTTTTTTTTCTGATTTTCAGAATAGGCATTTTTTGAGGCATTTCGATTCTTTTTTCATCCGATGGTAGGATTTTTTTAGCATTTTGTCTCGTTAGGTAGCTCCTATCAACATACTATAGACAACATACTTCAACTATAATTTTACTTTAAATTAGGAGTTTCTAGACATTTTCATAAGAAGACTACACAGTTTTCTCCACTAGTCCAAGGTTCGAATCCCAGTCGGCAAAAGTATCATTCGAGAGAAGGGGCTTTTGAAATATGATAAAAACATCTTTTTTTTTCTGATTTTCAGAATAGGCATTTTTTGAGGCATTTCGATTATTTTTTCATCCGATGGTGGGATTTTTTTAGCATTTTGTCTCGTTAGGTAGGTCCTATCAACATACTATAGACAACATACTTCAACTATAATTTTACTTTAAATTAGGAGTTTCCAGACATTTTCATTAGAAGACTACACAGTTTTCTCCACTAGTCCAAGGTTCGAATCCCAGTCGGCAAAAGTATCATTCGAGAGAAGGGGCTTTTAAAATTTGATAAAAATATCTTCTTTTTTTTCTGATTTTCAGAATAGGCATTTTTTGAGGCATTTCGATTCTTTTTTCATCCGATGGTAGGATTTTTTTAGCATTTTGTCTCGTTAGGTAGCTCCTATCAACATACTATAGACAACATACTTCAACTATAATTTTACTTTAAATTAGGAGTTTCTAGACATTTTCATTAGAAGACTACACAGTTTTCTCCACTAGTCCAAGGTTCGAATCCCAGTTGGCAAAAGTATCATTCGAGAGAAGGGGCTTTTGAAATATGATAAAAATATCTTTTTTTTCTGATTTTCAGAATAGGCATTTTTTGAGGCATTTCGATTATTTTTTCATCCGATGGTAGGATTTTTTAGCATTTTGTCTCGTTAGGTAGCTCCTATCAACATACTATAGACAACATACTTCAACTATAATTTTACTTTAAATTAGGAGTTTCCAGACATTTTCATTAGAAGACTACACAGTTTTCTCCACTAGTTCAAGGTTCGAATCCCAGTCGGCAAAAGTATCATTCAAGAGAAGGGGCTTTTAAAATTTGATAAAAATATCTTCTTTTTTTTCTGATTTTCAGAATAGGCATTTTTTGAGGCATTTCGATTATTTTTTCATCCGATGGTAGGATTTTTTAGCATTTTGTCTCGTTAGGTAGCTCCTATCAACATACTATAGACAACATACTTCAACTATAATTTTACTTTAAATTAGGAGTTTCCAGACATTTTCATTAGAAGACTACACAGTTTTCTCCACTAGTCCAAGGTTCGAATCCCAGTCGGCAAAAGTATCATTCGAGAGAAGGGGCTTTTAAAATTTGATAAAAATATCTTCTTTTTTTTCTGATTTTCAGAATAGGCATTTTTTGAGGCATTTCGATTCTTTTTTCATCCGATGGTAGGATTTTTTTAGCATTTTGTCTCGTTAGGTAGCTCCTATCAACATACTATAGACAACATACTTCAACTATAATTTTACTTTAAATTAGGAGTTTCTAGACATTTTCATAAGAAGACTACACAGTTTTCTCCACTAGTCCAAGGTTCGAATCCCAGTTGGCAAAAGTATCATTCGAGAGAAGGGGCTTTTGAAATATGATAAAAATATCTTTTTTTTCTGATTTTCAGAATAGGCATTTTTTGAGGCATTTCGATTATTTTTTCATCCGATGGTAGGATTTTTTTAGCATTTTGTCTTGTTAGGTAGGTCATCTCAACATACTATAGTTATAAAATTCGCGAATTTTTTTTTTCATAATTCGTCAGAAAGTGAATAAATTGCAAATTTTTAACCATGTCTTAATTATGGAATTTGATTAGATTGTTCTTCTGACTATTGGTTGAATTTTAATGATTGAAGTTTTAAAATACAATAAAAATAAATTATATCAGATCAGATACCTGGTATACCAGGGTTGATGCATGCATGGATAGGATAGGTAATAATGTATGGAATTTCATTATGTAGGTAGTAGTTCAGAAATCTGCGGTTTAAATGGCCTACACAGTAAAAATTTCTTTACCCTGACTGCTGCATTCATAAAATGAATTTTTACATTTGGCGATGGAAATGGGCAACAGGTGGCGCAGAGCAGAACTCGTTACCTATGGCAACACTTCTCTTCCTTTCACCATTAGCGTGTGGAGAGTCATAGGAGAAGGAGGTGCGTTAGTTTCTGTCTTGATTTTCAAATAGATTAGAAACTTTTAAGTAAGGAAACTACTATATGGAAATGAAACCTGAATATAGTTCTAAGCGAAAGCGTCGTGGTAATTTTGAAAAATGGTTTTGACACTTAAATACGAAAAATATTAAGAAACAAGAAATTATCGTAGCACATTCTTATGCAACTGAGAAGAGGAAGAAAGGGAAGGGGGGGAGGGTCAAGACATGGAAACGATCTCCCTACAGATGGCGTATTTGAGCGTTGCGATCACGAATAATATTTAATTACAGTGATTTTACTGTGAATATAACTGTAAAAAGTATAGTTTGTCAGATTTTTTGTACCATAAAATTTTACGGTAAAAATGGATTTTACAATAAAAAGTACCGGCATTCTGATTGCTGTTTCTTTTTACCATAGTGGAATTTTTTACAGTGAGTCAGAATTCCATAACTGAGAACTCATTTCAAGTTTAGATACTAATTAAACCTTTTATAATTTAAATATTACAAATATGCTCCGGAACTTACAAAATCTCTTCTACTTAATATAATAAAGGTTAATTAAAATTTATTTTATTTATTTATTTTTTAATTTATTGAGAAATTTTCTCTCAAACTGGGGATATTTCACTATAGTTGTGACGCTTTATTAAGCCTTTTGCTTGATTTGAACTTTTTTAATTTCTACTTAGAACAGAGTTCCACTGGAATAAAACTAGGTTGAAATAATGAAAAGAGTAAACACTTTAATGTAAGAAGCGAATATTTGAAATAAAAACTATTTTATGCAAATCTTTAGGAGCTGAAATAAATTCAAATTTTTAAATTTACTATTTGCAAAATGGCAGCAGAACCTCGTTCGGACATACAAGCATCGTCTCGGCAAAAAATGTCAATATGTTTCCGGATTAGTAGTAGTAATCCTCGTTATTCATTCCAGAAATTCTGGTTTCAGTTCTTATTAACTCACATTTAGTAACAATGCAAAACCAAAAAGTAAATTTAACCAAATAAATGATTTTATGCCATGCTGTAAAGTATCATAACAAAATAACTAAATTTTTACACCTATTATAGAACAATATGAAATTGTCAATTATACCACATTCATAGTCAAAGTGCTTTGGTAAAAATTCCCGTGCTTTTGGTGTTCACATAGAGCCAGAGACACGGTAAATTAAACCATATTCTGGTAGTTTTTATCCTACTTAATTTATTGTGCAGCAATAACACTATTTAACTTATAAAAGAAAAAAATATTTAACAGACTTAGCACAGCATTGATCTACGCAGGCTGTTCCGTTATCAATATACATAATGTATAGCTTTAGAATCTTCCTTTTTCAGTTCTCACATTAGGAGTCATGAATTGATATTTAAGCGAAAACAAAATCTCTAATGAGAAAGGCTGAATGAGTTCTAACCCGGTTCGATTGATTAATGAAATTTGGAGATGCTTTTAATAATTACCTTCTAACTGATCTCGGATTTTCTTTCGTAATCAAAGAGGTCTTTCCCCCCCCCCTGCCTTTTTTAACAATGTTTGGCTAGATTTTAATATTAATCTGCGACCCTCAAAATGTCTATTCCTTTCACTAAATTTTTGAAACGATTCTATAAAGAATGGTCATTGGGTAAAATGGTACGAAATTGTCTATAAGTTCTTAAACTGATTCATCCCTCAGGTAATCTTTCATCAAAGATAGTTATTTTGACTTACGAAATGTAGTTTTAAAAAATTATCTACAGACCACACAGATCGTTAATTTTTTTTATTTCCTATAAAATGACTGCGAAATTTTAAGATATAGCCTCAAATCAAATTATCCAGCTCAATGGGTATCCATTTATTAACATATTCTTTTTCTTACACAATCCGCCATACTTTTATAAGTTGCGATTTATACCGAAAGTTATCATTATTTAAAAGCATTCATCGCCTAGATAATAGAGCGTTATTTGATAACAAAGGAGAGCAAAATCAGGTTAACTAAGACCATGGTAGAAAGTAGCCCCAGTTATTCAAGGGGTGGGATATTGGGGTGGGTCCTGAGACCGGATTTATTTTCGTGGTCAGATTGATCCACAAAAAAATAATACGCAGAATGAAAAGAAATGTAAATCATTTTGGTAATTTAGTAATTAAATTCTAAGAGTTTTCAGTTTAAATGTAGAATATTATTTGAAATTTCAGTTTTAACATGCAATAAAGTTTAGTTTTTTAGTTTCTCTTTAAATGAACTCTTTAATTAATATTGATAATTGTGTCAGTATTGATAATTATATCAATGTTGGCAATAAATTTATATTATAATAATGAATTATGATTAAATTTTTGTGTACATTATATGCATAAGTAAAACAAAATAAATAAATGAAAAAATATAAGCAGATTTGAATATAAACGTATTATATATATATATATATATATATATATATATATATATATATATATATATATATATATATATATATATATATATATATATATATATATATATATATATATATATATATATATATATATATATATATATATATATATATATATATATATATATATATATATATATATATATATATATATATATATATATATATATATATATATATATATATATATATATATATATATATATATATATATATATATATATATATATATATATATATATATATATATATATATATATATATATATATATATATATATATGTCCCACAGTGGACTGATCGTTACGACATGGTTCCCAGCAGATCACCGAAGTCAAGCATCACTGGCTACGGTCAGTGTGTGGGTGGATGACCACTTGGATCGCTCTGCGTAGAGACCGAGGGTGGGCTGTATTGGTCCTCGTTTAACTGTTCCACCGTAAAGTGCTCGATTTCGCGTGCAGGTCGTTGGGTGCCATCCCCTCTACAGAGGATCAAAATTGCGATGGCATGTCTTCGAATCATCCTCAGGGATGTTTTTTCTCAGACAGTTGCCAATAGCCCATTGTACAGCTCTAGTGTGACGTAAATGAACAACAACAACAATACATATAGATATGGTGGAGATCGATGATTGCAGTAAAAACATGTAATATTGTATATTAAAATAATAGGCTAAGAATGTTTTCAATAATTTTTAACCATTAAAGTTTTAAAAAATCATTTATTTCTATCCCATTTTCAAATCAAAAACTAAACAATAACTGTAGCAAGTTTGTTTTTAACTTATCAAATAACAAATATCAAATAAACTATGTTATTTTTTGTCTGATATTAATTAATTATTATGCACATAGACAGCTCTTTATTAATACATAATCAAGCACTTTAAAATTATTAAATGCAACATACGTTTTTGAGTGGCAAACTGAAACAGCAAATGTGATCAAAGTAAAAACAAAGTAGACTTTCGCAGGTAACATATCCTCTTTATATGCTTCAAAAAGACAGCTGTTTTTAATTTGCACTACATAAGGAACAGAGACTAAAAAACGAATGTACAAAAAATAAACTCAGAAGTCCACGTGGCTCTGTCACCTTAGATTTATCAAGCATCTGTTTGGATTAGACTGAAATTGGATCTACTTATCAATTATTTTGATAAGAAAATCATTTTCACTTGAAAGTCGGTGATAAACTTAATGATTAGAAGAAAGACAAACTATTTTTCAAATGCATTACTGTTTATATGATAAACTGACGCATATAGGTAATAACTGGCTTACTAGAGGATATTTTTACCTTTTTTACAAGTAATGAATGTACTTTCTTGGTACTTTTGCTTGTACTTTTCCTACAAGTTAATAAAATTCAACGTTATTTATTTATTTTAATTAATGCAGGTATTATTTTATTTTTCCTTAGAAGTACTTGTTTTATTTACGTTGCACTATATCTGCACAATTGGTTATTGGCGATGATCTGGAAGACATCCCTGAGGATGATCCGAAGACATGCAATCACAATTTTGCTCCTTTGCAAAGGGGATATCTCTTCCTCTTTGGTAGCCCTACGCAGACTGATCAAAGTGGTCACCCACCTGCTTACTGACCGCAAATGGTGATACTTGAACTCGGTGTTCTACTGGGAACCCTGTCTTACCAATCAGTCCACCTTTCTAGATGAACTACTTTTCTCTTAGCATTTTAAAAGGAAAGTTCTTTTCACGGAATTTATTTTCATTTATTTCATTTACTTTATTAAATCTTGATGAAAATGTCAAGACTAGTTGCAAGAGTGAGGAAAGTTAGAGGTCTTTTTAATGATCGCCTTAGCTCATCTTTGTTTTCTCTGGCATTCAAACAGGTTTTGACGTTTTCAACCTCGCATTTCTCAACTGTGATTTGGCAGATTTCAATAGAATTTTTTTTTCCTCTTTTCTACATCGATTGGCGACTCTTTAAGTGAATACTTTTTGACATGAATTCTAATAATGATTGTTAAAGGCAGTGATAATGAAGCGCCATGTTTAAACGCGTTTACAAAATATCCCAAACAAATATCTAAATCTAATAAATTTATTTTGTGGATTTTTATAAGTAGATTACTTTACGCCATTATCGTAATTGAAAAATAAATATTTAAACATTGAATAAAAAACTATCTAATAATAGATCTTTCAAACTTGAAAATAATAAATTCCAATCACACATTGTCGAAATGTTTCCAGGTATCTAGTGAAGCTTCAAATTACTATTCTTTACAATGTACAAGAAACGGAACAATTTTCAATTTATTAATTTTCCAAAAAACTCCAGAATCCATTTTCTTCGCTTGATGGCTTCAGCAGCTCGTGAGTAAGCTACGCATTGACAAGTTCCATCAAAATTCGCGCCTGCATACGTCCATCAGAACTGCGTTCGCATGGAAACGAAGCTATGTTGTGCCATTAATCCTGCAATTAATTTTTCCGAATCATACCGTGACCGTAACCATTGTCTAATGTTTAGTCATTTGACGATATTAATGTAAAATGTGCGCAAAAATAACCTAAGCGGCAAATGAAAACTATCTAATCGTAGTATATAAGGAAATTGCACCTAACCATTTCTCAAACAAGATCGTGGCTGATTCAACCACAGCAAAAATTTGCTCCGATTTCCTCTTAATTGAGATTAAACTGAATTTAATGGAAAATATTTTAAAATTTTAGTTACAAATAGCATTTGATGAGGGTCTTTTGGATGTCCTGATGGTAAGTGACAATTTGTCAAAGATCGATTTTTTTTTAGATGTTCGAGAAGATATGATATCAGTAAATAAGCATATAATTATGATCGATGATAATGATTCTTAATATTTATGTAAGCGGGAATCGATGATATTTGATTTTCATAACTATTCAGTGAGTTTTAACCTTAAAATAAAATAGCAGTAACATTTTAGTTAAAATATAGTATGATAGTTAATCGACAAATAATGAAAAGGAACCCATTAAAAAATATAAAGTTTGAACATGAACTAATATTTCGTGTTAGTTGGAATAAATTGATTAGTTCATTTCTTACAATTACTTATGTAAGATTTTGAATTTCCAAACAGAATAGTAAAAATGTTTTTGTTAAACAGTACACTGAGAAAAAAAATTTGGTTAAAACTGTCATAATATGTCAAAACTTATCGTGTTTCTGGCTGTACGGAACACCAAAAAAAGCTCGGTTACATTTAAAGAAGCGCTCTGATAGTGATTTTTGAAAACTTACAATAAAATATGGTTTTATAATATGTGATTAAAACTTAGTAAATGAGGTAAATTTTGATAATTTTATCATGAAACATTGCAGCATGCCATAAAAACCATTCATTCGGTTGATTTTTATGTCAGCCTTTAATCAGCATTAGTTTAATCCTTTTTCACAATCTTTACTACATGTGTGGTAATAAGAACTATAATTTTGAAAACCAAAATTTCTGGTAAACCGTTACTATATAAACGGAAAAATTACCAAATGAGTAGTTTAAATACGGTATACTTTAGTTTTTACTACTAGAATTGTGTCTTTATTTTACCAAAAATGTCTTTATCATACAACACGATAATTTCGACGGAATCTTTTTCTCCGTGTAATATTTATTTTAAAAATTAGCTTCGAAAATCCTAATTAATCCTAATTTGTATCGTTCGAACTATTCTGGTCTGGTTGACGATTTGTGTAAAATAAAAGGAGTTGATCGTTCTTTTTTTAACATTTATTAATAAGTGCAAAATTTGACTAGTAAACAGAATAGGAATTATAATTTTGTCAGACAATAGAATAATTGTTACCAAGCCGTACAACTTAAGAAATTCTTTTGTTCTATAAAATTTAACGTAAAATAACGCAAGTTATACTATGCTGTACAGTAGGTGATTGCTCGTGGTTAATAAAGCATTGAATGTTTATTACTTTAAGAAAAAACTTTTGTTAAAATAAATACTACAATAAATTAAAAATTAGATTTCAAATCAGAAAAAGTAATGGATTGACAAATATGTCGGATAATCGAAGTTTCATGTAATGGAAAATAATAATTATTTTGTGCTATGTACATTCTAAAAAATTACAGATCAAATTACAACAAAAAATATTGGCTCACTGGGTGCATTATTAAGTAAAGTAAAATCCATTTTATTGTAAAATACTAAAAGGTAAAATTTATTTTATTGTAAAATACTTTACTACCGTAAAATTTTATACCGCATTTAATTACTATTTGCCGCACTCAAATAATATATTTATTTAATTACAGTGATTTTTTTCAGCAAATATTTCTATAAAAATTAAGGTATATCAGGTTTTTTGTTGCGTATAATTTTACGGTTAAATGTACTGTCACGCTGAGGGCCGATACTTTTTATCGTTATTTGATGCAGAATTTTTTACAGTGTAATTATAACGAAATATAACGCATGGTATACTAAATTCGCGCAATAAATAAGCATTCTTATCTGATTGTTCAAGTCAGACGGAAGAATTAATTCCTGTAAAGCTACTATACTGTATAGTAATGACATTTCTGGTAAAATGAAACAATAATTCTAATTAATTAAACTGAAATATTCAGTATTTAAACCATTCACTCGATAATTTTTCAGTTTACATGGTATTGGCTTACTGGAAATTCTGGTTTTCAAAATTATAGTTCCTATTGCCACACATTTAGTTAAAAATACAAAACTAAGAAGTAAATTTAATCAAATAAATTATTTATCTACCGTACTTAAATATATCACGATTTATCGCCAAAATGTACCACATTTTTCAAACTTTATTACTTATTTTAAAATCATATTTTATTTTTAATCTTAGAGCAATCTCAAAGAACTTCGATAAGAATTACCCAGCTTTTTTGCCCGAAAGACAGAAAATTTTACCATATTTTAGTAGTTTTGACAATTATTTTTTCTCAACCCCAAAAAAAAATAATAACTAAGAGTGTAAGTCAGAAAGTATATGAATTATGGGGGATGTTGGATAATCTTTGTTTTAACTAAAGAATAAAAATGAGAGTGCAAGTCAGAAATGGTCATGGATTACCGATGATGCTGAATTTAGAAATAATTGTTTTATGCTTCATATCTAATTATAATGTAAAATAAAGTAAAATATTATACCGTAGATTATCACACACCGTTAATACAGCACTCTATGTAATTGCATACAATAAAAAAATTATGAAACTTTTTTTGTAAATTTAACAAAAATTGTGTGTTTGATTCTTATTTTCAGGTTAGAGTAGCTAGTGGAATAAAGACTAAAAAATATCTCTTGATATTAACTGTGCTATGTGCCTTTGTATTGATAGGTAAGTTATATTATTTTCATTTTTTGTAATGTTTTTTTGCAAAAAAATATTATATTTAATTTAATAAAAGCTTCTATTAAAGATATCAATAGCATCTTTATGAGTCATATTACATAAAACCCAGTTCTCTCAAAACTTATTGATAACAAATAAAATTTTGGGCCGCTATAAACATATGAGTTTAAATTTTGTGATATGAGCTGTGTCTGTAGCATTAGAAAAAATGTGAACGCAAGTAGAAATTTGCTGCGAATTTTTCATCACACTTGACAGTGTATAATTTTACTCAGTTGGTGTGACATCCGTCACCAATAGAAGTTGATGCTTTTCGAAATATTACGTTTATTTAACTGATTCCATTTAGGATCACCATTTATTTCAAAGAGTTCTGATTCCATACTTTAATGGTACACTGCTAGCCAACATAAGGTCTTTTAAATGAAAAAATTAGGATGAAATACTTTAAGAAAGATAACATTCTAACTCATTGTTTGGTTGTCATAAACTGTGCAAAAAAAAATTTGTTACTTGAGATGTTATAGAACTTAATGCCATTTTATGAAGATGATTGATGGGGAAAAGTATGCCATTTAGAATTAATTTTTAAGAGTTAACTTACATTTTTATAGAATATGTATAGTTTTATAACACAACCAGCATGTTAGTACACTGTGAAAAATTCCAGATCAAATTACGGTATGAAGTACTGTCACCTAGGTTGCATCGTCCATAAATTCCTTTTTACCGTGAAATCTATTTTTATGGTAAATATTATACCGTAAGTTTTACAATAACATTTATTTAAATAGAGCGGTTCAGTGATTTTATGATAACTATTACTTTGTACCACAACATGTAATACCAGCACCATGTGTGCCGGTTTTTTATACCATAATTTGATAGGATTTTTTACAGTGCACCGGAATTTTATAACAGTTTTAGTACAACATAAAATTTAAAAAAGTTTTCATTTGTGTCTATAATGTACAAAATAAAATTTATTCAATATAATTTTGTTTTACAGTTCGGAGGATTGAAAGTAAATAAAATAAGAATTGTAAATAATGTTATATAAGTCCCTTCATACCTAAATGAATTTCAATTATTCAAGCAAAATTACTGCAAAAATATAATAACTCAACTGATGCACTCATTGCGTGTCCTATAATATTCTAAATTCATGCTGGTACACTGTTAGAAATTTCTCGGAAAAAATGGTTAAATAGAAATTTATTGAATGATTATTTTACTTTATCTAATCAAAACAGTCAAATAACCATAAATAAAATGGTAATCAAACTGTAAAATTTGAGAAAAACTGTTCATTAATTGCTTTCACCTAATACAGTTAGATAACCAGAATTTTATCGCACCAACTATAACCACCTAATGAAGCTACTTAGTTCGTTTGTACTGCCTACATATCATAGTCGAGAGGACTTATCTGTCAATCTCATAACCGGCAAAACTGGAGTTCGAGTCCTAGTGTTGACGCTAAAATATTTCCTCCATTCCCTTCAACACATGAAGAATTTCCTGTGTCCGGCACTCTCCAATACCCATTACCTTACAAAAAGCCGAGCTCCAATGTCTAGTTAGATAATTTCTTTTTCCTTTAGTTTTTGAATAATGCTAGTAGTAAATGCTTAAAAAACCGTGTAGTTTTGTATTCATGGTTTTATGAGCATACTTTCTGTAAATGGTTTCAAAACCATAAAGGAAAAAAATGTTCTTTACCGTAAACTATACGGTTAATCGGATGGACAGACAGCTGCCAGTTATTTTACCATAATTTTAGAATGAAAATTTTAAAAGTGTAGAAATTAAAACAATTTTATTCAATGACATTTTTTCTTTCTTTTTCTTTTGCAGAAGGCCAAAAGCCAAAGAGGTGCCCTAGTCCATGGCGAACTTTTCGGAGTGTATGCTTTCTCTTTGCTGACAATAATAACCAGAAGTTTGAAGACGCACAATCAATATGTTTCAAACAAGGTGGCTTTTTAGCAAGCATCAGAAGCAGTCAAGAACAAGGGTTTCTAATAAAGGTGAAATTCAAAAAAAATATCACTTATTATCTTTTGAAACACCTCTGTAACTTTAGATCTTCGTTTACTTCAAGACATTTCTCCAGAATAGGCCTAAAATACCCTGGAGCAGTTAGTTTATGATAGTTCTAGTAAAATTAGAAGAGATCGTGAGGAAATCAAGTAGTGGGGTGAAACAGGGTACCTCGATTTTAACGAAATTAGTTCTGTCATTTTTTAGAGAACAAACTCTGAATTAGACTTTGCTAGCTAAAAGCAAGGACGAACCATATTGTAGTGTTGATGTTAATTAATTCCAACCTGTGTGAATAAGTTTGTTTTTCTACGTCCTCTCTCTAACGTTATCTTGTTTTTAAGCTATAATTTTTTTATTGATCACAACAGTTTTAAAAGTTATTTTTTCGTCCAGCTTATTATAAATTTGCTTAAAATTCACACACTAACAAACAAACAATAATGATTTAGTCCAATAACAAGCACTATTCTTTTCCTTTTCGATAATTTTTGCTCGTGGAGTATAACGGTACGACTCAGTTCAGTCCAGTACAATTTCGTTTATTTTTCGTTATTTGTAGCACTTTTTAGTGATTTTTTGTTATTAGATTTATTAAATGTGGTCTTACTTTATAATATAAGTATTTGCGATATAAGTAGTATATGTATTTTAATCATTTTTGACGAACAAAGCAATACAGAAATTACTTTTAAATATGCTGAAAATTATCTTTCTAACTTTGCGCTCAGTAGAAAATTTTAATTATTTCGTTCTAACTATACTAGTTGCTTTGAGTAAACATATTACACGAACAAATTTTCGATTCTTGAAAATATTTATTAATGGCGATAGGCTCTAAATTATTTTGATGAACTACTATCGTAGTAACGAAAAAATAGTTTCGTTTCTTTTGGTGTGGCAAATTATCTCGATGATTTGTCACTTTGTGCACAATTTCTATTTCATTTTTTCCCGTTATTTGTTGCTCTTTTCCCAGTTTTACATTATTAGATTTATCAAAAAACGATTGATAATTCATAATTAAAGAACCATGAAAATAAAAATAATGCGAAGCTTTACTAAACCTGACCAAAAGTTTTAATTTTAGATTTAAAAGTTCTTTTCTAGTATAAGGAAGCCGGACTTAATCATAATTTGTCAATTTTTATTGCCTACTTCAATCCTACTTCCTCTTCGCATATATATATATTTGTTCAATAGTTTAAGCAGACATAAATAAAAGCTATAATAAATATGCGATACTGTACTTCAGTCTGACTCATATGTACATACTGTCCAAGTGCGCATTAGATGTAGGTTTATTTGAGCAAACTCTTTTTTTCAACAGGTACTTAAAGGGAGTACATAAACTCAATTGATGGCATTTGAAAATAAAACAAATAGTTGGAACGAAAATTGATAAAATAATGCCTACCATAACGCAATAGAATTTACCTTTAAAGTACAAAACTCTTGTTAAGTATGTATAAATTTAATGACAAGACTAAATAAATAATAACTTCTTAATACATAAGCTTTGTATTATGAGGAATGAAAAATAGAAATCCATAAACATAATTATGCAAGTTGATCAGGTATATTCTTCAAAACTATACTATCAAAAAGTAACCTTTTTCCGGTAAATACGAATTAAATGATCTGAGTCATCCTAAGGAACTGTCAATTTTCTATCAGCTGCTACTCCTTGTTTTAACGTCAAATTGAGTTTATAACACTGAGTTTCGTTTCGTTGAGTAGGTAAATACCTAAAATTACATATTGAGTTTAGGGCAGTATATCCGCCTTCTGCACTAAATCCCAATCCTTTAAATCACCGCCAGACTACACTAAATCCAGATCCTTTAAATCAAAACCATTTGGCAATAATATTTACTTGGGTTTGGATGCAATGAGTTCAAAGATGCTTTATGCAAAATTATGAATCAAAACATGTCTTTTAAATTTTGCGCTTGTTCAAAACAAATAATTTGCTTAACATGCTTTTTGAACACAGAATATTGAAGTGATGCCATTTGTTTTGAACTAAATGTATGCTTACTTTAATTTTTGATTGGGGACACGCCTTTCTCGTATGCTTTCATTCTTTTCTTGTATGCAATTTACGTATTGATGCAATGTGCTATTTAATTTTAGTTTAGGGTTAGTCAAAGTGGATGATTTGAGTAGATCTTAATTTAATTATTAGAGAAAATAAATGAGTTTTTGTTTTGTTTTTTTTTATAATTAAAAATCATCAGAGCAAGTTTTGGTTGTATAATTTCAGGTTGAATTTTGTTTTGCTGCATGAGAAATATTACACTGAAGGAAAAAAAACGAAATTATTGTGGGGTTTATAGAAAAATGTATCTGGTTTACAATAAATAAGAAAATTTATCATTAAATAAATATTAACTTGGAATTATTAAGTGTTAAACCCGACGTAAAAAATACCCTTGAACAACGAGAAATAAATACACTACCAAAATGAAATAAGATGTGCTGAAAGAATAATTTTTATGAGGAAATTGACATCAAATATTGTATTTTAAAAAATTTCGATTTATTCGAAAAATTACTTAATTACTCTTTTAATTACTTATTTGACCCATTTTTCTCACATTTGCTTTAAACAATGGCTATATTTTTTTTGTAGCAAAGAAAAAAAAAGCTTTTCTCTAGAGATATTTAATTTTTGAGCTTTCTCGTCTTTTTTTAAGTTGACAATAAAACAAAACACGGAATAGGATGCATATAATATCACCAAGATTTACCTCAATTGTTATTAACTCATTGGGTCAAAAAATAAATTTGCTTTGAATAGTTTTTAAACTCGCGCTACCAATCAAAATTAACGAAGGCGTTCCTTTTCAGAAGAAAAATATCGAGGATAAAAGTTCAAGAAATAATTAAATATTTCAACAAAGAAAGATAAAAATCACAATTTAAAATCAAAAATCTAAATGGAAGAATCCAATTGAGTAATCCAAAATCAGAAGAAATATATTTTATACGTAACCTAAAATGTCATCTAGATAAATTAATTAGTATATATTATCAACCTGCTCGAACCATTAAGATTTCGACTTAGTACAAGACTATTCAATCATTAGTTCAATACCTATGAAAATGTATCGCGCACTGGATAAAGCTCATTTATCTTTCTTAAAAATGTCCGAAAATATTTGCGTAATAAAACAACATTTGATTATTTAATGCTTTTACAGACCATCCAAGGTATGGGATCATCTTTGCAAAGAGTGCGGTGGTTGATTGGATTGTACCAATATGATCCTACAGACAATAAAGCTTACAGGTGGTTAGATGGGAGTGTGTCAAACTTTCGGAATTGGATGCCAACGCAACCGAACTCTGTTTATGAACGATGCGCGTTATTAGATGGCAGCAACGGTTACAAATGGCGAGATGAAATTTGCTCAAATAGAGCTCTTTTTATTTGCAGAAAAGATTTGGATAAAGGTAAAAATTGAGTTTATATTATTAATGCATGCAGGTCTCTTATATTCTTCCTCAATTTATTATAATACTAAAACTGAAAGAATTATATTTATAAACCCAAAAGAAAATGTTTGTAATGAAAAATATA
The DNA here is from genome assembly GCF_982258835.1 of Parasteatoda tepidariorum. Classification (NCBI taxonomy): domain Eukaryota; kingdom Metazoa; phylum Arthropoda; class Arachnida; order Araneae; family Theridiidae; genus Parasteatoda; species Parasteatoda tepidariorum. Next base: position 67,011,394 of record NC_141756.1, on the reverse strand, counting down.
CAGATTTTTAAGTTCCTGCTAACAGAATCAACAAACTAAATACAAACTCGTCATTCATTTGATACTGTTTATTTTTACCTATATTATTTTTATACCGTAATACTATGCCTATTTTTATACTGCTTATTGATACTGTTTTAGTACTTTTATTTTAAAGTCTTAACAGTTATGTAAAGCCAGTATGCATTTAGCAAAATGTTCAGTCATCCTCTGTTTGGCATGCATTTTTCTTTTTTAAGGATTATCTAGTATTCTCATAACCATTCGGCAGTTTCATAGATAGTCAAATATCGGGAGAATATTTCTAATCTATACGCGTTTTTTTTGTAATTTATTGTAAGAAAACTGATTTTGCCATTCAGAGGATTATACTGGTCGAAATTCGACTTTCCACAAGCTTAATTGACAGCTCTTGCTTGATCATTTTTAGAACAAATCAAATGTTTAAACTGAACTCTGAGTACAACAATAAAATATGCTACGTTGAATGGAATAAAGTTAGTCATAGTCCAATTTAGCTCTAATTCTGAACAAGATGCGTTAAAAGAGTTTGGTGACTGGTCCACAGATGAATAACCTGGAAGATTAAGATTTTTGAGCTCACGTAGACGCGGCAAGAAAAATTACAACTTGGGATCCCTGGCTCCTAAATTACGACAGTTAAGTGAAACTGTGCTTTGCGTTAAAATTATTAACTCAGTCAGTGTGCGAAAGCTAAGTAAAGTTCTCAGAATAAATGCGCACCATTAAGTTTGGTGAGAGATTTTATTTTTATTTTATAACCATCGTGGAACAGCCGACCCAATTTTTGGGTTTACGACTACTATTGTTCAACTCCGCAGCCTTGTAATTTTTAACCGATCCAGAAGACAAAAAAACTCCTGGATCAATACCCCCAGAAGTATGATTTGTTATGGAAACATGGAGGAGTTTATGACTCTACAGATTTAACGTGCATCAGTCACCATTTTATTACACGGGGAGTCTTCGACCGGCTGGGATCGAACCCACGACTTTCTGGACATGGGTCCAGTGCCCTACCAATCAGGTTATCACGGTTTTTGGTTATAGATTGGAAAAAACAGCGAATATTGTGTAAAATTGCGTTTCTGAGTAATTTAAAAGCTTAAAGGACAGATATGTGTCTTCAGACATTGCATATATCCAACAGAATAGCGGGAATAAAAGCGACGGATAAAAGAAATCACGGAAAAAGCACCAAAATACCGGGAAAAAGGGCCAGAAAAAAAGCCCTTTTAACAAAAACTTTTAACGTCTAATTCGATTCGAGGCGTTGATCCCAAATCCAATGTAATTAAATATTATACATATTTGATTTTAATCAGGTATTTCTAAAATAAATTAAGATAAAAAGAAAACATTTGAAGTTCACAGAAAAAAACTTTTCATACTTAACAGATTTTTAATAGCAAATACAGTTTTATAATGTATAAAAGAATTGCTATAAATAATGTAACAATCAACAATAGCCCACCATAGGCTATTTTAATTAGTTAAAAATATTTGCAAAAACAATAAAATATTTCACTTTAATGCATTTTTTAAAAAAACTGCTAATTTGGTAAAAGTGTTTTATGTACATTATTAGATCACAATACAATAAATTTAATTATTGAAATTTAAGTAATGTCATAGCTGCTTACGAATCCTAATCCTTTTTTTTAAATAATATGAAGTGGGGAAAGTGTCTTTCAGTAAACTTCAAATAAAGCCTTACATATTAATTAATTTTCAAAAAAAAAAATTATTCGTCAAAGTTTTTTAATACATTAAATTCTGTCTCTATCGCCCAAATTGAATCAGATGTTGAATTCATTCAGATCAACAACTTAACATTTAACAAGATCTTTTTTCCGGTACTTTTCAGGGACTTTTCTTTCGGCAACTCTTTTTTTCCATCCACCGATACAACAACAACATCTTCAGCAATGCCTGTATCGCCGATCTGTTTTAAAAGCCTTAAATACAACCTATTTGAAAAGAATGTTGTTGCTAATACACTTCCGAACTTTGCTAGCACATCTTGTAATTAGTGCGATTTCATGCATGGTACAAATATTGCATGTATAGATAATACTAAATTGAATGTAAGTTATTAAAATTTCCAAGAGTAGAAAAATTCATAGATATTTGTAGCTTGTTTCATGAAATTATTGTTTGAATCATCCTGTTTATAAATCCATTTTAATATCATTAGGTACATTATATACTGACACTTCTAAATCCCAAATTGAACTGTTTCAACTTTCCTCTAAAATTTTTCTATTTCTTTACAGAGGGCTCTATGAACTGTTTTAAAGGTCACCCACCAAGTAATCAGATCCTGGAAAAGAAAGGAATTAGCGTTACAGAATGCTTAGAGCACTGTCGTGGCCTTGGATTTCCCTTGGCAGGTACCATACCAGATAAATGCTTCTGTCTACAGAAGGATAATCTTAACAATTTGCCGATTGCCGAAAGGATGGAATGTAATGGAATTTGCCAGAATCAACATTGTGGCAACAAAGACTTCGTTACAATCTATAACCTAAGTAATTATTTTTCTTTCTTCTGGTTTTTCAAGTAGATAGATTGAAAGTTAAAATTAAGTAATACTCTAGTTATTTGTCATTGCAAATAAGAGTCTGGGTACCAATAATTAAGATAACAAAAGTCTTAAGATAAAGGCGTCTTAATGATGTAAATGAATGCACACATCCGGCAACAAATTCGAGTTACGACAACTTTAAAGTATTTACTTTAATTATATTTTAAAATATTCCTCGTCTTTGACATTTCTTGTTTGTACTTAGTTCGTGGTTTTAGCAGCAATGTGATTCAAGATTTGACTACTTTATTTTATGCTCAAGTAGATAGATTGAAATTTAAAAATAAGTAATACTCTGGTTATTTGTTATTACAACTAAGAATCTGAGTACTAATAATTAAGATAACGGAAGTCTTAAGTAAATTAATGATAACGGAATTCTTAAGGTAAAGGCACCATAATGATGTAAATGAATACACAGATCCGGCAACAAATTCGAGTTACGACAACTTTAAAATATTTACTTTAATTATATTTTAAAATATTCCTCGTCTTTGACATTTCTTGTTTGTACTTAGTTCGTGGTTTTAGCAGCAATGTGATTCAAGATTTGACTACTTTATTTTATGCTCAAGTAGATAGATTGAAATTTAAAAATAAGTAATACTCTGGTTATTTGTTATTACAACTAAGAATCTGGGTACTAATAATTAAGATAACGGAAGTCTTAAGTAAATTAATGATAACGGAATTCTTAAGGTAAAGGCACCATAATGATGTAAATGAATACACAGATCCGGCAACAAATTCGAGTTAAGACAACTTTAAAATATTTACTTTAATTTTATTTTAAAATATTCCTTGTCTCTTGCATTTCTTGTTTGTACTTAGTTCGTGGTTTTAGCAACAATGTACTTCAAGGTTTGAGTACTTTATTTTCATTTTCTAAAATAAAGGGTTAAAATATCAATCTTTAAGTCTAAAAAGGATATATTTTGAATAATTTTATAATAAGACACTGTTAGAAAAAGTGTTACACTGGGATAAACGCTTAATCAATTCCGAGCAATCCATTGTGTAATCATTGCAACAAATCCTTTACATTGTTACTCATCGTGACTTTACACACACTGTTAAATATTTTGCAACATATTGAACCATAATATCGTTATAATTTACTAACAATGTACTTCAAGGTTTGAGTACTTTATTTTCATTTTCTAAAATGAAGGGTTAAAATATCAATCTTTAAGCCTAAAAAAGAGATATTTTAAATAATTTTATAACAAGACACAGTTAGAAATAGTGTTACACTGGGATAAACGCTTAAGCAATTCCGAGCAATCCATTGTATAATCATTGTAACAAATCCTCTATATCGTTACTCATTGTGACTTTACACACACTTTTAAATATTTTGCAGCATATTTAACCATAGTATCGTTATAATTTACTGCAACTATAATACGGCGCTAAGTTGGACTAAACAAACTTGCAGATTAATCCTTCTTAAATTTGATTACACTAAATTATGTTTAAACTTGAAAGGAGACGTGATAGATTTTTACTATTTGATAAGGTTTCAGCAAATTTGCAGTAATTATTTTTTGTAATTGTAAGCTTATTTTTCTCTAAATTTATCTCGATTTTAACAGCATTGCAGCAAGAGGTCAAAACCCTTTGCTTAATAAATATCTCAGTTATGTTCAAAATAGAACACTATACTAAACACACAGGCCGAAATCAACAGTCATTTCTCTTATTCTTTATATTTCTTAAATTTTAATTGCAGAAAACATTCTCTAATATTTTTCAAAAAATTTTTGTTAAAACAAACGACTTAGCTAGTCAAGTTTAAGATTGTATAAACTTCGTAAATTTGTTTGATGATATTATCAGTAAAAGCTATTTGTGAGTTTAAAAGAGGGCAGGTGTCTATACGACAAAATAGCGTGACAGAAGTGTCTGACATTTCAAAACAACTTATTTTATTTCATTTTATCTTATTTTATAACCGTCGTTGAACAGTCGATCCAATTTGGGATATACGACTACTAATGTTCAACTCCGTAGCCTCGTTATTTTGAACCAATCCAGAAGACAAGAAAATTCCTGGATCAGTACCCCTAGAGGCATGATTTGTAATGAGAACATGGAGGACTTTATGACCAGACAGATTTAACGTGAATCAGTCATCATTTACTACATGAGGAGTCTTCGGTTGGCTGGATCAAACCCACCACCTCTTGGACATGGGCTCAGTGCCCTACCAACCAGGCCATCCCCGCCCTTACTTATTTTATCGAATTAAAGTGTAATGAGAGCATTTACAGCATTTTATAGCACCTCCGCATCATCTCCTCCACTGCGTGGGGCTTTTGAAAAGGAGGACCTTATAATTACATCTCTTATTGTATATGACTTTTTGAGAATTCACGACCTCCTGGACGTAGTCTAGCTTGCAGCTAGACCTTGAGGAATAAGCCACATACACATAGAGGGAACATATATCTAAGAAAATTGCAAAACGTGATAAAAGAAAATTGAAACGGATTATGAAGAAAAATATTTAAATCAGACTGTTTGACAACTCTACAAACTACGATGGATCAATTCAAACTGAAATGAAAACATCTCACATGAAAATTCGAAGGTAAATAAAATTTGTTTGGCTTGAACGTAAACGAAACACTTATTATTAAATAAAGTAATTTGAGATCGTTTGCGTAAAGTGGTAGTATAAAACCATCAAGGAATAGCAATAACCCAATAGGTCCAATGGTCACACAATTTGACGTAAACACTGAACATATTGGCCTTACCAAATATGAAATAAAATGGACATCAGAAAAATAAAGATTAATAATAATGACTTGTAATATCTTAATATTGGGTGTACAAATTAGTTCGGTCCATTTTTTGTGGTCAAAAATGAATTTATTTCAGAACAAAATGAATGAGCAGATTAATCAAAGTATGGTCCATCACTGGCTACTACTTTTTTCCGCCTCTCAGACAATTTTCGAATTCCATCTCGAAAAAATGGCTCGTCTTTTGAGGCGATCCAAGTTAGGAACCAATTTTCGATTTCTCCGAAAGAAGTGAATCGGTGACCTGCCAAATCGAGCTGCATCCGTTGGAACAACCAGTAATCAAAAGGAGCAATGTCCGGTGAATACTGCGGGTGTGGTAAAATATCCCCCTTGAGAGTTTCCAAATACTTTTTCACGACTTTGCGACATGAGGCCGACCGTTATCATGCAGAAAAATATCTTTGTCGTGTCTTTGCTCATATTCTGGCCGATTTTCTCGTAATGCACTGTTCAAACAAATAAATTGTAGCCTATACCGATCGCCCGTAATGGAATCGCCAGGTTGTAGCAGCTCATAGTATACAACATTATTCACCATTCGCCATTCTTGAAACGTCGAAACCATTTCCATCAGTTGGAGCATTGTCACCATAAACTTCTACAAGCATTCGATGCTCTTCAGCTGCACTTTTCGTTCAATTAGAGCAGAAACATAAAACCTCCCGCAAATGCTGCTTAGTTATCCCAAAATTTGACATATTCAACAAAGTAAAAAACAAGGGTTTTGTATGAAACTCAAAGTGATATAAACTGAATAATATTGACAGATGTCTAACCTCTCTGAAACCGCCGAAACCAACTGTCACTTTGAAACATTCATAACAGCTAGAGGCATATTTTAAAAACGGACCGAGCTAATTTGTACTCCCAATACAAGCATAGAATTTATCTTAACCACTAATGTTTTCAATTAAAAGCAAATATGTGTCCCAAAACTGCAAAATGTACTCACCGCATACAAGAGAAATAAATCTACCAGACGAAAAAGGAGACAATTTAAAATGGTATATTCACACGTTCTTTAATTCAGCTCAATATTATTTACATCACGCTCACAATTTTTACCAATAAAACACGCTTTTTTTCACACAATTTAAAGAAAAGACATGCCCAAATATAATGGGTGACAAGAGTAAGAATTTGCAATGAAGCGTAATACAATATAAAAGATAAATTTAAAGGGTGATAAGAAGATAAATGCAAATTGAACACTCAAGTTGAAATAGTCTGTGATTTCTATAGAAAATTCAAAGGTATAAAAAATAGACGTAAAGGACATTTTTATTACTGTAATTTATAGCGATTTGAGGATTTTATCAAATATTTTAGCCAAAGAAAAAGGATGTAAAAAAAAGTAATTAATTCCCTGGATACCGGCCAAAGTCCACATCTCAGAGAAGAAATGGAAGAAGATACACCAATACGAGTTAGTCAGAGAGTGTGTGTGTGACAATATTCAGAAAATTCATTGACTGAGAAAAATCCAGACAAGCCATAACCAATTAACCTTCAAGAAGCAGATGATTAAGTTTGGATAAGTAAGCTCCCAAAAAATTATATAAGAAAAGAAAATAACGATTGTGTAATTAATTAGCAATTTTGTGAAAAACAAACTCATACAACACTTTCAATGACACCCTCTTCTAAAAAGCGGCAAGGCACCAAAGGCGAGAAGAAGAAGGGTGTTTCTCCCCCACAAGAAATTTAATATCAGACCACTTCGTGCAATGACCATTGACCAGTAGTGAAGGGCGGATCGAAAGTTAAGATTCTTTTCGAAGAAAAAAAGGGAAATGTTTGCCAGACTAATTATAATCTACTAGTGGGCTGCGCCCCCTGCTCGCTAACGCTCGCCATCTCCCGAAAATTGTATACGCAATCTTATGTGGTTTGCTTCGCAAACCAAGCTCGCTTCGCTCGCTACTAACTTAGGTACATTGCAAATGCACAAAATTCTAAGAATTCAAAACAATCATTCAAATCCATATAAAAACTTTTTTTAGTAAATACTAAGTCATTAAAATAAATTTGAATTCAAATAAATGACATGTAATTCGTTAAACCAATTAGAAATGTGCTACAGTATAATTCGTGATATAAATCAAAAATCGTCAAATAAATTCGTAATATATAAATTCGTGAAAAAAATGCGCTTTCGACAAAATACTAAAATAGAGATCTATCGACAAAGATTACTCACTTATGCCTAGCTTAATAGTATGAGATTGCCGCAGCTGATGCTCTCTGGTTATTACAGTTTCCGTTTTTAAAAGTGCTACATGTTGAGCCACCTCAGCTAGATTTGGCATGTGACATTTTTAGCGGCCATCATTGGTCGATTCGCAGTATAAGAGAAATAGTAACGTAAACAAAACAAAGCAAACGTTGCCATCGGCGGAAAAAAAATACAGCCAAAATTTGGGAGCCTAAATTCGTGAAAAAAAAGCGCTTTCTACAAAATACTAAAATAGAGATCCATCGGCAAAGACTACTCACTTCTGCCTAGCTTAATAGTATTAGATTGCCATAGCTGATGCTCTCTGGTTATTACAGTTTCCGTTTTTAAAAGCGCTACATGTTGAGCCACCTCAGCTAGATTTGGCATGTGACATTTTTAACGGCAATCATTGGTCGATTCGCCGTGTAACAGAAACAGTAACGTAAACAAAACAAAGTAAACGTTGCCACCGGCGGAAAAGAAATACAGCCAAAATTTGGGAGCCACGTAAGTGAATTATATATATTAGATGTTTTACGTTTAAATTAGGAAAAAAATTCCCTTAATTAATGAAAATTACTTGAAAATTTCACACAGAATTAACTCAAACTGTTATAAAACTAGAGATAATTAAAGATTTAAAAAATTTTTTTACATTTAAAAACATTAAAACATGTCAAACCATAATATTGTGCAATTTTGCTGAAACCATTACACGGTACCAGTTTAGGCAATATATTCTATTTTCTCAAATACTATGACCAAGACATCATTCAACTTATCACTTTGCTAAGATTGGAGTAAATATGTTCCATATTATGGTTCGAATTGCAAATATTACGATTTTATCTAGTGCCCAAAATAGAACAGTATGCTGAATCATATATTGATTCCATTAATCTTTCTTACTGAAACTCTTCAAAATTTTGAAACGTATTGATATGTAACACACTGTTAGAATTTCATTCTAAAATAACGGCAAAATAACCGGCAGCAGTTTGTCCATCCAATTAGCCGTAAAGTTTAAGGTAAACAACGTATTTGACCTTTACGGTTTTGAAACCGTTTACAACTAGTATGACTAAAAAGACATGAACACTCAACTACATATTTTTTAATCATTCACAACTAGCATGGTTTCAAAACCATAAAAAAGAAATTTAACTGGCCATTAAAGCTAGGCTTTTCGTTTGGTAATAGGCATTAAAGTTGTGGTTGAGTTGTGCTTTATTGACTGAACCGTGGAATGTGGCTTAATTGGTTAATCTGGTTGTTTCAGCAATCGTAAAAGATGGAAAATACTAGACTTTTTGTGTTTTGTGTGGTGCTGCCACCTATGCGTGAATTAGAGTACCATATTCTAGCAGTCCAGGGTCACAAACTAGAGAGCGCAGGATACTATAAACTCATCGTGTGTTTAAGGAAATGGGGGAAATATTGTGATATCAACGCTGAGACTTGAAACCCCGTTCTGTCGGTCATGGGATTGACAGATTCGGCTCTCGTCTCTCATATGTACCCATCTGCAAGGAATTAAGTAGCTTCATTTCGTGGGCCTAGCTGGTGCGGATAAAATTCTGATATTAAGTGAAAACAGTTAATAAACTCTTTTTCTCTCAGTTAAGAGTTTGAATACCCTTTTGTTATGTTTATTTTACTGCTTTGTTTAAATATGGTAAAATAACATTGAAACAAATTGTTATTTAACCATTTTTTCTGTGGAATGTTCAACAATGCACTTCACATTTACAACAATACTGAACTGAATCAAATAATCGTGGAAATTTTTCCTTTTTAATCATGATTTCTTGATTCTTCAATTTGAACGGTAAAATGGTCCAATTTAATATCAAACTAAAGCTTCAGATTATTTTCATGATATTATGGTTCAATGTTGAACCGAATTTTCAAAGTGCATTGCGTAAAATTATAGTCATATTACTGCTTCTTTTTCCAGCTTTTTACTCAGATACTGCTGAATCTTGCGAAGATCTTTCCCAACTTGGTCTTTCGAATCCGAGTACTTACGTCACTAAATCAGGAGAGGAAGAGAAGCTTCAAAACTGTTTCAGTGATGGTATATTTATGTGCTATTATGTATAACATTAGATCTTTTAATTTAAACTATATCAGAAAACATCATGACAGCTTCTAATGCAAAATTTTGATTTCATTTTAAACATAAATTCTAATTAACACCATGATAAATTAATAATCAATTTTGAATGAATATAAATATTGTTTTTTTTCTGCTTGAAATTGCATTTCAAAACTTGAATAAACTGAATCACATGAAATTTATGTGTTTTCAAAACCTTAACTAAATAGATATATTTCATGCACTTAAAAGTAAGTATATATTATTCTTGAAAGTTAACAAATTTTGTATGTCTTTTACGTCTTTGCAATTTTTTTAAAGTTTTTTTCAGGTATTCTTCCATTGATGGGCTACATCTGCTAGAGAATCCTTTCTTGTTCCTAAGTTTACTTCATACTAAGTAAGATTATATTGAATTTCTTAAAAACATTAACAAACAGTTTGTTTTAGTGTTGATTAAAAATCAAACTTAAAAACTATTAAAGCAAAGAATGGCAATTTTATGAAGTCTAAATCAAATCTTTTAAAAAAAGATTATTTTTCTTCTGCTCTTCTGCCTAAACTTTTGGGACTATATTTTCCAGGTTGTGGCTATCCCCCCCCACCCTTATTTTGAGGTTTAAGAATCTAATGTGTTGAAAAAAGATCTGTTCATTCCGCGGAAGTATTTTTTGTGTCTGATTTTGTAACTAAATATATCATCTGCCCTATTTAGCCAGAATATTTAAAGTTATTCCGTAGAACCATTGAGTTTTGAAAATCCGAGTATTAGATAAAAAGTTAATCGATGTGCGTTTTTTTTTTCTTTGTGCGTTGTACTTTTTTGAACTTTGTATAAAAGTTTAAATTGAACCTGTTGCAAATGAGTAGAATACATAATATTTTGAACTAAAGCGCATGGATGATACACCCTTTTGAAAACATTGAATCAAGCCTTTTTATTTGAGCAGTTTAAAATTTTAATGATCACTCAGACCTTTTCAGAAGTCAGAGTTTAACATTTTATTAATAAAAAATTTTACTGAAACTATCAACAATAATTATTCACAGCTCATTAAATTTTTAAATCAATCAAATTATAATATAGTAGCTATTATTAATTCGTTCTGATTTATTCAATACGTTAAACTTAAATAAATGTGACGCTTACATTAAATTAGTTTTAAATGCAAAATATTACTGTTTATATTAATAAGATCTAGAAATAATTTCTTTGGAAAAATATACGTTTATAATAGTATAAGATTGAAAGTATTTTAAATAGATAAAACTTTTAAAACTAACTCCAAAACGCGCAACTATTTCAAGTAATATTTGCTTTAAATATTATTTTTGGCGTAATTGCTTAAAAAAATTAAAGTAATTCTTTTAATTTATTGAAAATTTTAAATTAATATCTCCATTACTTTTTTATCATGATATTGTTAAATAGAAAAAAATTACTTCTGTAAACTTGAGGAAACATCAAATCAATATCGGTGACAGCAATTAACGCGAAATTGTGTTTTTTGTTACGATTGGTGACAATAGCAATCACGTTTATTACCGAAAAAAATAAGTTTTAAAAACTTTTTTGTTTTCAAAGATAAGTCGCTTTTATTTGCTTTCGTGTTTTCATTCTCTCAATTTATTGTTCTTTTTTTCATATTAAACTTTATCTACGTAAAACAGGAAATAAATACAATTAACAACAGTTTTAATTTATAGTAGTTTGTCAATAAATTTAAAATATGTATTATAAACTAACATAATGAAGAGAAAAAACACATTAAGGTGATGATGTGCTTCTCTAGTATTCTCTAAATTGAAAACAAGGTTTTCTTTCTCATTTGTCATTTAAATAATTCATCTAAAATGTAACTGCTTGAAGTTTGCTAACTAAACGAAAGGCCAGCAATATTTAAAGTATAATACCATTGACAATAAAATACTGTTAGTATTAAACTCTCCGTGCGAATGCAAAAGGCTCAACATTTCAGCTAAATCAAATCATGTATCAAATATTGTTAAGAAATTAGCACTATTCTTACTTGTTGCTCTTTATTTCGAATAAGCAATTTTCTAGAAACGATACCAACCTACACTATATTTCAGTATTGACTAAATTTTACTAATAAAAAATCGCTAATTTTAAGAAGACAATGTGCCTGCAGATTTTGAAATGAGTTTATAAACATAAATATTAATAGATAAGTAGACGGTTTCAAACGAAAATAAGAGTTTATATTGAACTAGCTGAATACTTGATCTTCGTACGGGAAACAAAGAAAATAATTAATAAATCAGTACTGAATGAAATTGCGCACAAAACTGAAAGTTATATACCGACACAATTAATAAAGCTAAACAATTCTTTTTTTTTTAAATTATTATTATTCGTTGTCCTTCTCGGTGACTTTACCTTAATAAAATAAACGGAACACGTTTTCAGAAGTTCATTCCGCTAAAATAAAGATTGTTTATATTCAGTTTTATTTAGATAAATGTTGTTGCTTAAGGCCAACTCATGATAGTCAGAACTTACCACATTTAAGCAATATCCTCCTATAAGTAACGAAAAAACAAATTTTCCACACCATTCAGTGGAATATTTAAAATTACGTCTAATACTTTCATCAATGAACGAAAGAAAGCTGTTTTACCTTCTTTGTAAGAAAACTTTTAAAAAATGAGGACATGAAATGGCCAAATAAACTGGCCAAATCATCAAAATAAAGTAAATCATTTGAGAAACATGTTAAGTTTTCTTTTTCATTATTTTATAGCAGGTCTATAAGAGAATTATAAAATTATTTGGGTTAATGGTTAAAAAGGTATGGTGACCCCTGCTATAAGTTTTTTATTTAACTTCAGAAACCATCAATCTGTATCGCTAATATTATTTTAAGTGATTTATTTTTTCATTTCATAAACAACTATGACTGACTACAGAGGACTCTTAGAATAGAAAAAAATATGCTTTATTTAAACATAAATTGATTAAGTTTGGTGGGAAAATTAATCAATTAGACGTTTTTTTTAATTAGATGTAGCGCATAAAAGCCGCCACTACAACAACTTATATAATAAGAAGCTAATAACGTGTTTACAACACACGAGTATGTTTTTACTCATCAAAACATGCTGTTTAAATATTACAGAGACACTCTCAAGATAAATTCAAGACTGCAAACAACTATTATTGTTAGGCTATAAAATATTGTTTTTCTTTCCGTAGATAATCAAAACAAATATAGCTTTAATATAATGTCTACGTCAAATGAAATTTTAATTAAATCTATCACACTATAATTAATCAATTAAAAATATGTTGAACTCATATATTACACTATAATATGAATTAAAAATAAGTTGTAATATTTGAATAATTTTTTTCTCAACATAATCCGAGAATAAACAGAACACAAATACGCAATTGTCCGTTTTAATATTATAAAACACACTTTAATTATCTTTAACTACTTAAGACGAAGACTTGGTATAATTTCGTGCTTTGCAGTTTTGCTTCCAAAATGATATTAACGTATCCCAATATTGTGTAAAAGCAATTTGTCTAACCATATATATTCAGCGATATCACATATTTCGGATTAAATGAATAAAATAAAATAAATTAATATATCTTACGTTGTTCCAAATTATCTATTAATGTTTCGCCATTCCAGTAATTTCTCTTAGAATTTATTTTATCCAAATTGCTATATTTGTCACTAGAACTTTATAATTAAATAATAAAATTAAAATACTTAATTGTACTGCAATTTAATATGCAATATATATGTCACATATTTCGGATTAAATGAATAAAATAAAATAAATTAATGTATCTTACGTTGTTCCAAATTATCTATTAATGTTTTGCCATTCCAGTAATTTCTCTTAGAATTTATTTTATCCAAATTGCTATATTTGGCACTAGAACTTTGTAATTAAATAATAAAATTGAAATACTTTATTGTACTGCAATTTAATATGCAATATATATATGTAAGTCTTATAATTTTTAATTACAATTTTCTTGCTCTCTGATATCTTGGAACAATTTCAGATATAATAAATCAGATATTTTTGTTATTATTTTATTTTCAAAGTACTATAAATAAATGAAATATTAATTATAAAAGAATGTAAGTAATTTTATAAATTGTTTATAGATTTATATAATTATTTTTAAGAGTGCCTACGTGAGTTACAATCTCTTATTCATTCTTTTCTTTTTCAGGTTCAAGAACGAGAAAATTTTATAAATGTTGCTTACCGTCGCATATTACATTAATTAATTCCTAAAATAAATTATTTTTGTGTGTAACAATGTAATTATGTGTTTACTTGCGTTATAAATTTTATTGATTCAATTTTCTAAATGTGATTATTGAGGGATCATTATTTATTTTTAAAAATAAATATTTCTAAAACATTTTATATTAAATGTTATTATATAGTAAAAAAGGAATTTTTGCATTTTATTTTTTAAATTATGATTTTTATTTCGTCACGGAATGCCTGCAAGTGACAGAGTGTGTGTATCTCGTTTCTAATTGTTCATTGAAATGTGGCATTTGTTTACGTAAGCAACTGTTCTTTTCATTCCATTTCGAGTAAGCCAAGCCCATCAAAGTATCAATTCTCTTAAGTGACACACTCCATATTCTTTCTAAAAGATTTTAATTCTTTCAATCTATATTTCTTACTTGGCACAAAGACAGGCACGAAGCCATGTAGAACATAAACAAACTAATTATGCATCAAAGTTGCCAGGTACACAAAACAAATATATATCAGGGTCACAATAAAATACATAAACAAATAATAAAAGTTAACTAAAAGAAGTAGATAAGATAGAATTATATTTCGACAAATTCGATGTGCGATACAGCGTTGTATTTAATTAACTTCACGTTAATTAGCATTCTAATTTATTTGGAGAAACTTAGCTCAACTTCAACACGTCATTTTGCTTATAAGCGATCAGCTGGCACTGACGTCATAGGTCACATGTGCTGGTTTCCGTGATCTTCTTCTTGAAGTTCAAAAAAAAATTTTTTTAAATACATTAAGTCAGAAAACTAAAAAATTTTTGTTTCTTTCTCAGGTAGATGTTTATTCAAGAAAAAACGTTTTTCCTTGTTGAACAATTATATGAGTATCACAAACCGTAGTATCATGTAATGTCGTAAAAAATTTTAGGTAGTGCCAGATTGAAACACGATTTATGTAGTGCTGGATACAACGGTGCTTTTGTAGAAACATGGTTTAATCTAACGCTTTTTAAAGTATCCAATAAAGTTTATAAAATATTTCAATATAACTAACTTATTTCCTACACTGTAAAAAAATTTCGAATCAAATTACGATTCGAAGTAACAGCATTTGAATACATAATCCATAAATTCCATTTGACCATAAAACCCCTTTAGACGCGAAAACCATTTTACCGTAAAATATTTAACTGTCATTTAACAGTAATATCAATGTAATTAGAGTGGCTCAATGATTTTATGGTAATTATACTGTAAAAATTAGGATATATCAGACTCTTTGTTCCTTAACATGTTCCGCTAAAAATGGATTTTACGGTAAAAAGTATCGGCACTCATACTTTTTACCTTAAAATCAAACTTAATCGGAATCTGATCCAGAATTTTAAAAGGAAGACGAAATCAAGTTTAAAAACTACAATAATATGGTTCAACTTTTTACCAAATTAAGATTGCAGCTGATTACGATATTATACAATAGTTCAACACATTCTAAACTTTCTATCATTGCATCATTATGTTACAATACGTTAAAAATTACCCTAATGTTAAGAAATGAAAGAATCAAATCAAATTCTTTTGACAGAAAACTGAAACGCATGATTAAGTTAAACGAATAGGGATAGGGTATAGTTGGAACTACGTGTGCAAAAGCAATACAATGTAAATATGCAATACGTTGATGCAATATAAATACAGCGTGATTTAAGAACATATAAAAATTCAAATATGTTCCTTTATTTGTACTTTTGTTGATACTATAATTTCATTTTTGTGCCTTTATTAGAGCTTTTTTAACATTGTTTTGCTTTATTCGTGACTAAATTAAGAAAGTGCGTGCCAATTGCTAACATAATAAATAAAATATTAGTCTTAGCATGTTTAAAAATTTTGTACACAGTAAAAATGTTTATGTATAGTTGTCACCATTTATGTTGTTGTGATGAACTAAAATTTTTAATTGTGCTTATATGTTCTAATCATTTACATATTATATAATGTAAACATTTTTTATTTAACTTTTCACTGATATAGTTTTATTTATTCATTCATTCATTCATTCATTTTATGTTTATTATGTTATGTTCATGTTATGTTATGTTTATTTACTGACAACACATACTTTCATGCGCATTAGAATCAACTCATAGCTTTATTGAAAAAAAATCGTTTAAAAAATAAGCACATGTTTAATAATACATTTTCACTCATTTTTTCAATTAATTGTTACTTTGTCAATTTAATACACTTATTTGCACGATAATTAGAGTTTCTGAACTTAAAAATACATTTAGTTTACTTCAACCCCAAAAATGATGGCAATTATACACCAAATTTCTTTATTGCGTAACTGAACAAAATACCTTTTAAACACTGAACTATTGTAATACAAATAATTATATCTATAATAGTTTCAGCTCCTCAATATCTCTATAAAGAGTAAATTTCACTTATTTTATTGTGATTTGTTATTTTAGTAGTGAATATTTATATTCAATATTATAATTATTTCTAACTATGTATAATTTATCCCGTAGTATAATTTATTTTCCTTTTTTCCTTCTTTTATTATATTAGTTTTTTTTAATTTGTAAAATGCTCTAAATTAGTATGCAATTATTTATATACTAAAAATTTTTTATATATCCTTAAGAAAATAACAACGAATAAATAAATTATTTTAATTTATATAATTTGTCTGGTATTGATTAATGATTTTCCAATCCATTATCTTTCATACAAAATGGTCAGAACTAGATTATATCATAAATATTTCATGTTAATTACCTTCAGCATACACGAAACAGCTTTTAAAATTCACAAAAAATATCCACAAAGAAGATATTAGTTATACGTTGCTTGGATACTAAACTGTGTTGTGCTTAAAAGCTTCATAGCAAAGTCAAAAGCCGTGACGAAAATCAATGTTTTTAATCAAGTTAAAAGGGTATATAAATGTAAAATTAGTTCGATTGCTATCTGGATATAAAAAGGCTATGAAGAACCAAGCTCTGCACAACTTTTTATAATTGTGATGGATTTATATCCCAACTATCTTATCATAAGCTTGTTTAGCTGATGAGATACAAATGAGCGCTATACTGTACAACTTAATATTTACAATTATTCTTTGATGCTAATATTAAAGTAGCATTCTCTAAATCCAATGGTAAGTGTGAATTTGCCTCCATGCCTAAAAACCTAACTACTTAAGGGGACAAGGGATATTTAAAATGTCTTAAAAATGATTTTTTTAATATTTTACTGAACGTATAAATAATAGAAACATAATTCTTTAGAGTAAACTATACCTCATACATTGTAAAAAAATTCAATTAATTCAAAAGTAATCAAATTACGGTATAAAGTACAGGTGAATAATCCGTAAAATCCATTTTTATCGTAAAATATTATACCGTAATTTTTGCAATAAAATTTATTTAATTAGAGCGATTTAGTCACTTTATGGCAATTATTACTTAAAAAATTACAGTATATAAATTTTTTGTTCCGTAATATGTTCCCCATAAAAATGGATTTTACGGTAAAAAGTAAGTGTGGTGGTCGGTACTTTTTACTGTAATTTTTACAATGTATACCACGTATCATAAGAAATATTGAAATATTAATTAATATTCTTGTTAATCAGCGTATAATTAAAAATGTCTCCCGCACTTTTAATTCAGTTTTAATGTCACAGATAATGTCTAGAATAAATGTTACCGAAAATTATTTCAACGCTTATAGTTTGAAATGTTAAGTATTTAAATAAGAGCATTTCATATCTTTTCCTATATAAATATAAGAAATGTTATTTTACTTTTTCTATTTTTATCTAACCTTATCTATCTAAACCTATTTTTATCTACTTCTTATGAAAAGCAATATTTTCAAAAGTATTTTATGTGAACTTATCCATGATTAAATATTTTCAAAATTTGAAATTATTTTTTAAAAATTAGTGGTTGACTTTTTGAATCAGTTGTAGTTAAATTAGTTACATTTTAATTTTATTAAGATTCATTAGTTAAAAAGCATAACTTAATGTATATACATAACTGACTCAGAAAAGCATTACCTAGCATCAAAAATAGCAAAAACTCATTTTAATGGTCTACTGTTGACTTAATGATTAATTAATAATAATTAAACTTCAAAAACTACAGCAAATAATTGCTAAATAAAACCAAGTAAAAATTGTTGTAATATTTAGTCACATTTTTAAGAAATAGTGCCTAAATTACTTTGTTAAATACTACGTAATAAATAATATAATAGTTAAACCACTTGTATATGTTAAAAAAATTTTGAATCGTTTCAAAATTTTTAAAAATATCTTTTGAAATTTCTACACAAATTCTTAATACATCTGTTTTAAATTAAAATAAAATAACGAAATTTAATCAATTTCTCAAAAATGTAATGAATGTGTAAAAAAAATAAACTAATAACTTCAATTGAACTTTAGAAAAAAGTTTCTATTTGCTGATAATTAAAATAAACTATGATTAAATTAGAAATAACTTTATGACTTCATTATGAAACACTCATAGCTTTTTATAATTTTGAAAAATAAAATAATGGAAATCAGTTCTAAGTTCTATCATAAGTCATTTTTCTTAAAAAAGTTAAGAATTATACAGAAATAATCATCTACGGTTTTCATATTATATTAAAAGAATCGAATCTAGTATTCAATGACCCATAACGTTTTTAACAAACTGTTTTAAAAATTTGCAAACGCAACAAATTATTAATGCCTGTGTTAATATAAATTTTACCACTAACTGTATAGGTAGAATAATTTATAAGAATAATAGAAAATAATAAACAACTAATTTTTGTGTATAATACTTGTCCTTGTTTATTCATCAACTTGCATGGAACTTTTCATATTAGGTTCTAGAAATCTCAGATTGCTGGAAAATGCTTACTCTAACAAGCTTAAGACAGTTTAAATACTAGATGTTCAATAATCATCACTCTTAATAAAATTCTTTAGAATCCTTGCTGAAAATAAAAGTTTAAAAAAAAAATGCACAACGGGGATCTCAAATTAGAATTCAAACGAGGAAAAACAAAAACGTTATGAAATCACTGCTGAGGAATGCAGGATAAAAAAAAAACAGCTTGATTTTATCTACCCAATGAAACTTAAAACTAATCAAATTCTTCTCTGCTTCTTTCAGCAATCAAACAAATTTTGAAATTTTCAATCTCACATTACTCAGTAGTGAATTATTAGATCTTGATTGGGTTTTTATTTTTCACTCGATTAAATTTTAGTTTGTAACCCTTAACATTCATACTTTTTTATTTTATTTTAGACAAGGATTCTAAAAGCATATATTTTGAGTTGGCAATCTTTCGTTGATATTTTTAAGCTATCTCACCAACAAGCACACGAATTTATTTATTTATTTTGAAAAATTTTCAGTGAAATATATAAAGGGTTTTCTCTCTATTGTTAAAATATATACAAAGGCAACATGTTTTTTTTTCTTCCAATGCGCTGCAAAATGGTAACACTAGTCCAAACGGTTTCTACTATGGCAAAAAACTAACTACTAATTTTAACTGATGATTTCACTGTTTTCTTTTATCGTATTTAATTGTCTATCAGCAAATAACGTCATAGCAGGTAAATCGTGACATTTGTTGTTTCAGAAATGAATCAAGTTTGACACTCGCGACGTTACTTACATGCATCCAATTAAGCCCGATTTAAAAATCAGATGGTTAAGCATAATCCCTTTATTTCTTCTGGAGTTGCAAGTTCCCACCTGAATTTAAGAAATTCGTTATAAACGTTTGGTTATTTTTTTATTATTATTATTTTAGCTCAATGAAATGCATAGATATTAATTATTTAAGGATGCCGTGCGCAATAAAGACGAAAATGTATTTTGTGAAATAAATTATAATTTATTTTAATTCCTCACAGCTCCATCAAAAGTCCTCCACGAAATCAAATTTCTCCCAATACTTGATCCAGGGGTTCACTTGTCTTCTGAGTTGGGTTCAAAATTACAAGAATACGGAGTTGAACATTAGTAGTCGTAAACCGAAAAAATTGTGTCAGCTGCTCAATGACGGTTATAATAATATAATAATACATTCTTCTGGAACATGTGAGCCACAATATGTGAACCACAGCAATCTAAATTTAACTTCTTATTCTTCTTAGCTAGAATTTTATTTTTTCTAACCATACCAATAGCTTGTAGAATTACCATAACTGATATTTAACGAAAATTTTGATCATTGCGAATTTTGATCAAAGTTAAGCACTACAAATAGAAGCTTTTTTAAATTAATGATGTTAAGGCAATTTTTAACATACTTAATCAAAGTTCAAAAATAAAAAATGTGTTTCGAAATAATACGAGATAACCTTGCTATCAATGGGCTGGATTTTTTCGTTTGTTTACCACCATTATTTTGTAGTTATTGGAAACAGGCACTTTCTGCTGACTGCTTAGTATGAAGCGACGTGACGTTACTCATCATATTCTGCATAAATTATTTTTATAATTATTTATGAACTTTAAGTTTGTTTTTACTACAACTTTAATTCTTACATTTTAGAATTGCATTTTAATATTGTTGATAAATTCAGACTTTCTGATTTAGTCTCTTCTGAATTTCTATAGGCAGCCAACGCACTGGTACCTGCCCCAAGTTTCTAAAATTTTATCGCCCATTTCAGCCAGTTTATCAAGAGCTTCAGTGCTGACAGCTAAAATGGCTTGAACTTGCTGCGGCAATTGAAGTAACCAAAGCGGTTTTAAAACATTTTCATTTACTTTACCCATCGCTAAATTCCGCATTTCACATAGCAACTGACTAGGGAGCTTATCGCCAAGATCTAGTTCGGAGAAGAGTTTTTTTAGCTGAGCACTTTCGGAATCACTTAAATGAGCAATGAGTGCGAGTGCTTCCTTTAATGCAGTATATTGATTTTTTTCGGGAGGTGACAAAACCATATCACTTACCGTATTCAAAATTTACTATATAATATTTAATAAAGTTTAAAAACACCAGCTTGACTGTGAGTTAATTGATCCTCAAGCGAATTTCCATTACAAGAATTTTATGCTCTTCTTAATATTTTGAATGTAAACAAATTGAATGTCACTAAAATTTTAATAGCGTTTTAAATGTTACGTATAATACTTAAAACTGCGTTTAATCAGCGTTTTTCAGCCATACTGTAATTTAAAAAAGTAAACAATAGTTGTTTACTATGTGAAAGATTTTACGAACATATTCGATGCCGATATCTAGTTGTTTTTAACGCGTTAATCGCTAAGCGTATTTTTAAGGAAATCTGCGGCAGACCAAGCACGCTGCTTAGCCATGCTCTTATTGTGGTATAGCAATACAACGTGCACTACTAACAGATTAAAATAAATAAAAACTAAGTATTAAATAAATTTTAACTAAGTAAATTATTATTAAGTAAATTATTATTTAACAAATAAATTATTATTTGACAAGGTAAATTATTATTAAACTAAGTAAATTAATATTAAATAAATAAAAACTACGTGTTAAAATAAATAAAAAATAAAATATTAAATAAATTTTCAGTAATTGCTAAAAACAATATAACTGTTTTAGTTCTATATCATATTTTATACGGTCAGCCATCGATATACGGTCTAAACTGAAAGTGAAGTGTCGGTCATCAATAACTGACGACTTATTAATAAACCAGCTCGGTTGCTATTAATCAGCTGGTGACCCGACCAGAGAAACATTCACCAGGATAACATTTTGAGAAAAATGAAAAAAATGCCGCTGTTTATTAATATGTAATAACAAATATAGGGTAACTGAATCTAACTTGTATAATAATCTAATTCATTTCTCTTAGATCATATAATCACACATCGGAAATCTTGAAATATTTGTAATCTCTCAAAAAAATGGTGCAATTATGCTTTCACTCATAAGTAACAGAGGTTGATTATATATTTTTTAAACACTTTCCATTATTAATAATATATTTTTTAAACATACTTTAATAAAGAAAAATTCCTAGAAATGATTTGGCCCAATGAAGGTGACAGGTTTCTTTCATTAAGTTCAATGACATTTATATTTATTTTTTCAACGTATACTCAAAATTTTATAATTACAATGAATAGGCCAAGGTATGCGTAGTAGGGAAAGTGATAATTGCGTAGGCATACACAAAATCAATATCGAAAACCCAACGACAGCAACTTTACCCTAATAATGCCATGCAATGTAAAAATCAACGCAAGCAACAAAAAATTCAAAATAATGATTTTTATATTTTTGGCATGTTTGTATAACAAGTTAATCATTTCAAACATTTTTTTAAAAAGTCAATTTTCTTTTCAGTTTTCTGAAATAATATTTTAGTGTTGATATAGTATATGCAAGGGAAAGAAAATAGTTGTCAAATGTTTCTCTCGTAATTTATCGTAAAGTACTTACGTTGTTTGTTTGTTTGTTTGTTTTTTGTTTTTTTTTTCAATTCCACAACAAAATACTGAACATAGTTTTGCTTTAAATAGATATTATTTTGCTTAATTTGAGTATTAATTAGAGTGTATACAAATATGAAGAATATATATGAAATGGAAGAAATCAAAACAATATTTGAAAAATAAAAATAAAACATGAAAAGGAGAGAAAAAAAGTCTTGTACAATTTTCACACGTACTTTCCATTTGATTTTTCTTATTAGGTTTTTATGCAGCTTGGTAAAAAAAGATTTTAAACATTACGCCCTTCTGTATGCTATGACCTATGCATTAATTATCATGCAATTGATTAGTAAACCTATGTTAATAAGGAGAGAGAAATAAGACATTGCCGATAAAAAAAAAAAGTTCGGTTCATAGCGTAAATAATAAAATTATAACTGGCTTATTTCTTGTAATAATGTATTCAGTATACTGTAAAGAATTTGGGATCAAATTATGGTATAAAATATAGATACTTTGGGTGCATTATTCCAAAAATTCTTTATTGCAAAATCCATTTTCACCCTGAAAAATCCATTTTTATCGTAAAATCCTGTTTTTACCTTAATATTTGCTTAAATATAAAAATTCAGTAAATTTACGATAATTATTACTCTAAAATTTACTCAATAACTGATTTTTTGTTCCGTAACATGTTCCGGTAAAAATAGATTTTACGGTAAAAAGTACCAACAGTCTGAGTGCCGGTACTTTTTACCGGAATTTGATCCGGAGCTTTTGACAGTGCAGACATTTTGGAAAATTGTATTGTGTTGGAAAAGTTGTGTTAAAATTTTCAAAAATTTCAAAAATACTCTTGCACCTTCAAATTTCAAAGTCAATTATGTAATAACTATAACATTGAAGTTGTAATATTCTGACATGGATTGCAATTTTAACAAAGCAAAGTAAAAAAATTTGTTTCTATTGATAAATATAACAGTTAAAGCAGAAGTGACGCAGAAAATACGAACAGTGTTTGGAAGAATAACGGCATTATATTCTCATCTTTATAACAAATTTTTATGAGTGGCGATTATGACACCACATATTAACTTTTTTTCCTTTCTGCGCATAACATAAAATGTTTCATCAAAGTCAATAAATACTTAATAGTTTGCATGAATGCTTTCAAAAATTATGTCACTCACTCATTTCAATAACATGCCACGGTTCTAAATATTATTGAAAATTCGTATAATGTCCACTTTTTGGCAACAAATAAATACTTCATTAACAAAAACATGCTTTTTCTTACAGATATGTGGTAAAAATTATTTTATTTTATTTTAACGAACCAACAAAAAAATGCATTTAAAAAATTATAAGGAATTCTATTTTTTAATTATACCCAAAGGAAAAATATTAATAACTAGTGGGCTGCGCCCCCTGCTCGCTAACGCTCGCCAACCCCGAAAATTGCTACGCAATCTTATATGGTTTGCTTCGCAAACCAAGCTCGCTTCGCTGGCTACTAACTTAGGTACATTGGAAATGCACAAAATTCTAAGAATTCAAAACAATCATTCAAATCCATATAAAAACTTTTTTTTAAAAAAAATTACATCTTTTTAGTAAATATTAGGTCATTAAAATAAATTTGAATTCAAATAAATGACAGGTAATTCGTTAAACCTATTAGAAATGTGCTATAGTATAATTCGTGGTATAAATCAAAAATCGTCAAATAAATTCGTAATATATAAATTCGTGAAAAAAAGCGCTTTCGACAACATACTAAAATAGAGATCTATCGACAAGGACTACTCACTTCTGCCTAGCTTAATAGTATGAAATTGCCGCAGCTGATGCTGTCTGGTTATTTCAGTTTCCGTTTTCAAAAGCGCTATATGTTGAGTCACCTCATCTAGATTTGGCATGTGACATTTTTAGCGGCAATCATTGGTCGATTCGCCGTGTAAACGAAATAGTAACGTAAACAAAATAAAGCAAACGTTGCCACCGGTGGAAAAGAAATACAGCCAAAATTTGGGAGCCACGTGAGAGAATTATATATATTAGATTATTTCTTAACGCAATTACAAGGAAATAATTCTCTTAATTCTGTCTAAAAGACACAAAACTTATGAGTGAAAAAAAACATTAAAATAAATGTATACTAAATGTAAATGTTGATAACTTTTGAGAAATTTCTAAATATGGATTTAGAGGTTTTTAAAAAACGCCCACAAAGAGAACACAATTGTGATAATCTGAAACAATAGAAACATTTTCCGAAACTTCAAAGATTACTTAGTATATACAAAGCATATACAATGCCTACCAAATTTCATTTTCTCGCACTTAACGTTCTAACGCTTCAGCAATAGCAAAAAAAAAGTATATAGGCTTAGTAAAATGAATATGTCCAAGAGAAATGAGACCACTTACAGCGGCACCTAAAGAAAAGCTGCTCAGTTAGAGTTTCTTCCTCTAAAATGATTCTAGATAGGGGTGAGAAAATTGCATCAGTTGCAGTGGATCACTCAGCGAGTTCACACTAAGAAAAAAGAGATTGTCAAAACTAAAATTTACTACATTTATGGCTTTATGGAAACATGAAGAAGCTAGGTAATTCTTACTGAAGCTCTTCGGTAATGATTTTGTTAAAATTTACAATAAAATATAGTTTTATAATATGTGATAAAAATTTGGTAATTTCATCATGATACCTTAAAGCATGGCACAAAAACCACTCATTGGATTAAATTTATTTTTCAGTTTTGTACTTTTTATTAAGTATAAGAACTATAATTTTGAAAATCATAATCTCCGACAAACCTTTCCCATGCGAATGGAAAAATCATCAATTGAGTGGTTAAAATACTGTATATTTTGGTTTTATTATCAGAATTATGATTTTTTAACCAGAAATGTTATTACTTTACGATAAGGTAATTTTATCAGAATTTTTTTTTTCTTCGTGTAAGAAGTAAAAAGATAAGAAATGGGGAGAAATATCATTTGTTACAAAATTTCACATGTAAAATTTAAATCAGTTGTTATGATTAGTTTCTTTTCAGTTGTGTGGTAAAAATAACTTTAATTTTGGAAGCCAAAATTTACTGTAAATCATTACAGTAAATAGCATACATTTTGGTTTTTATTACCAGAATTATGAGTTGTTGTTTTTTTTTTTCTTTTTTTTTACCGAAACTTTCATTACCATACATGTCGGTAATTTAAACAGAATTTTTTCCTCCGAGCAAACATGCACCTTGTTGAAATTAACGTTAAGGAAAAAAAGCGCTTAAAACACTTCAACCTACGCATTTTGTATTCGATCTGTCAAAAACAGAATTATTTTCATTTTTTTTCTAGTTTGCTACTTTCTTTAAGAAAGCAGTTTGTTAATTTATTTTATTATTTTATTTCAATATATTTAAATTTATTAAGGTTTATTCTATCTCTATGCATGTCAACACATTATGCAACGTATTTCTATGGTATTGCGTATACCTGGGGAAAAAAACTATAACTATAAACTATAACTATAAAAAAACTATATTTTAACATTAAAACAGTCCTATTTTCTTCCTATAAGAAATACAAATATATCCATAATAATGAATAAGTTTTATATGCTGTAGTTATATATTCTTTATTTCATTTATTTATTTATTTTTTCAGATTGAAGTAGACACCGGGCAAATTACTCGGAAAAAATGGCTGCTTCTTGTAACGTTTCTTATATTTATACCAAAAGCAGGTAATTAATATTATATAATTATTATTAATAGTATTAATATTTATAAAGAATTTTAAAAATAATATTTTACTACTAAATTTTCTTTTACTAAATTAAAGATTTTTTTTAAAAATACTTTAGTTCAAAAGAAATAGAAAATTGCTAGAGTAGTTTTTATTATTATCAGTATTAAACAAGGAATAACTAAACAAACTGAGAAATTATTTAAGACTTTGTTCCGGATAATTTTTTAATGACAGTTGAAAACTAAGATTGAAGATAATGTTAACCCTTAATGGGCCGATGCCGTCCTGAAAGCGGTAAGGCACTTTTACTTACTTTTTTTTCTTAATATTACATATGATAGTTAAAATCATTTTATTATTTTTATCATACTTATTATAGTCAGTTAAATTTGAATTTAACTTAATTATAATAAATTATTTCAATTTCAAACAATTATAAATTATTACTGTAATTAAACCCAGAGGTCATTAAACTTGTAATACTTCCCTTAAACGGAGGCTAATTCCCCTAATTTGTCTAAATTTCAGAACTGCTTAAGCAATAAATACAAAATCTAACAACTAATTTGCCAGTTAACGTTACACTAGTACTGCATACTACATCGTTGGATTATTGTCGAGGATTTCTTTAACAAAGAATACAAAAACAATACTCTCCCTTACTACAAAGTACACCAAAAAAGCAGATTATGTTAGTAACTACTCAATCTGCACTCCCATACTCACAACCACCTAAATGCGTGTATTATCAGACTCTTAAGCCACCGAGTATAATGTTGATTTAGAGCCACTGACAAATGATCAGATACGATCTAATTCAATCAGACGCTCAAATTGTGCCACGAGTAATAGAAACCTAGTCCAAGCGTTGAAAGATGAAAACTTTCTCCACTATACCAGCCTAGAGGCAAAAATCATATTCAATCAATTGTCAATAAATTCATAAAATCAATTCAAATGATTTACTAACGACAAAACTTTGTTTTACATTCGTTAATTTCATTAATTTATTATTTTTCTTCACGTCTTTCTTATTTTTCAGATAATGCTGAAAAGAAAAAATGTGATAAACCTTGGAGAACCTTCAAAAATGTATGTTTTATGTTTTCGGACACTAACAGACAAAAGTATGAAGAAGCACAAACTTTTTGTTATAAGCAAGGAGGATTTTTAGCAAGTATCAGAAATCCATCAGAAAATGGTTTTATTATTAAAGTAAGATGCCTTTATGATACTATTTCAATAAGTAATAAGTTTTTTATATTGCGATAATTTATTTTAAAATAAGAAAGCAGTATAACCATAAGGAACTAGTATATGTTAATAAATTGCATTTATGATACTATTTCAATAAGTAATAAGTTTCTTATATTGCGATAATTTATTTTAAAATAAGAAAGTAGTATAACCATACGGAACTAGTATATGTTAATAAATTGCATTCCACGTACTAAAAAAGCAAGTAAAATTCAATTTATGTGATATACCAGTTTTAAAACAGATAACTTCTGCAAAAAATTTAAAAAAAAGAAAAAAATTTCGTGTGAATAATACTAAACAATAAACAATAACTTTAAAAAAATAAATAAGTAAAGAGAAAACTGCTTAAAAAATTTGAGATTAGACAGATTAAAAATTATTCTCATTATTTAATCCACAAATACAGTCCTGGAGCATATTATCGAATACCCACCCAAAACCCTATGTTTTCGCTAGTACTTGACAGTGCATGGACGAATCATAAGGTAAATAGCCTGTGTTTGTAATGAATTTCAGATAAAGCGAGACTATTTCAACTAATCAATAATATCTAATTTGAAAAATGTGAGTTAATTTTGAAAAATGTGAATATAACTAAAGAAACTATTTTTTAAAAAATATTGTAATAGATAAATTAAAAATTTAAATAAAGATAATTTATTTTAGGTTTTATTATACCGTATGTTAAGAATAAATTGGTCTCTAAATCAGATGCACTGTTAGAAATTTCTCGGAAAAAAATGATTTAAAAAGCAATTTATTTAATTGTAGTTTTACCACATTGAACCAAAACAATGAAATAACCACAAAAAATAAGTTATTTAAACTGTTAACTGTGAGGAAATTGTTCATTAATATATTACGGTTAAAACAACCAGACTTTTTATCTGTTTCAACTAAGTTAGATGCATACCCTAGCGAGAGGGCTGATCTGTCAATCTCATTGGTTGACTGAACGGCGGTTCGAATTCCAGCACCAAAATATTCCTTCTATTCTTCTAACACATGTTTCCAGTTTCAATTGGTGACCCTGGAGCATTAGAATACGAAACTCTCATTAACGCATAGATGCCAGCACCAAAGAAACGCTTAACGAAAAGGTCTAGTATTTCTTATCTCTCACGGTAGAAAGGCAGATGGGATCACCAGATTTACTAATTAAACCTAATTTAACAAAAAACAGCCTAACTTTTTTGTCCTTTATCTAACAAAAATCTTAACATGACTTAACTCCCATGCCGGGTTAAATTTCATTAGTACGGATTAAAATCATGGAGTTATAAATGGTTACAAATCCTTATAGTTTAGCATTCCCTATTTCTTACCATACCATTTTGTAATATCATTTACAAATGGTTCCCAAACGGTAAAGCTAAAAAAATTTCTTAACCTTAGTCCTTAACGGTTAACTGGAGAGACAGACTACAGCCAATTAATCTACCATAATTTTTGAATAAAAATTCAAGCTATGTATATGTTGTTGAATTCACTTTAATTTTTCTCTTGAAATTCTAACACATTGTCAAATAAATTTGCTCGGTGACTTCACTTGAAACACTCCAAAAATGCAATATTTAAATTTTTTTAGATACCAGAATTCCATATATCGATACCCAAATTCTTTGACAAGTTTGCTAACTTAGACATATGACTACTCGATAGATAATAAATATTATGGAAGGGATTTTATTGTAGGTAAGGGAACTAATTCCCGATCGAGTAGTCAAACGTATAAGTAAGAAAATTTGTTAAATAAATTTGTACGGTGACTCCATTTGAAACACTCCAAAAATGCAAATACTAAAACCTCTTCGAGTGACTAGGATTTCATAAATTGGTATCCCCTTGTCTTAAGAAGCTTGCTAGCTTAGACTTTTGACTACTCGATCTGCAATTAGTTCCCTTACCTACTATAAAATCCCTCGCATAATATCTATCAATTAAAAAGTGTAATTGTACTTCACAAAAAATATTTACGGGAACTAATCATTGCTCGCAAATAGTATCAGAAAAAAATCATCAATATCTTCAATGTCTGTTATTGGTTTAAATTATATTCGTTTAATAGCTGAATATATTTTTAAAGTCTGCTAAGAAATTGGCAAAATACTACACAAATTTGTTAACTTTAATAAAAAGAAATCAAATTAAGAAATACTTTACCTTCGCCAAAGTTATTCTTTCGATTTACATATTATGACGAACAATTAATTAATTTTTTTATATTTTTTAATTTTTTATGCAGCATTATTTTTTGCTGCTTAACATAATAAACAAATTTAAATTTGAATTGTGATTTTAACAATAACAGCAAAAATTTATATTGATATTTTTTTATATATTAGTGCTCTATTTTAATGTTTAAAAGTATTTCCCTTCTTAATAGACAGTTCTTATGTTTCCTGTTTCTGAAATGAGTCAAAAATACCACTTGCGAAAAAACCATTAAAAACCCACTTCCGAAGAAACGTCGAAAGCGAAAAGGAAAGGTAACAGAGATAAATACCCAGTCAATCCGAAAAAGTTAAATAAATGACACATTTTAGTTTTAATTAACCTTAATCTCATGAAGCTATTTTTGAATATTAAGGACCACCTAAGAGTTTCATTACGATTGAAAATCTTTTTTTTTTCTTTTCCACTCTTTAATCAAGTTTTTCTTAAAATAAAAAATAACTTTAAAAGGGAACTTATAGTTTTCTAGTTTTCAAGAATCGAAAAAAATCTAGTTTTCAACGATCTCTTCTATAATGTATATTATAAAATATAGTTGTTTATATTAGTTCTCTTAATCATATTTTAACGCATTCAATGAATGCTTTGATAAAGTAAGTGAATAAAGGTATAAAAGAACGAAAGAAAGAAATCAATGAACCAGCGAATCAATTAATTTGCGTAATTAGTTAATTTAATACATTGGTACAAAAGCAAATCATCTTATCAAGTGAATCTACGATTCAAGGAGTTGTTGAATCAGTTTATAAGCAAACAAAAAGAGTTCATTTCTTACACTGTAAAAAAAATGTAGTCTGCGTTGAACCATAACATCGTTCAAATTTGCTGGAACCTTAATACGGTTCTTAGTTGGTGAATAATGTCATACTTCTTAAATTTTTGTGCACGATACTACAGTGCAATTTGAACGGTTGTAGTTTCTAATAACACTAAGACAAGTTAAGCTCTCCAGCCGTTGGCCTTTTACGAATTAAGCCCGGAATGTGCTCCTTTCGTTTTACAAGAGAGCACCGCAAGAGTGAAACTACGTCTTAGCTCAGAACTCTACGGATAAGTTGCACCACCACTCATTTGTGAGGTTTCCTTCTCAATTTAGACATAGATCTAAAGGGGAAGGAATTTCCTCCAAATCTCTGTACCCATGGTACTGCTCAGAGACCGATCACAGGACTTTCGATGCCACAGATTTTAAAAACACATGTACTCGGTGGGTATTAGTGGTTTCAAGGATCGCACCCCGCCCCACTGGACTGGATTCCGATTCTCTAATAGCAAGGCTACCGCGGCCCATTTGATTCGAGTAGTTCAATTTAAAAATTTAATAGCGTTACAGCTGATTTGCTGTTTGTTTGATTTTTGATTGTTTTTGTTTTTTAATTAAACTCATTCTAACGAAGAAACCTTAAATTTTATATAAATTTTATTATTATTTTCTAGACAGTACAAGGCATGGGTTCATCGTATCAAAGAGTTCGATGGTTTATTGGACTGTATCAGTATGACGGAGACGACATGAAAGCTTGGCGATGGTTAGATGGAAGCGTCTCTGGGTTTCGTAATTGGATGAATTCTCAACCTAATTCAGTTTACGAACGATGTGCAATGTTAGATGGGAGTAATGGGTTCATGTGGAGAGATGAAGTTTGTACCAACCGAGGCCTCTTCATTTGTAGAAAAGAGTTAGATGATCGTAAGGAAATAATATTTTCTTTATTAATTGCTCTGTATTTTCAGCTCTTACTAGTTTTATTCTTTACTAGTAGACAAAAGTAAACATTTTACAAATTGCTGGAGAGTTTCAAGTGTCTACTTGACTAATCGTTTACCTGAATTGCTGAGCTGCCCATTTCAATTCTGCCCATTTACTAAATTTCTTGTTTTTTAGTAAACGAAATTAAACTTTTCATAAATTTTTACCATTTGTCGCTTTTTTTTTCTTCATTTACTTTCTTCGTTACTTTAGATAAGTTGTTCAACAATTTTATTTTTTTATAACCGTCTTTGAACAGCCGACTACGACTATTTATGTTCAACTCCATAGTTTTATAATTTTGAAACCCAACCCAGAAGACAAGGAAAGTCTTGGATCAAGTACTGGGAGAAATTTGTCTTCGTGGTTACCTCCCATGGTTAGCCTGGCGGGCAAGAAGACTCTAAATGATCCTTCTAACACTGAGGATATTTTCGCCAGCTCCATGGTCGGTGCGAGCCGGGAGTAGAATTCATATCAACCAGCCATCGCTGGGATTCAAACCCGGGTCACCTCATTGGGAAAAGAGCACTCTATCCCCTGAGCCACCGCGGCTCTTCAACAATTTTAGGCGAATCTGTTTATGTTGTAACTAAACCATTTTAAATATAAGTAAACATTGTGTTTTTTAAATTGGTGCTAGTTTTAAATAGGAACGCCAATTTTTTATTATACCAGATGTAAAAAATTATGCATTGTTTGAAAACTAATTAAATAAAAAAGAAATAAAATAGAATTGTTAGGTTTACCGCATTCAGCTAAGAAAACCACTAAGTTTATTCTCGCCAAGTCACACTTGAATTTCGCAGAAAGTTCGCTCTGTTGACTTAAAAAAACTATAAAACATTCTACTGAATGTAAAAACATTCAACTAATTTATTTCTTATCAGTTATCAGTACCATCTGTTGATAAACTTTATAATATTACTTATATTGAAAGTTGTGGGAAAATATATGTAACTTCCTGAACAGAGCATTGGTACAGCAAACAGTTATTTCTGTCTTCTTGTGTTTTTTATTTTTTCTTTAATTAAATTTTTAAGTCATTTGTCGTTCTTGGGAGACCTGACGAATAATAACGATTAATTTCTTCAATAATTTCCTGTTTGATCTACCTTTAAATTATGTCTATTTAAAAACATTAAACCATAAAAATAAAAAGTTTTTCAAATGAGGATAGGATCTACGCATGAATAAAACAAAATAACGTGAATATTTTCTTTTATTTGTGCTTAATTTAGATTGTCTTGCTTTATTAAAGAAAATGCTAGTCCAAATATTTTGTAATGACATGAAATAGGGTTTTCACTTATAATTTCTGCAGCAAATCATTTATTGACACATTTTTGTTTAAAAAATCATTATTTATTTATTTATTAATTGATCACAAATTGATATCTTAGTTTTAATTTGTGCAACTTTGTCTTACTTGCAATGATTTGAAACACGTATACTTTTTACTCCTTGTGATTTTATTTTATACCTGAACGCTTAAATCTATCAGCGTGCACCTATTTTATAGTTCCTTATCCAAACCCATTTTATAGCAGGTTAAAAATAAATAAATAATTTTCAAAACCTAAAAACGAATTGGAAATTAATTAGGTTTAGTTGCTTTTGGTATATATTTTAATATATTTTTCCGACTGAAACGACAGAGTAAAAATTGTGGAAATATTATGTAATCCATTTTTCTGACCTTCCCGTAAAAATATTCCTCATTAAAAATTTAATGGGGCAAAATAAAGTATCGTAATGTAGGCTTACCTATGCGCTCTGGGTACTATTCAAGACCTGGTAACTCTAGAGTTACTATATATAGTTTCAGATCTTTTTAATAATACCGGATGTCCCAAAAAGGATCGATAATTTGAAAAATCAATTTTAAAAAAAATACAACGTGTGTGTGATTTAAATTAATGCTTAACGACAGTTTGCTTAGGGACCCAATTTTCCCCTGCAGAGTTTTTTTTCTAGCCAAATTTTAAAAACTAGCAACAACAACAAAAATTTCTCAAATACAAATCTGACTTTAAGAAACTATAAAACTGTTTTCGAAATAACCAACAACGTAATGAAGTCTGAGGACAAAATCAACAGATGCCCGAACAATTCTTTCATGTAGACGGACATGGATTTATAATTTTTCCGGTCAGCAGAGCCGCCTGTAAACAATCTTTGCAACTGATTTTGGTAAAAATAGATAACTTATTTCCTAAAAAAAAGACAACAAACCATACTTTTTTATTTCATGAATTTTTTTTCTTCCTCAATATCAAAAAATTTAATGATTCTGGTAAAAAGAAAAAAAAATAAAAGCAAAAGTCCAAATGCTTAAATTTTCACGAACTTATTGGTTTTAAAAATATTACTTCGTTATGAACCTAATTTTCTTTTCATATGGCAATTTAATCTTTCAGAGGGCTCTATGAATTGCTTCAAGGGCAAACCACCACCGAAAGACATTTTAGATAAGAAAGGTATTAGTGTCACAGAATGTTTGGAGCATTGTCGAGGTTTAGGGTTTACTTTAGCTGGTATTATTCCAGACAAATGTTTTTGCCTAGGAGAAGACAACTTGAAATCATTTGCAAATGCCAATCGATTACAATGCAGTGGAAATTGTGGAAACCAACACTGTGGAAATAAAGACTTCATAACCATTTACAATCTAAGTAAGTATGCTTCATTTAAATAATATCTTATGGTTATTTACGTTCTTGAGTTTTCTTTTTTTCCTCATATTTAATAATAATCACTGATATCATTGTCAATAACTGATAATTATTTTTCGTATCAATAAAACGACTGAGATGCGACGTATTCATGTTGAAAGGACTGCGCAATGCAGCCACAATATATATACAATCATTAAGTGTGATGCAATCATTAAGTGTGGTGAAATCATTATGAACCAAACATTGTCCTGCATAGTGGCCATAGATCATACTTACTAATACCTCTTACGCATATCTACTTACACCTCGTAAGTATTAGTAGCTTATGCTATTCCTTATGCTTCCTATGATCCATAGGGAGCATAGCATTCTCCATTTACCCTATTGGTGGTCAAGCACTTTATCTCTTTCCATGTTTTGTTTATCGTCTTAATTATTATTGTTGAATAGGTTAGTACCTATTCAGCTCCAAAGTATTGTAATTTTGAACCAAACCAAAACTTCAATTAATCTTAATTGCGACAAACTTCATGGGGAATATTTGAGGGATAAGAACACTAAAAATGTAAAGTAATAATAACGGTAATTTTAACTGTTGAGGATTGTCTTTCAAGTTCAGCACTGTGAACCAACAGCATGAAAACACCTGTCTTTCTTATAATTTTTTTTACAAGTGCATGATGTTCCTTAATCATTTTCCTCAATATATGTTTATAGAATCTTTTTAATAAGAATTCACAAAATATATACATGGAAATCGCAAATTAATACTACAAAAGCGTCATAAAAACTTGGTAAATCAGTGACAGGAAAGATGAGATTAAAAACGTTGAATAAATTTGATAACGGAAAGAATCGAGAAAGAGAAGTAAAATGCGATTATCAGTTTCAATTTAAGTTTCCTTCATGTTTCATTAGATAGTCAAACTGGTTCTAATGTTTTTAATCTTGCCTTCCTTGTTGTATATTTGACTGATTTTGATAAGGTTTTTTTTTTCTTATATATGAACATTATATATATGAGCATCTACAACGTCTTATTTATGAATAGCTTATAAATGATTAATTTGAGACCCCCAATACATATTTTTCAATTTCATTTTTCACAAAGATTCGAAAAATATACATCAAAGGTGATTATTACGAAATACTCGTATTGCGCAAGCGCACCCTTTTTATTAATCACATTCCTACTTAAAGACTACTTAAAATATTTTTTATTGGTTCGCATTTTTTTAACGAATCATTGATGCATGTTCTACAGTATTTATTGTTTAAACTTCCATGCTGTTATTATAACTATGCAATAACCTATGAGTTATCAAATGAAGCTTTAAAAATCTTTAGATTAAAATTTAAGCTTTAATAATTTTAAAAAAATTCCCTTTATCTTTTCTTTTTTCAGAAGATAGACTTTTTTTAAAACATTTACCTTTTTTTGTCATTTAGCTCACTATAAAGAAACTGCAGATTCTTGTGAGGATCTCTCTCAATTGGGCTTTTCAAGTCCGAGTACATACGTCACAAAAGTTGGAGATGAAGAAAAGATAATGAATTGCTTCAGTGGCGATGGTGATTTTTAAAAAAATTTTATATCTATTTATACATTATTATTATGTTTAAAACATATTTCATAAAGCTAGCTTGAGTTTCACTGCTTTTTTTTACTATAATCTAATTTATAGAAAATAAATAATTAAAATATACAATAAATTATTAAGTAAATAAATAATGCAAGTGACATAACCATAACTTTAATTTGAAATGTCCATTTTTTTTTATTTATGTTTATTTTATCCTTTTACTTATATTTATTTTATCTTTTTATTATAATCAAAAATAAACGGGGTTAATTATGTGAAAATTATAGCCCTTTCATTTCACTCGGGAAAGTTTTGCAAGAAATACCTTACTCAAATCGCAAGAAATATCATATATCTTTATTTATTTTCTCAATGTAAAAACTAAACTAGACTTTCATGAATAAAGATATTTTTGATGGTTTTAAGATATAGGTTATAACCTATTACATCTTCCTTTAAAATGCTGAATTTCTATTAATTGCGTAATATACTTTTTTCAATGTTAAAGAAATAATAATTTTGAAATCACTTTATTTCCACGTCTTATCACTATATTTCCCCAAGTCCTTCAAATATGTAATATACGTAACTCAAGTAAATAAATTTAAATAACCCAACTTACATTTTTCATTAACCCGTGAAAAATTTCTTTAACTCGGATGAATTTTCGTATAAACAATATCAGACTGAATCGTCCACAAATTCATGATATTTATTTACTCTTTAAACTAAATTTATTTTAAAATAATTCAAATATTTTGAGTTATTGGTTCTATTTTGAACAAATTTTTTTTGAACTATTGTTTCTAAAGACTCGTGTATTGTATGAATCGTATATACTCCTGTATTCTCATTTAAATTAGCATAAAAATCAGTTGCATAGAAAACAATTTCTCACTTGCTTAGATAGATATATCAAATGAGCAAAGAGAGACAGGTACAAATTTGTACTTCTTGTATATTAAACTCTTATAACTTCTAAACTATTGGTCCAGTCATCTCGTTATTACTCTTATTCTATCATACGTGGGAAAAAAAGCATCAGGAACAATGCCTTATTTATCTGGATAATAGAAATTCAATTCTAACCTTCAAACCACACCCATTTCCCTTCAAAACGGGAGAAATGTAAGAGAGTTTTCATGCATAATTTATGAAGACATAACAAAGTTTTCCATGGGGAAAAAAATCTGGGGTATTTATTTTTTCGAAGAAATAGTATAATTTTACTGGATTACATTAAAAATTACAATGGTCAATAATTTCAAAGTGTATTATATTTTATAGCATTTTAAGCATTTTTATTTGGCATAAATGTTTTGCTATTTTTCCCGTCATATGCTTTTATGACTGTAGTTAATTTGCTTATTATTTTGTAGCTATTGTTTTGCAATTATTTGTTTATCTTAAATGATATATATTGTTATTAATATCATCATGACAGCTAATTTATATTTCTAAAGACATTATTTCATTCATACGTTTATATATTTCAGTTTCTCACCCTTGAAGAGAAAAGTCGATTTATTGAGATTTTGTGGTATTTTCTCTAATTTTTATTTTTCCCCTTTCGTAAAATCTTTATTATACTTATGACACCATAATTATTTTGTATTTGCTATAAAATAACTTTTCCTTTACATTTTTGTTTATTTATAAAATATGCATTACATGTTTATTTTTTAATGCTAATTTCATCACGTAAAAATGCTACGTGATTATTTCCTTAACTAGCAAGATTCAGAAGTAAGAAATACTGATAAGAAGAAATTCCAGCATCATAGAAATATGTTTTATTTGATGTTGAGCTGTTATATGGTGCCTACAAGAAAGATTTGAATCCTTTAAAATTCATGGTAACCAAGAGGTATAGTGCAGTTTAATATTATGTTGATATCTTTAAATAAAACGTGTTAGTGTATGTTTCGTGTTAGCTAATTGTGTAATAAGACCAGCCGTCGTCATTTTGGAATGCGCCCACACTGTAATAAGCCTTAAACTAATTATAAAGGATATCATTCATTGTTCAATTCTTAGGATTTATTTTAGATAACTTGCAATAAGTAGGCTTAATGAAAGTAGCCTTATTTTGAGTTTATTGTAATGAACCTAAGCTAATTCAATATGATTGAGCAATTCTTGGAACATTTCCTACTTAACATAAGGACATATAGGATGA
Organism: Parasteatoda tepidariorum; assembly: GCF_982258835.1. NCBI lineage: Eukaryota > Metazoa > Arthropoda > Arachnida > Araneae > Theridiidae > Parasteatoda > Parasteatoda tepidariorum. The sequence continues at coordinate 66,973,498 of NC_141756.1, read as the reverse complement.
TCTTAATAAGCATAAGAGATAGATTAAAAAACACTGACGACTTTTCAAATCAGCCTGCTACATTGTAAAATGCGACATTTTCAAAGCGCTGGAGTTTTAAATTAGCTTATGCCCATATGATATGTTACTGAAAATGGAAAAACATATTTCTTCATTTATGTTGTTTCCAGATATTTATGATAAAAATATTAACATGACTATCGACCAATGTAGTTTAGTATTTGATCAATTTGTTTTAACTTCGACCTGATAAAAATACTAATAATTAATGAAATTCAATTGAAGATATATTAACTTAACTAAAAAAATTTGATTAATATGCAAAACTTCTTTGTTAAATGATTCGAAACAGATTTAATTTTTTTTTTTATTTGTTTCAGAACTTGACTGTTTCTTTTCATTTGTGATTTGAAGAAAGATCCTGAAATCTGCATTTATCAGAATGTGAAGATTACCCAGAAATTCACAGAACTCGAACTAATTTATTATGTCATTAATATAAATACGTAGTCAAATATCAACAAACATGTTAAAATAATACGTCGAAGGAAAATAATCATAATTTTTTTTGTGAAATAGTACCATTTTTTATAACTCAAAAAACATATCTAATTTATTTTTGTATCAAATAAATCTATGCTTATTTATACATTGTAATTCATTTACTATGTAATTCATTTTCTTTTTATTATAATTTACAAACCACTATTAAAAAGAGGGATTTACTCTGAATTGTAAGTAAAAAAAATTTTTAATAGTCACATCTACGTAATAATTGCAATTACAGAAATACGAAATTACTGTTTAATCGTTTGCTATTGTGTATATATATATATATATATATATATATATATATATATATATATATATATATATATATATATATATATATATATATGTATATATATATATATATATATATATATATATATATATATATATATATATATATATATATATATATATATATATATATATATATATATATATATATATATATGTATATATATATATATATATATATATATATATATATATATATATATATATATATATATATATATATATATATATATATATATATATATATATATATATATATATATACATATATATATATATATATATATATATATATATATGGGTCATTCTTACAAAAACAGTCATTTTCATGTCCCCAGTATATTTAAGTGGATAATTATATGTTGCTTTCTTGTATGAATATAATTGTATGTGATTGACTTCAGAAATTAATTAGGCCTAACTGTTATTTTTAAATTTTATTGAATTCGTCATTCCCTCACTAGTGTATAAAGTGAGGGAATGACGCTGAAGTGAGGGAATGATTCAAGATGAGTATATTATTAAATTTTTTTTTTGTTCAATCGTGCCAGCCAATTTTATTTCCCAAACCTGTAAAAACTATTAAATATATAAGAGTAAATTATAATAAATATTAGATATATTTAGTATGCTATCATTTTCAAACTTTAGGTAGAGGTAACTTAGATAAAAACATGTATTAAAATAAAATATCATTCCCTCACTATTAGTGTCATTCCCTCACTTTTTAAATAGTGAAAATAATTAATTTACTTATTAATTAACTTGAAAAATAAATTAAAAAATTAATAAATTAATTTATTAAATTAATTAATTTATTTATTAAATTAATTAATTTATTTATTAAATTAATTAATTAATTATTATAAATTAATTATTTAAAAAAATAAATAAATTTAAATATTAAGTATATTTTGTAGGATATATACTTTCTTTATTATTATATATATATATATATATATATATATATATATATATATATATATATATATATATATATATATATATATATATATATATATATATATATATATATATATACAGTACCGCTCAAAAGTATCAGTACACCTAGAAATTTATAAAAAAATGGCAAAATTCAAAGTGTCATAACTTCCTTAAAAATGATCAAAAATGCTTCTGCTTTAGCTCATTTTGAAGCTTAAAATCTCTACTTTTATGTACTCTAATTGTTTTTAATTAATATATTTTGCAACTATGTACAATTACACTCTAAACAATCATAGAAAATTGCATTAATTTTTTGTGAAGTTTGACGCGATGCGCAGGCACAAAGGGGTTAGATATTGTTAATTTTTATTATACCATTAAAAAATTTGGACTTTTAGCTTTCATTTAAAAAAAAAATTTCCAAAAAAACATGTTTTTTGACGAAGTTATTGTCAAATAAAAAAAAAAGGTTTTTTTTTCAGAATTTAATGATTTTTCAGCAATTATAATGAATTTTAGTGTAATTACAATATGATATGAAATTTTTTTAATTAAAATAAATTAAAATTTAATATTTCTCGATAATATTATTTCATAATTTATTATAACAATTTTAACTTTTTTTTTTTTTGGAAAATATAATAATGAAATAAGAATCAACGTTTACAATTGAATATTTTAAAATTTATTTTTTCGTATTTTTCTCAGAAAAAATTTGAAAACAAAAATGTATGTACATTTTTGTTTTCAAATTTTGTTTTCAAAAATTTTCATATCATATCATAATTACACTAAAATTCATTATAATTGCTGAAAAATCATTAAATTCTGAAAAAAAAACTTTTTTTTTATTTGACAATAACTTCGTCAAAAAACATGTTTTTTTGGAATTTTTTTTTTTAAATGAAAGCTAAAAGTCCAAATTTTTCAATGGTATAATAAAAATAAACAATATCTAACCCCTTTGTGCCCGCACATCGCGTCAAACTTCACAAAAAATTAATACAATTGTCTATGATTGTTTAGAGTGTAATTGTACATAGTTTCAAAATATATTAATTAAAAACAATTAAAGTACATAAAAGTAGAGATTTTAAGCTTCAAAATGAGCTAAAGCAGAAGCATTTTTGATCATTTTTAAGGAAGTTATGACACTTTGAATTTTGCCATTTTTTTATAAGTTTCTAGGTGTACTGATACTTTTGAGCGGTACTGTATATATATATATATATATATATATATTTCTTTAAAACTTTTTTCCGTTAATCGAATATTTATTTTCCTGAATTTCAACAAATCATTAGCTTACAAATCTACACAATTGTTTTTGTTTTTTTTTTTTCAATTTTTTTCTGAAGAGGGGTTAAAATTTTTAAACTTGTTCTGTATTTTAACCAGCCGCGCATCATTTCTGTGTTTTCAGCAGCCACGCATATCCACTGAGACACGCGGCTGCTATGGTTCAGTGGTTAAGGCACTGGGCAGGTGCTGATCACATAGTCACAACCATGCCGTTGGTCACGGAATTCTGGAACCTTATACTCCATGACCCCTGGCTCACAAAGGGCTGTTGCGGGAATGTTTTACATTTTTTTAAGAATCATTTATTTATTTATGTAGATAATAAGAATATAGACTAATATTAATACATTTATATGCACATTAATACAACTGATATGATCAAATTCTGAAATATTCCAACTTTTAAGTATTAATCTTAAATTTAAAATTGTGACCAATTTTACTTTTTAATTTCTATTGAGAAGTATGTGAAAATAAGTTTTTCAGATATACTTAACTTGCAAAGTATTGCTATATAGAAGTTTCAAACTTAAAACAAGTCTTGATATACATACATTATATCAGCAAAAAGAGAAATTTAAAATAAATAATAAAATTCAAAAATATGCCGTTTAATTAAACCGTTTGTTCCATGATTTTTCTTCCTTTTCAATTTATTCAATTTTATTCCTTCTTAAATTAAGTAATTCTATAAGTACGACATAGATAATATGGTTTTCACGAAGAATTTCATTTCTTTTTAAAGTATTATTTTTCATACATTAAGCTATTACACAAAACTATCTAGTTAAGAACTATTTTGAAGCATTTATGTGTGATTTATATAGAAATATTAAAGTTATTTCCGAAAAATAGCATACGAAAAAAGTGAACGAAAAATTCATTTGTAACTATAATATTTTCTCAGTAAAGGAAACTAATCATAACATATATCAGTTACCAACCCAATGCTCCAAATCAATTATAATACCCCATAGAAAGTGCATCTATCTGATAAAAGTAATGTTTCGGTAGGTTATTACAAAAATTCCTTCTTAAAAAACCCGTCACGTACACCCGCCTTCTACAGGAAACATCTCTAACATGACACCTTCGACATTTTACGCTTTTCCAAACAGTCGGAACTACAATTAAAGAACAATACTCTACAAACAATCCGCCTTTTTTCCCCCATAACAATGACTTTTTTCATTGCTTTTCACTCTCTATCGTGTCTCTGTACCGCACGAAATCGGGACTTTTGTAGTATTAAAGATCTATAACATAACCAGAAAACCTATCATTACTAGTAGTGAATGTGTACAAAAAGAACTGTTATTAAGAATGCGATTATTGAGTTGGTGTGGTTGGGATTCAGATATTTAGGTGGAATTCGTTACGCGCTTGCATGATTTGGAGATGTGTAGATTTTGTAATTCCACTGTGTCTCGAAGCGATAGATATTCAAAAGCTTCTGTTGCATTCCATGGAAATTTGGGGGAAGGGGAACAAAAATATACGCTTGTTCATAATTACTAACTAAAAGCCTTCTTTTTAGATCCTGTTTACCTTTTTTGAGTCTGAACGGGACTTTGTACCTCAGATGAAATATTTCTTGGCAAATTCTGTTTTATTTAAATTAATGAACTAAATTTTAAAGTATAGAAAAAAGTGAATTCCTGTTTACTAGGAGTAAACCATGAAGTATCAAATGCTGAAGCTTTCTTCTTCTTTTTTTGTCTTTCAAAATATCAAAATGCTGATAAATTACGGCAGGATAACTTCCCTGCAGCGTAATCCTGACATAATTTGTTCGCATTTTGATATTTAAAAAAAAAAATATTTCAGCATCTGACATTTCACGGTTTATTCTAGGTTTACATAAACTCCCTTTTTTCTTTACTTTAAATTAAAAACTATTTATGTAAATAAAACAGAATCTGCCATAAAATATTTCTCCTGTGGTATAAACTGTTCTTCGTAGGCATTGATTTCCTGTTATAAAAGCACTTTTAAGCAAAAAATTCGCAACTTTCATAATAGCTGGGTATTTTTAACAGTTATGCATGGTTGTTAGGTTAAGTTTTATCCATTTTCAACCAGCGCCCACTATGTTCTTTCAAAAATGAAGCAAAAGGTTGATATTACAGATATCTAAAGTTGATAATTATCTATTTTTTTAATATTTTAAAATTTTATCTACCACTTCAATGTTTATGCTTATAAAAATAAGTAAAAAATAACGAATAATTCATTGATTTATAAATTATAGTGTAAAATGTAAAATTTCGCCAATTTGTTTTTTGAAAACGTAATTTATATTAAACTCCAGACAATTAATTTTTCATCAAGCTAGTAGTTTAAAATTAAAACGTTGCTTCGAATTTGTTGGTTTTTAAATTCAATTAAAGTTTACTTTTTCTTCATATCTTTTATTCTCAATAAAATACTAATGATGCATTATTATTGTAAACTAGAATACGTTTGCTGACCGTCTTTGCAATTCAAAGTTTTTTACAACTTTTATCCCATACAAAGTATATTCCTGTACTTTAATGTAATCCAATAAATTTAGAACTTGTGCATGAATTTTTTTTATTTACAATACTAGAAGACTTTTTAATGTAAAAAAAATTCTCAGAATTAATGTTACCTCCAGAAGAAATATGAGCGAAAGGTGCTTACAAATATAAGCTTATAGTATTACTATCAAAACTTTAAAATTTCGAACATTTTTATAATTTTTCAGTCTTAAGCGCCTATCTAAGACGTTTTGGTTTTCAAATGAAATTATTTATCACTATTTCTCACGTTTTTTTTTAATTTTCAACAAAACAATTTATACAATATCCTTACAAGAGCCATGGTGGCTCAGGGGATAGAGCGCTCGCCCTCCAATGAGGTAACCCGGGTTCGAAGCTCAACTATGGCTGCTCGGATTGGGTTCAAAATTACAAGACTAAGATTACATTGGTAGTTATAAACTCTAAATTGGGTCTGCTATTCATATAATATAAAAATATAAAATAAAATAAAATATTCTTATAAGCTAAAATACGTTCTTTCCTTGCATATGAAATTCAAAAATGCGAAATTGTATAAATTTTTTATTGCTCTAACCTCAAGCAAAATATGCTAATCTAGAAGCTTTCAAATATACTTTAGACAACTAATGTCCAGGAATCATCTGTTAAAAGGTGAAACGTAATATTGGTACCTTAAACCATAATACGAAGTAAATTAGTTACAACTTTAATAAGGTGTTAAAATTAACAGTGTTACTATTCAAATTTAATCATAGCATCATTTAATCTTCTTTGAGAAGCACAAGAGTATGGTTTAACATAGCTCAATATTAAGGTCGCTCTTAAAAGCTAAGTTAAAACTTTTAGATTAGCTGCTTTAAAAAAGCAATAAAGAGATAGCTATTATAAAAATGAATTATTTATAGTCTCGAATGAAAAGCTCACCTTTTAAGCAATAGAAAACTAACAGAAACTCATCTTTTGAGTGGTAGAACAAAACAAAAACTGAACTGAATTAATTTTTAACTGGAATTCCATAAAATAATGCAAACGATATTATAATCGATATAAAAAAAATTGTAAATAATAAAAATGTTTAGAAATATGCAAACGATAGTTTTTTGATAAAATACTTTACAGTCGCAGCTGATATAAACGAGAGCTATCGTATAACACGCTCAAAAATCAACACTCTCAAAATGTAAATTTAAAACTTTCTTGCAATAAACTTTAACTGAATGACCAAAAAATTGTTTTACTTGAATGCTTTTTAGCATTAAAAAAATCTGATTCAAATTTTGCAGTACTTTTCCAACCTCTCATAGTTCCGATATTAAAAATTTTTAATCACAAAAAAGACAAAAAGTTTTAAACACAGTGCATGAACGATTTTTTTTTTTCGTATTCGTTTTATAATAATTTTTTTTTCTCAACCCTATATACCTTTTCCTTACTATAGAATAAGGGAAGAGGGAATAGTAAAGAAATAAATTTTAAATTCTAGAGACAATCACTCACGGAAGGACAAAACTAAAGTGAAAATATGAACAGAGAAAATATGTAAAGCACTAGCGGTCTTTGGGGACAAGGCTTGTCACCTTTCAAAATTATCTTGCACAACATAAATAAATTTTAATGGTAACCAAGCGGAATGAACAGCACAAATGTATTTAAATATTCTAATTCTTCGACTCTTCCTCTAATACTAACACCTTAATTAGTTATAAACAATGTATTAATCAAATTTTTTCACCATCTGGTTATTGCCCGCACTGAGGCACTTTGATTTCAATTTTAACGATTTTCAAGAAGTATCTGCGATATTGTCAAAGTTCTTAATGTATTGAATTCCAGAAGCCATTAACTACCAAAGTATGAGTTAGGCACATTTGAACAAAATAGGCAACAGAAGTATTAAAATTATTTCCACATCTCTGTTGTTAGAAAAGAAAGAAAACTCAACACAATACTCCATTTTGTGCTGTACTACTTCCTCTTGCACCCCTCGAGCCATAACTTCAAAATCGTATAATATCTATATGCTATTGCTCGAAAACGGCGAGCTCCTTCCTCAATAATAAATTGCTATGATAGTATACGGCACCATAGCACCGTATATTTTAAAATTTCGACAGCCATTTTAGGAAGGATCAAAAATAGATCTAAATAATTCTTTCGCAATTAAGTTTTTACTTTTCTATAAAGAAAAAATTATTCTAAATAAGTACTCAACGTATAACTGACTATTCAGAGGTACTTAAACTATTTTTTAGCACTAGAAGTAATTATTACTTCAGACAACCTAACAAAATGATAGTGATAGCCAACTGATAGAGAAATACCCAAGTTTATGGTACTACATAATCGAAAAAAATATAGAGAGATTGTTGCTTTAAAACAATCCAATTATCATTGAAAGAAATTGACAAAATACTTTTCATCGTATAAAAAACAGTGCATACAAGTTACGTAAATGGACCATGGGTATTGTTTGTCTAATCGAAACAGCGATGAACACCATTGCGTGACTAAATGTTTTGAACTGGAAAACAAACGCAGGCATGTTCAACAATATTAATTATCTAAGTGAAAACTAAAATAGTATTAATTGAGAATCATCTGCCATCTAAAATAAGTGGAACTAACCTGGTTAAACAACGCTGTTAATTTTTGAACGAGTCGTCAACCTGTCAAATGATTGTAATCACCTCATATACGGGTAAACTTTTTTTAAAAAAATTATTTATGAATCATAAAAGAAGCACATGATAACATTGTAAAGAAACTAATGAGCATTCAACAAGCGGTATTAAACAATGATTGTTTAGTACCTGTTAACCTCACTTGTATTTTTTTCTTTTGATATGAAAAAAATCATGTTTTGCTTCTGTAAAAAAAAAGTTAAAGACATTACTTAAAACTTTTCTATTAATTACTATTCAATTCTTCATTCAATCTTTTTCTTCGTTCAATTCTAAAATTCCTCACTAATAAATATATCGAACTAGGAAGCTTCGCCCCCTACTCGCTGGCGCTCGCCAACCCCCGGAACTGCTTTCGCAGTTCATTTCGGATTGCTTCGCAATCCAATGCTCGCTATGCTCGCTCATTGGATACGTTCTTAACGTCTAGCTTTTGTATACTTTTTTGAATACTGAAGTTCCGAAAACTTTTCACTGTAGAAAATTCTAAACCTGTACATTTCAATATTAATTTGAAATTGCAATTGTTAATTTGGGCATTTAGCGATAGAACTCTTATAGAATTGAAGGATTTGTTACGTCAAGCGCTCAGGTATCATAATTTTGATCTAGTTGCGCTTCTATGTCATTTTGATTTATGTTGCTAAGTTAACTTTCAAAAAATTCTATGGCTGGCAACAGCATTTTTATTTTTTAAGTTGTTTATTTTTATTTCTTTTAGAATTCGTTCTTGTTTTAGCGAAATGTTTTTTAACCTAACAGAATTCTTCGCCGACTGTTTTCTCTATAAATGAAGAAAATAAAGTAAATATTTAAGTGTTGGGAAAAGAATCTTATTTAGTTGTACAAAGTACTTCAGAAAAGCGCTTTCGACAAAATACTAAAGTAGAGATCTACTACTCACTTCTGCCTAGCTTAATAGTATGAGACTGCCGCAGCTGAATTGAACAACCTGATAATGCTCACTCTGGTTATTGTTTCCGTTTTTAAAAGCGCTATATGTTGAGCCACCTCATTTAGATTTGCCATGTGACATTTTTAGCAGCAATCATTGGTCGATTTTCTAACGTTGCTATTCGGGGAGTTGTATTGAGGCTTTTTTTTTGGTGCCGTGTTAGAGAAATATATATATAGATTTTAGTTTTAAACCATTAATGCCGACTACAAATTTCGCATCCATAACAAATGAGGTATATATACTTGATTAAAAATTTCATTAACTTAATAAAATATATGAAGATGGTTGGAAAAATATGAAACCAATGAAGTTTTTAATCAAGCATTTATTTTCTGCTTCAGTTCTATTGGATTATTTATTGAAATATGGCATATGTATAAACCAAGTTGCGATTTCCTTCTGTTAAATATAACTTTAGCTTTGAAAAGAATTCATAAAAAAATATAATTATTACTATTATTAATAATGTTTTATGGTTGGCAGAACTTGTTTGTTTCTGCAAAATAAATTGAAAATAAAGAATCTATTGTGTACACTGCACATTTTTGAAAAAAGATGACATTCTTTAAATAGGACAATATGAGTTGAATTATGTTGTTTTCTGTTGCCTTTTCCCCCTGCTCAAAATTGTAGGGAAAAAATAGGTTTAACATTTGCTCATATAATTAACCATTATGTCACTTATTGAGCTAAATATTATGTGCTTGATTGCAAATCGTGGATTTGAGCAGGGCATTATTTGTCACCTCAGTCATTTCACCGAAATCAGTGGCGTTCAAATGTGGATACCCAGGAAAAACTCACTGATTCGATGTCACTGATAAGGACAGATTAATCATTAAAGGGAAAATGAGAGGAAATTATTTTATGGTAAAAAAAAATTACTATTTCATGCAAATACTAAATAAACGCAAAAGAGTTATTTATAAATTTTATTGGTGAACTTTCTCTTCAATATTTTAACGCTCAAAAATTTCACCAGCATTTTGGAAAAAGCTAATTACGTTTTTTAAATAAGACACTGAACAATAATGAGTTAAACTATGTTGTTTTCTGTTGCTTTTTTCTCTTACTCAGAATGGTAGGAAAGAAAAGGTTTAACATTTGGTCAGATAATTAAACATAATGTCACTTATTCTGATAAGTATTATGCACTTAATTGCAAATCGTGGTTTCGAACTAGGCCCGATTTGACACATCAATCACTTCACCAAAAATCAGAAGCTTTCAAATGTAGATACCCATGACCAGAGCAGAGTAATAATTAAAGGTAAAATAAGAAGAAATTATTCTATGGCAAAAAAAAAGGTAATATTTCATGCAAACACTAATCAAATGTAAAAGAGGATTTAAATTTTATTAGTAATCTTTCTCTTCAATGTTTTAACCCCCGAAAACTCAGTCATTAAGTTTATCTAGAAATCTTCATAAAGTTATAAATAATAAAAATAACAGTAGTAAAATTCGAAGTTTAAAAGTCATTCGATTTCGTAGATTAGATGTTCCCTTATATAGGCTGGATGCCTGGGGTCGTTTCTCTCTTGGTTTCCTCTTTGCACGCCATTGCCTTAAACTGATGTATTATTTTTAATTTTCAATCTCAAGACTGTTTTGGGGTAAAATTGAAATTTTTTTTTATTTTTTATGCAAAATTAAATCATTAAAAAAAACTTAAAGTATAACGGTTTTATTTTATGTTTATAGAATGTCGGTTATATAAAATTTCGTATGTTAAAAGTGCATTGCAGCTAGTGCGCATCCTATATTAATTTAGAAAAAATTAATTGTATTGGGAGTACAAATTAGTTCGATCCGTTTTTTTTTTTTGTTTTTAAAAATGCATTTATCTCAGAAAAAAATGAATGAACAGAATAAATAAAGTATTGTCCATCGCTGGCTACTACTATTTCCCACATCTCAGGCAGTTTTCGAAATCTACGAGACAATCTTTCTAATCTTTTTTCTACGAGACATTTTTTCGTAGAAAAAATGTCTCGTCTTTTGGGGCGATCCAAGTTAAGAGCCAATTTTCGATTTCTGCGAAAGAAGTGAACCGGTGACCTGCCAAATCATGCTGCATCCGTCGGAACAACCAGTAATCAGAAGGAGCAATGTCCGGTGAATAAGGCGGGTGGGGTAAAATACACCACTTAAGAGTTTCCAAATAATTTTTTACAACATTTGTGACAAGAAGCCGACCGTTATCATGCAGAAGAATAACTTTGTCATGTCTTGGCTCGTATTCCGGCCGATTTTCTCGTAATGCACGGCTCAAACGAATCAATTGTAACCTATACCGATCACCCGTAATGGAATCGCCAGGTTGTAACAGCTTATAGTATACCATTCACCATAGCTCACCATTTCACCATTCACTTTGCATTTAACGCCACATTTGATTTGTCTAAATTTTAATTTAATTTTAAATAATATATAGGTTACTACAAAAGCTTTTATAAACATGATTTTTCTCTGATATTTAAATTGCAAGTTACTTTGATTTCTGGGTCGTGTTAAAAGTTAAAAATATAAGAAAAGTATTTCACAACATCCACTAAGATGACAAATTGTCTGTCAAGAATGATAAAAAAATTAATGGTTAAAAAATAATTCATTGCGATAATGAACATACAGCTGTATTGTTATTATTGTTCAGTTATCTAGAAGACTTTTTCGTGGTTTTCCTTTGCATTTAACGCCACATTTGATTTGTCTAAATTTTAATTTAATTTTAAATAATATATAGGTTACTACAAAAGCTTTTATAAACATGATTTTTCTCTGATATTTAAATTGCAAGTTACTTTGATTTCTGGGTCGTGTTAAAAGTTAAAAATATAAGAAAAGTATTTCACAACATCCACTAAGATGACAAATTGTCTGTCAAGAATGATAAAAAAATTAATGGTTAAAAAATAATTCATTGCGATAATGAACATACAGCTGTATTGTTATTATTGTTCAGTTATCTAGAAGACTTTTTCGTGGTTTTCCTTTGCATTTAACGCCACATTTGATTTGTCTAAATTTTAATTTAATTTTAAATAATATATAGGTTACTACAAAAGCTTTTATAAACATGATTTTTCTCTGATATTTAAATTGCAAGTTACTTTGATTTCTGGGTCGTGTTAAAAGTTAAAAATATAAGAAAAGTATTTCACAACATCCACTAAGATGACAAATTGTCTGTCAAGAATGATAAAAAAATTAATGGTTAAAAAATAATTCATTGCGATAATGAACATACAGCTGTATTGTTATTATTGTTCAGTTATCTAGAAGACTTTTTCGTGGTTTTCCTTTGCATTTAACGCCACATTTGATTTGTCTAAATTTTAATTTAATTTTAAATAATATATAGGTTACTACAAAAGCTTTTATAAACATGATTTTTCTCTGATATTTAAATTGCAAGTTACTTTGATTTCTGGGTCGTGTTAAAAGTTAAAAATATAAGAAAAGTATTTCACAACATCCACTAAGATGACAAATTGTCTGTCAAGAATGATAAAAAAATTAATGGTTAAAAAATAATTCATTGCGATAATGAACATACAGCTGTATTGTTATTATTGTTCAGTTATCTAGAAGACTTTTTCGTGGTTTTCCTTTGCATTTAACGCCACATTTGATTTGTCTAAATTTTAATTTAATTTTAAATAATATATAGGTTACTACAAAAGCTTTTATAAACATGATTTTTCTCTGATATTTAAATTGCAAGTTACTTTGATTTCTGAATCGTGTTAAAAGTTAAAAATATAAGAAAAGTATTTCACAACATCCTCTAAGATGACAAATTGTCTGTCAAGAATGATAAAAAAATTAATGGTTAAAAAAATAATTCATTGCGATAATGAACATACAGCTGTATTGTTATTATTGTTCAGTTATCTAGAAGACTTTTTCGTGGTTTTCCTTTGCATTTAACGCCACATTTGATTTGACTAAATTTTATTTTAATTTTAAATAATATATAGGTTACTACAAAAGCTTTTATAAACATGATTTTTCTCTGATATTTAAATTGCAAGTTACTTTGATTTCTGAATCGTGTTAAAAGTTAAAAATATAAGAAAAGTATTTCACAACATCCACTAAGATGACAAATTGTCTGTCAAGAATGATAAAAAAATTAATAGTTAAAAAAATAATTCATTGCGATAATGAACATACAGCTGTATTGTTATTATTGTTCAGTTATCTAAAAGACTTTTTCGTGGTTTTCCTTTGCATTTAACGCAACTTTTGATTTGTCTAAATTTTAAATAATATATAGGTTACTACAAAAGCTTTTATAAACATGATTTTTCTCTGATATTTAAATTGCAAGTTACTTTGATTTCTGAATCGTGTTAAAAGTTAAAAATATAAGAAAAGTATTTCACAACATCCACTAAGATGACAAATTGTCTGTCAAGAATGATAAAAAAATTAATAGTTAAAAAAATAATTCATTGCGATAATGAACATACAGCTGTATTGTTATTATTGTTCAGTTATCTAAAAGACTTTTTCGTGGTTTTCCTTTGCATTTAACGCAACTTTTGATTTGTCTAAATTTTAAATAATATATAGGTTACTACAAAAGCTTTTATAAACATGATTTTTCTCTGATATTTAAATTGCAAGTTACTTTGATTTCTGAATCGTGTTAAAAGTTAAATATATAAGAAAAGTATTTCACAACATCCACTAAGATGACAAATTGTCTGTCAAGAATGATAAAAAAATTAATAGTTAAAAAAATAATTCATTGCGATAATGAACATACAGCTGTATTGTTATTATTGTTCAGTTATCTAAAAGACTTTTTCGTGGTTTTCCTTTGCATTTAACGCCACATTTGATTTGTCTAAATTTTAATTTAATTTTAAATAATATATAGGTTACTACAAAAGCTTTTATAAACATGATTTTTCTCTGATATTTAAATTGCAAGTTACTTTGATTTCTGAATCGTGTTAAAAGTTAAAAATATAAGAAAAGTATTTCACAACATCCTCTAAGATGACAAATTGTCTGTCAAGAATGATAAAAAAATTAATGGTTAAAAAAATAATTCATTGCGATAATGAACATACAGCTGTATTGTTATTATTGTTCAGTTATCTAGAAGACTTTTTCGTGGTTTTCCTTTGCATTTAACGCCACATTTGATTTGACTAAATTTTATTTTAATTTTAAATAATATATAGGTTACTACAAAAGCTTTTATAAACATGATTTTTCTCTGATATTTAAATTGCAAGTTACTTTGATTTCTGAATCGTGTTAAAAGTTAAAAATATAAGAAAAGTATTTCACAACATCCACTAAGATGACAAATTGTCTGTCAAGAATGATAAAAAAATTAATAGTTAAAAAAATAATTCATTGCGATAATGAACATACAGCTGTATTGTTATTATTGTTCAGTTATCTAAAAGACTTTTTCGTGGTTTTCCTTTGCATTTAACGCAACTTTTGATTTGTCTAAATTTTAAATAATATATAGGTTACTACAAAAGCTTTTATAAACATGATTTTTCTCTGATATTTAAATTGCAAGTTACTTTGATTTCTGAATCGTGTTAAAAGTTAAAAATATAAGAAAAGTATTTCACAACATCCACTAAGATGACAAATTGTCTGTCAAGAATGATAAAAAAATTAATAGTTAAAAAAATAATTCATTGCGATAATGAACATACAGCTGTATTGTTATTATTGTTCAGTTATCTAAAAGACTTTTTCGTGGTTTTCCTTTGCATTTAACGCAACTTTTGATTTGTCTAAATTTTAAATAATATATAGGTTACTACAAAAGCTTTTATAAACATGATTTTTCTCTGATATTTAAATTGCAAGTTACTTTGATTTCTGAATCGTGTTAAAAGTTAAATATATAAGAAAAGTATTTCACAACATCCACTAAGATGACAAATTGTCTGTCAAGAATGATAAAAAAATTAATAGTTAAAAAAATAATTCATTGCGATAATGAACATACAGCTGTATTGTTATTATTGTTCAGTTATCTAAAAGACTTTTTCGTGGTTTTCCTTTGCATTTAACGCCACATTTGATTTGTCTAAATTTTAATTTAATTTTAAATAATATATAGGTTACTACAAAAGCTTTTATAAACATGATTTTTCTCTGATATTTAAATTGCAAGTTACTTTGATTTCTGAATCGTGTTAAAAGTTAAAAATATAAGAAAAGTATTTCACAACATCCTCTAAGATGACAAATTGTCTGTCAAGAATGATAAAAAAATTAATGGTTAAAAAAATAATTCATTGCGATAATGAACATACAGCTGTATTGTTATTATTGTTCAGTTATCTAGAAGACTTTTTCGTGGTTTTCCTTTGCATTTAACGCCACATTTGATTTGACTAAATTTTATTTTAATTTTAAATAATATATAGGTTACTACAAAAGCTTTTATAAACATGATTTTTCTCTGATATTTAAATTGCAAGTTACTTTGATTTCTGAATCGTGTTAAAAGTTAAAAATATAAGAAAAGTATTTCACAACATCCACTAAGATGACAAATTGTCTGTCAAGAATGATAAAAAAATTAATAGTTAAAAAAATAATTCATTGCGATAATGAACACACAGCTGTATTGTTATTATTGTTCAGTTATCTAAAAGACTTTTTCGTGGTTTTCCTTTGCATTTAACGCAACTTTTGATTTGTCTAAATTTTAAATAATATATAGGTTACTACAAAAGCTTTTATAAACATGATTTTTCTCTGATATTTAAATTGCAAGTTACTTTGATTTCTGAATCGTGTTAAAAGTTAAAAATATAAGAAAAGTATTTCACAACATCCACTAAGATGACAAATTGTCTGTCAAGAATGATAAAAAAATTAATAGTTAAAAAAATAATTCATTGCGATAATGAACATACAGCTGTATTGTTATTATTGTTCAGTTATCTAAAAGACTTTTTCGTGGTTTTCCTTTGCATTTAACGCAACTTTTGATTTGTCTAAATTTTAAATAATATATAGGTTACTACAAAAGCTTTTATAAACATGATTTTTCTCTGATATTTAAATTGCAAGTTACTTTGATTTCTGAATCGTGTTAAAAGTTAAATATATAAGAAAAGTATTTCACAACATCCACTAAGATGACAAATTGTCTGTCAAGAATGATAAAAAAATTAATAGTTAAAAAAATAATTCATTGCGATAATGAACATACAGCTGTATTGTTATTATTGTTCAGTTATCTAAAAGACTTTTTCGTGGTTTTCCTTTGCATTTAACGCCACATTTGATTTGTCTAAATTTTAATTTAATTTTAAATAATATATAGGTTACTACAAAAGCTTTTATAAACATGATTTTTCTCTGATATTTAAATTGCAAGTTACTTTGATTTCTGGGTCGTGTTAAAAGTTAAAAATATAAGAAAAGTATTTCACAACATCCACTAAGATGACAAATTGTCTGTCAAGAATGATAAAAAAATTAATGGTTAAAAAATAATTCATTGCGATAATGAACATACAGCTGTATTGTTATTATTGTTCAGTTATCTAGAAGACTTTTTCGTGGTTTTCCTTTGCATTTAACGCCACATTTGATTTGTCTAAATTTTAATTTAATTTTAAATAATATATAGGTTACTACAAAAGCTTTTATAAACATGATTTTTCTCTGATATTTAAATTGCAAGTTACTTTGATTTCTGGGTCGTGTTAAAAGTTAAAAATATAAGAAAAGTATTTCACAACATCCACTAAGATGACAAATTGTCTGTCAAGAATGATAAAAAAATTAATGGTTAAAAAATAATTCATTGCGATAATGAACATACAGCTGTATTGTTATTATTGTTCAGTTATCTAGAAGACTTTTTCGTGGTTTTCCTTTGCATTTAACGCCACATTTGATTTGTCTAAATTTTAATTTAATTTTAAATAATATATAGGTTACTACAAAAGCTTTTATAAACATGATTTTTCTCTGATATTTAAATTGCAAGTTACTTTGATTTCTGGGTCGTGTTAAAAGTTAAAAATATAAGAAAAGTATTTCACAACATCCACTAAGATGACAAATTGTCTGTCAAGAATGATAAAAAAATTAATGGTTAAAAAATAATTCATTGCGATAATGAACATACAGCTGTATTGTTATTATTGTTCAGTTATCTAGAAGACTTTTTCGTGGTTTTCCTTTGCATTTAACGCCACATTTGATTTGTCTAAATTTTAATTTAATTTTAAATAATATATAGGTTACTACAAAAGCTTTTATAAACATGATTTTTCTCTGATATTTAAATTGCAAGTTACTTTGATTTCTGGGTCGTGTTAAAAGTTAAAAATATAAGAAAAGTATTTCACAACATCCACTAAGATGACAAATTGTCTGTCAAGAATGATAAAAAAATTAATGGTTAAAAAATAATTCATTGCGATAATGAACATACAGCTGTATTGTTATTATTGTTCAGTTATCTAGAAGACTTTTTCGTGGTTTTCCTTTGCATTTAACGCCACATTTGATTTGTCTAAATTTTAATTTAATTTTAAATAATATATAGGTTACTACAAAAGCTTTTATAAACATGATTTTTCTCTGATATTTAAATTGCAAGTTACTTTGATTTCTGAATCGTGTTAAAAGTTAAAAATATAAGAAAAGTATTTCACAACATCCTCTAAGATGACAAATTGTCTGTCAAGAATGATAAAAAAATTAATGGTTAAAAAAATAATTCATTGCGATAATGAACATACAGCTGTATTGTTATTATTGTTCAGTTATCTAGAAGACTTTTTCGTGGTTTTCCTTTGCATTTAACGCCACATTTGATTTGACTAAATTTTATTTTAATTTTAAATAATATATAGGTTACTACAAAAGCTTTTATAAACATGATTTTTCTCTGATATTTAAATTGCAAGTTACTTTGATTTCTGAATCGTGTTAAAAGTTAAAAATATAAGAAAAGTATTTCACAACATCCACTAAGATGACAAATTGTCTGTCAAGAATGATAAAAAAATTAATAGTTAAAAAAATAATTCATTGCGATAATGAACATACAGCTGTATTGTTATTATTGTTCAGTTATCTAAAAGACTTTTTCGTGGTTTTCCTTTGCATTTAACGCAACTTTTGATTTGTCTAAATTTTAAATAATATATAGGTTACTACAAAAGCTTTTATAAACATGATTTTTCTCTGATATTTAAATTGCAAGTTACTTTGATTTCTGAATCGTGTTAAAAGTTAAAAATATAAGAAAAGTATTTCACAACATCCACTAAGATGACAAATTGTCTGTCAAGAATGATAAAAAAATTAATAGTTAAAAAAATAATTCATTGCGATAATGAACATACAGCTGTATTGTTATTATTGTTCAGTTATCTAAAAGACTTTTTCGTGGTTTTCCTTTGCATTTAACGCAACTTTTGATTTGTCTAAATTTTAAATAATATATAGGTTACTACAAAAGCTTTTATAAACATGATTTTTCTCTGATATTTAAATTGCAAGTTACTTTGATTTCTGAATCGTGTTAAAAGTTAAATATATAAGAAAAGTATTTCACAACATCCACTAAGATGACAAATTGTCTGTCAAGAATGATAAAAAAATTAATAGTTAAAAAAATAATTCATTGCGATAATGAACATACAGCTGTATTGTTATTATTGTTCAGTTATCTAAAAGACTTTTTCGTGGTTTTCCTTTGCATTTAACGCCACATTTGATTTGTCTAAATTTTAATTTAATTTTAAATAATATATAGGTTACTACAAAAGCTTTTATAAACATGATTTTTCTCTGATATTTAAATTGCAAGTTACTTTGATTTCTGAATCGTGTTAAAAGTTAAAAATATAAGAAAAGTATTTCACAACATCCTCTAAGATGACAAATTGTCTGTCAAGAATGATAAAAAAATTAATGGTTAAAAAAATAATTCATTGCGATAATGAACATACAGCTGTATTGTTATTATTGTTCAGTTATCTAGAAGACTTTTTCGTGGTTTTCCTTTGCATTTAACGCCACATTTGATTTGACTAAATTTTATTTTAATTTTAAATAAT
Source organism: Parasteatoda tepidariorum (assembly GCF_982258835.1). NCBI lineage: Eukaryota > Metazoa > Arthropoda > Arachnida > Araneae > Theridiidae > Parasteatoda > Parasteatoda tepidariorum. Next base: position 66,954,156 of record NC_141756.1, on the reverse strand, counting down.
ATATAGGTTACTACAAAAGCTTTTATAAACATGATTTTTCTCTGATATTTAAATTGCAAGTTACTTTGATTTCTGGGTCGTGTTAAAAGTTAAAAATATAAGAAAAGTATTTCACAACATCCACTAAGATGACAAATTGTCTGTCAAGAATGATAAAAAAATTAATGGTTAAAAAATAATTCATTGCGATAATGAACATACAGCTGTATTGTTATTATTGTTCAGTTATCTAGAAGACTTTTTCGTGGTTTTCCTTTGCATTTAACGCCACATTTGATTTGTCTAAATTTTAATTTAATTTTAAATAATATATAGGTTACTACAAAAGCTTTTATAAACATGATTTTTCTCTGATATTTAAATTGCAAGTTACTTTGATTTCTGAATCGTGTTAAAAGTTAAAAATATAAGAAAAGTATTTCACAACATCCACTAAGATGACAAATTGTCTGTCAAGAATGATAAAAAAATTAATAGTTAAAAAAATAATTCATTGCGATAATGAACATACAGCTGTATTGTTATTATTGTTCAGTTATCTAAAAGACTTTTTCGTGGTTTTCCTTTGCATTTAACGCAACTTTTGATTTGTCTAAATTTTAAATAATATATAGGTTACTACAAAAGCTTTTATAAACATGATTTTTCTCTGATATTTAAATTGCAAGTTACTTTGATTTCTGAATCGTGTTAAAAGTTAAAAATATAAGAAAAGTATTTCACAACATCCACTAAGATGACAAATTGTCTGTCAAGAATGATAAAAAAATTAATAGTTAAAAAAATAATTCATTGCGATAATGAACATACAGCTGTATTGTTATTATTGTTCAGTTATCTAAAAGACTTTTTCGTGGTTTTCCTTTGCATTTAACGCAACTTTTGATTTGTCTAAATTTTAAATAATATATAGGTTACTACAAAAGCTTTTATAAACATGATTTTTCTCTGATATTTAAATTGCAAGTTACTTTGATTTCTGAATCGTGTTAAAAGTTAAATATATAAGAAAAGTATTTCACAACATCCACTAAGATGACAAATTGTCTGTCAAGAATGATAAAAAAATTAATAGTTAAAAAAATAATTCATTGCGATAATGAACATACAGCTGTATTGTTATTATTGTTCAGTTATCTAAAAGACTTTTTCGTGGTTTTCCTTTGCATTTAACGCCACATTTGATTTGTCTAAATTTTAATTTAATTTTAAATAATATATAGGTTACTACAAAAGCTTTTATAAACATGATTTTTCTCTGATATTTAAATTGCAAGTTACTTTGATTTCTGGGTCGTGTTAAAAGTTAAAAATATAAGAAAAGTATTTCACAACATCCACTAAGATGACAAATTGTCTGTCAAGAATGATAAAAAAATTAATGGTTAAAAAATAATTCATTGCGATAATGAACATACAGCTGTATTGTTATTATTGTTCAGTTATCTAGAAGACTTTTTCGTGGTTTTCCTTTGCATTTAACGCCACATTTGATTTGTCTAAATTTTAATTTAATTTTAAATAATATATAGGTTACTACAAAAGCTTTTATAAACATGATTTTTCTCTGATATTTAAATTGCAAGTTACTTTGATTTCTGGGTCGTGTTAAAAGTTAAAAATATAAGAAAAGTATTTCACAACATCCACTAAGATGACAAATTGTCTGTCAAGAATGATAAAAAAATTAATGGTTAAAAAATAATTCATTGCGATAATGAACATACAGCTGTATTGTTATTATTGTTCAGTTATCTAGAAGACTTTTTCGTGGTTTTCCTTTGCATTTAACGCCACATTTGATTTGTCTAAATTTTAATTTAATTTTAAATAATATATAGGTTACTACAAAAGCTTTTATAAACATGATTTTTCTCTGATATTTAAATTGCAAGTTACTTTGATTTCTGGGTCGTGTTAAAAGTTAAAAATATAAGAAAAGTATTTCACAACATCCACTAAGATGACAAATTGTCTGTCAAGAATGATAAAAAAATTAATGGTTAAAAAATAATTCATTGCGATAATGAACATACAGCTGTATTGTTATTATTGTTCAGTTATCTAGAAGACTTTTTCGTGGTTTTCCTTTGCATTTAACGCCACATTTGATTTGTCTAAATTTTAATTTAATTTTAAATAATATATAGGTTACTACAAAAGCTTTTATAAACATGATTTTTCTCTGATATTTAAATTGCAAGTTACTTTGATTTCTGGGTCGTGTTAAAAGTTAAAAATATAAGAAAAGTATTTCACAACATCCACTAAGATGACAAATTGTCTGTCAAGAATGATAAAAAAATTAATGGTTAAAAAATAATTCATTGCGATAATGAACATACAGCTGTATTGTTATTATTGTTCAGTTATCTAGAAGACTTTTTCGTGGTTTTCCTTTGCATTTAACGCCACATTTGATTTGTCTAAATTTTAATTTAATTTTAAATAATATATAGGTTACTACAAAAGCTTTTATAAACATGATTTTTCTCTGATATTTAAATTGCAAGTTACTTTGATTTCTGAATCGTGTTAAAAGTTAAAAATATAAGAAAAGTATTTCACAACATCCTCTAAGATGACAAATTGTCTGTCAAGAATGATAAAAAAATTAATGGTTAAAAAAATAATTCATTGCGATAATGAACATACAGCTGTATTGTTATTATTGTTCAGTTATCTAGAAGACTTTTTCGTGGTTTTCCTTTGCATTTAACGCCACATTTGATTTGACTAAATTTTATTTTAATTTTAAATAATATATAGGTTACTACAAAAGCTTTTATAAACATGATTTTTCTCTGATATTTAAATTGCAAGTTACTTTGATTTCTGAATCGTGTTAAAAGTTAAAAATATAAGAAAAGTATTTCACAACATCCACTAAGATGACAAATTGTCTGTCAAGAATGATAAAAAAATTAATAGTTAAAAAAATAATTCATTGCGATAATGAACATACAGCTGTATTGTTATTATTGTTCAGTTATCTAAAAGACTTTTTCGTGGTTTTCCTTTGCATTTAACGCAACTTTTGATTTGTCTAAATTTTAAATAATATATAGGTTACTACAAAAGCTTTTATAAACATGATTTTTCTCTGATATTTAAATTGCAAGTTACTTTGATTTCTGAATCGTGTTAAAAGTTAAAAATATAAGAAAAGTATTTCACAACATCCACTAAGATGACAAATTGTCTGTCAAGAATGATAAAAAAATTAATAGTTAAAAAAATAATTCATTGCGATAATGAACATACAGCTGTATTGTTATTATTGTTCAGTTATCTAAAAGACTTTTTCGTGGTTTTCCTTTGCATTTAACGCAACTTTTGATTTGTCTAAATTTTAAATAATATATAGCTTACTACAAAAGCTTTTATAAACATGATTTTTCTCTGATATTTAAATTGCAAGTTACTTTGATTTCTGAATCGTGTTAAAAGTTAAATATATAAGAAAAGTATTTCACAACATCCACTAAGATGACAAATTGTCTGTCAAGAATGATAAAAAAATTAATAGTTAAAAAAATAATTCATTGCGATAATGAACATACAGCTGTATTGTTATTATTGTTCAGTTATCTAAAAGACTTTTTCGTGGTTTTCCTTTGCATTTAACGCCACATTTGATTTGTCTAAATTTTAATTTAATTTTAAATAATATATAGGTTACTACAAAAGCTTTTATAAACATGATTTTTCTCTGATATTTAAATTGCAAGTTACTTTGATTTCTGAATCGTGTTAAAAGTTAAAAATATAAGAAAAGTATTTCACAACATCCACTAAGATGACAAATTGTCTGTCAAGAATGATAAAAAAATTAATGGTTAAAAAAATAATTCATTGCGATAATGAACATACAGCTGTATTGTTATTATTGTTCAGTTATCTAGAAGACTTTTTCGTGGTTTTCCTTTGCATTTAACGCCACATTTGATTTGTCTAAATTTTAATTTAATTTTAAATAATATATAGGTTACTACAAAAGCTTTTATAAACATGATTTTTCTCTGATATTTAAATTGCAAGTTACTTTGATTTCTGAATCGTGTTAAAAGTTAAAAATATAAGAAGAGTATTTCACAACATCCACTAAGATGACAAATTGTCTGTCAAGAATGATAAAAAAATTAATAGTTAAAAAAATAATTCATTGCGATAATGAACATACAGTTGTATTGTTATTATTGTTCAGTTATCTAAAAGACTTTTTCGTGGTTTTCCTTCGCATTTAACGCAACTTTTGATTTGTCTAAATTTTAAATAATATATAGGATACTACAAATGCTTTTATAAACATGATTTTTCTCTGATATTTAAATTGCAAGTTACTTTGATTTCTGGGTCGTGTTAAAAGTTAAAAATATAAGAAAAGTATTTCACAACATCCACTAAGATGACAAATTGTCTGTCAAGAATGATAAAAAAATTAATGGTTAAAAAATAATTCATTGCGATAATGAACATACAGCTGTGTTGTTATTATTGTTCAGTTATCTAAAAGACTTTTTCGTGGTTTTCCTTTGCATTTAACGCCACATTTGATTGTCTAAATTTTAATTTAATTTTAAATAATATATAGGTTACTACAAAAGCTTTTATAAACATGATTTTTCTCTGATATTTAAATTGCAAGTTACTTTGATTTCTGAATCGTGTTAAAAGTTAAAAATATAAGAAAAGTATTTCACAACATCCACTAAGATGACAAATTGTCTGTCAAGAATGATAAAAAAATTAATGGTTAAAAAAATAATTCATTGCGATAATGAACATACAGCTGTATTGTTATTATTGTTCAGTTATCTAGAAGACTTTTTCGTGGTTTTCCTTTGCATTTAACGCCACATTTGATTTGTCTAAATTTTAATTTAATTTTAAATAATATATAGGTTACTACAAAAGCTTTTATAAACATGATTTTTCTCTGATATTTAAATTGCAAGTTACTTTGATTTCTGAATCGTGTTAAAAGTTAAAAATATAAGAAGAGTATTTCACAACATCCACTAAGATGACAAATTGTCTGTCAAGAATGATAAAAAAATTAATAGTTAAAAAAATAATTCATTGCGATAATGAACATACAGTTGTATTGTTATTATTGTTCAGTTATCTAAAAGACTTTTTCGTGGTTTTCCTTTGCATTTAACGCAACTTTTGATTTGTCTAAATTTTAAATAATATATAGGATACTACAAAAGCTTTTATAAACATGATTTTTCTCTGATATTTAAATTGCAAGTTACTTTGATTTCTGGGTCGTGTTAAAAGTTAAAAATATAAGAAAAGTATTTCACAACATCCACTAAGATGACAAATTGTCTGTCAAGAATGATAAAAAAATTAATGGTTAAAAGAATAATTCATTGCGATAATGAACATACAGCTGTATTGTCATTATTGTTCAGTTATCTAGAAGACTTTTCGTGGTTTTCCTTTGCATTTAACGCCACATTTGATTTGTCTAAATTTTAATTTAATTTTAAATAATATATAGGTTACCACAAAAGCTTTTATAAACATTATTTTACTCTAATATTTAAATTGCACGTTACTTTGATTTTTGGAATGAGTTTAAAATTACAAAAAATATGAAGAGCATCTCGCTATATTCACCGAAATAATTGACCGTCTGTCAAAGACGCTAAAAAAATGATTTATTATATAAAAATATTCATTACGATTACTGAGCATTTCGCTGGAACTCCTTAAGCGTCAAGCAATCTGAATGATCTTTTCGTGGTTTCCATTTACGCGTAACGGAAAATATGATTGTTTTATTAAAAAAGCATTCATGAAGGCAGCAATGTTTAAATATTTACATAAATTATGAGTTATTCAATCTTTATTCCTTGTTAAATCAAAACAAAATGAAGAGCATTTGATTGTGGGCAATTAAATACACACACACACACACGCACGCACGCACGCACGCACACACGCACGCACGCACGCACGCACATATATATTATAATAATAATTTGAATAATTATTTGTGCAAAGGCATTAATAAGGATCGGAAATTAATAGATAGTACAATCGAATTCATAATAAATGCTACAAATAATTATTTTTGATTCTCATCGGAAAATTTAACAAATTTACGATTACGAAAATTTAACAAAATTAATTATGGCTTATATTTTGTTAAAAAAAAAATGTCATTAATGTGCATTTTTAATTCTAACGATTTTAAAACAATAATAGTAAACTTATAAAATTCAAAGGATTTTAGTTTTGAACTCGTTCTGTTAAATCATATTTTTAAATATAAAAAAAAGCTAATATAAGCATCTATACTTCAGTTATAATAGAACCAGACTCTCCAAACTAATAACTATGGTTGAATAAGCAAATATCCTTCCTTCGATTTTAATTAACCTAAGTTCTGTAAACCGAAACTAAACAAAACCGAAACTATAGTATATAATTGCTCGTAATCTGAATGATCTCTGCTTTTAAAGCTTCAATAAACTAACAAATAAATTATGAGCAATGAATAGACATCTTTAAACAATATACAAAATAATATACTGGTTTACGGAAATGAAAAAATTTTAGAATTTAAATTAAATTGCTTTTTAATGATCAACATCGATTACGCGCAATGCTAAGGTACGGCGGGGATGTTAGAAAATAATCACTGGAACGACGCGAACGCCACTTTTTGTGCGTAAAACCGGTCTGTCAAAAGCGTGTTGCTTTTCTGAACCCCCCCGGGGAAAGTTAAATGTCCTTATCCCCTATATTAGTCCCTGCATTCACATACTAACACCATTCTTCATTCACCTTTCTTGAAACGTCGAAACCATTCCCTACATGATTTATCAGTAGGAGCATTGTCACCATAAACTTCTACAAGCATTCGATGCCCTTCATCTGCACTCTTCTTCCAATTAAAGCAGAAACATAAAACCTCCCTCAAATGTTGCTTAGTTACCACAAAATTTGACATATTCAACAAAGTAAAAAACAGGGTTTTTGTATGAAACTCAAAGCGATATAAACTGTATATTATTGACATATGTCTAACCTCTCTGAAACCACCGAAACCAGCTGTCACTATGAAACATTCATAACAGTCAGAGCCATCTTTTGAAAACGGACCGAACTAATTTGTACTCCCAATAATTTATTTTATGATTAATGTATTTTTTACAATTTACATCGATAAAACTTTAAGGTTTAACAAACAAGTTTATTAAATTTAAATAAACTGTTGAAATTAATGTTTTTTTAAAAATTCACATGAATACACAAAAGTCTATTTATAAAAATTGAAAATGGACAGCAAAAAAAAATTTATAGGGGAGAGTCGGGTAGCCCCGCCCACTTAAGGAGTATTGCTTATATTTCTGTAAAATATTGAGTAATAATCAATATTTTTGTATGTTTCTATTGCTTTATCATCTATTTAAACAATGTAAAAAGAATAAACCAAAAAAAGAGTAGTTTAACTTAAAAAAATAGAAATTTAAAAAAATTTGACTACTGTATTTAACATATTTTCAAAACTATTGTTTACCATGTTACCAGCTGCATAAATGCTTGAAACTTTGAAAATAATCTTTTTTTAATATAGCAATAAATGTCCGATGGCTCATTGACTTGAAAAAATATTCTATACATATGAAATTGACAGTGGACTACATGATTTTTTTTTTTTTTTTTATATTTTACGGACCTTTTTTAGAACCCCGCTAAAAATTATGATTCTGTTTTATATTAATACTTTTGAACTAAGTCTTTGAATCAAATATTTTATAGTTTATTTAATAATAAAAAAGCTCGGTACCAATATGCATTGAACATATCTAACGGAATGATTTGAAGAAAAAATAATATGAGCCCTATAAAGTCTTAATTTTATGCTTCAATTGCATACTAATACTGTTGGATTTGTCTTAGAAAAAAAAGATTTTTACACATTAGAACGTGCACAATACTTATTAGAGTTCCTAGCTAATGATAGTATTGTTAGAATATATTACTTTTACAGAATTATCACTGGTCAATTAATGTGACCTAAAAATTACAAAATGATCATTTATTTTAATGTTTTAATCCAACTGAGACTTTTGTTACAGTAAATTGACTTTACATAACTTACTGATCCTTATCAATTATTTTCTCTATTGTTTTAAATTGAGTGACAAACCAATTCTTAAATAATTACACCGTTTTTAACTCTATATGCTGACGAAGAATTTGTGTTAATTATTAAAGCTATGCGGAAGTTTGAACAACTTTCGAAATCCCTTATGAATGAAAACAACAGCTATTAATGCATGTACTAATAAATAAAAACAATTATAAAACATTGTCAATCTTAATTTTTGTTTTTCTTTATGAAGAAAGTTAGGAAGATTGTAAGTTCGAGAAGCTGCGTTACAAAATTTCGTCATTTTAACACCTCTCATAATTCGATTACGCATTATTTTTTAAATATCTTAATTTATACAAATTTTCAGGAGATACTATTGCTTAGATTTTTAACCATTTAAGGCCGCTGTAAATATACTTAACCTTAATTTTAAAAGTCTTTAATAAACTATTTAACCAAAAGTCCATAGCCATTACCAAAAGTCCATGATAAACTTTTCTTTTTTTTTTCAGTTTCCTTTCGTTTCATCTCTAATGAAATACGTTTATATTAAATTGCTGACCATAAACCAGTTTTATAAAACTTGTAAAAAGTTATAATATATATAATTACTTTTGCAGTATTTATAAAACTTATTTTATAAATAAATAATAAAGGGAAGTCAGTAAGTTTCTTGCTTTTTATAATACCTAATGGGCCGAAAGAAACATACTAACCAACAAAAAAATGGCGTTTAAAATTTTAATTAATATTTTCTAATAAGCTAAATGAGTTTTTTTCTTACACCAATTCCAGAAATATTTTAATTTACCTTTTCTAGAAATAAATGGTCCATTATAGGTTGTAAAAAGTAATAATATATATAATTACTTTGGCAGTATTTATAAAACTTATTTTATAAATTGAATAAAAAATGGAAGTCAGTAAGTTTCTTACTTTTTTATAATACCTAATGGGTCGAAAGAAACATACTTACCAAGAAAAAAATGGCGCTTAAAATTTAAATTAATATTTGCTAATAAGATAAATGAATTTTTTTATTATACCAATTCCAGAAATATTTTAATTTACATTTACTAGAAATAAATGGTCCGTTATAGGGTTAACAAGTGAGGTACAGTAAACCTGGCTTACTTTGATCCTGAAAAACACATTTTATTTATTTATTTTTGGTTGTTGCAGTTTTGTTCTTATGTTGTTGCATTGGCTGTACAGGTAAACGCAGCATAAAATACAAGATTTTTAACTGTATAATCTTTTAACTGCCCTTTACTAGAAAAGTAAAAATTAAAATAAGCATGAAAATAATATTAATAATTTTGAGACTAATATCACATCAAGTTGCATTCCATATGTAATTTTTTTTCCTAATTACATAGCATAAAACTTAAGTTTTCGAGGCTATTTTAACCCAGGCCTACATTGTGGCTACGTAGTTCTCCAACTCATATACTTAAAAACTTTGAATGAGCCTATAATATTAAAAGAGACAATAACTTTTATGCTTAAATATTTTTTAAGATTGCATCCCTTGCTAAAGTATTGTAATTTATGTCTATATTATTCAGCTGCATTCCTTATAAGCACATTTGTATTATTCTGATGTATTTCAGTAATTTCCATTTTATTTCAATCACTTTTTGAGAATAACACCACATCAGGGAGTGAATATTTTTGCACTGGCCCCATGCCCAATGTATTTTAGATGCAAAAGGTCTTTGTCAAAGCAGTTCACAAAATTTTAAGTCATCCATTTTTTTTTTATTAATGATTATTTAATATTAAAATAAATATATTCCATATTTACTAAAAACACACATTTGTGGCAATTCTTAATCTGAAAAGTATAAATATAATTACTATTCTAAATTTCATGAAAATTTTTCAATAAAAATTTTCTCATGGTTGAACAATGATATATGACAGAAATTTTCATCTGTTTTGCTTTATCTGTCTCATAGAACACTACAAAAGTTTCTTAAATCATGTGTACCTACTACGATGCAATCTCAAAGATTGCAATTACAGTAACGCCCTTAAAATTTGTTCACAGACACCAATATTGTTTAGTTTAATGATGATGTACGAATTAAAAGTAATTTGATATGATGAAGGTGTCATAAAATGCAATTGGCAAAGATGGCTTGAACCTCGTGAAAAATCTCACATTACTAACTCAATGGGAGCACACCAAAACGACTTCATTCTATTGAAAGAGACTTTTAAAGATTACCCATAAGAGAAAATGGAAAAACCTCACTGTGGATAGGACCAGGATAAAAAATTTTAAAAAATATATTTATAAAACTCTTATAATATTATGATTAAAATTTACCTCATAATTATGTAAAATCAGTTATCAAACTATTTTTCTTCTTAAAGGAAACTCAAATTAATAGAGATACAAAGTTTAAATACATGTTGAGGAAGGCAGTCTTCAGGAGAAAATAAGGGATCATGAATGAACAAATCAATGGCTATTGGAAAGTTGGGAAAATATAAGTGATTACAAGCAACCAAGCACTTGTAATTGTTAGGATAATGTAATTACTGATTACAATTATAATATTTATCCTAAGGAATAATTTAAAATTAGTATAATAATTTAGTTGTAATTAAAACCAATATTGAATTCCAATTATAAGTAATGAAGCAATAATTAACGATTGTAATTAATAGTGATAAACAATCACAAGCAATTCTGATTCCATTTAACCATGATTACAATTGCTATTTTAATTTTAAGTAATCACATTACATCCAATATTGATTTCAAAGTTTACTCGAATTACATTTTACCTTCCATACTATACACAGCAAAGTTGGGCACTGATTACAAAATTCCATTGCAACTTTGATTACAGGTAATAACTAATAGTACTCAATGACTCATAAACTAGACGACACAAACATTTCTAATTAGCTAATTCTATTGAAAAAGTTATTACAATTAATCATGATCAATGATTACAATTACAAGAAATCATGATTGCTGTAACCCTAACCAACAATTAAAATAACCCTAGTTATTTGCCATTTTGCTTATTTAAATTACTAATACTTTTGTCGGAAACATTTACTCCGATAAAAACTGTATTTTTGCTATCGTATAAAAAATACAAATGAAAATATTTTTAATATAGAAATGACAATTAATCAATGCAATTGTATGATCATATAGTTTGATGTTATCGCTGATCTTGACAACTTGTCAACAAGATTAAAAATTATAATTTGAAATCATAACAAGTAATTTATTAAAAGCATTCTTTCTTAACTTAGGCACATTTCATTTAGTCAAACAAAAACGATACGGAACAAAATCAAAAGAAAAATGTTTTTAAAAAAAGAATTTATATTAATTATACAAATAAATGTTTTTTTAGTTATGTATGTAGATGAGATTTTTAAGCTAAAATATAAAATTTGAAGTAAACTAATGAACAGTTTCCAAGATATTAAATTTTTAGATTAAGCTTTTTTATCTCCTGAACTAATAAACTGATTTACTTTCAATTTTGCATTACAAAAATTCACTTAGATAAACTTGTTTATAATGTAATTATCACTGCATTTTATACAATTTTTCAGCTAAAATTTTCTTTTATTTCATTTACTAGCATCCCAGCTCATTCAATATTAATAATTGATGATAGAACATTTTAAATGACATGTTTAATAGATTTTATCCCTCATACAAATTTGTATCTACATTAATGACAAACACTGTTATACCGAATCAAACATTGTAATTCTGTGTATTTTGTTATTTTTACACTTATTTTATCATTATACAACAAACAAAATTGGTTGTCTCCGTCGATCTATACATAAAAAAAATAACTAAAATTCTCCAAAGTAAGCTGTCATGTAAAATGGTTCCCTAAAATTAAAAGAAACGGAATTTACTAATATAAGAAATTTCAGACTTGGAAGATAAGAATAAAACTCATAAGAAGAGAAGCAACAAAAAAAAAGCATATTGCAAAAAAAAAATTAAACCCAAAACTGTTGAAATTTACATTCACGTACCTAACTGCCTTCATAAATAAAAAGGAGTAATGGTATATAGACTTATATAATCAATAAAATGTGATGAAGAGATAAAGGCATTATTGGGGCAGGTTAAGAGTATTATTTATCTTAATTTTTCCCACAGAAGAACCTAAATTTCAAAACGAGGAGACATAACTGAACTTTATGCTTGGCCCTTACTGGACGAAAGTTTTAATTAACTAAAAACTGTTTTTCGATTTAAAAGCCTTCGTTTATCCTTCCATTTGAAATAAATAAAATTTATTAAAGTATCTAGTGAATGTCCTTATTGAATCTTTTGAATTACACTACTAGAAAATTTACGGTCGTGATTTCTCAAAAAGCAGGCTTCAGAAAAATCCTGCTGTTTAAAAGTAAATAAACATTAGAATTCCATAAAAAAACAATTGCAAACCCTATGCATAAACTACCAATTCCTCAGAAAAGTAAACATGGAATAATAATTTAGCTTTATAGTTTACAGAAGGAACCTGACATTACAAAACCCAAGCAACTTCATCTTTTTACAGAACAACTAAATAAGTAAATGCCTTTTCTATATTTAAACTGTCTTGCATTTTACAGATATGCAATAATACCAATGGCAGAATTCTGAATGCTATGTAATGCTACTAAGCAAGAAGCACAATGTCATATTTGCACTTAGTTTTAAGATTCAAGGAAATTTCTAACTCAACTCCAAGTGAATTGCTCTCTGAAGTCTACAATTACGAGTAAAGAAGACCACACAGCACCCTTTAAGCAGTTACATGCAATCACTGCTTATAAGTTGGACGCAAAAAAACATGAAACAGAAAAGTAAGACTAAGTTTTAGGCTTATGATTGCCACACAAATTAAAAAATCATTCACAGTTTAACTCTTTCATATCAGGGGTCTGTCTAGGTTTTTCTGAGAGGTACCTATTTTGTGAAAATTTAGACATAATTTGTGAAAAATTAAAAATTATATTAAAAATCAACACAAAAATATGGATTTATCGTTTCTTAAGGGATACAAAAATAAAATTTTAAGAGAAAGTATTTTGTGAAACGACCGTTTTTCCTAAAATTGAATTTGTGAAACTACCGTTTTTCCTAAAGTTGAATTTGTGAAGGTACCGCTAAACGGTAGTAAATTCAGCCTGGACAGACCCCTGCATATTAATTCAATAATCAGTAGCTGATACACAAAAATCTCAAACTAGGTAATCAGTAATGTAGACACAATCTATTATTGCTGATAAAATGCTTCTTTTTTTCTTAATGTATTTAATTTTCATAGAAAACTCTAAAAAACAAAACATTTCTTCAGAGATTAAAAAGAAAACAATAAATGCCTTTTTATTGCTTACATCTTCACAACAACAAGAATGTAAGTATTACACAGTACAGTTTTAAGTACTATAAAAATTTATTTCATATATAGAATTACAAAATCTATATATGTAAACTACATAACATGTACTATAACAATATATTTTCTCTGACAGTAAAAACAGTGTTAATAACCAAAATTTTTATTTCTCATTAGGACCATCTCTTACAGTCCAGGGAAGATAACTTCCAGGAATATACTGCAATATTTTTGCACTTAAGCTCTGATGATGTTTATTAACATAAGGAGATAAAAATTATTAAAAAAAAACCTTCTTTACATCACATTTGATAATTTTATTTCTCAATAGGACCACCTCTTTCAGTCCAGTCAAGAAAACTTCCAGAATATACAGCAATATTTTTGTACCCAAGCTCTTTTAATGTAGTATAAGCTGTATTGGTTCTTTTACCGGATTTGCAAGTAAGCACGAAATTGGTGGTGGAGCTTGGTTTCGTAACGCCATACTTCGTTTGAAATGCAGAATCATTCATTTTAAAAGCTTCCATAATTTGTCCCAAAGGAATATTAACCGAATTGGGGATCTTACCTTCTTCTTTAAGTTCGACAGGTTCACGAACATCAACTAGTAACAACTGTTTTTTCAGCACTTTTTCTTTCACAAAATCAAACTGAACTATAGGAATTGATTTTACATCACAAAAATTTCTTGGTAGAAAGGTAGAATACTTCACAGTTTGTCGTGAGAGCGATTTGACAAATCTGAACATTGCAACAAGTAAGTAAAATCACAGTAACTTGATAATTATTAGAATGATTATTGATTGTGATTGGATACTTAAGTGAATTGGCTAATTAAGCGAATTGAAGCTAAAAATTTTCGAAGTAGTAATTAAAAGCTGAGATAAAAAATAATTTTAAAAAAATTGTTAACATCACATTTGATAAATGATTAACTTTACGCTTGGATTTAAACTGCATGATGTAAACTTCTGAAAACATAATATGATGTAAACTTCTGAAACATTGGCCATTACGAATCACCGAGTAAAATTAATAAATAAAATATAAAAAGTTTCTGATTCATTTAAATCAAAGCTTTTTTGTTTTTAATTAAGAAAATAATATTTATATGAAAAACTTGTCGCCTCTTTTTTCATTAAATTTTTTTATTTGAATCATAACCATAACTGTAAACAGCGTTTGCACGTTTGTTTATTTGTGTTTTTTGTGTATATGCGTATATGAGAATTTTCGAGTTTTGAAAAACATATTCCTTTCCTTTGCTATAAGATTGAAAATGAAATTTTCTGACGAATTTTTATTTAAAAATGTTACTTTGAAAAAATTCCGTCAATTCCCTGCTATTTCTATTAAAGAAAGTCTTTTGATTAACGATGGAAGCAATTCAATTGTAAAAGTATGTCTTTACTTTGATGTTTACAATTACCTTTCTGTATGAAATTGTTGTTGCACCTCACTTACATTTGTATTTAAAAGTATCTTAAATTGCTCATTATTTTATTTCTCATTTAATTATATGTTTCTTTATTATTTTGATTGTTATTTTCTAAGAATATTTTGTTTCTCTTTTACTTTACTTTGCTTTCATATTAAGACTTATTATTTTTTAAGAACAAATATGTCATAAAATTAAGCTATTAATCAACAATATAATGTATCATAAATGAGAGATGTGCATCCGATTTGATACTAGACTTAAATTGAAATTGATTCTGTATGGGTGCCACTCTTCAGTTCTGGGGACTGAAATCAGTCTTGAGAAAAAATTTATAGACTTAATTTCATCAATTCATATCTCTTTCCCATTTGTTTTTTTAAATTAAATTTTCTTTTTCCCTTAAAAGTAACATATTTTCTATTAAAAGTAAATATTATATTTTAATGAAAACTTTTTTATTTTTATTAATTATATCAAATGATCAAGTAATAATGTCACACAGCAATGAAAGTTCATGAATAAGATTGAAAATTTAGCACCTGCTTGTTTAAGTGAAATTTGTATTAATGTTGTGTCTAAATTTGAGTTTTCATTTCCCCCCAACGTTTTGAAATGCTGACCAAAGTCAAATTAAGATTCATTTTTAAATTTATAGAGATAGGACAAATGTAATTAATGGTGAACTGAAAGTAGAGAGGAATAGATTCATGCAAAAAATAGTACGTAGTTTATTATTTAGTAATGTAAAAAGCTGTCAAGGTTGGCCGATCTTTTTGCTGCAAAAATAAAGAAATAAAAAAATTTTAGAAATTGTAAATTCCTAGTTGATAATGATATATGAGAAAATGATTATGATATATCAGCCTTTATCATGCAAAGGTACATTTAGGAGTCAGTGGAAAATTCTGGCACACAGCACTAGACCTTGTTATTTGGTGTTAATTAGAGTAGCACCAATGAGTATCTCTCGATTGATTCATTCTGCTTCTCTGCCATAATTATGATACTATCTTTAAGCACAAAAATTGCCGTCGGTTCTTTTAAATTGTTTATTTGTAATTTTTACTTCATTTTGTAATCAGCAAAGAAAAAAAGGGCTATTACTTTATACCAGGGTTGCAAAAAACCCACCTGCCCAATAAAACCCACCCGGGTTTTACTGGGTATAACCCACTCTGAAAAACCCGGTAAAACCCACCCTAAAGTGGGTTTTACTGGGTTTTTCTAAGATTGATTTCTTTTTTCATCCCCTGTTATATGAAAGAGCTATTCTATTGAAATATATATGTAATCTAGCCTAAAAAAAAATTAACCTACAGTGAAGAAACTAATTGTGTTGGAGACTAGAGAGTCACCTTGCTGGCTAGATTTAACTGTATGGCCATTGATTCACTTTCTATGCAAATAAAAAAATTTCCCCTAACATTTTTTAAGATTAAAATATAAATAAAAAGTAATCCTGTGTTAAAATAAGTTTCAAATGTGTGACGTATGTGAGTACATATAACATTTTGTATCATGATACATGAAGAAACTTTTTTCAGACTTTCACATCAATTTATTTGTATTAATTATCTATATGAAGTCAATTTATAAATTAAACTTAATTATTAATATTAAAATAAGTTTTTTTAAAATAAGGTACTTATCCCTGCCCTCTCTTTTGAAAACCCTCTCATAAAAACATGAAAAGCCCAATAGAACCCAGAAAAGCCCAATAAAACCCACCCGGGTTGGGTTTTTCTACAAAAACCCGGGTTTTTTACAACCCTGCCTTATACATTATGCTCTGCCCCCATTGATAATTTGAGGACTGCCCAAATTCAGATCTATGAGTAACTAACTTTCTAGGAAGCAAACATGGCTCATACACATTATAGACCCTTGACTGACTTCTGGTTGTTACAGCAGTGCTTTACTTTATATCGTTTATGAGTCTGCACTTCTACTTAAACCCTTGGAGGCCAAGTTTGCTACGCTTGTTAATTAGATACTAGTGTGTTTTAATCAAACTTTGAGTCAACAGTGGTACTCTTTTTTAAATTAAAGTTTTATTTAAGAAGGAAATAAACCGATCACCTTAGTGCATATTACCATTAGAACTTTATAATCACAGGCTTTAATTTTTATGTTTTGTTAGGCATTAGTCAATTTTTATATTGCCTTACATCTCAAATTGAAATAATATTAACATTTCTCTTGTAAAAGATGAAAAAAGAAAAACAACCTTAAAATAAAAATGTCCTTAAAATTTTAATGCTATATATTATAGCTACCTCAAATTTTGGATGCAGTTGATTGCTTTTCACATCTCCTCAAAGATTTTTGTTTTACGAAATGCACCTAATTTGTAATCAAGTTACACATTACCAATGATTTCCATAAATCGCCTAAATGATATTTTTCTCAGTGGTTCACAAACTGTGCCTGTGATGTAATTCCATAAACATAAATCATGTGATGTAATGTTCAGGGATCTTTATGGTCATGTTCGTCTTTGAACTCAAGCCACTGTTTATGATTGACTAAGACATAACATCTTGGATTTAAAAATTGCATATGTGGAGCGTGAAACTATAAAATGTGTGAAACAAACATGACTGTAGAATAGATGTTTTCCACACATTTTTCAGAAACGTTGAGCATTATTTACATTTATTACATATTATAATGTGCATAATATTTGTGAAAATATAAACCTATTTAAAATTCAGTTATTGAACTGTGATAAACTTTCATTATGATTCATTAATGTATTCTTAAATAAAATATTCTTATATTATATATTCTTATATAAATTATTAATATTTTGTTACTCATCATATATGCCATATTATCCTTCACAGATACAAGATCAAAAGTTATTACACTCTTGGAATTTAGAACACCCTCACTTTTTTTCATCTGCTGCTGTATATTGTTCTGAAGATGATTCCTTATATTGTATAGTTAATAATAATGTAAGTCTGTTTGAGATGAAGTTATTTAATTTAAGTAATAGGTATAAAATGATGTATGATTATCTGATAATTAAAAACCTTTTTTTTGTTTGTTTTTTTGTATATTTAAGCTTAATTATTTTTCTACTTCTTTAACTTTAATTTTATGAAGCGCTTTCTAAAGAGATATGCAGTTTTAGATTTGGAAACTATCTCTTATGAAAATTATGTTGATTAATTATTTAAAGGTACTCATATCTTTATTGAAAATTCTTCAATATTTTTTGATATTTTTACTGCCTGTATTATTTTGTTCCAATCAAACATTTCTTTGGCTTTTTATTAGTTGATACTCTTATTTTATTTATTACCAATTGTTCTTATCAATATATAATTATTAACAGTTTTCAGCAACTGTTTTATGTTTGATTTCATTAAAATGAATCTATCTAGCTGAAGAGCTTCAAGTTTTGAATCATTAACCTCACCATTAAAAACATTTATCTTTTAAAACTTCTAAACAAGCCACAGTTTTAAGCCATTGAAAAGCAAAATCTGGAGATGAAAAAAAAATCATTAATGAAAAGTGCAATTATATATTATACGGTAAAAGTTTGGCTATCCAAAGTGTACAGATTCTGAACATGGGAAAATTCAGGATAGTTGAGCATCAAAGATATTGCTCAAAGTATTTGATAAATGTTTTGATATCACTTCATTTTCTGATGGAAAAATTGCTGTGCCTTGAAAAAAGAAATTATTGCAATCATCACTTTATAAGTAATAATAATGAAAAGAGACTATAATAGTTGTCCTTTAAATTATGAAAGAAAGAAATAGAAAGAAAGGCTGAAGTTACCTTTGTTAAAATAATGCTAGGGAATAATCTAAAGAAATCTTATTGAATTACCATTTTTTATTTTTACCACTAAATATATGGGTGTTTTATACCACTTTATTTAATGAAAAAAGTATTAAGTCATAATTAAATTGCCAGAAAGAAAAGTTAACTGAAATTGCAAAAAAAGATAACACAAACACGGAAGTGTTATAATGGTATATAAGAATTACTGGTTATAGAAAAATATTAAAGATAGGTAAATAAAAGACACAAACAGTTAAAAAAAAAAAAGCATAAATGAAGAAAAAGAAAATCCATTTCTTTTCATTAAAGGATTTTTTTTCCTAACAAATTGTGTATATTGAATGCATAATTATCAATCTGAAGTAAAAACATTAAAGACAATGTAATTTTTTGTTGTGACAATTTAATCCATGATTACAGTTGAGCTTAAAAGTAAGCCAAGTAAGATTATTAAAAAAAGTTTTACAAGTATATGAGAAAATGTGACTCGGAATAATAAATAGTAGTAAAAAAAAAGATGTGTTCTTAAATATATATTAAAACTTAATTAGTTTTTAACTTTTCAGACATTGCTCAAGTGGTCACCTGATGATGAAACTCTGAATAATGGCTCCGAATTTCAGGTAAAGTTGTCTAACCTTTGAGATGTTTTCCTTTTGATTAATTTCCTTCTTTTATCATGAATGTCTAAAATTATATTTTTTTTCTCTGTGTTTGGTTTTTTTGATGTATACCTTTCAATCGTAAAATTATTTTTTGTTTTGTATACAACGTATCTTTTTGTCTATGGGTTGTTTCATATCTTATAATGCAATACATTTTATTGAATTGAATTTTCTCGGCAAATAATAAAAATAGTTGTAACAGAAAATAATTTTTTTATAACTTCAAGGAAAATCCATTTCCATATAATATAATTAATATTCATTATCAAAAATACATTACAAAAAAATCTTCAAGAAAAATAATCAATAACTCATAATTTCTGTAGAGCTGGGAGTTTTTTCCTCTGTTTAAACTTATAGTGCATTCTATAACAATGTTTATTTTCATTTGCTGCTACATAAAAAATGAATCTTTGTGCTTAATATTAATTTTTCTTGGATAACAAATTTTAAATTCAACTGAACTTTGAAATTAATAGATATTGAATATTAAACCTAATTTTTGGTTTACGACTACTAATGCTCAATTCCGTAGCCTTGTAATTTTTGAACCAAATTCAGCAAACAAAGGCAATCCTGGATTAAGTATTGGGAGAAATTTGTATTTGTTGAGGTCTTTTTGTTAGACCAAATCCGAGTTTGTGTTACATTGCAAGGAAAACCTTCCATGGTTAGCCTGATAGCAAGGGGGCTCTAACCTATGATGGGTCTTCCACTGAGGATATTTTATGTTGACACTATGGTCAGTGCTAGCAGAATTAGTTTCAAGCAGCCATCGCTGGGAATCTACCCCGCCACCTCATTGGCTCTATTCCCTGAACCACCACGGCTCATATGAAAATGATTATAGCCATACAATTTTTTTTTTATGTTTATGAAATTTTTATTATAATAGCTTTTTATTTATTTATTTCAGTTTCAAGAGCCTGTGTTTTCTGTGATACCCTTAAGAAAGCATAAACCAATAGTTTTGTTTTCATCTGGAAAAGTTCTGTTAACAGAACTTCTATATGTTTCTTTGGATCCTATAGGAAAGGCATTTATATCCGAGGATGAAGAACTACTGTGGGCCGACGGTATCGAGATTCCTTCAGAAACTAAAATCTTTTGCCTTACTCTACCAAAAGATGTATGTTTAATGTCATCAATGATTTCATATATTTTATCGAGCACATAATTTTTTGCTATAAACTTTATTATAAGTTATACAGTGAAATTTTACCTTACTGTACTTTTTAAACAGATACCTCGTATTACAAATGTATATTTAGCTCTCTAACAACCTTCAATATATTAAACATTATAGTGCCATTCTTAAAAACAAACATTCACTTAACTATATCTAAACAACTGTTTAAATATCTTTCGTTTTACTCTACTTAAAGAATTTGATATTATTTAAGATCTCATATATTTTATCAGGTTCATAATTTCTTACCTCATGCTTAGCAATATACAGTGAAGTTCTACCTTACAGCTAATTCTCAAAGCAGACACCTCACACTACAGATTCTTGCCTTCCGTTCTTTAAAGAGAGCACTTGACTAGATGTTGACAGCATTTTGCATCATAAAATACTCTTTAACAGCCACATTTTTATAAACTATTTTTTACAAGTGTAATTTCACACTTTCTTATGATAAAAATGAGGTGATACAAGAATTGTAATGTTACTTATAAATTTTGTGTGCTTATATCGAAATACTGCTGAGTTAACACTCAAATTCGATTTAATATAAAATTCTCTTGTTACTTCTAAACTCTTTAAGAAGAAGGAGCTTTTTAATTAAAATTGTTAAAGAAAAGCTTTTACTCTATGTTATTTTTCCTTCTGCATCTGGAGCATTTTACTTATTTCTCAAAATACATTTGACTGAAAAAGAAAGAATATCAAGCTTATTCAGTTAACAGGAGGTCACTATATCATGACTGCATAAAATTAGTGCAAATATTTTCTTACATTTCATAAATACTGGGTTTGTTTTAGCGAAAACATTCTGCAATCTAAATAGAACTGTGAAACTGGCTAATACAATTTTTTTTTTATGTCAATACAGTAAAAGTGTTAGTTAACAGGGGTCTGTCCAAGCCGAATTTACTACCTTTAGAGGTACCTTCACAAATTCAGTTTTAGGTAAAATGGTAGTTTCACAAATTCGACTTCGGGAAAAACGGTAGTTTCACAAAATACTTTTTCTTAAAATTTTATTTTTGTATCCCTTAAGAAACGATAAATCTATATTTTTACCATGTTTTTGTGTTGATTTTTTAATATAATTTTTAATTTTTCACAAATTATGCCTAAATTTTCACAAACTGGTTACCTTTCAGAAAAACCTAGACAGACCCCTGTTTAATCTATTACATTAAAGGTTAAAAATGCTTTTAAATTTTTAAGGTGACATCTTTTAATATTGCACATGAACTTTAGACATTCATTCAGTGAGTTTTCAGGATTAAAACTTTGCTTCTCGAGAATGATGTCATGAAATTAGAACACTTTATTCTCTAGCCTTTAGAATTACATCATGATTATTAGTTATTGTAAAAGAAAAGTCTTTATGAGATCTTGAATGATTTAAATATCACCCAGAGATCAAGCAAAACTAAAATAGAAAAAATTTGAATAATACCACATGTTTTGACTCTGAAATAAATCATCTCTTACAACACTTCACAAAAAGAGTGAATAGAGTTTTCATAGAAGATAAATATGATTGATGCATGTATTGAACTTTTTGAAAAGAAAATTCAAGATGTATCAATAATGGTTTAAATAGTTTTTTTGAGACTTTTGTTACTGAATAACTTGTTGATGGAAAAATGTTAGTTTGAAAGCACAATGTTTTATACCTGTTTCGGTGTGATTTTTCGAGAATTGAGAAAAAAATTTGTAGGTGTGCTTGACAACATCAGGCTCCCTTAAGATTTTATGCTGCTCTGAGTTAATTATTCTCCCTGAGCTGTTTACCTGAGTTCCATCTCAAATACTTCATAGTACCCTTCCTTCAAAAACTGCAATCGCCTCCTTGTCAATGCCCAGGTCAATAATTCCACTGTCCAAAAATTAGACGAGTATTAAGAATAAGATGCACTTAACTATTCAGAGGGCACTCTTTTAAGAATGTCCTCTTGAACAGGCATTTTCCTTGGTTTTGGAAATGTCTATTAAACTGAATAAATAATCAGTATGAAGAAATTAATGCAATGTAGTGTTTTAACCAAAAAAAAAAATCTTATTAAATGTATCTTTTTTTGGAATCTGCAGGATATTTTTGTTTATTT
The DNA here is from genome assembly GCF_982258835.1 of Parasteatoda tepidariorum. NCBI lineage: Eukaryota > Metazoa > Arthropoda > Arachnida > Araneae > Theridiidae > Parasteatoda > Parasteatoda tepidariorum. The sequence goes on along the minus strand of NC_141756.1, from coordinate 66,931,449 downwards.
ATCTTAGGTTTTATCATCTTACTTTGTTTATTTTTAGTTATTCTTTCAAACTGAAAAGTAACTATATTATGCAGACGTGCCAACTCTCCCGCATTTTGCGGGAGTCTCCCGAATTTTGAGTTATTCTCCCGCCCTCCGGAATTGATTTGAAAAACTCCCGAATTTTACTGCGATCGACGGCCAAACTCAAAATTACCTAATTTTTCCGCGAGTGCGAAGGTAAGTTTTTCTTTCAGCTTGAATTCCATCCCCTCTTATCAAACTACCATCTGCCTGAAGCGTAGCTGAACATGCTTTATTTTCCCCCCTCTTCAACGTTACCTCTAAAAACACTCCTATTTCACCCGCCCCCTTCCACTGGGGGCGGGTGAAATCTTCCTCTTCTTTCGTGTGGAGTTCAATGCAATGACGTCACATGTCGTTATCGAGTGACGTCCGTTCAGGAGTCGGGAAACTCGTACTCTCGATAGTTGGAATTGATATTGTATCTTGCTGTTTTTATAGTTTTTAATGCGTATTTTTCCACGGTTGGCAACAAGCTCGTAAACTAGCAACGTGATATCAATTATTCGTTTAGTCTTCGTATATTTAAAAAAAAAAAAAAAATTCAAGGATGTCTTAAGTCGAAACGGAAGTATGGATCAATTTCAACAAATCATGTACCAATGACTTTAGCAAGACTTAATTGCGGAGAGCTAAGTCTGCAACTCTTTTTTTCATGCATACAGTAGAGAACCATTTATCTGGTATCCAGATAATCCGGAAAAAAAATTTGCTCGGTTCTCCCGCCATTTTGAACTAAAACGATATGAAAAAAAAAAGCGGAAACTGGACTAATCCTTGAAGTTGAGTAGAGGAAAATGTGAGGAAGGGAAGAATTTTTTTCCCCATTTACCCAGAGAAACGTCATTTCTTCCGCGACCTTGAAGATTTTAGATCTTTATTCTCTTTTAGGTCGTTAAACTCAAAGGAGTGGCATGATGATTTCGTTTGCTAGTTTGATTTACGAGGGGGTGGGGAAAATGCATTGCACATGCATATCAGTGAACAGAAGATGAAAGAGAAAAATATATTTATCTATTTGACATCGATTAATAAAAATAAAATGATTTTCTTTTGAATAAATTCTGATTCTTTGGAAGTGCGGTATCATTCGCAAGTTTTTCTTGATGTGGAATCACACCTGCTTTAATTAAAAATCGCGTTTTTATAAAAATAAAAAAAAGGAGAATTGTTTATTAATTTAAGCATACAATTATTTTATGAAGCAGATTGCAGTTTCGTTTTTCTGATTCCACTACGTTTTTTTTTTTCTTTTTCATGATAAATTTTGCACTCAATAAAATTATTTGTATTACCAAATTTTTTCATTAGTTTTTTTTTTTTTTTTTAAAGTCCGTTGATCTTGCCTTGTTCTAGGTTTTAATATTTATGCTAGTGCCGTTTTTTAACTATCGTTTCGGTTCGATAATTTTCAAGTGTTGTTTTTATTTAGATTAATAGGTTTTCCTTTTATTTTCGCCCCCCCCCCATGAAATATATTGCGTTATTTAATCATTGGTTTTGTTTATTAGTTGATTTAGGAATCGTAATTATTTTTTAAACTTGTTTTTCTTGTCTAAACTTGCAAATTTTTTTATTCTTTTAAATTTTATTTTTCTACAATTTTTTTCCTTTTTAGATTTAGGAGTGCTTTTCTTTTTTTCTCTTACTTTAAAATGTGTTTACATTTTTTCCTTGTAATTTGGGTTTGATAAAACATCGATTAACGACACTTTTTTGTCGATCCAGGAAACCGGGAAATTAAGACATCCGGGATAGCGATGGTCCCGAGCATCCCGGATAATTGGTTCTTTATTGTACAGACATTAGTATTGAATTGGTTTTTTAAAATAAAATACTTATTCAATTTGTTTATTTTTTAAAAGTTTTTGTGTATTTTTATTACAGTGTCGGGTTTTTGAATAATGTTTTATTAAGGAAATGGTATTTATTTAAAGAGTATCTACCTAATATAGTTTTGTGTTGCTAAATCTGTGTTTAATTATTTTATTTCCATTTAATATTTTTAAACAATTATTGCTCTATTAGTGTGTAAAATTTCTTGCATTCTTATATTTAATAAATTTTTTACTTAAAATTCCTTAGAAGTGCCAAATGTTGCATACCATGCACCTTTTTTTACCCCTCCTGAAATCTCCTGAATTCTTGTTAGGGAAACTCCTGAATGTTAATTTTGCTAGGTTGGCACGTCTGATTATGTATCCTTAGAAATAAAATGTTATGCTAAATTTATTGCATTCTATACCATAAAACTTACTGCCCCTCATGCATTTTTAAGGTGCATATATGAATGTCTAAAGCATAAATTATTTGGGAATATAATAATTTGTCATGAAACATTTTATTTTGCATTATTTAAACAAAAAGCAATCTTGTTTAAATAATATGTTTAATCAAGAATTAATATATAAATTTCTTACATAGTTTTAAAATATTGATAATTTAATAAAGTTAAATAGTCTTTTAATATTATTAGAAATTGAGTGTTGAAATCAGGAATTTAATTTTGTTAAATAAGCAATCTAATTTAATTCGAATCTGGTACACATATATTGTGTGACTGCCAATTTGTTTGTAATAAATGCAATTTCAATTCAGATATAATTTCGTCCTTTTTCATTTAAATTTTCTGTATCTTTTTGTACAAATAAGAGTGGGGTCAGAATAAATTCACAAATTCAGGACTTCTTCAAGAAGTTTATTGTTATTGAACATGTTATTATTGTTTAATCTAAAAAAAATTTTGTCGAATCTTTCTTTCCCTGAATGTAAATGTAATTTTACTATCTTAGTATTAATACCCTTTTATGTAAATAATGACACCTCCTAATAATTTATTTTTTAGTCAACATCTTACAAATTTCATAGCTTTTCTATTAGAAAAGGAAAAGCTGCTGATTACACTTCTAAATTATTGGAAAATGGTCAACTTATATTGAAGAGTTGGTGCTTTGATCACTACAATACTGCTTTTATAACTATTTGTAAGTACTATTTTTAAATGTTTTATTTCTCCTCTCTTTTTATAATTGAGTGATAGCCTTTATAGTAAATTATGTTTTTTCACTATTCAACCAATTGAATAAAATGATTTCATAAATCAGAACCAACTGTTACTGGTCTCCTTTAAAAGTTGACTTGAAACTTCATAAATCCATTTGTACAAAAAGGAAGGAAAAAAATAGTGTGCTTTATATGTTAAGAAATTCTTTGCTGTTTGTCTGGCTAAGTTTTGAATGATAACATTTACTCCCTGATCTGTTATAATCGTATTTAGTTGCAATGTTTTCACAATGCTAGTGGCAGCTTCAATTTTGTTTTGTTGTAAAATGTATGTTATGTACACTGTCATGTGTGTGTTTTAATATAATTAAGGCTTTCTAATATCTGCCTCTGGTATCATTTTGTCTTAATAGAAAGGCATTGTTTCTAATATTGAACATGGGAGAAGTGTAGTATAGATTGCTTTTAATTTATTTTGAAATGGTTTTTTGCAGAAACAAGATTTAATAATGACTGCAGGTGATGAAAATACTTGTTGTGTACTGTGATTAGTATGAACTTTGTGTTGTATAAGCATCGTGTTGAAGCAATTTTTGCAGGAAAGGAACTCAATAAAAATTGGGGGGGGGGGATAGAGAATGGATGTGTAATTTTGGCAACACTAAGGTCAGCATTGGTTTTTTTTTTTTTTCTTGTAAAATGTATGTGCACTGCTATATGCATGAATTAACTTAATTAGAGCTTTCTAATTTATTACTATTGGTCTCTGATATCATTTTATCTTAACTGGCTGTGAGATCATGAACTTGACTTTCTTGTTCTTTCCAAATGCCTTATTTCTCTTCCGCAGAGTAGCTTGCAATTCGCCTGAAACATAGAGGCAATGCTTCTTTTTGTGCTAAATTTAAATCAGTAGTAGATCATACCTTTACACTTGATCATTAATTATTTTATAATAGCCTAACTGTTGGATTTTAGTGTAGCACAACAGTTTTCAGCATTTTTAACTGTGAAAGCCACCTGTTTCGTAAAAAAAAAATATATATTGAGGACCACTAAACTATTAAATATACAAACAAAAATTATAGTGACAAATAGACACCTATTATGTAAGTATGATGAATATATATATATAGAAAGAGAGATGTATATATATATATATATATATATATATACAAATAGAGGTTGGACAGAATAATAGAAACACTTCCATGCTTATTCGGTTTTTTTTCTTCATATTTCTCAAAAAATACTTATTTAATTGTTTTTAAAGTGTTTAGGTCACATGATTTCTGAAACATGTCAGTAAAATTTAAAGCTTTAATAAATTATGCTCAAAATTTCGTAAACCAATTTAAAAGACTTTACATTTACCTAAATAATGGTCATAGTGTTTTGCAATGGAGTGTGAAGTTCATAGTAATAGTAAACCTTGACGATAAGTCAAACTGTTTCCTTCTTTTTTTTACGATAAATATTTTTATTGCTGTAGGGTCTGATGGAACTGTTCATACTCACCCTGTACACAGTCTAACACCATCTTTGTTACTTCAACACAAAAGCATCAAAAATCCTCATAAACTTGCAATTAGTGTTATCAATGCTGATCATATTGCTATAGCTGTAAATGATAGTAAGAAAAAAGGTATAATTTCTTGACATATTATTCTTTATTTTATTTTATGAAAAAATAAACAGTTAATAAAGATATCTTATTTGTAGAGACTAAATTAGAAATGTGGGATGTAAAGTTCACTTCCCTGAAAGCTGAAAAAACTCTGAAGACCTCACCTGCAGAATACTATCAAGTATGTATTATATAAGTATTATAAATAATTTACTCAAAATAACAATTCTTAAATCTTTGCTTAATGCTGGAAGGTAATTTTTATTCGCCCTCACTAAATCTGCATTAGATGAGAGGTGAGGAAAAATTAGGCAAACATGCTTTTTTAATTGTAATGCAATTGCAAAATCAATAAAACTTTGTGATACTATAAATCTAATATATTGAACTATTACTGTGGACAATAATTTTTTTATTATGTTTCTCATGTATTGCAACTTAAATTTGGATTGAATTGAAGATTTCTAAGAATTGAAGAACCTAAAATCCACCTTGATTGTATATAATAAGGGTGGCCAAGCTCCTTAATAGTAGAGCTACTTTTCAAAATTTGAAATTTTTTGCGAGCCTCAGTTAAATAGGTATTTAAAAGGAATGCGGAAAATGCATTAATTTTTTTTTTACAGGAATCATATTTATGGAAAACATATAAATAAAATGACAAAATATGTGTATTGAATTTAAATATTAAAAATTAAACACGTCTATTTTACTTCTCTTGATATTTCATTAAAATTTTGTGAATAATTGGTAACAGCACTTCTCAGTAATTCTTTGAGATGCTGGTTAGTTAATACTCATCGGTGTTTGGATTTCATGAATTTTAAAGCGAAATAAAATGATTCACATAAGTACGTTGTTCCAAATATTGAAGTAATTCGACAAGCAGCCTTTTCTAATTCAGGATACTTTGATTCTGGTACAAATTTCCAACATTCAGTAATCAACGTCGACTTATATTTTAATTGTAGAGCTTGATCTTCTTGCATCTCTATTAATTCTAATTCTTCAGATGCTTTTTGAGTCATAATTATATTGGAAATGGAAAGCTCACCTTGAATTATGTTAATTTCAAATGGATTCAGAAAAATATTAAAATATAATAGCACAAAAATGAAATAGGAACTCGGGTACATTTATCGAGAGCCACAAATAATCCTTCAAGGAGCCGCAGGTTGGCCGCCTCTGGTATATAAAAACTCCTGTTTTTTTACAAAGACTCCTGTATATTACGACTATCTCCCATTTAACCATATATTCTCAAATGTCTCCCTATTTTCTGGAAACAATTTTTAAAAAAATTGTTGATAAAATATTTGCTAATGGCAAAATTATTATTGCCAGTAATGAAATACCTCCGCTACCACTCCGACCGAACCGGATGTAGTGAGAATTCTCCTGTGAGTCTTTTATTCAGTAAATCCTTTCCCTTTTTTTTCTTTCTTTTTTTTCCCCTCCGATAACGAGCTTTGTTCTGACAGCTAGGAATGTGACTGAGAACTTCGTTTGTTTGCATTGTGTTTTTACCCTTCTGTTTCCGTTTTCAGTATCATTTATTGTGGGTGTCAATTGAGCAACTAGAAAATAAACTGTATAAAAAATAAAATTCAGATGTAAATTAGGTATCCTATTCATTTCGCATAGTAATGCAGAGTGGGAGAGAATTCTTTCTAAAGTTGAAAAAAGTTTGCTCCAAATTTCGCTCATCTCTTTCTAATGAAAAACTTGAAAGCTTACATTTGCTGAAAAGTTCCGATGTTCCATTTCCCGATGATGACATTTATTCCAATGCTGAAAAGCATTGGAATAAATGGAATAAAACAGTCACATGATTTATGTTACTATTAAAAAAGATAATATTTACGTGTCTCACAAATTAAAATATTTTTCTATAGCTTATCACGCTGGATTCAAGTTTATTCTTGCAACTGGATGAAATCTTAATTGAAATCCCTTTTAATATTGACAAATCAACCTTAGCTGCTGCTCTTGGAAAATCTACTGATATTCTTTCAAAGACAGAGTACAGGTGGAATGCTTCAACTCTTGCAACTGAAATAGAAAAGCAGTCTGATGATGCAATGGACATTGATTGCAGCTCTAATAAAGAAGTAAATATTAAATATATTTTATTAGATTTTGGATTAGAAATATTTAGCTCTTGACCTAAATTATAGGTTCCCCTGTTTTTTGGAGTAACTTTCTCATTCTTATGCTATTTTTAGAGCTCTTGAAATGTGTAGTTGTCGCTTAAAAAAAATTTCCCTAATGGTTGGCACTGAACTGTTACGTTCTTCGCCGCATAAGATGCTGAAAATATTGCTGGAGGTGAGCAACAATATCTACACAACACATACCCACTCACAGGGTGGGCCATAGGCAGGCAACACACAGAGATAATTGGCTTTACTATCAGGCACGCTGACCTTTTAAGCACCTGACCAGCTTGTCAAAAACATAAAAATTCTGTGATCGACAGGAATTTTTCTGTGGTTTTTTTAGGGGTCCCTAAATCCTAATTTTTGGGGTGTTTCCTAAATTCCTGAAGAATGTAAATATAAATTTTTAAATTAAGGAATTTTTTTTTTTTTTACTACAGTAATTTTTGGTAGTAACGGCGTGGCCTATCTTTAATTAAAAGTTAAATTATTATTTAATGATGTGCCGCATATATGCCAATCTGACAATTTAATTTTACCACGGATTTCGCGCTAGAATATTAATCAAAACCATATTTTTACAAAAATTTTATAAAACGGCGTATCAATTTTCTCTTAAAATTGTATATTTTTCTCATTTTTTGCTAATATTTTTTATTAAAATCTGGTGAGTAGGATAAGTTTATGATTGACGATGAAATGTACGATGTCAACCGCAAATGTGTAACAAAATCCAATTCACAACTTTATCACACGTTATCCTTTGTCACGTCATCAATACACAGTATTTTGCTTCAGTTCTATCCTTTTAACTGCAGCCAATTAGCTGTTTCTACTTTCTTTTTACACCATGCCATTGGTCCATACGAATCCGCATCTGGCTTGCACCGACAACAGTGCTGACGTGAAATATCCTCAGTGGTAGACAGTTCATGGGTTAGAGTCCCCTTGCCGTAAGGCTAACCATGGGAGGTTCTTGTGATCTTCCTCTCCTTGTAATGCAAATGCCGGTTAGCTCCATCAAAATGTCCTACACGAAGGCAAATTTCTCCCAATACTTGATCCAAGAGTTCCATTGTCTTCTGGATTGGGTTCAAAATTACAAGGCTACGTAGTTGAACATTAGTCGTCATAAACCCAAAAATTGGGTTGGCTGTTCAACGACTGTTATATATGAAGAAAAAAAGTTGCATGTATGATTTTGAGTTCATGGGTTTTACGTTAGAAAATTTTTGAATATGTTTGCATCTGTTTCATCTTTTTTTGTGCTTAAATTGCCTGGTTTCTTCTTAATAATGGTTGGAATTGGTAGTGTAGTGGGCCTTTTCTGCTGAAAACTACTGTATTTAAAAAAATTGAAATGAAAAATATGCCATATAAATAAGTATGTAACTCTCAACGAAATTGTGAACTCTCAGCGAGATTATGAACTCACAACAAAATTGTGAGCTCTCAACATCAAAATAATCTAAAAATGACTATAAAATTCTCCCAGGTATCTTCTATGATTTTCTTTTTTTTTTTTTTTTTTTTCCCTTCAGTTCTCTGTATTTTTCAAGTTTTTATTTTCATTTTCTTGTTCATAAGTATGGGGAGAATAAGATATTTCTTATCATATTTTAGGCCTTAAAAATGATCAGCCAAAAAAATGCAGTTGAGAAAATGGATACCGGTGAAATAGCCAATGAAATTGAAATATTAGCAAACCGGTAAGTTTAGTTGATAATTATAACTTTTAAAAAGATTGCACTTTTATGACTTTGTAGTTATTTTAATTATTTATTTCAGGTTTATAAATGAAGGATCTATGTTTAAGACAAACAACAGAGAATCAGATCTATTCAATTTGCTTTGTTTTGCTCTAAGGTTTGTTGTTTTCATTTGAAACTTATATTTGTATTATTAATACAGAGCTCATTCTAGGCAGAAAAAAGAGCAGGGTGCAAAAGTTTAAAAAAAGGGCATTATTATTCTAAAAAGGCAATAATTTCTTTCAATGGGCTTTACACATACAATTAAAAAACATTGTCAATTAGTAAAAGATTTTTTTTTTCTTTACTTTACTAAAAGTAGGAAAGCAATTATATTAATTACTAATTTTTATCAATAAATTAACATATATAATGAGTTAATGGGTAGTAATTTATTTAGTAGCTTAGTAATTTATTTAAAATGCATGCATATATTAATAAAATAATAAATGTATGTTTTTAAGTTTTTGTAGTTATGATTTAATAATTAAAATGATTAATAATTAGGATTTAATGGTAGTGGAAGTAACTGCAAACTTTCAATGACAAGTGCAACAAGGGGTGTGATGGCTATTTTTCCTTTCCCATATAAATGTATTCCTATGTATTGACAGCAATGACAAACTAAATGAAGAGAGTTGAAAGTAACAAAAGTTTAAGAAATCCATAGAGAGTTTGGGGGAAAAAACAAAGAAAGGGCAAAAAGGTTATGGAGTCTATTATATCAGGGCACTAATTTACTTTAAGGGGGGGGCAACAGGGTGGATTCTTTTAACTAAAAAGGCAGCAGGGTGCTGCGCCCTGTTTACCCTGCCTAGAATGAGCTCTGATTAATATGATTCTATTTAAATTAATACTTCTTGGAGAAGACAATGCTATGAATAATTTTCATGATATGAAAATTATTCAGGAACACTCTAAATAAATGAATTTCATTGCAATGAATATCTTGATATATATATATATATATATATATATATATATATATATATATATATATATATATATATATATATATATATATATTTGCAAATTTTAGTTTTCTTTAAGTTATAAAATGTGGCTACAGGCAACAGGATTATTTTTACTTCATCAGGAGTAAATAGTTTGTAGTACAGTGCCCGCCGCTAATAAAATCAGCCGCTTTATAAAATCAAATCGGCAAGAACCGAATCGTTACAATATTAATGCATGTTAAAAACGTCCTTTAATAAAATCAATGACGCCGCTTTTTAAAATCAAAATTTTGACTACATAATAAATCAAAAGTGCAATATTTTAGCTTTTTTTGTTCTTATTTGTAAAATTTTATTTTTTGGAAGTTTAAAGATTTTTTTAGAAGAAACAACAGTTACTCACAAACCTGTGAAACAGGTGTGGTTAGCACTTTCCTGTGATATACATAGTGTAAGAGTTGAGGAAAAATGTGCGTAGTAAGCAGGGAGTTCATAGAAATCATTTATCAATGTCAATTTCTTGACTTGAATGAAGTTTGGAGAAACCTATCTCACTCAATAGGGGGTTGAATTCTTATCTTCCCTTTTTTGAATGAACCATAGAAGGGAAAGAAGTTTCTTTTGTTATCTATCTTAACAGAGAACATGAATAGATTTCCATCATTTCCAAAAACTGTCTGTGCACATGCTCCATATTATTTAAGCCATTTGAGTAAATTATAAATAGAGTTAGAGCACATATCATTTTTAAGTTCGTTTGGTGTCAAATTTTATCATCATGCTGAAAAGAAAGGATTTGAGTCTTAAAGATAAATTCGATGTGTTACAAAACTATGATAAGCTTCCTAAATGTAGTCAACGTGAAGCTTCAGGTAAATTAGGGATTTCCCAAACTGTTCTTTTCAACATTCTGAAACAAAGGATAAATATTTCCGAGGAAATAAAAAAGAATGGAAATCTGTCAAGAAAGCGTAAGCGTGAAGGAAAATCGGAGGAAATTAAAATGGCTCTGTTAGAATGGTTCAAAAATGCACGCGAACGAAGAATTCCAATTTCCCGTGGAATTTTATTTCACAAAGCGCAGGACTTTACTAACTTATTTGGTGATTCTGATAACGAACTATCGAAATCCCTTACTATTTTGGAATCAATGCATTTGATTCGTAACTCATGGGACATTGTTTCAATCCAAACAATATCAAATTGCTTTAAAACGTCTGGATTAAGCACTGGCGATGGAGCTGATAACTGTTTCGATGAAATGCTCAGCAATGAAGAAAATGAAATGGATGAGAATTTTTCACGTTACGTAGCTGCATGCAATCAGCAATGAAGAAAATGAAATGGAGGAGAATTTTTCACGTACGGACCTGCAAACATCAGGAGAAAAATCTGATTCTGAAATTGTTACAGACATCAAAAATTGCAAAGTTATTTCCAATCAAGAAATGGAGGAATCAGACTCAGAAGATGAAATAAACTCATCAGTGCCATCTTCAAGTCAGAAAAGCACTTAATGTATTGCGGCAAGCTTTAGAACAAAGAGGAGGAAATATCGAAAACTATAAACTCTCAAATGATGTTCAAAAGTTAATTTTAAATACTGCAACTCAAGCAACTATTGATCGTTTTTTTTGCAAAAATTTTGTAAATTTATTTTTATGTAGGGTTTTACTTTATTAAAATAATTAAAGTAGTTAAAATAAAGCATTAATGTTGTCATTATTTCAGCTTTTAAAGTGTGTGCATTTAGAATACATATATCGTAAAAAAAAAATTTTTTTTTTTCAAATGTTGAATTGCCTCTTAATAAAATCAGCCGCTTAATAAAATCAAACGAGCATAAAACGAAAGTGATTTTAATAAAAGGCGGGCACTGTATAGTTATTTGTACTTTTTAGTCAAGAAGAAGGCTGATAGTTTGGCATCAAGATTATTAGTTTACGAAAGACATTTTAAAATATATTAATTACATTTATTTATTTAAAAATCTAGTTTCTTAATTTATAAATTTTCAGATAGCAAATTATTTTAAAAAATATGTTAATTAATTGTGATGAAATTGAATTTTTTTTCTAAAATTTAATTTTGTTTCTTAAAAATGCTGCAATTACTTACTTGAAATATATATATATGAATTCTATTTTATTAATATTATTTATTTAAATTTGCCTAATTTTTATTTGTGTTTCAATTCGTTTTAGGTTAAAGTATAAAAAGAAAACGGCATGTTCCATAGACCCGGATGTCTTATTGTATCCTTTTCTATTTTTTTCTTCCTTTATTTAATTTCTGTAAATACTGAAATTTATTGAAGAATTTCAGTAGCTTTTAAAAAACGTTAATACTTAAAGGTGTTTTTATATTAGTGTAAAAATAATTTCAATGACTATTAATTGTTTGCAGAGAGTTTTCTGAACTATACCTGCTACCTCAATTATTTATCATTCGAAATAATTCATAATTTTTAAGTACTTTTCTGTTTAATCAATAATAAATGTATATTTCATTTTTATTTCAAACTTTATAATGACATGTTTTATAAATTACTTCTCTTAAAAAATTATTTAAATACATTGCAATTTATTTATATTTTTAAATCATTATTACATTTGAGTTTCCTTATAGATTTTTGTAAGAAATGTTAAGATATTTCTCTCTTTCAAAAACAAGTTTGTTTTAAAAACTTAATTAAAAATGTTTTTTTTTTTTTTTTTTTTTTTTAATGGAATTCTCCTATTACAATAAATGTTCCATTAAAATTTTAATCTTAGCCCAATAGTTCATTTTGAGATAGCCCAATAGTTATCTTATTTTTAAATTTTCTGAGCAACTATTCCACAATTTTTTAGAGCTTTAAGTAGATTTTCCTTAATATTTGCTAGAGTAAATATTTTTACTTCAACTTACCGAGAATCAACATTGGTGCAATATATGAGAAAAATCCTCTTATTAGATGCAGTAGTGAGTATTTCTTCAGAAAATATTTTAATTTTTCAATATTATTTTCGTTAATTGTTAAAAATTTATATGAGTCACTCTACAATAGACATGTGTATGGTATTAATTTTACAAAAATATTGAAAGGTCATAGGCTATTTCAAAAATTATGAATTTGTTTTGATAAGTGTTTTTATAAGCCATTGCTGTTTTAAAGGATGTTAAAAATCAACCATACCTCTAATAATTTTTGATCTTGTATTAAGTATTCTTTTTAAAATGTGCAGAAACAAACCAACTTTGACTCCCTGGATTCAATATTCATGTCATGTGCTTTCAAATTGTATTTTTCAGTGTGGCTGATTAACAGCTAATTCATTGTGTCTTATTTTTTACCTTAATTAATTTTTGTAAAGTTGTAATATTTAAATTAGATACATTCTAAAGTCAGTTATGCTATTTCAGACATTTATTTTAATATTCTCATTTTAATATCATAATTCAATTTCAAGTAAAACTTGATTACTAATTCTATATTTTCTGACCCGTTGTATGAGTGATTTATCAATCCTCTTAACTTGCTGTAAATTATTATTTTGATGCTTTTCATTCCATGAAGCAGCATTCATCTAAACAAAAGATTGTTAAAATAGCTGCATGTAAAATATTGTTTTGAAACATAATCTTTTGGGTTTTAAAATTTTTTTTATTCTACCACTCAAATGAGCTGAAAAATAATAATTTTAGGTGCTTCTTTTTTAGCATCTACAGTGATTAATTTGAAACATTACCATTATAATAAATAATACAAGTAGCATCATTTTACTAGTTAAATTTTGTGCCATTTTTATTTATGTTCTTTATGAGTTGTTTAATACATAAGATGTTCTAGAAAATTTAGTATTATTGTGTTCTAATTGATGATGCATTAAAATTATATTTAATCTAGTTTAAATCAATTACCAATCAAAATTGTTCTGTATACATTTGTTCTTAAATTTATATTTAAAGATATTTTAAATTTAGCATCAGCGATTCAGCTTGTGCGCTATAACGCTTTAATAATTGTTAAGAAGATTAAAAAAAATTCTAGATAATCTGGAAAAATTGAGTATTATTATGTTCTAATTAATGATGCATAAAAATTATATTAAATCTGGTTTTATAAAATTTATCTGGTTTAAATTTGGTTTCATATTTTTCAAGTAAACTTAAATAGTTAAAATAATTTTATTTTTTGTGACACCCAAGACAATTGTTGGGTACAACATTTTCGTAATGGAAAATTTGCCCCACTTCTTTACTAAGTGCTCTATGTTTTTAGTTTTCGGTGTGACAAAAATATAAATATTTTCTCTGTGTTTATCCACTTAAAAAATGCTGTTTTGAAACCTTTTTTTTAACAATTTTTTCCCGGTATCTTAAAATTATCTTGATATATTATTTTCATTTGAACTGATTGAATATTTATTATTTAGAGACTCTTGGAAATCCTGTTGGATATATCTGAAAATAAGATTACTGTTTCATCCTGTGATATGCCATCAGATGCTCAAGTATGTTTTAATCTACTATATTTTATTTTTTGTTAGATTATAATGCAATGTAATACTGTATTGCTTAAGTTTTTATTTTTATTAATCTATCCTATATTTATTTACTTACATTTATTTCAGATATTTGACTGGGTATTTATCTTAATGAAATCTCATATAGATGTATTACTATCTCCAAAAGATAAGAAGATATTCAAACTTAGGAAAAGATTAGATACTTACCTTTCTGAAAAAGTAAATATCTTTTTTTCTTATTGCTTTTACAATTTAAATTACATTTCTTACCTTTCAGAAAAAGTAAATATCTTTTTTTTCGTATTGCTTTTGCAATTTAAATTACATTTCTTTCTTTTCCAATAATTCAATTGACTGACTGAAGAAAAAAAAGCATCAACTGTAAAAGCACACATAAAGAACAGAAATGAATATACTATTTCCTGAGTATCTAAACACCCAATAACAGTATAATAGTTAAGAGATAAACACATTCAAAATGGTTTAATCAACCTATAGGAAACAATTTTGCACATGGTTATCTCTTACTTTTCTACTGTTATTTGATGTTTAGATACTGAGGAAGATTCTTGTTGAGAGAAGTGAAACTATAGAATGCCCATTGCTGTACTTTGTTCCAGTTGTTTTCACTTTATTCTACGTAGTACAAAGGTTACCCTACCCTCTTTTTAGACCAATTTAACTGACTTTTTCAACAATTATGATGTCAGAAAATAATTTTACATCAAGTTTTTATTTTAAACTTTTCTTATAAATTAACTACAATAGTTCATCGAATTGTGTGTTTTCGACCCCTGTGAATCTTCAACTTTATGATAGGATTACCCCTTTGGAGTTGACGAATTCTTAAGCATTTCGTCACCAGGGTTACTTTGTTTCATTGTATTGGAGGAATTGGGTTGTGTTTCATATAGTATAATACAGGCCATTGTTAATTATTTAGATATATTTTAATTTAAGAAACACATAATACAAATTGATACATTTGACTGGTAGGTCGTATCACTAATAAATCAATCAATGTTTCCATAATGCAATTAAATAGGTTAAAGGGTTGCTTTTTCTATCTTTTCAAACATAGTAAATTAATCAATCATCATAATCTTGTTTGAAATTTTTTGTTTTTGAAATATTAATTACTGTGGTTGTTTAGTTTCATGTTAAAAGTTTTTGGTTTTAGCATTTATCTAGACACATTATTTTAATTATTTAAAGTAGCTGCTAGGGAGCAGATCATTAATCTTAATAATGGCTATACTTAAACGGTTACCTTATTATTTAATATTCTGTTAGTTCCTAATTCTCATAAAGTATGGCATTATTTGTCCAAATTAGTCCAGTATTCTTAAATTATGAGTAAATATTCAAGGTATTTTTTGGTGCTCTCTTTATGTGGTCAGTTTTCCAGTAAACAAACCAGATTTCAACTCAAATTAATTGAGTGTCATCTATATTCAAATGTCAGCTTAACTTCTTTTAGTGAAAAAGTTAGGATTCACCTTCAAAATGAATAACTGAAATGTGACTAAGTAACCTTATAACTTTCTTATATTCTGACCTAGATTTTTTTTTTCTTTTACAGATCGGAATATATGAAGATTATTTGCTTATACAAAATATGTTTGACATGATAAAGAAAGAAAATAATATTTTGCCTATCAAACATACTGTAGGGAAATATTTTGTAGAAACAATAGATATTTAATTTCAAATCTGAGTCTTGTTTTAATGTCTCTTAAATAAAACACAAAGTACAATGCAATATGTACTCACTAAAAAAAACCTTTTTAATGAAGCAAAAAATTAATTCCAAGTAGGATTCTTTACTGAAAATTCCCTGGTGTCATTAAATTTTACTAAAGATTTTTTAATTGAGAAGTCAAAACCAAATAATTACCCTCTTTATACAAACAACATACTTCTTAATTTGCAGGGGTGCTCACATAAACATTACTGTTAAAAGATATATCATTATCTATGCAAGTCACAATACTGTGACTATCATTTTGTAAAATCAGTGGACTACTGTCCAGTTTTAATTGTCAAATTCGTGGAAATGGAAGATCAAGACAGATTGCAAGAAGGGGACTTTCTAATAGGGTAAACTAAACAATAACTAAAACATCTCCATTTTCCTCGAAAGACCCTATTCTCTCAAATAAGAGTCCTAAATCTAGTACTTAAAATTATCTTAATATTGTCAGCTTTATCCAGAGTATTAACAAATTAATGTAGATTCAGGCATTACTTGCCTCTACTACAAAAACAAGTGTTTTTAAGGAGATGAGAAAGATATGAAATAAGAAATCGGTATGTATATATACCTTGGGACAGTTTAAACCGCTGTCCTGTAAGAATTGTTTATAACAGATAATAGGCCGGTGGAATTGTAGCGACAGGCTATTCATTTTACATCAGTTTATTCCTTGGTATTATTTCCAGATAGTTTGTGTATTGCACCTAATTAAAAACATTCTATAGTTAAAAACTGGCTTAGCTCCTTGCCTTAGTTTATTGCAGAATTTTTAATTTTTTTAACAAAATGGGTCGACTTTTAACATATTGTTTATGAGAAAAATTTATATTTATTAAAATTAACACTTATTTAATTAAAATTAAGTGCTCCTTTTAATGCAATATTTAAAAAAAAGAAAACGTGTTTATTATTGTTACCCAACGTTGGTCACCCTTAAATCTTTGATTACAAGAACAATTTCTCTTTTGAATTATATGGAACAAAACAGATCTTCAGTGTAGAAAAGCAACCTCAAATTCGGTTGGTAGTTAAAGTATAATACCTATCTTGTGGAAATATGTGAGAAAATGCATTAAAGTAAACAGAAAATACCATCATGAGTATTTATTTGTCATTACAGAAATTATAAAGTCATGGCCGTCTTCAATCTTTAATATATACAAGTGTCACATGGAGTAAAAACCTGAGAATTCATTAGAAAACTTTTTACAGCAAAAAAGACTTTCAAAATCTTAGACAAAATAAACAATAACTATACAATCCATCGGGAAAAACAAAACTTTGTTCTAAATAAAAGATTCCAAACATTTATGAAAGGATAATACAAGCATGCCAACTCTTTAAAAATACTATTCTGTCTTTTGCGCAAAGAAATGCCAGTATTTTTTTTTTCCTGTAATTTTCATAAAGATCAGGCTTGTAAGAAAAAACCTAGATTATAAGTTATTGTAAAAACCTGGGACCTAATATGTAAAATCATGAAGTCTGGTAAATCTTAAATTTTACCAGAGTGGCTTGCTAAAAGTCCTAAGTACTCTGTAATATGATCCTATTTCAACCTTTTGCGGATAGCCAAACCACTTTGATGCCCAGAATTTACTAGACTTCGGGCTTTACAGTAGATATATATGGAGGGGGGGAAGTCTACTGCAGAGTTTAAAATATTCATTAAAACGTTTTACACTCCCATGATTTCAGTGAAATGTTTACAACAAAAAGACGTCAGTATTAGTTTTTATCTACACTTAAAGCAGTTTATTTAATCTAATTGAGCTATGCAAATTTTCTAACTGAGTGATAATTATGAATGGCATCGGGAAATTATAATTGTCCAATTCAAATATCTTGTTGAAAAAAAATATTCTGCGATTTTGCACTATTTAAAACTTTCAGAAAAAAAGTTCGCTTCAAAATAAAAGAACGCTATTTGATGTAAACGTTCTTCTTTAAGACATAAGTTTTTTACATGATCAACTTTCTTTAGTTTGCCCTGTAAAAAAAAGTAATACTTTTTAATTATCTTTTACTAATAAGAAACTGTAATAGAAGCAAGTTTTGTTCCATAATACCTTTTGCCACTTAATGTATATTTCTAGGGGGGGAGGTGATTTAAAGCTGCTAAAAGTGGAAAAGTCATTCTATTTATTTGCAATTTTACTTAAATGACTTGAAACATTTCAAGAGTGACAGTCCCATTGTGAGCCCTAACCATCTTGTGCTGAAAAACTTTTTACATAAAATTTCATTGAAGGAAGGAAATTAAAATTCAATATTAAACCAACATTGATAAATTTGTATTTAAAATAAAAAGTTACTACAAACAGTTGTCTAAGTTTTCTACTATAAACGTTATAAAGTTTTCAAAATATTCTGCAATTTGTAAATTTAAACTAGCATTTACATACCTGCCCACTTTTATTAATAAAAATTTGATTTTTTCTTTAATTTACATATTATTACTTTAATTTATCAAAATACTAATACTCTTTCAGTAGTATAATACTTAAAAATAAGTACTAAATCTTCACCTGTCTCTCCAATGCCTTAATTCAATTCTGGTATTGTGATGAATTTATATTATTTCCCCACTTCTATTAAAAATTCTTTTTACTCCATATTGAAATGCTAAAGGATTTAGATTGGGTTCCTGCAAACTTGAACTTCACTCTTTAATTACCAAAATATGACTAACGTTTTATTATTTTACTTACTTATTTTATCACAGTGATCCCATAAAAAAGGTAGTTATGTAATGTCTAAATTAAATCATAAGTTTTTTAGTTTAAAATATCATCAGAGCTGTATGATTTGAAATTCATATCTTGTCACCAATTTTATCTCAAGAATGTACCCAAAACTGACAAAATCAGGGGAAACATAATTGATAGTTGAACAGCAAAAAAGGAAGATTCCATCTTTTGCAAGAAAGCAGAAGATTTTAATATTAAAAAGTCTTCTTGATATTAAGAAAAATGGGCAGGTCTGCATTCAAAGGAATTAAATGACAATATTAAGCTTATTCTTGAAGACTTTAATTGCTTTTTAGTGGATCAATGAACATTGAAAATTCAAAACAGTTGGCATTCTTGTTTATGAAATAAATGACACCCTGTTTCCTTCCATTAGAAGGGAAGACAATGTATCATTAAGGAACACTTAAAAGCATAGGCAGTATAATTTTCCAAGTTTTCATGCATAAGTAAATCTGATTTTAGTTGCACAATAAAGGTAAACATAAAATCAATTTTATAAACAACAAATACACATTTACAACCAACATAAATACAATAAATATTTTCACATTAATATGCAACAAAATCAGAAATGCACAAGTAGCACCATGTAACAAGTTAATTATAATGCCTTTTGATATTAAATTTGTAAGTTGCAGGTATATCACATGTTATGATTAATCGCATAAAAATTTATTGAGAACGTAAGCACAAATAATAATAAGCAGAGCTCTTAACTTCATTTAGTTAAAACTTAGCTCCCAAAAGTTAAAAAGAAATTAGTCTCAGATCTTATGAAGATTTAGACAAATATTTATTATGTAAACAAAAATATTACTCAAATTACTATAATTTATAGCAAAATTTCTTAAATTAAAAATTATCACATAACTAATAATGTAAGAAAAATTTTAAGTAAAATACCTTTAATTCTATTTGTACATAAGAAAAAGATTGAAATTAATATTTATTTAATCCTAGATTCATAACAAGCATGAGACATTATTCATAATATTCGTCTAATGATCTAGGAAGGATCTACTTAGAATTATTTTTCTGTTAAACGATCTACTAATTTAGAAGTTAATTTTTTTGAATAAGAAGCTGGGAAGGTACTAAGTGCCCCTTTTACTTTAAAATGTACAAATGTTCACATATTTTGCACGGTCTTGGGTTTATGAATCTAGGATTAGGATAATATTATTTCCTAAAGTCCAGGGTAAATTTCAACAGAATATAAGTCAGAGTCAAAATTTAAACCATCCACTCCAAAGCTCTTAGAAGTTGTGATTTTTTTTTATTTTTAGTAAAGTGATAAATTTTACATAATAACAAATTCAGCATACGTAGTTACAATGAAATGAATTTCGCACACACTACAATAAAAATTCACCATTTCGTAACAAGTTGAATAACATAAATGAAAACTATCAAATAAATATTTAAAAATGTATTTGAAAAAAAGAATTTTGATAATAATTTTAAACCATTACAAAATTCTTTTCAACAGAAGATCATATACTATTGTATCTTTTAATAAAAAGCTTTGTTTTCATATATCTATGCAATTGTATGAAAATTTAAACATAAAATTTATTTTTAATCCTTATGTCTCACTAAAACAAGTATAAATTTTCCTCAAAAAGATAGTTTCAAAAATATTTTTAACGTTATAGAAATAATAATTAAAAAAGATTTAGGACATATTATTCATTATTTTACAGACGTGAAACAGTATAAATCAATAACAACCTAAGAGCAATTTAAAATAAAAATCGTAGGAATCCTTCATCTTTTTTTTTAACTTATTTTAAATACAATAGAATAGTACAAAACGTTAATTTTAAAAAAAGAAGCTATTTTAAGTATATAATCATTATATTATATTAAATTAGAAAAACCAACATTAATGAAATCAATTAAACTTTTCAAATATTTTTAAAGAATTGGAGTATATCCAAAACAATCTCATAACACAATACATTCTGCAAGCAAATATTTATAAGGTTATTAGTATATTATTTACAGCATTTAATAATTACACATAATAATAACAAGCAACAAAAAAATTTTAAAATAATTTCGTAGTTAATTTTGTATTTCAATTTGGTTTATCAATAAAAGCAATTGTTGCATCACTTTGGAAGAAAAAAAATTTATACATTATAAAAATGAATACTTTCAGTGCAAAAAAACATATTTTAGAGAGCAAAATTTATGAAATAGATCTCCTTTTGCAATTAATTTATTTTTTTAACACATTATTTTAACAACTTTTAAAATAATAAATATAAAAATTCATGTTTTTTGTATACAACTCCAAAATTTGTTCGAAATTCTTTTTACTTTCATTAGAACACCAAATATGTTTTACAATGAAATTCAGAGAAAAGTTATATTTTTAAAAACTAAACATATTTAAATACAATACAGAATATTAATTTAAATTATATTTAAACAGCATTAAATAAAATTGATAAAAACAGATTGATATATAGTCTTGTTTCTTGATATGGTTACACAAAATAAAATTTTGCTTGCAGAACAAGAAAATAAGTTAATATTAAACAGAAATTTTATTTTAATGTTTTTTAGTACACATACAAATTTTTGAAAAATATTATTAAATACTTTTATCAACAAAAGCATAGGATACATTTATAAAAGCCTAAGTTTAGCACAATGCATTATTTAGCAAAGAACATTTTTCTTCTTTGTGTTATGAAATATTAGTATAATTATAATGAAAAATATAAAAAAAATTTCCTGTTTAAAATTTTCAAAAATGAGAAAGTTACATGGAAAAAAAAATATAAGTTACCATGACAATAAATCTTTTGTTTTAATATTTTAATCACATTTTTATTGCATCAATTTTCAACTTGCTACTAAAAGATATAACACTTTAGTAGCTCCAAAAACATTTTTATTAAAAATATTTACAAACATGATCAACAATTACAAATTTAGCAAATTTCATTCTAAAAATAAAAATTCGCAAATGCTATTATAACAATATAATTTAAAATTAAAAAATTTAAAATCCTCATTTTACAGTTGATTATGACTAATGACCATAGGTAAGAAAAATGCAACAATCGTATATGTGATACATATGACAGATTTCAAGTGGCTTTTTTTTTCCGGCATAATATGGGAAATTATGAGTGAGAAATTACAACTGGTTGAGAAAAAGAAAATTTATTTAAAGATAAGATAATTTTGACTAAATTTAGCTCAACTGCTGAGCCAGAAAAAAAAATCTTTTTACAAAAGATTGTTTTCTAAATGAAATTCAGTTGCTTGGTGAAAGAAAAAAAAAAAGATAGTTTTCTACATGTAGCTCAACTATTCAGACAATGAAAGTCTTTCAAACTGATTTTCGTGACATAGAATCCTGTACTTAAAACTTCTCATGAGGCTGACTTAAAAACTAAAAATTTGAAGTAAACTCTTATTTTAAATCTCTGTCTTCAAGATACTTATATTCAAAAGTAAAACCCTCCTTCTTTCTCTGAGACCACTTTTCATAATCAAAATAAATATAAGTGCCCTGAAAAAGAAAGAGAAAAAGCTATTTATACTTAATTTTAAAATTTATAGAATAATTTTACTTTAAAAAGGAAGTTAGGTGCAGATAGAAATTTTATATTTCCTCACAGACTGATAAAATAAGCACCAGAAAGGTCTCAATTAGAGATGTACCCGATAAAAAGTTATTCGCTTATCCAACCAGATTTGAACACCTCGCAAAAATTTATATTTTTAGCCGGCCAGTACAGGGTACCTGGTCGAATTTGTATTTACCATAATTTCGCACATACAGTCAGCGGACTATCTGTGTTTAAAATGCGGACTATCCACCAGTGCGGATAAAATGCTGGTTGTTCACGGTTAAAATCATTGAAATTTAAAAATCATGCTGTCATGAACTGCCGATGATCAAATATAAACAACAGTGCGAGATTCCAAGAAAACATTCCTATGTATCGTATCGATAATCCGGGGAAAACTTTTACTTGGTTCTCCCCCCCATTTTGAACTAAAACGATATGAAAAAAAATAAGAAAATTGGACACATCCTTGAAGTTGAGTAGAGGAAAATGTGAGGAAGGGGAGAATTCTTTTCCCTGTTTACCCAGAGAAAAGTAATTTCTTCCGCGACCTTGAAGGTTTTAGATCTTTATTTTCTCCTTTAGGCCGTCAATCAAACTCAAAGGAGTGGCATGCTGATTTCGTTTTCTGTTTGATTTACGAGGGGGCGGGGAAAATGCATTGCACATGCATATCATTGTACAGAAGATGAAAGAGAGAAATATATTTATCTATTTGACATCAATTAATAAAAGTAAAATATTTTTCTTTTGAATAAATTCTGATTCTTTGGAAGTGTGGTATCATTCGCAAGTTTTTCTTGAAGTGGAATCACACCTGCTTTAATTAAAAATCGTGTTTTTATAATAAAAGTAGAATTGTTTATTATTTTAAACATACAATTATTTTATGAAGCAGATTGCAGTTTTGTTTTTCTGATTCCACTACGTTTGATTTTTTTCTTTTTTTTTTTTCCTTTTCATGATAAATTTTGCACTCAATAAATTATTTTTATTCCTAAATTTCATCATCAGGTTTGTTTTTTTTAATTCCGTTATACATTAATATTGCAGTATTAAAATAACATGATTTCAGACGTATAGTTCGCGGACTATCTGACGATTTTTGAAATTCTTTTTATATAAAATTGGGTCTGCGGACTATACTATGGTGCCGGCTATACGTGCGAAATTACGGTATTAACTGGTAAATTATTATAATTATAAATTACTGGGTACCTGATACATCCCTAATCAGCATGAATAGTCTAACTACTTGAAACGCTATACTGATCACTTGATAGTGCAAGTGTACAATGCTGTTAAATCGAGAAAGACGATCTTGAGTTGAGTGCAAAATAATACGTAACAAAAGAAATTGTACTTAACCTATTGTATATAGCACCTGCATTGTTATAGACTTATTTTGTTTCACTAGCCATCAACAAAAAGGTAAAATGTCAATATAAAGTCATTCAATATTAAATCAATACATGTATCAATCTAACCATGTTTTAAAAGTGGTAATACAGAAACAATAGCACAGTTAAACTTTTTTTTTAATATAATGTTCTTTAAGTAAAGATAATTTAACACATTCAGCCCAAATAAATTTAAAATAAAAGAAAAGTATGATCCTCTCTTTCTCCTCCTAGCAGATGCTTCACATCTTACATTTTGTAAAATTAACAATTTACAACATTGGTCAGGCTGAAATGCAGCAAAAATTTATGTCATTAGCAAAGTAGGAAAAACTATCCTCACACGCCTATGTATATGAGTAATTCTGAGAAGATTCGAAATTTTATGTAATTCTTCAAAATACAGAAGATTTGAGTCTTAGCTATGCCCCACAGCATGCCGAAAAAATGACAAAATCAAAACATTTTTAGAGAGGCTCGTTCTGCAAATATTTTCTGATTATATAGCTGTCACTCATTTAGAAATTACATAGCAGTCTCTCACAGAGAGATTACATAGCTGTCACTCATATAAAGAGGTTACATAGCTGTTTCCAAACTAGTTGACACACTACAATGCAATCTAGCTATTCTTTAATCTATATAAAGATCACATCTAATTGAATTGCATTAAAATCTAAGGTAGTGAGAATAGAGGGGAAAAGAAAACTAAGAAAGTCCCTGTACCTTGTAGCTTAGATAGATTTAAAAACTTTCTACCAAAATCAAACTTTAATCCGTATAAAGAGATGTGGCAATTACTGTCTAAGACATAGATCTGAAGATATAGGATGTATACTCATTTTATATATTTTAAAGCATGCAAACTTTACCTGATGTAATGTAAACACTTCTGGTATTTGTTGTAAAAATTTCTACTACTCTTTTACATCCTTAAATCCTATGTATATTCTTTGCTTAAACCCAAAGAATGTAGAAAGAAGAAGGTCAGAATGCGTAGCTAACACAGGGAATTGTTAGGTGCGGTAAGCTTTAACAGAAAAACTACTCACAAGTTGAGCAACATACTCAGATTTAGCAGAGCGTCATATGTAGTATCATATGATCAAGTGCGCAGGCATAAGAAGTAAAGTGATTGTCAGGAGGTACATCACTTGTGTACCCGTAGTTGGACAAATGTATGGTCGCATACATTGTCTCCTGCCAACCGATGTTTTATTCTTTTTTTCTGTGTCAAAATGTGTTAGTAGATTTAATCAACATAGAAAATATAAATGTATTCTTAAAGAAATATCTAAATTAATAGTACAGTACTGTTTATCAATAGTGTGAAAATGCAGAACAAACCAACAATAAATAAAAAGAAAAATTTTCTTCTTCACCCCTACCCCAGTCAGGGCCGGATCACCCATTAGGCCATGGCCTGGGGACCTCAACGATTAGGGGCCCCCTTAGAATGGATTTTTTTTAAATAAATTTTAAAAAATTAAGGAAAACAATGATTTTCCAAATTTTTTCAAAATGTTATGATTATTTTTTAGTTCTAATTTAATAAAATAAAGTAAAATTTAATTTATTATTATTTATTTTTATTTCAAATATGCTTTCTTAAATGAAAAGATATATAAATACTTTTATATTTGAATAAATAAAATATATACGAGAAAAAAATTTAATCTAAGGGCCCCAAAAATTTGAATGGCCTAGGGCTCGCGGGCGCTTAATCTGCCCCTGACCACAGTATTGGCTTGGAGGAAAGGAGGGTGCAAACCTGTTTCAAGAACCTATGCTGTTGGGCTCCTAAATGTTGGTTTCTACTTTATAAACAGGGACCACTCCTAACTTTGGGGGATTGGTTTATATTATGCCTATGGAAGCTAGACATTTACCTCCATGTATATTATTTACTTAAACCTTGTTCCTTCAGCAAATTTTCAGTTTCAGAAACAAAGAGTTTGTTTAAAGAATATAAATGAACATCAATTTTCATAACCTCCAAAATCTAACAAATTTGCTAATTAAACAAGGTAGAAAAATGTCAAAGTAATTAAGAAATTTCAGTGTCAGATATGAAGAGAGCTCGGAACAAGAGAAGTTGTTTTGAAAACCATTCAGAAATTTTGAATTTAAGAAAAGTGTGATCATGCTTAAAAAGTGATAACTTCGAACACCGAAATTTTCTGCTGTCCGAGACCCAACTAATCTCACTATGCATGGTCAGAAAGAATTATTGTAAACTTAGAAACATAATTTTAAGCACAGAAAAGTAATTTAGATAGATTTCATTCAAAAATAACTTTAGGCTACATTTTCTACTGTTTTAAAATAGAATAATATTGAAAAACAACTTAAAAAATATGATACCCGCTCATGTGTTCTAACAAGTAACATAGAAAAAAACATTGATTTTGATTTGGAAAACATAAGAAACAATAATTGCAAAAAAATTGGTAAAATTTAAAGCAAATCATTTAAATACGTTACCTGTTCATATTCATCTGTGATAGTTTTTGGTTCTTCATGTCTTTGAAACCACATCATAAACATTGTGTGAAACCTCCAAGATTGCTGTTTTAATGCTTTTGCCGCAAAATATTGAGCTTTTGTACCCTAGGGAAAATAAACAATTTTTTCATATACATATTTGACAAAGAAGCACTTTTTTAAATATTTATAATAATATTTAATAAAACATATTTTTAAGTATGAGGGCGGACTCCCTATCTTTAAATTAAAAGTGGTGGATTTTGTGCATATTTTATCTTTAAGTCAAACGCTGAATTTCTTATTCTTAAAAACAATTTTTTAATCTAATATAAAATTCTGTATTCCAAATATAAATTAATGTAATTAAAAAATAATAATTTTCACTAATAAATTAAACAAAAAGATCTTCTTAGTCCAACTTTTTATTATAAGTTTCACATAAAATAATATAAACCACCCCGATCATAAGTAAATTTTAGATCGTTAGCTCTCCACTTACTATGATGCTCAAGTTCCGATTACTGATAAATTCTCGATATTTGGTCTGTTGACCCAGAACCACTAAAATTTGACTCCGGCAAATATAATAAAAAAATATTAATTATCGTTAATCCTATGGACCAGCAATTAATGTAAAAGGATGATATACTGTTTTGGTTTTTTTGATTTGCAGTCTGGAGTTTGGGTTTGTGTCATTGTCATAAAATAGCATATTTCATCATAACATATTTGGTTTATGTTATTGTGAACATTATTCATTAACATTAGATTCTTTGTATTGCAATTTTTCATTTAAAATCACTTTATTAAAAAAAAAATGTTACAAAAACTCTAATATAGAGACATATAAATGGACCAGTGAAAATGTGTATACACTAAAACTATATTTTAGTCACTGGTCCCTGGCAAAGAACAGTGTCCAAATGTGTTACCAGTGTTTAAGCCAACCCCCAAAACTTTAATGCAATTTTAAGTGTTTAAAAAGTCCATGTATAGATCTAAAAATAGGATATCTCAAAACATATATAGAACTGTGTAAGAATCTTAAGTAATACATAAATAAATAATCTATTAGTTATACACTAAAAATTATTTGGGACTAACTTGCAAAAAGTAGAAGATAAAAAAGAGAGTCTCAGCAGACAAACGTTGAAAAAATTCCATGGAATTACAATTTGCCACACTTGTTGGATAGTATTCTGGAGTTGATGCAGGACCACCTGGACCATGATACCTAAGACAATAAAACAAACAAAAAATTATTTGATTAAACAATATATCAGGAATGTGAAATGTTTAATTCTAGGTCAAAACATGATACATGGAACACTTTTTGTCCAAATTAAATTCCTTAAATACTTTAGTTTTGTTAAATACTATGCTTAATATGCTTACTATTTAGGACACAATAGCAAATACATTAGATACATACAATTACAAATACATACACAATAGCATTTGGAATAATAGCAAATGAAAAAAAAAAGTTAAATTTTCATCAAGGTGAAAATATTTATTTTACAAACAACATTTTGAGGAAACACAAGCTAAGAACTAAAGTATAATTTGTCGACAGAAAAAATTCCATTTGCTGTAATTTCAGCAAGGAATAGCGCATTTCAAAGAGGGGAGCTTCTCAATCCCTCTTGGATTCCTTGAACTTATTCCTTTTCTCTCACAGATCCAAGCCGAAACTTGTCATTATTGACCCAATTGACTGGAAACAGTTAAATTTCATAACCATGGAATGGTGAGGGAAGTTCTTTATAAAATCTGTACACACAATTTTATATGTTTATTATCAATAAATTATTATAGACCAAGGTAAAGTAAGACAGAAATAGAATTCAAATAACATGCTCTAAATTAAAGAAAAACTTTTTTCTTATGTTGTTCAAATTTTTGGGTTTAAAAAATATGCTAAAATGTACTAAATTATTGTGTGTCAGCTGCTATTTCTTAGACATATTGAGATCGTTCAAATTGTGTTAAAACTATATGTAAAATAATTTTTTAGCAATTTAACTCCTTCCTTCTCGCTCCCGTGAAAATGACGGGGTGAGGTTTCGCCCTCTATGTTTCGCTCCCATGATACTGACGGGCTGGAGTATTCAGCAGTAACGCACCAATAAGAATAAAACTAATTCATTTCTTTTGCCCGGAAAACTTTTTATTTCTCATTTTACACACCAGATGGCAGTACCAGGATATTTTTAAGGAAATTGTGAAAGAGATGAAAACAATAAAAGATGTAGGAAAGAAACTCGGTACTACTGTCCAGATTGTGACTTTGGCCTCTGTATCTCATGCTTTGAAATTTATCACACAAGAAAAAATTACTAATCTTTATTTATATTATACGTAAGTTTAATAAAATTCTTTTGTAATATTTAAAACACATATTTTTTTAATTTCCTTGCTTGCTGGAAAGCCAACATTCAGTCATAGTATGCTGGCTTTTCCTAAAAATTTAATTTTTGTTAAAATGTCACGATAAAATTAATCAAAAATTAAAAAATGAATATATATAAATTGTTCATACACACATTTTTAGATAATTTTCACGGATAAAAAAAAAATAGGCACTTTTATGACCGTTTTCTTGAAAATTAACCGATTGTTAAGGGGTTAAGATACATTCCTAAATTTAATAACTCATAATAAGTGTTTTTCCATGTTAAATAAATGGAAAAATACTTTAGCGACATGTATTTCATTTTGTATACTTGCATTAGTTGATGAATGAGTTGCAGAAAACAATGACAAACCTCAGTCTTTGTGAATCCATTAAAAGTGGTAAACGTTTGGCTGAACCATCAAGTGCTTGCAGAATCTGAACTTCCTCCATTGTGTAATGATTATGAACTTCACCAAATATCTGGGAAAGATCTATTTCCACAGTGTTTGTTGAAGGTGTTACTTTAGATGAGGATGGCAGTGTGGTGTCAATAAAGATTTCTGAAGCATTATTTCCAAGAATATTGTGCGTTAATTGAGACCCTATTTTAAATTAAAAATATTTTTCTTTAACGTGTATTAGTAACTAAATATCAAACAATGAAAATTGTGAAACTTAAACTCTTGTACGTAAAATTTATTGGTGCTCAAAATAACATACAAGAATAAAATAAAATAATGTAATAAGTAAAATTACGTATTGAACAGGATATGTGAGATTTATTGTACAAAAATATTTCAAAGTTCTAAAACCTATGGTTCTAAAATTAAATAAAACATTTATAACTACAAATCAAATACAATCACTTTGCACTTATTGCAATGTAATTTATTTGATTGAAGTAATATAATAAATAGTTATATTTTAAAAGACATTTAATATATTTGTCCAATACCAAATGAAATCCCCCAATTCATTGATTCTCAGACTTAACTGATATATTTCAAATTATATAAATAAACATTTTTTTAAATTAAAATAAATGCATTGATTTCTTTTAATAAAAAATATATAATTTAAAAACTAGATCCCAAATAATTAAAATTACAGTTGAGTTTTCGTCATAACATTTACTGTTTAGCATTATTCATATTCTCAATATTTTTGTAATATTTAAATAAAAATTCTATAAAGCCTAGCAATGAACAGAAAATTTTTGGTTTGCTGACCTAAGGATTTTAGACAGTTTATACAAGCTTTAAATAAAGCAATAAAAAACCATGGTTTCTAACTAAGATAAAAACATTTTGTTTCTAAAACCTTGCTAATCCTGAATAAAATAAACAATTTTCACAACCATATTTTGCTTGATCAGGATCACATAAAAATAAGAGTATAACTCAAAGGTTTAAAAATATTTTAGTCATAGTTTATACATTTACCTTTGCTTTGTAATGCTGAAAACTGTAAATTATGGATATGGCTGTTCGTCGCACTGTTTAAGACAGGTCGCTCCGAATGATTTTTTATGGTGGATTGTGCATCATCTAAAATCTAAAAAAGGATATTAAAAATTATTTATGTTGATATCATAATTCAGAATAATCATAATTTAATCTTATTAAATATTCTTTCCCTTAAAACTGCTATTAAATTTTTAAACATTACTTTAAATGATTACATATAAATATATGACTAATAAGAAAAGTTTTAAATTATTTTTTCAACTAATCAAAATACAGAGAGAGCTATATATATCATGTATAACATACGAGAATTCTGTCATTGCAACAAGATTTCAAAGCCATTGTCACAATACTTATGTTAAAAATATAAAAATTCTATGTTTATTATAAGCTAATATTGAGTAAACTTATGAGTAATTACTAAAGTAAATTGAGAAAATTTGTAAGGTAAATTAGAAAATATTTTTCTTTATTTCTAAAAAATTTAATTTTATTCAAGTAACTTTCAATAACTCCCAATACATTTTACACTATCTATTCAGAAGCAGTCAACTCAATATGTGTATTTAAAATCTAAACAGATGTTCAAAATAGACGGAAATAAGGCAAATAGGTCGATTTCATCTTTTAGTTTCATATTTGCTATTTTAACGAAAAATGCAACAAAGCATTTACTTCTAAGAAAAAGTTCACTGCATTAATTCCACCTGTTATTATACATATTATATAATACTTTGTCTTATTTTTTAAAACAATTTATATTTTTCTTATACATGTATAATAATAATTATAAAAAATTTTTATTATAATATAATTCATATAAAAACTAAATTCATAATGATTCTAAACAGAAACTTTTTTTCAGGAAACTTGTTTGTTTTTAGAATTCGTGAAAAAAAATTCTCAGCTTTTTTTTCAACCTATTTAATTAATTTAGTATTTCTTTGTGTTCTGCAATTTTTTGTCAATACTTAGTAGTTCTGCTTTAAATTTGATTTTTCACAACCAATTGAATAACAACTTTTATTATTGAAAACCAGCTACTTATGTTTCCAGGCAACTATTTCGTAAAATTCCTAGATTTCATTTTTTCTTCTTTTAAACAAATTTTATATTAATTAATTTTCTTTTTTAAAAAAATTTAATTTCATAATTAATATTTTCAACAAATGTGTGGGAACTCTTTTTGAAAATGTTATTTATTAATGAGGAGCAAAAAATTCTGAAACTACAGGTACAGGTTTTATTTTTATTTATTTGCAGGATTGTGTAACCCTCTAAGAAAAAACTTAAAATCATTAGTGTTTACAGAAATTCAAAAATGAAAAGATATACATCCATTGAAACTATTTCTGCAAATGAAACAAACCTAATAAAGATAAAATAAAATCAAATTAATTTTATTTGTGATAAAGATCTTAGAGCATGCCAAGATGTACTATTGTTAATTTAACTATTGTTATTAAGCATTGTAATACTCAATAATTTATTCAAATAAACTTTAGGTAAAATAAATTTTACTTCAGCATTTTTATCTATAACAATTACAAGTCAGAAGTTCGTAACATTGCACTCCGATTAACATTTCCATCACATTGACAACTTTCTTAAAACTTGTGAAATATTTAATACAAAACTCAAAACAATAGAATATAAAATATTTTATTTAAATGCTTGATATTTTATTAAAAAAAGAAAACATTAAATAAAAAGCTTATAAATTTATCTCTCAGTTATAGCTAGTAATTGCTCTAAAACTCTTATTATTAACTACATTACCCATTATTTATCATGGCATTAATAAAATATTAATATTTTCATTTATATTCTGAAAAGTATAACAGTGTTTTGCTCACAATTTGAGCACATTTTAATAAATTAAAAATAAAATTGCATCTTTATGTCAACATCAAACTGAAAAATTTACAAAAATGTAACTGATTTTTAAAACTAATATTTTTTACTATTATATGAAAATGGGATCAAGGCAGAAATTCCTTTGTGGAGAACATTTCCTAATTTTACACAGAAAGATTCAATTCAGTTTTAAACAATTTTCACTACATTTACGCAAACAAATTCTATGAAAATGAAAAATGTAAATGAAAATGGTTCTTATTGAAATAAGAGAGTTAATTTAAATAAACAAATTTTTACTAAATTATTGGTATTTAATGCTTAAATTTAAAAAATAAATCTATAATAAAATATTTTATTGTATTTTGTAATTCAATCAAGACAAATTTTATGCTGTCATCTAGTACAGATTTTTCCTCTTTATCAGTTTCATCCACATCTTGGAATTTATTTCTTCTAGAAGAATACCTGATCCTGTCTAGTTAAAATGTCAAATATAAATTGAGCAAAAATAAAATATAAACTTAGTAATCAATTTAACTTTCATAAAATTTGCATGATTATTACATGATTTTAAAATGCAGGAGGCACTGTACTGGGACAGTTTTGAAACTTCCTCTAGAGTAGCTATAGCTACATGGAAATTTTTTGTTCCACCAAAATTACTCTCTTGAACAATCTGAAATCTTGACTTAATGCTTCCTTCAGAATCACATACATTTTCTCCTGAAAAAGTGAGCTGAATGGTGTTTAGAATTAATCAAACCTAATACATATTAACTTTAAAAAAAGTAGTTATTATTGCATGTACACTCTGTTTTCTATATTTTTGAAAGTGTAACAGAATAAGTCAGTTTTATTGCATGCTAGTATACATGCATTTGTGAATAGGTTGTCACTTAATGCTTTAAGTCCTTCAATTCAAAGTATCACATCCAACATTTTCTTATGAAAAAGTGAGCTGAATGGCATTCAGAATTGATCAAATTTAACACATATGAACTTAAAAATAAATTATTAATACTTGTAAGCACACTTCGCTTTCCATATTTTTGAAAGTGTAACAGGTAAAGCCAGTTTTATTGTATGTAAGTATGTATGCATTTGTGAATAGGTCGTCAAAGTTGATATAACGGAAATTTTCGTTCTATTTTTTTTTTTTTTGCAGTTATTACTATTAATTTCTACACAGTTTTTAAAATCCGATATTTTTTATCACAACAACTAAATCTCAGAATTAAAGCAAGCATTTAGGAAACCTTTTTTGACCAGGCCAATTTTCTGACCAGGCTTTTCTGACGGATTTCGCCATCCATCTTTTTTTTCTTCGGAAGTTACTGCTACAGATTTCACTATTTTTAGTTTGTTTTTAAATTTGATGACTTACAAAGAAAGAAAATAATTAGTGTTTTCCCCTTACAAAATTTGAGAATATCGCTCATAATATTAGAATAAGACAAATATTCCCTATTCAATTTAAAAAATTACATTATTATTTATTTATTTATTTATTACTTTATTTATTTATTTATTTATTTATTTTTTTAAAGTTGACGCTTCTGTTACTTTAAATTAACAGCATGTATATTTGTTATTATTAAAAGTATCTTGCAGAAAGATATTAGTACTAGAGAGGATTGTCGCAGAAAGCCTGAAAAAATTTCTGACACAATTGTAATGGTATAACTTAGCGGGGGGTGAAAAATCTAGAATAATATCCACTATATTTTTCTTATTCAAATTAGACCACAACCTTATACTTAGCTCGAATCCAAAGTTACTACCGAATAGATTAAATATTCAACATTAACTTATGTATAAAAATTAAGATGATTAAGATTATATTTAAATCACAACAGTACTGAATCACATTAATAAACAGTATAACAGTATTGTTTTTTTAAGGTTTTTCTAGACCTGTTGATGACTGATTTTCGTTTGGAGGAAAGAGGTCACCTAAAAATAACAGAGAGATAAATAAATACCTAACAGTTAAAGACAAAGAGAAGGTAACTTTGATCCTTATGTATAAAAAAAAAAAAAAAAAAAAAAAACTACAGTATTCATAACAAAATTGAATAGTATTTATTTTTTCACAGATAATAAAAATTAAATACTAAATTCAACAAAATAATTACAAAGATTAATGAAAATAATATTTACCACAGACGTCGAAGAGATATTTGAAGGAATAGACGGATTGAAACAAGATTCGGAAGAAGAGTCACTTTGGCAGTTTAGAGATATAGTTGCATTTTTATTGGCATCAGTCCCAGAATGTAGTTGGCTATCACTATTATTAAAAGTAAGTTGATCACTAGAATCACATTGCACATCTGATGATGGTTCATTTTCACGAAAACGATGCCTAATGTTAGAATCTGTCCAAGAATTGCTCATAGGCACAGATGATTTCGAAAGATGGTTAGTGTTGTTATGAAGTGCTTCAGATGAATTTGGACAATGAGACTTGATATTTACATTGTTATTGAGCTCCTCTTCCATGGAATTCGAAGATGACCATGCATTTTCACGTTCAGTGGACACTGTTAAAAAAAAATTAGATTTATTGAAAGGTTAGAAAAAGTTCAAAATTTTCAAGCACAACAGTATGCTATTTATAAAAACACTGACTGACCAAATTATCCAATTAACCACAGCCATATTCTCTTACTCTGTCTTCTCAAAAAAAAATAATATTTGCACCAAAAATAAATCTATTAGTAGATAATTTCACACTTACCTTTTTCGTATCTGTAGATTGTTTCCTTTGAGTAATTCAAACTCATAAATAGCAACAACAACAAAAATCTCAAATCATGAAAGAGTTTAATGAAAAAGCATTCTTACAATTGTATTCAATAAAATGTTTGTTGGTTGAAAATATATCAACAAATGACTAAAAAAAAAGCCCATTTTTCTTCACATTTGGAAAATCTATTTTTAAGATGAATATACTTATGAAAGAATACTTAATAGTTTATAGAGGGAAAATATTTCAAACGGACTTATGATACATTTTTGGAACTGTTTCTAAAAATAAACGCTGGTAAATAGAACACTCCTCATTATTTTATTCTAAGCGACAACACTGAAATGCGAAAAATTTTCTAAAAGTTGATATTCAGTGGAAAATTAAAAAATTTCCAAAAGCGAAAATTACACTATTGGGCACTTGTACACTACACTTGTACAATTTTTAACAGTCAATAAGGTCGAAATTTTCATTTTTAATTCATTGAAGAGAATGTTAATGGCCCACAAAAGCACAAATTTGACAATTATGTTCAAAATGCAGCCTTCTTTCGCAAACATCAGAGCATGTTCATTTTACGGGTTTTTTAAGACTCTACATATTAGAGTAGTATCGTTAGTGTAGTCAGCCATTTTTTTTTTTTTTTTTTGCACTTATAGTCAGTGATGGCAAAAACTTAATTTCAAATTATTTCAGTTTTTCATCGAGCTAGGAGGAAAACTCCCTATGAGCTCTTTCTGACTGTCAGTTTAAATCCATATGTCCTGAAACAGTGAACTATTTGAATCTCTACTGAGCAATAAATTTCAAAAAGATTAATTCCACTAAAACTGACTGTATATGGCTACAAAACTATTCAATGATGTGAAAATGACTTTTGAGCAAAATAACTTGCCTAAATGAATGTTTTAATAAAACATATCACTACCTTGAGAAACAAAGTCATCATAAATGACACTTTTTTAAAAGGCATTCCAAACAATTTGCACAGGATATCAAATTTGAATGCATTTTAGCAGAATTACAAACTATGATATTACGAACCATTAATAAACTAATACTACATTTCTCCAAAATGTTGACAAATTATAAAACTTTCCATGCCCATCAAATATTATAAAAACAAATTGAACTATAAGAATACAAACATTTCCTATGATTGTTTGGCAACCCAGCGGCAGCAATGGAATACGGTGTGGAAGATGTTTGGGAATTTATCACAGGTTGGTTATTATGCACATTGACACTAGAATATCCTGGACCACTATTTTCTGACACAGAGCTATTTTTACTAAAAAGAAAAAATATATATCACTAAATCAAAAATGTTTAAATAAACATTTTTCAAAATATATATAATTTGCAGATGTTTAAACCAATAAATGAACATATTTTTATATAATTTAACAATTAATAAAATTTATATAATTTTTAAGAATAATCACTATATATGACAATAAAAAAATAAGAAAAATTGGATGATTGTGGAAAAATTAGTATAAACACTGCATTTTTTACTACAAGTTATTAATTTTTAACAATCAAACTGTATTATCTCAGTATCATTTCTACACTGAAGTAGTAGGTAAAAAACTAAAGATGCATAGCATGACAAATCTAACCAATATTAAAATTTGAGCCCTGTTAAAATCCCATAAGATCAACAAAAAAAAACTTACTTGATGGATTTTACAGGAGAAGGTGGCTTTGGAACAGCATTTGCTGCAGAGGTGCTTGAATCTGAAGCTTTAGAGATCTTTAAAAAAAAAAATTTAAACTTATAATTACTTTTAAAAAAAATTTAAAAATTCAAAAAAGAACATTTGAACATAAGCAGAATAATGGTAAAAACTATATGGTAAAAATAATAAATATGGTAAAAACTATATTAAAACTTAAATATGGTAAAAACTATATGGAATGTGCACATAAATTTTGGATAGGTAAAAACTTTGGATTACAAACTACTAATAATCTGCTTTAATTGGAATAAGATATAATAAGTAGAACCTCAATCAATCTTTCTCATGGATCCATTCATTGTGAATGGTAGTAATGGGAGAGCGTCAAATGTGGGTCAACTTTAAAAAATTAATTTTTTTTCTTAAAATAACTTGAATCTAACAAACTTGAAAATAACTTGAAAATGTACGAACGATAGATGAGAGAACCATCTAGCTTCAAATAAAATGTAAACAAGTATTATTAACATTATAAGAATTGCATTTTTGATAACAGCCAATAAAACATACAGGAATACAAGCAATGCTGGAACCTAGATTAAAAAATCAAGGTTCAACTATAATTTTGCCTTATTTTCCTAATCATAACAAATACTCCAATAAATTACACAAGTTCATTAGAAGAGCAGTTACCCCTGGTAACTGACAGTACCCGTTGGTAAATGACAGTTTTTGGTACTATCAAGGACAAGGGAAAGGCTCCTGTTTATTGGCAGGCAGTGAGTCGCCTGATGAAGTGCTGTCTTGCTAACACGCATATGTTTTAAAAAAATTTAGTTTTCTGCTAGAATAGTATTTCTGACTTTCTAAATTAGATAAAATTATATTAGCTAAATAAACTCACATCAGTGGAATGGTTATCTAAACTTGGGCTGTGACTGGGAGAGTCAGAACCAATTGATGTTGGAGTGTTTGAAAGAATTGCAGAACTTTCTTCATCCACAGAAGAGCTTTTCAAATCATTTGCTAATTGTTGACCTGTTTAAATTAATAAATTCCAAAATTTTAATACAAATAATCATCATGAATAAAAATTAAAATGTCTGGCATGGGATAAGATACATTTAAACTATGTTAACATCAACATTTTCTAAATTAATACAAATATTGCATAAAAATATAATGCTTTTAAGTATTTATAACCAGAAAACTTGTTAAATAAGTTTTAAGGTGAACTGAAATTTTATAAGGCTTGAAAATTAAAAGAAGAAAACATATCTGGAAAAAAATGAGTTCTTCTAATAATAATTCATCTCAGTACATAAATAACTTTAATATTATATTTCACTATATTACATAAAACTATTATTATAATTGAAATACATGAAATTATTTTTAAAATGCTGAAAAACATTGAGCATGAGATCATAATATACCATGACTATAACAAAAGAATATTCATTTTGTAATGCAGTAAAAATAGAATAAATTGTCAACTGCAAAAGAATGTTAATGTATTGAGATGTTCGGTATTTTAAATAATGAATCTCATACTAAAATGATAATTAATGTTATCATACTAAAATGATAAATTTGTGATAAAATGATAATTAATGTTATCATACTAAAATGATAATTTTGTGATAAAATGATAATTAATGTTATCATACTAAAATGGTAATTTTGTGATAAAATGATAACTAATGTTATCACACTAAAATGATATTTTTGATAAGTGTTTCCTTATTTAGAAGATTAATAAAAAGTTGAAATTCTTTTAATAAATTTAATGAAAAAAATTAAAGCATATAAAGCATTGATAGTTATTAAAAAAAGCATAGATTAGTTTATAATTTCCAAATCTAATATCTAGTTAAAAATTGTAAAAGGTTCATTCATTCTGAATCAATAAAGAAGATTTCTAATAATTTCTAAATAAAAATGCAGTGAATATGTGACTAATAATTTTTTTAAGTCATTTTATGGATGGTCCGGTATTTTACCAATAAAAAATTCTGTGGCTATTGAATTATTGAAGATGAAATGAAAAAGATGCATCAAAATTTTTGAACCTGCTTAACTGCTCCACCCTCATGTATTTACTGAAAATTGTTAATATAAATAATTGATAACATCTAAATTCATAGATTTAAAAATTGTTTAATTTTTTTATTGCTAACGTAGTTTTTTTTTTAATAAAATGATTGAAGACCGAAAAAAATCATGCAGTTTTAATTGCATAGCGAATACCACTAATATAATAATGCCTCATAATATATATATATACAATTAAACGAATTACAGAAAAATAAATTGCTATCCAACTCAATAACAAAAATTTAACAAAATCAATGCTAAAATAAAGTATAAAATACAATTAAATAAAGGAGAATATTATCAAAGAAAATAAACTTAAAATTTGAGTACATTTATAAGAAATATTTAAATTAATTCGATACAATGATAAAAAAAATTTAAAAGTTATCAATATTTTAGAAGATAAAGTAATTAAAATTTGTGATTGCTAATAAATGGTGTAATAGTCAATGTTCAAAAATCTTATAAAAAATTATTGCTAGCTGTTTTAGACCACTTTATGCTTTCAAAACCAAAGTTATGTCATCTATATCTAAATTATTATTGGGCTATTTGAAAGTAAAATAAATGTAAAACAGCAAGTGTTTACACTATTCATTAAAAAGTTTACACAAAAAAAAAAGTAAAAACCATCTTTCTCATTGAGTCGTATCAGTATTGATTTTTTTTCCTTCGTTTCGTGAATGATTTTCATGATTGATTTTTTTTTTCTTTTCAATAAAATTTTTAATAAATCTTGTAAATAACAATTCACATATGGGATTTAAAATACTTTTTTTCCCAATGTCTAACTGGGGAATGAGCTTTCATCAATACAGACATCTGAAGGGCAGATTTGTTGGACACTCTTTAAGGGGCACCATATTAGGTGGGGCAACGTTGCTCCCACAGTAAGGACAGTTGGATAATACAGAGAATGAAAGAACATCCATGCCTTGCCTGGGGATTCAAATCCAGAACCTTTCTGATGCAAAGCCAGTTCCCTGGCCCCTACACAGACCGGTCGGAGAATGTAGTAAAAACTTTAATACAGACATATTCATCATGAATTTTCCTCTCAATATTAAATTTTTTAAATGTTTCACAAGAACAAAAAAAAAAAGTTAAATACTAAATTTTGCCAAAAGAAGAATAACATTTATTTTAAAAAATTTATATATTTGTCCAAAAAACATTAAATCAAATCAAAATCTGTAACGAAAATATATTATAGAATGTATTTAACTTCATTTAAAAAATTTAAAAAAAGGAAAAAACTGGAGCAAAGGGCATCAGCTTCTATCTAGAGAAAAAGTATGCAGCATCAGCGAAAGTCCTTCAAGATAAAACTTAAAATTAAAAAAAAATTTCACAGCAATAAAAATAGTTTACTAATTCAAACATACTTAGAATATCATTTTCTGCCTGCTGTTTTGCCAAATAATCCTCCATGTCTTCTAAATTTAAATCATCATACAAAAATTCGTTTTCTTGAAAATCTGGATCCTGTGAGAAATCCCGGTAATATTCAACATCTTCTTTGATTTTTTTTATTTGATCAACTTCTACAGTTCCATTATCGAGCATTCTTAATAGTGTTTCCAATTGATTAACATGGAATTTATGTTTAGCAAGCCTGGCTCTTACTTCTTCAACTTGATCATGTTTCTAAAGTTTAAATGAATGTTATAATTGTAAATATAAGATATTAAAAAAGACAAATAGCAACAGTTGATCAAAGAAGTTCACATAATTTAAAAACAGGTTAAAGAAAGAAATTTAAGTAAATGTTAAAAAATCTAAAAACATGTTTCACAAATATATTAATTTTATAAATTAACAAATACAAAATAACATATATTGGTTCTTTAATTATACATTATTAAGAAAATCATAAGACAAAGAATACAGTAAGCGATTAACCATTTTTATGAAGAAGAAAAAATAATCTATTAAACATTTAAGCTTAAAATTAACAAGGTCACAATTAAATGCACCAGCAATGAACTGAGAGCACAAAATCATTGTAATTAGGAAAATTAATCTTGATTATGTGGGAATAATGTTGAAAATTGACAAAATAATTTTATTCAGTAAATACAACACAAATTTAAAATCTTCCAATCATAAATGTCATTAAAGTAATTTCACTAAAAAAGATCATCATAAACTTTCTTTAGTATTTTTCAGTGCATTTAGCACACAATAGAGAGTTATCTTACTATTCTTCTGTCAGAAGTTTTGTCCAATCAAATAGTTCATATCATGGTTTATAGCCTTTTCATTTAATTTTTACAAACTTAATCGTTAAAACTAGAACTATTTTTATAAATGTGCTTATAGCCAGAGGGGTCTACTTCTCTAACTAGTTGTCATTAATTAGAGGACCAATAATACACACGTCACTAATAAAATTCCAATTAGCACAATTTAAAGTAATTACTATTTAATTCAATATAGGTATATACCTAATACTAATAAAATTATACTAATAATTTTATGAAATAAAAAAAAGCAACACTAAGAGTTATTAAATTTTGTTGTTTGTGGTGAATTTTTGTAAAACATAAGTCTAGGTACTTAAATAAAAAAGAAAAATTTTAAAAAGATTCTTACAAAAATTCTCAAAAACCATGGATTTTATTACTCAACTGCAAGTCTAATCTTGACTGCAAAATCACAATAATTATGGATAAAACGAAATAGTTGGCATCATTGATATAGCTCACAAGTTTGACTTTTGAATTTCTTAAACTGAAGAAATCAATTCAATAAATTAACTTTGATTATAATTTCTTATTTAAAAATACCAACTGAAAAAGATGTTTTTAAAACAGAAGATACTAACATCGCTACCAACTTTTACGCATTTCGCATAAAATTGTATTTTTATATTTTAAGTAGTAGCAAAATTTATGAATTCTATTTATTTATAGAAACTATAAATTTAATTTAAAATAATTTTGACTACCGCTGTATATAAAGAAAGATGATAATCATACAATGGTAAAATAAAGCTCTTATAAGCTAAAAATATATATTTCTGCATTTGACTGTAACTCAATTTTAATTTTATTACTACTTGGGAAATTAAAAGTTGGCAGGTATGCATTTAGTTTTTAATTTCATAAGATGTGGTATAAAATAAATATTCCTTTTGAATAATTGGTTGGTAAAGTAATATGGCTGATAAAATAAAGCTCACATTCTCTTTTCAAGAACTTTTAAAATAAAATGCAAATATAGAAGAATAAATTTTGGGTAATGTATTATGGCATGTTTAAAATGTTAATATCAACATTGCCATTAGAATGAACTTGATAAATTTGGTTCACAGCTGACTATATAAAAAAAATCAGAAGAAAAAATCTTAATAAAATATTTCATATTGCTATGCATCATTTTAGCAGAGTTCTTCCTAATAATAAAAAAGGGCAGGGGACTTTCAATTTCGAAAGAGAAAACGTTAAAAAACGTTAAAATTTATCAAAATGTGTAATATTATTTAATAACTGAATTCGGCTTTCAATTTTTAAATTAC
This sequence comes from Parasteatoda tepidariorum, assembly GCF_982258835.1. Classification (NCBI taxonomy): domain Eukaryota; kingdom Metazoa; phylum Arthropoda; class Arachnida; order Araneae; family Theridiidae; genus Parasteatoda; species Parasteatoda tepidariorum. The sequence goes on along the minus strand of NC_141756.1, from coordinate 66,889,615 downwards.
CCTCTTATACTATTTTATGCTTATATTTCAAAACGTAATTCTCATTCATTATCAAAACAGAAAAAATTTGAAGCATTTGAAAAATAATTAAAAGCAAATTAAAAGACTATGTATAATGACTTTGTAAAATGATAATTTTACAAACTTAAAAGTTGTTTTTTTTATATTTTAAACTGAGAATTATGGGAAAATTAACATTTATTGGTGCATTTTTAAATAAAAGGTATTAAAAAAAATAATGGCAAAATTGAAAATCACTAAAAACTTCATTAATATACCCCCAAAAAAAGGAAACTATTAAAAGATTTCTCCAGTTGAGAATAATCCTAACCAGGGGCCTGTCCAGACCGAATTTACTACCATTTAGCGGTACCTTCACAAATTCAACTTTAGGAAAAACGGTAGTTTCACAAATTCAACTTCAGGAAAAACAGTAGTTTCACAAAATATTTTTTCTTAAAATTTCATTTTTGTATCCCTTAAGAAACGATAAATCCATATTTTTGTGTTGATTTTTTAATATAATTTTTAATTTTTCACAAATTATGTATAAATTTTCACAAAATAGATACCTTTCAGAAAAACCTAGACAGATCCCTGCTAACAAAGTAAATATTTTTAATAGTTATCATAGTTAATTTATTTACTCTTAATTATTAATTTTTCCAGAGTTTTAAAAAAGTAAATGTAATATGGAGGGAAACATAACTTTTTTTATATTTTATTAAATTTTATGTGTTTAAATTTAAGCTAATACTTATTGCTAAACAATTGTACAAATTATTTTTAGACTTCAATACTTTCCATTCTTTTCAATGTCTTGAAATAAAATATTCCTTTTCCTAAAGAAATTTCAACTACAGTAAACAATATGATCTAATAGTACAATATATTCGAAGAATTTAATCCAAATTATTGAAAGAAAAAAAAATTCTCATGTGAAAATCTCTGGGGTCGAATATCATGTGAATTTTAATATAACTAGACAACATAAAATTTTACTAAAATGAAAGAATGAAATTAAAAATTAACGTTAAATAATTATCAATAACTAAATATTGGAAATAGACTTTTCATTAAAACAGATGGTTAAGAAAAAAACCTTTTTCCTGAAAAAATAAAATAAAAAGTCAGTGTTTTAAAGGATGGTGACTTATTCTCACAAAAAAGGCAAGGAGGTACATTTATAGGAATCAAAAGGCAGGCAGAGCCTTTCTAAAAACGCTTAAGGAAACTACTGCTTTTCGTATTATTAATAATCACTGTAATACTAGGTTCAGCAATAATTAGATAAAATAGTGATTTTCAGGAAAAATGAGGTAACATTTTCAAATTTAAAAGAAAATCTAATTGGAAAAATTTCAGATGATAACAACTCATATTAATTGTGATTTTTCTTGTTGTTTAGTTTCCAGACTTATCAACACTTCAGTAAATTGGTTTATCAATAAAATAATTTAAAAAATGGAGATGCTATCTGCAACATTTTTTAGTCTATAAATTATATTTTCATTTATGTATTTTAAAATAATTCTCTAATTAAAAACTGGAAATGAAATGGCACAACTTTAGTGTATAAATGCATAGGTTATTAATAGTAGAATATGAGGTGTCATTATGAAGAAACTAGAACATGGTTTGCAGTCGCCAGCGATTTTAATTTTTTATAAAAAACCTATAATTCATTAGATTTTCTTCTTTTTTTTTCTTTTTTTTTTAAATATGCAATATTTAACATCTCAGCTTTCACAACTTAAGGGGCATATAAAAATAAATAAGCTATTTTCTAAAATAAGTAAATGCTTCCATTATTTAAAAATTTGAATCATGATTAATTCAATTTCATAAACTATTTCTTTTAATTCCACACTGCTGAACACAAGAAATTTGTTTAAAGTAGTTCAATTCTTATTAAGAAATCAAAAACACGTGAATAGCAATATGAAAGTAAAAGGTTACAACATATTTCTAAGAGCCACCATATACTCACCTCTTTATCATTCTTTTTCTTCTTCAAGGTAACATTTATAGCTTCAATATCGGCTTCAAATTTATCAACTTGAATGTTTAAACTTTCAATGCAAGCCTAGAATTGAAAAAAAAAAATTTTTTTTTTAAATACTAAAAATTAAAAATCTTATAAATTTATGTTATTTAGAATAAATGTAAAAATAATTATAATTTTGTCTACTACTTTTACATTCATTATGTATTTCAAGGAAATTCTAATTTAAATTATTCACTTTAGTAAATGGTTTGATGAAACCAGGATAAGATTCTGCATAAAAGAAAAATTTTTGATTATCAAACAAGCTATAAATTACTCATCAAGGTCCATTTTCAAATGGTAATTTTTCAATTTAAGTATAGATTACAAAATAAAGTGACGGATTATAAAAAAAAAAATTGTGGACATGTAATTAAACAATACTAAAACTAATCTATACAAATACTAATCCAAAGAATGGAATTAATTTACGCATAAAGGTAAATTCACTCAAGGATAGTGTTAAAATTGATTATCCAGCACTCATAGTTATAGTAGCGAAATTAAGAGATTTTAAAAACAGTATCACCAACTTTTCCTAAACAAATTAAATTTTCACATTAAAAAAATAAAAGTGGCTCTGGCAGGATATTTTTAGTACCAACAGCGACAATTCTAGACCAAAATGAAGTCTCTGTTGCTGATGATTATTCTAATTCTGAGATATATAATGCTAATGCAGCAGTGCAGCATTTTTTTTCAGTTCAAGTAAAAAAAAAAAACTTTACTATTCGGCTTCATTGCTTTTTTTTCTTCTTCTAAGAAGCATGTTGAGCAAGACAAAGAGAAAAACAAGAGGCTGTCATTGAATCATTCTTCTCTCTATTTTTATGGTCATCAGTGCACAATCAGTAGAGAAACATTTTCTCCATTCCATTTCAAACATTTTTTAAAATAAATTTATACATATAAAGTAAAATTAAAACTATTTGCTTATGAAGTGAAATTTTGAATGTATCAATTTGTAATGAAAAGGTTATAAACATACAATTTTGGTCATATCATTGACGTATTGAAAAGATCATACAAATCACCCATACAAGAAATCTTAAAACAAAAAATTTTGGACAAAAAAATAAAATAAAAAAAATCAACAAATTGATCTTTTAACAAGAACTTACATTTAGCCAAGCTGTTATTTCATCTCTTTCTCTTTGAGCTGGATCTAACTTTTGCGCGGCACCTAAACCTTCTTTAGAATAAGCTTTTGTCTTTGTTTCTCTTTCTACAACTTTGAATCTTTCCATTTGCTATAAAACAACAAGACATTGTAATAACACTCAAAACATAAAGAGAATCCTATAAATTAAAAAGAAAAATGCAGAATATAAAAATGAACACCAAAGGAGTATTGGGGGGGGGGAAAACCAATAAGAGCTAGTAAAACTAAATTTAAAAAACCAGAAACAGATTAAAAACCTATCAACATTCCAAATCACATAATTTAAAATACCATTAATTTTACACAAAATAATAAAACCATTTTATCCAAAGAAAATTCTCAGTAATTTATTTATTTAAGAATTATTGATAATTATTTTTTTTTAATTAATAATAGTCAAAAGATTTCAAGCTGCAAAGCATACAAATTTTTAAATGACAAAATAAATTTAAACAAATTTGGTAGAATAGTTTCTGAGCAAACAAAATTTCAAAGTGCCTCACTTAAAATTTTAATTCTTCAAATTTTACATACTGTCATTGAAAAGTACAAATAATGCAAAAATAATGCAATGCTTCAAAATAATGTAAAAATTTATACACAATTCAAAACTTTTTTGACTCTTATTAAATTAAATAAAGGTAGTTCTTAAAAATTATATTATGCAGAATATTATCTAAGAATAAATAGATTTTATAATATTGCAAAAAAAATTTCAATTCGCTTAAAAAGTTTTAGAGTTATATCAAATTAAACAAAAAGTGAAATTAACATAAAGCGGTCCAATTTTTTGACTACTCCCCTGATTAAACTATAGGAACAATAATTTCTTTATGGCTCAGGGAAGCTACTCAAATAAAAGAACAAAATTCCCTAACTTTTCCATGTTTTGCAGGCATATTTTGAAAAAATTCCAGTCTTATATCATAGTATATACTGACAGAGCCAATGTCAAAATATACAGTGAACCCCAAAAAATTAATATTAATAATTTACACATTTTGTGTATTTTATTGCAATTAAAAAATTTAACTAAATACAGATAAAAAAAAATGGTAAAGACAAAAGAAATATCATATAAAAAGGAAAAATATTTTTTTAAAAAAATAATAACATTTTGTCTCACTTAGTCAACACGAAATATTATAAATTTTGTTTTAATTCCGCACTTTGGAAGCCAAAAGCAGAAACGTCTGATCAGAAATTCCTATTTAATTTTGTATCCCTGTTGAATTTAATTTAATACATTGCACCTGCATGATGCGAAAGATGCAAATATGAACAAAAGTTAAATTTTTTTTTAAAAAAAGAGCATATCTCAAGTCTTTATGTGAATTAAATGAACATGCCACTTTCCTACATATACTTAGATTTGATTTAGATTATAAAATTATAAAAAAGAATCTCACTTTATTAATGAATCATTAAATTATTAAGAAAAAGTTGCTATTAATATATATGCAATGCAAATTAAATAAAAATAAAAAAACCTAATTTAATTGAGCTTCTTCCAGATTTGATAATAATAATAAATATTAAAATTTTATTATTTAATACCTCTGCTATATACAGATAGTCTGCATCACAGTTACTAATTCATAAAAAAAAAATCTCATTAAAAAAAAAATCATCCCACAAAAGAAAATAATAAATATATAAGCATTATAAATTCAAAAGTAATTAAAATCTTATTTAATGTACTAAATAAAATAATTTTTCTAAAAATAAAATACACAAAATATGACTATTGGATAGGACTATCCCCGTAGTAACAAATATTTTTTCCTACTCCTTTTAAATAATAAATAACTGACGTAAAAACTATAATCAAACAATGTAAAATTATGATGAAATCGTCATAAACTGAATGCGCCAAAAAGTGATAACTCAAAATTTAAGTTCATACATCGTGATAACATCCTATTTATAAGATCGGAATTAATGGTGGCCAATAAAAAAGTGTGCTTACAGAAAAAAAAATGGATGAAAAATAGTGATTGCCAAAACTGAATGTTCATTATCAATTAAGAAACTTTCAGGAAAATAATTTCCATTTTTCACAAAAATAGGCACTAAAAATAAACCTGGATAGACAACAGGATATTATAGCATTACTTTAGAATTTCCAAGTGGAACAACAATCCCTTTGCTTCCCCCAAGTTCTTAATAACGAGTTTAATTGAATTTATTTATCAAAGCTTAGTGACAGAGGTTTAAGAAAATTAACAATAAAAAATAATAATTTATAAGAATTATAAATCAATATTTATCCCAATAAATTTCTTAAATCAAAATTAAGAATAGACAATCTGAAGTACATTCAACCTTCTATCTGTTATGGATTCAAGCAACCAAAACCCCTTTTCCAGAGGAAAGTTTTCTAAGCCACAAAAGCATGACATGCTATGGTTTTGTGAAATTTGGCTCCATGCCAAATAGGTAAAAACAAAACTTAAGCATAGAAAAAGTGTTCCATGTGAAACGTTAGATTAAATACCACATGTTTTTTGCTCCCCATATTAAACTTCCTGACTTTTTTTCTGGTTTTTTGGCTGATTTTCAAATTCCGTAACTTTTCCAGGTAGCATAGCAACCCTGTTGCTGTTATCTACCCTCTCCCCTTTTTTTTTGAGATTCAAAAGTAGAAATACTTAAAAAATATATTTGAAGAAAGTACATTTTTGTGTCTAGTTTCATAACTTAAAATATAGACTTTACATACTAATTAACACATAGCAGCACTCTCAAGCCATACAGATTGAATCTAAGGGTGTGATCTCATCATTGCATCAAAAAATGTTTAGGGGGTTTGCTGTTTTTGTGTGCACTGTACAGTAATAAAATGCTTTAATGCAAACTGCTAAATTGGTTTTGATTTTACAACCTTAAATCTTTCCACTTGCAATAAGAAATTCTTAAAACAACAGACAATATAATTATATTTAAAGAGATTACGTGAAAATTGAATATTAATAGAAATGTGAAACTACAGAATTTAAAAACAAATCACAAAGAGAATTGAAAATCTAAGTAAAAATAGATATCAAAAGCAAGATTTAGTATGCCCATATATTCTTTTATTTCTCCTAGTTATAATGAATTTCATGAGAAAAGTAGCTTTTTGGGATAGGCTATTGGTGCACAATGTTGATCACATTACCACAATGTTCATCTAAAAATAGTAAAGTTTAAAACTTCACTACTGTTTTGGCTAACTGCTGGTATTCATGAAACACACGCTGTTGAATAAATTTTGTTCATAAATGTAAAAAACTTACAGTTTCAATAGTTTTCCTAGCATCTTGCAATGATCTCTTATCTTTTATGTCACTAGATGTCAGCCAAGTCTTGATTTGGTCTCGTAGCCTCTAATTTAAAAAAAAATATAATATTAGCAAGCATAATTGATAAAACTTTTACCTTATAGTTAGTAAGACTTCTTACTAACTATAAGATAAAAGTCTGATAGTTTTAAAATTATTTTATACATTAGATTTAAGTTCTTTTACATTGTACAGTTACTGTAAAAGACAGTGAACTGGAAAGCATCAACATACCACAAAAATCAAACAGATGCTTCAGTTTATGCCCTAAATATTTTTAATTTGCATATCGACAACTAGCATACACATATGGCAGCATGGAAAATGAGAAATAATAACAAAAACAATTATTCCTTCTCCACCATCAGTGCACGCAGTATCGAAATTTGTCAGTAAAAAACTAGAAAAAATTATACCCAAAAAACATGTCAGCCAGCCCTTGTGACAAAGTGACTAAATTCTGACATTTATGAATTTTGGTCTTTTACAGAAACAATACTACTAGAAGAGTGGGAATTTAGATAGCACTTACAGTGAAAATGAAAAATGAGAAAGTAGAGAATCTTTAAATGTTCCAGAAGGGAACAAACACTTTTCAGTTGCAAGTTCTGCAGTAAGTTCACAGATGGTCAACAGAACAAATTTTAAAGTAGTACTTAGTAGTGGACTGTCTTATTCAGCTACACATAATAAACAAATGTGAATATATTACTTTAAAAATCCAAGAATAAACTAAATTCTATAGAGTTTATAACTTAACTTTTAGTAATAACACATGTGAACAATATAAATAAAGAAACTTTTCATTATACTTATTGAAAAAATAAAAAATTTTAAATTATGAATTAATTACAATGTAGCCTGCCATTATAGTGCACTAAAGCCAAATTAACCTATTATTAGCATATGATTATTACTATGCAATAATAAAAATATTCCCAAGGAAATGGAGAAAAATTTTGAAAAAATTGACATAAGAAAATAGAAAATTTTACATTGAAGTTATTGATTTATAAGATTTTCATTAATTTCAGATTAACCAGCCACTATATTGCATTAAAATTATGCTTATTGATAGTATGGTATAATTGCTATGCAAAAAAAAAAAAAAATGAGATAAAAGAATACACAATCATTTAAGCCTAAAATATGACGTAACTTGTTTAATTTCTAAATTATGAACCTTGTTTATTTATAAATCAACTCAACTAGAAGCTCTTTTTTTTCCATTCACAAGGTTTTAGATCACTGATCATGACTTACACTATCTTTAACAATCTCAAGGGTATTGTAACTCCTTCTTGAACTATTGTAAAGATAGAAAATATCAGATATTTGATAAGCCTATCTACTGAGTGTTGCCTGTGCAAATAATATCCGATAAAGAAATTGTTTACATAAATATAAAAATTTTAACTTTTTTTAAAAAAAAAAAAAAAAATTTCGGTATTAAAAATTAAACAATTTTGTTTTCTTTCAATCCATTGACAGATGCAATAACCTCGGAAATAGGTATTACTCTCAAAAACAGTCTCGAACATTTCAATCCGTAGAAACCAAAACCAAATTGATATAGAATTCAAAAATAAGATATAGTAAAACCTCGCTACAACAATATTTTGGGGACCAAATAATTATATTGTTGTAGAAGGATATATTATTATATAGAGGGCCTACATACTTTGGGCACACAATAAAAATAAAATTAATTTTAATGTTATATATGTATTAACTATAAATCTATTTATATATTATATAAAAATTTAGTTTGCAGAATGGTAATTACGGTTAAATATGAAATCAGACAGGAATGTTACATCTGTGACTTCTTAAGAGATAAGGGAGGCAATTCTAAGAATGAAAGGTCTTGGGGTGGTCTATGTACATCAAGGAAAGGGTATTGAAATCGGAATACAAAAGCCATTCATTGTGGTGAAAAGAAATAAAATAATGAAAAGAAATAACACAACCAGCAGTGAGACTTCTCTTGTTAGAAAAGGACGAAAAAATAGCAAAATATGATAAAATAAGATTTTTTACATTATTTGAAAACCAATAATAAATAGGGAAAATAAGGTTGAAATTTGAAGAAAAAAAATCGTTTTACGGGGGTTTATTGCTTCAGAAAATATCGCAATATTGAGAGGTGGATAGCATTAATTCATGTGCAAGTTCGTCGGGACCACAAAACATTATTGTAACAGAGGGAGTTATTGTTGCATCGGATATCGTAGTAGCGAGAGTTCACTGCATATTCAAATATTTTAAAATTATTAACTAGTGAAACTCTGACACTAAAAATTCCCCACATTTATAACCCTAGTGTCTGATATATTATTAACAAAAATTAAACTCTGAAAAGAAAATGGAGTTCAAAAGATAATAAAAATAGCAAAAGAAATGTTTCAGTTGTTTGTTTTTTAGAAAAAAATTTATAAATTTACAAATAAATGCAATTGACTTAAATTAATTAGATTTTAATAAGCACGTTTTCTTATAGATTCCCACAAAACACTTTGCTAAGTCTGACATTCCCTTCATGTCAGTTTTATGTTTAACATGAACATGTGGAGTTTAGCAAGTGGCTAACAGAAGATCCAGGTAAGACGGGAAAAAATTAGAAATGCAATCAGGTTTCCTCATTTCAGACAAAGGCATCATATTTCATTAGAAATGCAAGCAATCATTCAGTTGATACCTAAAGTTAATCAACTGCTTTCTTTTATAGCTTAAAATAAAATTTACTGAAACATCACCACAATAACTCTTGCTAATAAAACAAACTGTGGAACAGTGCTATAAACTTGTACATGCTGGTCTTCCAATTCTGTGTAAGAAGGTATCTATGCAATCATTTCTTATTCAAGCTAGCCTCAAAATCTGCAGTTCCAATAATTCTCACAGCAATAACATCAAAAGAATAGTGATTAAAATCATTTCTTTGAAACTTTACAAATAATTGACAAATAGTCAATGAGAGCATTTTGCCATGAATCTTAACACTCGATTTTAAAATAATTTTCTCTGAAATGAGAAAAAAAATCAAAGTTTTGATTGCTAGAAGCAATAAGATAACTTAGACACTCTAATGAACATTAAAATATCATTGTGCCCATGAAAAAGCAAATGGAACTTTTGGTAGTAGTCATTATAATGGAAGACTAAATGAAAGATTGATTACATAAACTTATAGAAAGCTGGACTAAATACATAATTAAAATATCAAATTTCATAAAATTTATAAATGAACATTTTGAACTAATTTAACAATACCTGCAGTTTTTTAATTTCTTTTTTAAGATCAGCTTCATACTTTTCTTTTTGATTAGTATTTGCTGCACTGTGTACCTATAAAATCCAAAATTTGTTTGTAGTTTACATCTTAAAAATAAAAACAAAGTATACAAATTTTAAAAAATACATCTTTATAAATTAGTCACCTAATGAGTTTTTAAGCTGCATTGAAATAATAAAAATTAAAGCTATTATGTAATATTAAAACATTAAAGTTTTTAAAAATAATTACGAATTCCTTAAAAAAAACTAAGAATTCTGTAATATCTTTAACTTATCTCTAGATAAAAATTTAATTATACCCATTTGCTATTATCAGTACGAAATTCATGTCTTATTATTATAATTATACATGTGAATAATACATACAAATGAAATTACATTAAACATGCATAATTTAGGAATTTATCATAAAAGAGTTATAGTAAGAAAAGCACAACTTCTTGTGCTTGTGAAAAATATAACAAATATTAAAATTAAAATATTAATAATGCTTCAAATAATTCAATAATTAGATATATAAACTTTGAACAAATATTTACATAAAAGTTACACAAAGATACAAATTAACCCATAATGATCCAATATTAGATAAGGTAAAATTGTATAAGTATAATTAATTATAATTATAATTAATTATAATAAGTGTAGTTAATTATAATTATTAAATTAATAGTTAAAATGCCTACAATAAGAGTGATAAATGCCTACAATAAGAGTGATATAAAAGGATTTTTAATGCAACATTGGACTAAGTAATTTAAAGTGCCATGCCTTTTTTCATAGCGGCATTGGCCCATTAAGGGTTAATAATAATTAAAAAAAATTAGAAAAAGAGTATCAAAACAAATTATACAACAACTTTCTGCCAGATATCTTCAAACGTTTCTACACCTTCAGCAACTTTCTTCAGACAGCGATCGATTTCACCTAATTTTGAAAGTAAAGAATTTCTATATATTAAAATTATATTTAAAAAAAAAAACCTATACAGCACTTTATATCAAAATCAGAACCTTTAAATTGGATTTTTAGTGGTAAATTAGATATAATGATGTAAATTACTAATTAGATGTTTTTGATGTAGTTAGATGCAGTTGAAAAGGAAAGTAAGAGAACAAAATTTATCAGATCCTGATCACCCAAACTGAAAAACAGTCAAATGCCACTGCCTGATTTTTGTACTTTAAATACATAAAAATATATGCCTCCTAATACCATAATAAATCACGAGTCAATAATGCATGACTAATTAAGGCACTATCATGAGATGAAATGAGAACAACACTAATAAATATTCCACCTACACACAAAAAATATTTTGAAGAGATTTATAGATTATGTCACGGTTAAATCTTACTCTTTCATAGCTGAACACTTGAAATGTAAAAATTATAATTTTCCAGAACCTGAATTATATATATTTAAATTTCTAATTTTTCTTTACTTAATAACCTTGGTCAAAATTTAAAATTTTTCATGTTTTCCATTTTAAAACTAAAATATTGTGCTATTCTTAGCATAAATATGTACAATTAATATCAATCTTAATATACATAAACACATATTCTCCTTATGCTTAATTAAAACTTGTGTACTGTGTAGCTTTAATTTTTTTTCAATCAGTCTACCATCTTATAATTTGGACCATTATATGAAAACTTAAGTAGTGTTTTAGGGCCACTAAATTTTTATAGCCGATGTGGATCTCATATATTAATAGTGGCTTGCTTGGAGATGGATGCAAGAGTTACCTTCCAAGCTTGCCTCGTTTTGTGAAATTATAGACTCTTCTGTGCCAATCACTGTTTGCTGAAGCTTGGAGACCATTTTGGCGCACAATCCAAAATGTTCATTTTCTTAAGTTTATAAAAATGCATATAACAAAAATGAAAATGATGAAAAAAATTTGCAAGCAGATAAAATAAATTTTTTGTATATAAACACATCTTTTACCATCTCATACCTTTTTATACCAACATTTTATAGTAATAACTATCAGTAACTAAAGTGGTCACATACAACTGAAAAATTTAAAATTGCCACATACAACTGCATTTTTAAATGGTTTTTAACTTATGTAATAAAATTATGTAATTCTAGATGCTGACAATTAAGTTTTGTAAGATCAGAATTGTTACTGGAAATAAGGTGCTATCTTGTGGTATGCAGGGAATGAAAAAATATAAATTTGATTGATTTCTGTTGAAAATTTTAATCAAATAGAAATTGATAATTAATGAGCACTTTTATCTTTAACACATATGATGCAATTTCTCAAATACACCTAAACTTGATGAAAAGGTACTATTGTATTGAGATGAATAACTGATTCCTACTATGGTAATTGCTCTAATAGGCAAGTACGTTGTGTGACGTCAGCTTGGAACATTTTCATATCAATATCAGTACTTGTTCGCACCACAGTATTCAAATTTTAAAAAAAATTTATCAAAAATATCTTGTGGCTTGTTTTTGGCAATGAGTTACTCACTTTGACAAACTAGTCACCTATATTTTTTTCTTACTTTCTCACATGCCATTCCCCGGAAATCACTAGAACTTTGCAATTATTTTGACATAGTTACCAACACGAAAATCTCCTCTAGCTTAGATCAAGCTTAAATTTATCTATAGGTCAAAAATTTAAATGTTTAAAAAGTAGCAAACTTATATTCTTTAACTTTGCATATAATCGACACAAAAAAAAGCATTTAGAAATAACTTTTTTAAACAAAAATATAATATAAGCGCTCTTCTGCATTTATTAATCTCTGTAATTAATCTTATACTATTTTTATGAAAAAACTGTACTTAATCATTTTTATTGTTTGAATAATTAAATTAGAATAAAAATTAGAATAATTTATTGTTCCATATTTTGTGTAATATGTTAGATTTAGTAGGTTTTTTAAGTATCAATTTATAATATTTTTGACAACAAAACCTTTGACTTATTTCTTAGAAGTAGAACCTACAATGAATTTTGCTAAAATATTAATTTTAAGCTTTAGCTTAAAATTAATATTTTAGCAAAAATGAATGAACCTACCTGAAATACAATGGACAGGCAATCTAAGACAGCAAATTTATACAACCTTTATTTCAAGATAAGTTATAAGCTTGCATATATTGTGAAAAAATAAATGATAAATGTCTGTCTGTCAATAAATTTTTAAAAAAAGTATTCAGAGCAAAATAATGAAATACTTTTAAATTGCATGAAATAACTCTTATTGAAAGTACTTCAAACAAAAGGTGCATAAAAATAGCTTTTTTTAATGTTAATCCACACAAATTATTCACATAATTCTTCACAAAATAGTTGATAGTTTCAGCGGAAAGTTTTAAAATATAACTAAATATCAAGTATTTCTAAATAATATAGAAGAGTATTAAGTGCACAACAAACTCGAAGAACACAGAGTAAACAAATGTAAAGATTTGATAATTGAAGTATATTATTAAAATGTTAGTAAAAAAGGATATATTTTGACACACTTTCTCAAAATAAAAACATGATATTAACTCTTCTCAATTAAAACATATTAACTTCCTAAATTGATTGCTCTAGATGTAAACCTTGATAAATAAAATCTATTTTATAAAAACCATTTACTTCAGCAAAAATTCATTTCAACATAACATATACAGCACTAGATTTTGCATAAATTTAGATGAGAGCTAACCTTGAAGTTTCCTTCTATCAGCCATAACTACTACAAAACAACAAAATACAGTATCTCCAGCATAATAAAATAATTCTAAAAAAGTATCCAATTTGCCAAATGTCAAGAAAAAACTAAAAGAAATTTAGCGTTATCTAAATAATGTTCCAATATTATAGTGAATAGTGATGATTATATATACAACTATAACTATGTAATTCAACTAGACATAGAAATTTTGCATCGAAATAGCTTTTATAGCTAATTTGTTTGCTCATTAATACGTATTTAAAAGTTTTTGTAAATTTCAAAATAATGTACGATACTAAAGCATAAAATCACACAGCTTGTTATTTGTCTGCAACACAAATAATCATATCGAAAATTTCGGCTATACATCGATATTATATTTTCTGTGAGAGAAAAATGGTTGGTTATTTATTAAAAATTCGAGTAAAAATAATTCTTCCAGCGAAATTGACGAAAGCAGATTCAATCAATAACAAATAAATAAATAAATAACAAAATAAGCATAATATTAGGGGTGTTAAAGTTTTGTCTGTAGGTCAAGGTGCAGATGAACCATGTTGAGCGTAATGTTGTGAGTTCGTGAGATCAAAATAGATCAATGTGTAAGGTCACGAGAAGGCCAAGAGGAGACAACCAAGTATTTTCTGCACGTGCATGCAGATGATTTCGAAATATTATTTCAGGGAACAGCAAATCGAAAATATATTGACACGGCCTAAGGGCATGCACGTGAGCAGCCAAACAGTAAAAAATGTGCAAAGGTGCATCTCACAGACTTCTACGCAATCTAAATACAAGGAGCCGCGAAGAAGCGAGTTAGTGAAGTCAATGGCCAATGTATGACCACGAAGTTATCTGTTTGAGAAGGTTGAAACTATGCCTCAAAGCAGCTTCTACACACACAATTATAATCGATCTGATTTGGACTGTGTCTAGACTAGATGTTATTTTAGGGAGCCGCGGAGCAACAAGTTCATATCACTTAAACCATTCAAGTATTTTTTTTAATACGACAATGATCAGAGATTCAGAGCATCTCACCTGAGGAATATAGGTGTCAATATTCAAGATTGAGTCCCCAAGTGTATAAAAAGTCCCGCAGTGGACTGATCGTTAAGACACGGTTCCCAGCAGATCACCGAAGTCAAGCATCACTGGCTACGGTCAGTGTGCTGGTGGGTGACAACTTGGATCAGTCTGTGTAGGGACCGAGGGTGTGCGGTATTGGTCCTCGTTAAACTGTGCTACCGTAAAGTGCTCGACTTCGCGTGCAGGTCGTCGAGCTACCGAAGCGGGGGTGCCATCCCCTCCGCAGAGGATCAAAATTGTGATGGCATGTCTTCGGATAATCCTCCGGGATGTTTCCCAGACCGTCGCCAATAGCCCATTGTGCAGCTCTAGTGTGACGTAAATCAACAACAAGTGTATAAAAGAGGAGGCCCTCGATTTACACTTTGTATACATACCATTTAATAAAGTCACAATATTCTGAGTTCAATAACGGCCTAGTAGTAATATAGCATGAATTTTAATCTATTTTATAACCACCGTTGAACAACCAACCCAAATTTTAGTTTACGACTGCCTATGTTCAACACCGTAGTGTTGTGGTTTCGAACCCAATCAAGAGGACAAGGGAACTCCGTTTATTTTTTTTGTGCAACAGAGTGTTCGTTAATCTTTTTTAGGAACAGGGTGATCCATCTATTTCTTAGCTCGTTGTACAGTACGTCAAAAAAAAATCAACTACCCTGAGTAACTTTTGATCTAATGATCGGATCTTCACGTTCTAGGATTTAGTCTTAATGGCTCAAGGTAGTGACCCTAAATATGCTAATTAATTAGTACAGACGATATTTTAAGCTACGAAATCAGGCAAAAAAAGTGTACTTTCTCAAAATAAACATACCTTTTTCTGACGAATATGGATTTTGGAAATATGGTCCTAAGTATTTTAATCAGAAGCGCGCGTATTTCGCTTTTTGCGTATTTCGCTATATCTCGAGAACTTTTTAAGGAAAATACAAAATTTTCGACAGTTATTAAATAAAATAATTAAAAATAATAAATATTTATTATGAGTTATTTTTCGCTTGGAATTATTTTTGTTGTTGTTGTTGTTAATTTATGTCGCACTAGAGCTGCGCAATGGGCTATTGGCGACGGTCTGGGAAATATGCCGGAGGATGATCCGAAGACATGCCATCACAATTTTGATCCTTTGCGGAGGGGATGGCACCCCCGCTTCGGTAGCCCGACGACCTACGCGCGAAGTCGAGCACTTTACGGTAGAACAGTTTAACGAGGACCAATACCGCACACCCTCTGTCCCTACGCAAACTGATCCAAGTGGTCACCCACCCGCACATTGACCGCAGCCAGTGATGCTTGACTTCGGTGATCTGCTGGGAACCGTGTCTTAAGGATCAGTCCACTGCGGGACAATTATTTTTGAGTAAGCGAAGTTTATTGGCGATTGAACTGGGCTACAGGTAACATATAGCAGAACTCTCTGCCTATGGCAACACTTCGCATGCTTTCCCCATTAGCGTGTGGAGAGTCTTAGAGGAAGGAAGTACGTCAGTTTCTCTCTTGATTTTCATATAGATTAAAATCTTTCGAAGTTGGAAAACTATATGGAACTGAAAATTACATTAAACATAGTTCTAAAGAAAAGCATCGCGAAAATTTTTAAAAATAATTTTATTTCATAAAAAGGAAAAATATTAAGAGAACGGAGAATATCGTAGTACATTCCTATACAACTGAAAAGCGGATGAGAGGGAAAGGAGAAGGGCCAAAGGCATGAAACCGGTCTCTCCCCAGATGGCGTATTCGAGAGTTGTGATCGCCAATGATTGTTTTCAAAAATTTTACAATTCGCTTAAAAAGTTCTCAAGATATAGCGAAATAAGCAAAAAGTAAAATTAACATTAAGGGACCGAAATTTTGTCCGACTCTCCTTACCAAATTATTGGGACCATATTTACCAAATTGCTGCTACCCCTTATATCTTGGGGATCAGAAATCAGTCGGAAGAAAGATTTTTTTATTCAAAGAAAGTGTGTTTGCGTCGATTCAATCATTAGATCGGAAATTATTCATATTGGTCTGTTTTTTTTTCCGTACTGTACTACGGCATCTCGTTTCACAGTTGCTGCAAAACACTGCTAAATCAACTAAAATCGGAGACTTTTTCATCTTGCCATTCATTCCAAATATGCTGGTTCTTTGACAAATCTGGGCACTTATGTGAGACCCTTGCTCTATGTGGCCAAGCATTGTGTTTGTTGAAAAATGAGCTCCTGGGAGACATTCCAATACTAACACCATATATTTACCAGTCTAGATAACAATGCTTCCCTCTAATGGTACTGTAAATCAATATTAGGGGTGATCATCTGAAGTATCCGATGGCACTCTATACCATTACACCAGCTGTAGAAGTCGTGAGCTGGTGAGGTGGTATGGGATGCCATTGCTTACGACACACGATAACCCTTAATATTGATTCACTGAGCCATGACAGCAAAGCGATATGTTCATAACATTCTTTAGACACAAAAGTCTTTCCTTTTTCTTACAACCGTCGTTGAACAGCCGATCCAATTTAGGTTTACGAGTACTAATGTTCAAGTCCGTAGCTTTGTATTTTCGAACCAAACCAGAAGACAAGAAAACCCCTGAATCAGTAACCCCAGAGGTATGATTTGTTACGGGAACATGGATGGCTTTGTGGCTCGACAGGTTTAGCTTGCATCAGTCACCATTTACTATATGGAGAGTCTTCGGCCGGTGGGAATCGAACCCACGACCTCTTGGACATGGGCCAAATGCCCTACCAACCAGGCTATCCAGGTCCCAAAAGTTGCAACGTATGGCAGATATATCAGGATTCATTTTTTAATAAGCAATGCTTAGTTACACACAGCAAGAGTGTCACAAGAATGCGTCCGCCTCACAACTCGATCACAAAATTTGTCTCGGAACGAGCATATCTGGGGCCACTTGGGACCGCAAGTTGAATAGCTACCGAGTTTAGTCGATTTAGTTGTGTTATTACAGTAACTGGGCACACACACAACAAGATTCCGTTGAACATCATGAAAGAGACTAATTGATTTTTATTCACTACGCTGTACAGTTAAAATTTGTGAACGAGCTTAAAATTTTGAATTTCGAAAACAATACCCGATAGAAGAAAATGTGCAGTTTTTAGGTACTTTATAAGAAAGAATATAAGATGAAAATAATAATTAAAAATATATATGATGAAAATTAAAATTATGCATTGCTTTCTAAGACTAGGAAGTGTGATTTTGTTAACATGCACATGAAAATTCCTTTATTTTGAGGCATGAACGCCGCAGGACATTGGTCTAATTTTTCAGGGGGAAGATGATAAAATACACAGTCACAAAAGTTCTCTAAATTTCAGACGTAAGAAGAAAAAAAATTCTTATATCTGGAAAAAGATTGATTGATTTGTTCATTTACGTCGCACTAGAGCTGCACAATGGGCTATTGGCGACGGTCTGGGAAGCATCCCTGAGAATGATCCGAAGACATGCCATCACAATTTTGATTCTCTGCAGAGGGGATGGTGCCCCTGCTTCGGTAGCCCGACGACCTGCCCGCGAAGTCGAGCACTTTACGGTAGAACAGTTTAACGAGGCCCAACACCACACACCCTCGGTCCCTACGCAGACTGATCTAAGTGGTCACCCACTCGCACACTGACCACAGCCACTGATGCTTGACTTCGGTGATCTGCTGGGAACAATGTCTTAACGATCAGTCCACTGCGGGACCTGGAAAAAGAAATTTGCTTTTTTATGTCTTTCTTGTCAACTTTGATGAATTTAAATCGATGATTATTCATGAATATTGAGGGGGACTTTTAGAGATTTCTGATTATTAAGGGGGTCATCTAACCACGTCACCTGTCAACGACGCCATGTTTTGCGGAATTCAACATAAACTCCCTCCCCATAGTTTTTATCAAAATCAATTAAAATATTATTAAACGCAATATCAAACGTTTTACAACTGCAAATTATTATCCAATAACCATTTATAACCACAGGGTTGGTTGGAAAAAGCAGGTGTGGTTAAAAAACGGCCTATAACTACTATTTTTCTACATAGGGATCGTTGATTACTTATTTAGACTTCGGAAAAATTCCATCCAACGGTTTTCTATCAGCCACTTCCATTTATCTGCCTTTCTCGGAGTATACTCGTTTTTGAGCGCTAACCCGCGAGACGGTAAGTCGCACGTGTTACGTGAACCATCTAGAAGACAAGGAAACTCCTGGATCAGTACCCCCGGAGGTATTGATTTGTTATGGGAGCATGGAGGACTTTGACTTAACGTGCATCAGTCACCATTTACTACACTTCGGTCGGCCTGGGATCAAGCCCACGAACTCTTGGACTTGGGCCCACTACCCTACCAACTAGGCTATCCCGGCCCAGATTTACTATATGTAAGTTTTTTCGCCTAAGCCTCAATATGAATTTGCAATTCTTTCAATTTTGATTAGGTAATCTTGTAATTTAAAAAAACTCATATGCAATGTCCTTTTTGTTTCGGGAAGTATATTTATTTTCAATTTAATTTCTTACAGTCGTCTAGCCACAAATTGATTCGGAGGGGGGGGGGGGAGAGCTTAAATTGAACATGTTAATTTTCCTTAATATTCAGTATGAAAACTTAAAAAAAGGTAACTAAGAAACTACCTTCAGTTTTAAATTATTGATAAATACCTTAAAATTAATATTTATTGCGCAACATCCATAGTTTTAAATTTATAAATATTTTATTTATTAAAACGCAATCTATAAAGATAAGAATGAAAAAAAATTCATTGCATATGTCATCAATTAAACTTCTGACATGACAGAAATTTGGTGTTCCTTGCGAAATGACAATACAAGTTTTAATTTGCTTCCTGATCATTAAAAATAGAACTTATTTCCATTATATCATAAAAAGAGAATTATTGTCAATACAAATTAAGACCTTTTTCTAATAGCTGGAGTTCACACATTTTAACTGCAGTTCTGTGTCTGATAACAATGTGAATTTCATGATGGTTACTGGCAAAACTTATCACCAGTCAAAATTTCAACTAAATTCCAGCTAGCTAGAGTCACAGATAACAATATTATTTAATTGTGTTCTGACCACTGCAAGCACATTTTATTTTATTGATAAATGAAATTTATGGTTCAGTAAAAATTTGACCACTTTCAGACTAGCCAGAGTGTTCATATTGGGTGTACAAATTAGTTCGGTCAGTTTTTTTGTGTGATCAAAAATGCATTTATTTCAGAACAAAATGAATGAACAGATTAATCAAAGTATTGTCAATCGCTGGCTACTACTTTTTCCCACCTCTCAGGCAATTTTCGAATTCCATCTCGAAAAAATGTCTCTTCTTTTGTGGTAATCCAAGTAGGGAGTCAACTTTCGATTTCTGCCAAATCGTGCTGCATCCGTCGGAACAACTAGTAATCAGAAGGAGCAATGTCTTGCGAATACAGTGGATGTGGTAAAATATCCAACTTAAGCGTTTCCAAATAATTATTTACGACATCAGGCCGACCGTAATTAGGCAGAAGAATAACTTTGTCTTGTCTTTGCTCGTATTCCGGCCGTTTTTCTCGTAATGCACGGCTCAAACGAATAAATTGTAGCCTATAGCAATCACCCTTTACGGAATCACCAGGTTGTAGCAGCTCATAGTATACAAAACTTTCCACCATTCTTGAAAAGTCAAAAGCATTCCCTACATCATTTATCAGTTAGAGCATCGTCACCATTGTCATTGTAAACTTCTACAAGAATTCGATGCGCTTCAGCAGCACTTTTCTTCCAATTAAAGCAGAAACATAAAACCTCCTGCAAATGGTGCTTAGTTACCACAAAACTCGACATACTCAACAAAGTAAAAAACAGGATTTTTTGCAGAAAAATCAAAGCGATATAAACTGAATATTATTGACAGATGTTTAACCACTCTGAAAGCAGCTGTCACGATGAAACATTCATAACAGCAGAGCCATCTCTTAAAAACAGACCGAACTAATTTCTACTCTCAATATATCAACTGCATTGGCTGACATCTCATCTTCACTGGTTTACAAAGAAAGCTAAAATTTAAATTTTTTTATTTATTGCCAATCGAAATTACGGCCACTTCATGATATGAAAAAAAAAACAACAACATATGATTCAAAATAATAAAATGTAAAAACGTTTTTCAAGTGGACTATAAAAAGAGAAAAAAGATTTTCGTCACACTTAAAACAAAAAAAGCATAGGACTTATCTTTGCTACAAATTTCTATATCACCACTGTAAATTCCCCACATGTGCGAAAAGTACACCGTACATATTTCGTATCAGAGATGTGACACAAATAGAATTATTTTCTTTTCTTTGCTTATTTAAAAATTTTGTCACTTTCATCATATTTTATTTCAAATATTTATATAAAAAGCAGTTTTCAACTAAAATGCTACAATGATATTAATCTGAAAAAATAATTAAAAAGAAGCATTGGAAGTAAAAAAATATTGTTTTCAAGAATTCTTGTTTCATTGCTCATTGAAAAGTAATACAATTAGCAGATTAAAAGAAAATTACATTAAAAATCTCTAGCTATACTATGATTTTTCTTTTAATCTGGGACATATTCTCAAATGGAATATAATAGTTATTGGTCTTAATATAATAATATCCTTGATGTAATGCACAATAAACAGCTGCTGAAAAATAAATATTTTGCTGAAAACTTATAATTTTGATTTAGCTTCTTTTTTTAAAAAATTAAAACTACACTTCAGGATATTCATATCTTTTTTTTAAGTACATAAAAAATAAAAGTCAAAATTAAAAAAAAAAAAGCAAATCACAAAGCAGGTTTAAATAGGTCATATTTAAAATATTTTATTTACACAATCAATAAAAACTAGCTTAAATTTTCAATCAGTTCCTTCATTTCAGAATATCTTTCCTTCGCAGAGTCAATACAATGGTCTAAAACCTTTTCAGTTATAGGACCATCGGAATGAATACTCATTTCAAGATTTGGATTGAGAATCACTGTGACTGAGCTATTAGATAAAGACTCTTCTTCCAAAGAAGGATCAGCAACTACACTTTCATTAAAGACAGCAAAGGTAGCAGAGGATACAAAAGAGTCCACATTTAAGTCAACAAAATTATCCGTTACTTCAATCTTACTGGTTTCGTCATTCACAGATACTTCTGGTAGTTTTGTGTTTCTGAGAGCGGACATCAGAGCCAATACGCAAGCATCAAAAATGTTACCATCGTAACTGAGACACATGATGTCTGCAAACACACACCATGCTAAATTTTTTGGAACGATGCACAATTTTGCAGGATCTATGAAAAGTGAATTTTTCCACAAGTCCATAATCATTTGGGAGTATACTTGAGCTTGCTCTGTTGGAGGTCCAGGTACAAAACGATTGGAGCAAATGGGAGTTAAGGTAACATTCGGAACAAAGAATCCCTTATCGGGATGAGCAGGAAGGGGATTGGTTAATTCAGCTTTAATGCCACACAAAACAGCTGTGCTGCCAAGCCTCACAAGAGCAGAACCATTTGCTGTATCAATAGTCCCAACATCTATCAACACCGCTCTAAATTCAGGTAAATTTCTTGAATCTTCTCGAATATTGTTTTCAAGAAAAGTTTTTAAATATGTCTGAGGCTGCAGAAGTTTTGCTTGTAAAATTCCCTTTCTATCTACACTCCTGAAAAGATAATTTACTTTTATAAGTAGAACCAGACAGTTGATAATATTAGTTTGAAAGTGAATATAAATACAATAAACTAAGCATTGGTATTGCGGACTACTGAAGTAACTATTCTAAATTGTTTTAGAAATAACAATTTTAGGTAATAAAAAATAGCTCAATGAAATTATAAGTGAAGAGATCTTTTTAAACACGTTTATATTTTTTATGATACTATATTCACAAAATGATATTTCGTATTATTAACTCATACATATAAATACGATTAATAAATATTGCTTACATAAAACTTATTAAGCTAATGCCAGCAAAAAAAAAAAAAAACGGTTTCTATTTTTATTCAGTGATGACTTTTCAGGGTTTTACTCATAACTTGTCTACGTAAAAATTTAGATTATCTAGAAAGGAATCGGTCTTAATTATTTCAGAAGATCAAGGTTCTATTGCACAGTAATACTAATACTAGTAATATAAAAAATGTACTTTTGATTCTTTGGAATTGACAATTTTTATTTCTTAAATTTCAATATATTGCCTTTCTAAAATGATAAGAATGGAAAAAAAAAAGACAATTTCAAAATTAAAACACAAATTTGTCACAAAATTTAATAAATAAATACTGAAACATTTGTTTTATTGGTAAGTAGATAAAAATAATTCACCATTAAACTTAAAAAAAAAAAATTACATTTAGGATACATTTTATACAGCTTTATTTTCATTAATATTTAAAGCAGTGCTAATTATGTATAAGGCTGAAACATTCTGTTTAATTCTGTAATATAAAAGTAAGAATATTTTTTTAGTCACAAGTTTAATGTTGGTATGTTCTTATACAACACTGTAACGTTTTGACTACTTGAAGCCAATAAACACAAAATATTGAATACAGACCCTTTATTTAATTCATCTTGCAATTCTTCATTCATTTCTTTAACATGCTTTTTTAAACACAATTTCACAGCTGTAACAACTTGATGGCATGAAGATTGAAGCATCTTCAAGCTCTAATAAAATGAAAAATAAATTAAAATTCTTTAGTAATAATTGTTTAAATGTAATTGGTTTTGAGTATGATTTAATAAATTAAATTATCTTCAGAATAAATTAATTGGTCTATTTAATATTAGCTTCTTGAACCATTAAGATTGCAATTTAGTATGTAGCATTTTGAACATTAGATAAAAGTTATCAACGAGTTCCATTTCTCTTTCCACACTGTAAATACAAACAAAAACAAATTCATAATGACTATAAAATTAATGTGGAAAATAGTATTCCATAGAATCATGAATAAAAATGCTTTTATAATAGAAAATAGATCGCATTGCAAAAAATTATGAAAATTTACAAAATATTAGATTTAAACTGTTTAGAATTTTTTTTTAATATAAGATATGAATGAAGACTTGGATTAGGATAGGATTGATGTAGAGTAGTATAACACAAAAAACCAGTTATACTGAATCAATTTTAAACAGCAATAAGATGAAGAAAATTAAGCATTGTATTTTAAGTCTGATAAAAAAAGAGAAAAGATGACTGAATTCAACGTTATGGCGTCCATGTTTGAAAAGATATTGAATCCTAGTATTTTCAGTACATTTATTTGGTTGCACAATATTTTTTGGAAAGACACAAAAAAATATATTCTGTTTCTTGGGGTGTGCAAACAATTCAAATTTTGCATTAGTTGATAATAACTCAATTATTCTTTAGAGTAATAAGAACGATATCAATTTAGCTTATAAATTAAAAGAGAAGGTATATCCATAATATTTTTGAATGAAAAATCATTTGAAATTTTATTAGTTATTACTTTTATTGCTTATAAACTATTTACATACATAGTTTTGCTACAAATCATCAAACCATATTTGTTTTAGTTAAAGAACATTTTGTTTAAAAAAATAAATGTCCAATTATTAAAAGCTTTTTTATACTTTAAAATAGCATATTTACATTTCCAAATTTAAATGTCACACACGATTTTTCTTCTTCTTGAAAATTGATTAAAGTTAGTTTGATAGATAGCTATGAAGTTTCCTATGTTAGCCATGTAGTCCTCCCCCCATAATTGATTGATTAGAGGACAGAGATTGTGGAATTGGTTATTGGAGAACTGTGGGTTGTGCACCTTTACAAAATGAACAACAGTGAAACCTTAAGGAAAGACCATTTCTATTTACGGCCACTTTAGGGAGGCAGGGAATTTTTTCTATAGATTTTGAGTTGAAGTAAACCTATAGGAGAGACCATTAAAACCTAAGCAAACATCTGCACCTAATGCAGAAAAGCTCGAATAAATAAAACACGAAAAAATATCAAAACAAAAAATTTAACAAAACAAATATGTAGAATAAAATGTATTCAAAATATTTATGTGAGGCTCACCTTTAGAGAGCTCTATTTGATGATACAACCTCATGTTGCAGTCAGAGGGCACTAAAGACGATGCCATCAGATTTACTTTTAGAGTTGAAAGTTAAATTAGAAAAAAAAGTTATTTTTAAAAAAAACAAGCATCTAAAACAGACAAATCTTTTCTCACCACCTAAAGCTAACTAATTTTTATGATATAAAATTAAATGCAAACTTAAACTAAAAACATAACTGCTTATTTATTTGAAATAGCTTTATGATTCATAATTGGTAAATTTGTTTTTACACATAATTATATTAGTTGGGATCATTTTCATAGAAGCTAAATTTTATTCATCAATACATCTTTTCATTACGCCAACAGAAGTGGCATTTCTGCATCAAGAAAAGGACACTGACTAAAATTAAAATCTTTTGCGAAAAATCATGCACCTTTGATAACAACTTTGAAGTCAATGGAGGAAACCTCTAAGAATGAGCTATCTCCATCAATGACCATTTTACTGCGGAACAGAGAGTAGTCGCTCCAGAAAGGTTTTACTGTATTAAAATAAAATTCATACCAGACAGAAAATTCATACCTCAGTCAAAAGAGAAGGATTTACATATCCACTGCTATCCATATATATAACTTGACTCTGATATTCTACCATCATTGCCATACTAATTTTTGTAAAATCTTTAACCTAAAACATAAGAAAGGATTAAGCAATTAAAATATGAAAAGACAACTAACTAAAATTCTATTGTATTTAAAGTACTAACTTCAGAGTAATTTTCTTCTTCAGCAGTTGGATCAATTAAAAATTGAGAATTACAGTATATCTGCAAAATATAATAATGGAAGTGTTGTAAAACTTTCAGTAGTAAAATAGGTCATTTTAGAAAATTTACTAACAGAATAAATAAAGATTGATATCAGATATGCATAATATGCACAAACATGGTTTGCGTACAATTTTTTAACATTATTTATTATGAAAAAAATTACTAAATGCTTGCATTGAAATGTTTCTGAACGACTTAGATTTTAGATATAGAATAAGTAATCAGTAAGTGGAATCAATAAGTAAGACAGTAAGTCAAGGTAAATATGATAATCAATAAAGCATAGAGTTTTATTATAAAAAGGCAAAGCTAATTAGTAATTTTTGATTAAATTTCATCAAAATTAGGTGACAAAGAAAAGGTTGAAACTAGTTACAAGTGTCAATAAATTGCTTGCAGAAATTTTTTAGTGATTAGAAAGTTTGGAGAAAGTTTTTTTATTTTATCTAAGTCTGGATAATGTTCTCTACATTTATAATTATCATTATAAAATGACAAGGAATATGGGCAATATAATGGGCTAGTATAATTTTTTTATGCCAAACACTTCCATTAAAAAAAAATATTTTTCTCATGCAAGGCATCTCCTGATAATGAATAAAGTATACGATTCTGTCCTCAGCTTAGAGATACCACTGTATATTCATTAAATCAGTCATACAAAATAATATTAGCTCACATTATGTATTAAAAACAAACGAACAAACATACATATACTTAAATTCAAAGACAATTAC
Organism: Parasteatoda tepidariorum; assembly: GCF_982258835.1. NCBI lineage: Eukaryota > Metazoa > Arthropoda > Arachnida > Araneae > Theridiidae > Parasteatoda > Parasteatoda tepidariorum. Next base: position 66,863,349 of record NC_141756.1, on the reverse strand, counting down.
AAGGTAATACTTTTATTTTTGCACATGAAGAAATTTTTTTTTAAAAAAAAGCAGAAAATTATACAAACCAAAGTACACCCAACAGGCAAATCATACATTTCAACCCCAGCATTAGATAAAGCAGCTCCAGCACATGTTATAGCAGCACCGGCAGCTATAAGAATATATCAAATTTTTGAAATATGTAAACCACATGATGAAAACATTTAAAAGATTTTATATAAAAAAAAAATATTGTTACCTCCCCCATCATCTTGCAATACATAAATAGTAATATCCAGACGTGACTTGGGAAATTTATGCTAAATTAAAAGAGTTTACAATGATTTAATATTAATTAAATAAATTTTTTTAATAGTAATGATTTCTTATTTACAGGGGGTTTCAAAAATGCTGCAACAAGCTTTTAAGGCAGGTAGGGCACATCATAAGGATTCAGAATTGTATAGCAACATATGAACAAAAATGTTATTGTATTGTGATGCATTATATCCCATTACTATAATACTACCATGCACTTAAGAGCACTATGTGCGTACTGCTAAGTCCTTACCAATCACATAAATTGCGGAGCCTTAATTTCTTTATGTGGGGAGTTCTTAAAATTATCACATATCCTAAATCTTAGAAGTTAGCAACAACATTCTGTGGTAACGACATCAACAACATTTGCCCTTCAAAGAAATCAGCGTGTTAGACAGCACCAGGTAGTCAAACTATTGGTGTTCAACATGAATAGTGTGAAATGACATAAACTTTAAACATTTGTTGCTTCATTATAAATTTTATACAATTAATATATCATTTGGTACTCATGATATCTTATAAATGTTTTAAAATATTCATTTTCCTACGTTCTTTCAGATCTTCTACCATTTTACTCTGATGTTTTTGGTCATGAAAGGTTATGCGATTCTTATGATGTAATTTCTAGCAATTCTGGCAATTTTATTGCAGCATTTTTTAGATACCCTGTATATTATTGACTACAATTACTTACAAGTAAAATTACAGGCTCTAATGCATCTTGAATTGCTTTAGCTGTAGCCATTTCTTCATCAGATGGAACATATGGCTGACGTTCTCTACAAGAAAACATATTGTACTTAAATTCACAGCTAAGCTGGCCTTTCGTCGCAGAATCACTTTTGGTCAAAACATCACGAGGACCAATACTGAAAATTTAAAAAGGTATAATTGAAGAAGTAAAAAAGTAATACATAAATAATGTATTAAAAAGATAAATTATTTCACGTAACATAAATTAAAAACTATTGTTATTTGATATTAAAAAACAACAAAATTCTCAATTCATATTTTCAATAAAAAATATGGAAAAATTAATGTTTTCTACAAAATAATTTGTCATTAAAAAGTATCTTAATATGCCTCATTCCAAAGGTCATCAAATTGACAAGGTCAAATATCTGATACCAGCAAAGATTTACAACCTGAGAAAATCTTACAAAATAATAACCAAGAGAAACACATAATAAATGATGAAATTGAACATTTTAGTTATGATTAATTGAAATTTGTTCTAAGAACTCACAATAAGTGACACATCTCACATAGCAATAGAAATTCTAAAAAAAATGTACTGGTTCGAAAGACCAATAAGCTTCATTGTATACTGGCCCACAAACAATACTTCTGGTCCACCCAAAATCTCTCTATTTGTACATCATTTAAATATGTTCATAATCTTCATTTTGAAAGAAAACTGGTTAATTATAATAAATTGATTTAACAATTTAAAAAAATACTAAAATGTCTCATATAAAAAATAAATGCCTAAAATTGGTGCAATTATCTAAATAAAATTCAGAAAAATAAACACCAGCATTAAATAATAATGTATATTGTTAATATACTTTGTTATTTTCCGCATCAAGTTCTGGCCATTTGTAATTTGTCAACCACTGATTCTGACACATGAGTTTACTTAATTTTCTCACACGGGTATTCTTCATTCAATGTATCTTCCAGTTTTTCTTAAAATCACATTTTGTAACTTCAAATAAAATAAATAATTCTATGATAAGCATAAACCTCAAAAATGAAAAAAAAAAATTAACTAAGGTTTGTCAAAGAAAAGCTAAATCAAATTTCCATTATGCTCTAATTATTATCATACCATTCTAATCAAATAAACTTTCCATCATTCTATGATCAATTAATGGCAGATGCATTGGTGGTCTTACAAAACAGTGATAATTTTTTCCCACAATGGTCCAAAAAGGATTTAGCGATCTCGGACCAGTAAACCACCAAGGATTTTGAATGCTGACATAATAGCTGCCTACTTGAGAGTGAATTTAGAAAGGCTTAACAAAGTAGAAAATAATAATAAAAGTATTTTTTCAAGTAGTAGAGTTTTTTAAAAATTAAACTACTTTGCCAAGACTTAAAAGCATAATTGTCTAAGATATCCTAAATACAAATATTTGAATGATTGATTTGTTATGGTAGTTTAAATAATTCAAGATTAAACTTTAAAAATTAATATATAAATTAAAATGATTAAGATTTTTTTTTCAATGATTGTACAAATTTGCATCTAACTCATTCATGTAAGCATTTGAAAAGAGTCATATATAAATATAATGAGCTAGCTAGTGCGAAAAAAAGATACAAAATACTCATAATACCTTAAAGAGAAAGCAAAATGATTCTTAATGTAGCACTAAGTTCATGAAAATAGGAATTTTTTTTAAAATGACTACAATCCTTATAAATAAAGCCTAGGTCTTAGCACTAGTGAATATATTATCGTTTTTATACTGATTTTCATTCACAATTCTGTAAACATATGTCAAGAAGCATTTTTTAATTTTTAAACTTTTAATGCTGATTAAATAAAACAAAGTACATTTTGATAAGAAACTATGAAGAAAACAAACATTAATCAGCAGTAGTATGTATGTATACGTATACTTAAACATTAGGAAACAACAGGTGATTCGGGTTTGAATGTGATTTGGATTGTCAAATAAGGTTGATAACTTTAATTAGCAATAGAAATGTTAATGCTGCAATAGAACTTTTATTAGGTCATTGAATAAAAGGTTTTGTCTTGTAAAAATATTCCTTATTATTGCAATTTTTTTTTACATTAATGTTTCTAAATTCAACTAATTATCACTCACACCTTTTTTGCACTGAATAATTAAATAAACTTAAATATGCAAACAGACTTAAATATCTCTCCTGGGCCACTCATACAAACCTTCAATATGTTAAGTGCTTTCAAGTTAAAACAGTAAATTCTTGTAAGAGATCAATTATAAAATTCTTTTTCTAAGTTTGAAGTTGTAGTTTCTAAGTTTGTAGAAAAACACTTGCAATACTTTTCTTAATATCTTTCATTAAGAATAAATGAATAAACAAAAAAAAAATCTTTTTAAATCTAAATAATAAAAACTCTGAAAAAAAAAACTCATTTAAAATTTAAATTTTTTTTTTACATTGTATTAAAAAAGAAAAGCAGTAATAAGATTTGATTAGTCAAATAATCATATACCAACAGCGTTTTTTTGCACAATAAATGCCGAATTTATTTTTAAATTTTGCCAAAATTATATTATTTAGCCATCATTCATTTGTAAAAGAAAAAAACAAACTACAATTACATATTATTTTACAACTAAATATGACTCTCCTAAAGGTCAACTAAATTTAATAATTAAAAAAAAAGACTTAAAGATAACAGGTAATCATGATTTAAGCTCAACTTTAAATTTTAATGAGAAAGAAATAGATTGATGAGAATAGATAAAATGACGAAATGAGATGAGAATAAAAAAATGAGAAGGATTGATGAAATTACACACTTACACTGAACAGATAACTTTCGTATTGCCACATTCAAGATAAGCAGATCCAGTGACAGTAGGTATAAGACCAACTTTTAGGGCTATACAGAAAAGAAAAAAAAAAACACAGTTAATTTTATAATGTAATAATTACATTAAAAGCTAATTACAGTGAAACCTCACATTACGTACACTCCTATAAAATGAATGTTTCTCATAATGCATAATTTTTTTTTTAATTCCCTGTAAATCTTCTATGAAAAAACCACAATGTGCCCTCTCCACAAAGCAGACAGTCCCATAACTGGATGCAGACTGTAATTTATGCTTTGAAAACATTATTTTCAAAATAGACACCCTTTTTTTCTAAATGTGAAAAAAAAAAAAGAATTCTTTCCAATTCAATTCAATTAAAAAAAAAAAAATCTTTCCAGCATTTTTTAAAGAATGTAAATTTTATTATCTTATCTATAACTAAAAATATTTTTAAGCTATTTCAGTACTAGAGAATCAATCAATCTCCGGTCACCTTTCTTTATCTTTGATAAGAAGGAAGAGAAAATGATACTGCTCATGTGAAATATTTTGCACAGCAGCATCTTTTGCAGGGTTGCCACTCAAATCTGGAAAAAAAATTCCCTGTGTTTTCATTGTATATATTATGCGCAATATATTAAGAGGAAACAACAATTACTGTGCTCTTGTGTGAGCTATATTGGGCTAACTCTATAAGTTTTAACTGCTGAACATACTTAAATAATGGTATAGTAAATTAAATAGTTTAGTGTAGCTGAAATATCTTGGTTAAATATCCCATAGATTATGCTTTGAGTGGTCACCATTTTTTAAAAGGCAAAAGTAAGAAACAAAATTCCCTGTATTTTCCCAGTTTGTAAAGAAAAAAATCAAAATTCTCAGCTATTTTAGGTGATTTTTAAATTCCCTGTATTTTCCAGGTCTTCCCTGTGGAGTGGCAACCCTGTTTTGGTCTTTTTACCTGGATGATGCAGATGACCCCACAGTTGAATTAAGAAACCCCACATGCTCAGTTTTGAGACCTCACGAGTTGAAATGATACAATAAATGATCTCAATTCCTCTTCCTCAATAAAATTTCCTTTTCATTTCTAACCAAATTGCTCCTGTCCTTAACACAGTTGGGTTAAAAAAAAAAGAATGGGAAATTAATCAAAACGATATTCACATAAATCAAACATTTAAACAATCAAACATATTTGTTAAGTGATCTATTCTGAATACAACTCCATAGGGCCTGTAAGACATCAGGCCCTATGGAATATTGTCATGCTTCTTATTTCTAGGTTTGTTTTTAAGGAAGTATTAGAAACAGATACTACTCAATTGAGGCTTTCTGCACCAAAAGTGAGAACTTTAAGTGATGCTTAAACTTGTATTCAAGAACTGTAAAATTTTTATCAATCCATAAACGATGACATTGGTGTAAAAATGCTAGATGATTTAAAAATGTACCATGAAGATATGGTACGTCACAGCCGTTTTAAACAAACTTTCATCACATTTTTTTTCCGCGGGATAAATGTAAAACAAAGGAATGCATCAAATTCTTTAATCTACAAATTCTCAAGCTACATTTCTTGGACTGTAAATATTCAACTTTCGTTAAGTTTAAATAAATACCAATGTAAATACTTGTTACAGACTGTTTAATTATTTCTTCATAGCAAACAAAGGAAAAAAAATTATGGTGTGAGCCTTTGCTATTAGTTTACCTTCCCCCTCAAAGAAACAACTCTTGTAAACGGACAATATTTTGGGTCCCACTCATAACTGAGGTTTCACTCTAATAATGTTATGAAGAAAATAAATACTTTCATTCTTAATTGTTTGTACAATTTAATAATCAGGGTTGGCAAGTTTTTGACACATGACAGTTTTCACCGGTTTATACCATGGTTTTTACCGTCATGTCAAAAACCCATAGTTTTGGCAAAACTGTATTTTTATTTGAGTTTAACTGCTTATAATTTAAAATTAATTCATTTTTGGGCAATAAAATTAGAAAAAAAGTTGTTAAAAGATACTTAAGAACAGATTCTTGCATTTTCCCAACATGATTATATCAAAACATACTATTTGAAGTAAAATATTAGGATACCAGACAAAATTTTAAACATTTCCAAGCATCATTTTGTTTGGCATATTACATTACTGAAGAATGTCAAGTCATTCTTGACTTAGAATTTGTTAGTAGTTACAAGTTTTGTTTAGCTTATTTCTAATATTTAAGAAATGCCAAATTTTAAATTCTTCTTTTTAGTTCTTGAATTTATTAATAGTTCGAAGCTTTTTCGTTTGTTTGTTTATTTCCAACAATTAAGAAGTGCAACATTTTGAATCCTTTGCAAATCAAGCTATAATGATAAAAGTATCACTATTTTTAATAAGTATATAACAATATTTCTATATGAATGTTTATCCTTCTATAAGAATACATGTACATAGTTGCAAAATCAATAGCAATCATTTACAACATTCATTTATAAAGGCAATTATGTGAAAATAGTATATTGCTCGCTATATGCCATAAATGAAAGAAAACAGTAGGTTTTTGACGGTTTTTACCACTGCCACGTCAAAAACCAGTTTTTGACGTCAAAACCCAACCCTGTTAACAATACTATAATAATTTGACGTAGTCAATGAAAAATTTTAACATGTACATGAATAGCCAAAAAAGAAATTAGAGCTTCTGCATTGTTGTTTTAAAAGAATATTTAAAAAAAAACCTGCAATATAAGAAAATATGGTTTTTAATTCTAATAATTTTATATTCAGAAATTAGTGTTTCTTTTTTAAAAAGAAAGATAGCTGCTGAGGATAAATATTACATTAGAGTTTAAAAGCAAAATATTATTACACATTGGCCTAATGTCATCTGGTTTCCTTCCATCTCTTCTCTCTCCTTTCTCATTTACCTGAAAATGAAAATAGGAATTTAATTGTACTAGTTTTAGTTACTTGTCCATAAAATTGATTAAAAAAATCAATAAAAAATATAAAATTGCAAAATGGAAAGAAACACAACAGAAAAAAAAAGTAGTTTTTAACTGTTACTAAATTACCCTCTGCTTTAAAAATATAACGCCAAAATTCTCAGTGTTCCATATCAACTGGAAAAATGAAGATCAATAATAAAAATGTCAGAGGAAAACAAAGGTTGCTCAGAATTTCCACTTACAGAGAAGTAAGAAAAATAAAGGATAATAAAACTTTATAATATAATTGCATGTGTGTATATAAGAGAAATACAACAAAAAATGGAAAATTGAAAAAAAAAAATTATTCAAAAGAATTTTCTTTTATTTTTTAAAATAAAACTTCGTTGCTTTTAATTTTTAAAATAAAACTTTAAACCAATGCCTTTAACATTTTATGCAGTTCTTCCTTTTTTTTTTTGTGGAAAAGTTGTCTGTATAGCAAAAATGTTTTTAAAATTCAAATCTATGAGCTGTTATGGAAAGGAAAATAATAATAAAGACAAACAGAAAAATGGGTGGAAAATTCACAATATCATATTTTTTAGAAGAAATGTAGCATCATAAAAATAAAAGATTAAAGAAAAAAACTGTATTTTGTCCAATAAACTATTCAATACAATCTAACATTCCAATACTTATTATTCATAAACATCTGTTATCCAATGTCTAATATACAGTCTGGTATTTATTATTCCTGCTTTTGTTTCTTTTTCCAGCAAGATATCAATGATTATACGGTATTGATTACAACTGAAAGAAACTTTAAATGAACACCAATCAAAACACAATGTTAAATTCTCTTTTTCTTCATTTATGCTACAGGAATTCAACATTATCCTTTGCAAGTTTGACTTTTTTCACATAATTCTCTTACATTAATGATTTTTCACATTTGCTGTTTTTTCCCCCTTCCTCCACAAACAAAGGTGGGAGAAATTTCTCATTCTATTTTAACTTGATCTTGATGAAGCTGTGTGTTGATTCAAGTTTGAACTTTTTCAGTCTTGGTTTAAGGATGAAATAAGGGCTCTTTCAGGGTTAGTGTCTTATTTAAATTAGAGCAAGACTGAAGGAAAGCATTAATTTGACTTGATTCCCTTGTATTTATCATAGATTTTAGAATGTTATACTCAATATTTTGCATAGAAAAATTATGAAACTTCCGGAAATTCCAGTTAATTAATCTTTTTGGTTAGTTGAATTCCAGTTTGCCAAACTCTTACTGTCAAGTACTTGAATACAAATCATTTAGACACATTAAAAGTATAATCACACTAGATTAAAAAAAAAAATAACAGATGTCATCACTACTGTTACAGAAAAGTTTCACTATGTATGCTTTTCACTCTCTTAACACTATTTAGATTTTCTCGTATTATTTATTCTTTCATTGGCTGGCAAAATAAGATATTTTGTACTTTTTTAGAGAAATATTTCAGGAATATTCATGCAGGAAAAAGTTATTGATGATAATGAGGTCATTAATTTCCGAATCATTTTTTGAATATGACATTTTATGAATATTATTTTAAAACAAGATTTAACAAAGTTGAAGGTTTTTTTTTTTTTAAACTGCTTTTATTTAGCTTTATGAAAAATATTAGTTAAGGAACATGGTTTTTGCAGTCATATCGCTGGTTCAAAATTAAAACGGCGCTTCTGAAAACATGATTAGTGTTGTTTGAATGAGAAGTGAGTGCAGAAGTGTCGTTTTAATTTTGAACCAGCGATATGTTCTTATATCTAAGCATGCACAATACACTTTGGTTTTTTAATTTTTTTTGTGATGAATTTCTACGTTAAATTTTTTTGAACTTAGAAATACAAATATTTTCTAAAGCTAAAATTAATCGAAGAATAGTAATTTTTTGCAGCCATATTATTTTATACTTGTGTCAAACAAAAATGATGATTATGGTTAAAATTCCATTCTATCTATAAAGAATAAAACATGAAGATATAAATAAAAACTTACAATGCTTTCTTGTTTTTTACTACTTTTAAAGAAATTTGGTGACATACAATTGTCTGGAGGAGCAACACGACGATTATCTCTACCCATGATACAACTTTTCTGAAAAATAAAAGAATATTAACTAATAGGTTACAGAATAAGCCAAATCATATATTTTTTTAAAATATAGAAGCTCTAAGAATTTTGTAATAAAGTTAAAAATGGGAACTTTTACAGCATAAAATTATTAAAATTGATTGTTTGGGAAGGAAAGTAAACAGGGATGTCAAAGAAATTAAATGTTTTTTTTTAATTAATTTTTTTACATATATTTAAAGTTTGCTGTCATCTTTTGAGATTTAGTGTGTTATCTGAATAAGTGATCAGCATGTTTAGCAGGGTAAATTAACTTCTTTTCAGTGCTGTATTCAAGAAATCAGATTTATTTAACGAAAGGAAAAAAAAATCATAGTGGTCAGTGACTAATAAATAAGCAGAATTGACATTTTTTCAAGAAGAAATCTATTTCTTCAGGACAGTGTAAAAATGGGAAGAGACTAAAAATAACCATTACAGTTTACCAGTTATTATAAAAGTAACTTAAATATAAACAAATTAAATTTAATTTAGCACCAGAAAATTAAAAGTTTTTCTTACCAACTCTGTAAACAAAAAAATCTATATCTTTTCATATTATTTATCTTAGTTTTATATTTATACAGAGTTAGTAGTTTTACACAGAATTTAAAAAAAACAAAAAACATATTACTTAAAAGACAACATAAGTATTCATATTTAAGAGTATACTTTGATTATACAAATTAGTAGACTATATGTAAAGTAGATATCCTGGCGAAAAAAATGAATACAAATTACAGCAGCCACACTTTACTTTCACAAAAACAAATCTGTTATATGATAAATAATAAATTTCAAAAGGTTTTCCGAAATAGACATGCTGAAAATTATTGTAACACTCTCCACTCCCAATAAGCCTTCCATGCTCAATCTTCACTGCTAACTTTAGATAGTTTAGTAAACTATACCATATGAGCACACTTATACCATATTGGTGTTTTCATTGTACCTAACTGCATCTTGTGTCCTTCAGGAGCTTTTATGGGCTTTATTCATTTGAAAAGTTGCTTCGTGTTTTTCTTTTTGAAACTGATCTCCACACAACTTTCAATACAAGGATAATTTTTATTCAGCTCGTAGAGAGCTCATGGCAGATATGGCATCTGTCCTGGTGTAGGATTAAAAAATTTTTTTATATTTTTTTTTACTGTAATTGTGAATTCAATGTGAATTAGCAAAAGTGCAAGTGTTTAATAATTGATAATAATCCAAAAATAAAAGGAATGTCGAAAATTGTAAATTGCACTTTCAAGTCATCACTTCTTGACACGCTTAATTTGTTCAGATTTTATTGTAAATCTGTGTTGTTTCTTGATCTTTTTTTCAAAAGTTATTGCAATGGATATCCGCATGCTTAACTACATTCTGCACAGAAAAAAAAAATGACAACAAATGAATAAATTAGAAGTTATCGAAATACGGTATTATATACACATAAATATTGTCATATTTGCTGTTGATGTGCCTAAATAAGTGAACCGCTCTTAGTTGGTCAACCTATGCAAGTGGCCCTTCGTTAATCAACCTGCTGTGCAGGTGGCCTTTCACTGAAAAAGGTTGTGCACCTCTAGGTTAAAATAAAATTTCCTCTTAATAATTTGATGACGATTAAAGACTTGATTTATTTTTCACCCTAACTAAGTTCATTACTAATTATCGGCCAAAGTTTCTAAAGTACATGTTAAACATAAAATTGAAACAGAATTTTAATTTTCAAATCTTTAATCTAAAAAATCTACCTACTACATAAATGTAAACATTGTCTCATAGAATATAACAGATAAAAACATAAATGTAAGCATAGAATTTTACTAAAAGACGCATGTCATGTAAGAATGTACGCATGTTCCAACAAATATTTTTACATCATAAATTAAAGTGCGTAAAATAGCACTTTTTTGAAGAATTTCTATTGTTTTGGGTATGTTCGATTTCCTTAAATATTTATAATACATAGTTAGTACTTTTGTAGTGTATCTATATAACAAAATAATTTCGAAAAATAGATTCAGTCTTAGTAAAAAAATCTAAGGAATAGAATTTCATTATAAAAACAACCATCAAATTTATTATCAATTTATTTCTTATGATATATAAAAATTAACAATTAAAACAAAACGGAAAAAAATATGCACAAGAAACATTTGATGCTTTTTGCTTAGAAAGTAAATTTTAATTATAATAACCTTATTTAAGCAGAATTCCGTATATATAACTTAAGCACACGATGGCTCGTAGTTTAAAATCTTTAAAATGTAAACAGTAAATAAAACCAATTGTTGCCAATTGGTAAATCTGAATTTAAGGGAAACATTTAATTTCGTAATTTGTTCCAAATCATGTGAACGTGTAGCGTATCTACCACTACAAAATTACAACTACAATTCACTAGTATATAAGACATGTTAACTCGACTCTATGTCGGGGTACCTTTTCATAGATGACGGTTGACATGGTCTGTAACTACCTTCCCCCACATTGGTGACCTCCGGACGTGATGTGAACACGCCTACCTTGGCAGTAACGCCTACTTCGATATGAACACGCCTACTTCGATCAGTGATCCAGATTGAACAGTTGACTTGCTACTTGTGACTGCGACAAAATCCACCTCCTCGCACTGCTGCTACTGAGTCTCGTCTCGATCACACACAACGTCGGCTTGCATACTTGTGATTACTCGACTGCTAACGGCAACATAGGAGCGACTACGACCGTGAAGTTAATACACCTCTCACATTCAGCACTCAAAAAATACGGTGATCTTAATACAGCTCTCCCGGCTTCTCACAAAAACAGCAATGAATCAACTAGTGGTATTCGTTCATCGAATTCTATCACAGATATAATTCTAGTGGGGGAGTACTGTAGCGTATCTACCACTACAAAATTACAACTACAATTCACTAGTATATAAGACATGTTAACTCGACTCTATGTCGGGGTACCTTTTCATAGATGACGGTTGACATGGTCTGTAACTACTCTCCCCACAAACGTAATACTGAACTGGGTGAGTCAGCTTAATCGGTTGAACAAGTTTACTTTCATAAAATTAAAACTTGTATCTGAAGAGATAAACTAAATTATACTTTTTCAACTCAATGAGTTGTATAAGTTTTATCAGTTTTCCAGTGAGCACTATAAGTATTTGATTTGTTTATCTCACAAGATGTTGTGATGGTTGATAAATAAATTTGTCAAAGCTTGTAGATTCTGTAATTAATTATGCCATATAATTAATTTTCATTTTATCACTCATACTGTATAGTCGTGCTGTGATCTATTGTGATGATTTAGTATATAATCTTTGATTTTTCATTGATATCAAATTAATTTTATAACATGTGCCTTAAAATATCACTTATTACATTAGTATTAGCTACCACAATATTGTCCTGTTTTTGTGAAATAAATCGACATGTGAGTAAGCGATAACATTGCCTCGTATTAAAATTGACTCGCAAGCTTTAATTTATTTAATTTAATCTGATTTTTTTTCTATTTTTTTTAGATTGAGTGTACTGTTTATGCAGATTCAGTTGATCAAGAGAATAAACATAATTTGAATGTCATCTACGTTACTGCTACAGATGATCACGATAAAATCCATTATTTATGGAGCTCTTATGTTGTTCCTAGTGTAATTATTTCTAGAACTTCAAAAGATACTACACTTGAAAAAATTGACTTTGAAAAGCTCCGTTTATTTCAAAGTGGTGCTATCCAATTTAGTAAGAATCCCCTCGCCTCAACAGGTTTTACAATATCCGAGGTAAAATGATTTTTAAGTAACTGTTGTAAAATAAATGATTTAAAATTAAATTATTGATGTTTCATGTTTTCTCTCATATATCCATTAATAAACTGTCTATTTACATTGCTGTATATTTAATATTCCAATAATTTTCTCTTATATCTATCCCTTAATGAACTGTCTATTAATATAGTAGAAGATTTGAAAACTTTGTTATTATTTTAACTCTTTATCTAGGACAATAAAGGAACTCTTTTCATTAAAATATTAAGATAAATTCTTTGTATAACTTATTTAACTAAATTCCATTTGTTTTACATAGAGTTTAGGGATATTAACATATCGATATCTGTTCATGCAAACTGTAATCACCAAGGTGCTAAGGGGATTTCTAACTTGTAAAAATTAATATATATATATATATATATATATATATATATATATATATATATATATATATATATAATTATCAAATTTTGCATAAATCCAAGCAGTAGCCCACAAAACTAAAAAAATCATCATGAAAGAGAATCAACTTGAAGGATTATAATCCATAGTTACTCCCAGGAAAGCCTCTACATATATATATATACAGTACAGAACCCGTTATCCGGAAATCAGAAAACAGGAAAACCAAAAAACCGGAACGGTAACCTTGATATTGAAAGTACTCAGGTTGATATGTCAACCTTAACTTCTAAACGTGCATTTTTATTTTAAAATATATACTTTTGTTTTGGAGCACTGTGCATTATGTGAGACACAGTGGAATTCTTTGTTTTGTACTTATAAAGAAGTAACTCTTTTTCGTTTAATTTTATTTCAGTGTACTGTATGATTAGTTAATAAATAAAAGCTTTGTTAATTTAAATAAGAGCTTTGTTAATTCAAAGCTGCATTTTTCTTTATATAAGTGGAATTGAAAGCAGGGGGGAAATTCATTCTATAAAATTGATGTTGTTTCTTATGCTATTTGCCTATACCAGTAAGCCTGCTTGGTGAAACCAAGCAAATTTAAGGCAGAGAGTCTGTTTCTTGCTTTTCAGTGGCGTCATCTATTACCAAGAAATTTACTTCACCCACAAACACACGTCACAGCCCATTTTAAAGAACAGACTCGTTCAAACATCCATTCATTTATCCACAAATCATAATTTTGACCTAAACCAGAGAATAATCAATCTCCGATTCAGCACCCCCTGAGGTATTGATTTGTTTTAGGAACTTATCAAATCAATCATAGGTCAAGTGCTACAAATCATAGGCTAAGTTTTCCAGAAAATTTTTTAAACTTAACCTATGCATTTGGTTTAGCAAATTGTTAAATTTGAAGAAAGTTTCTTGTTTATTCATTGTATCTCTAAATAATAGCATAAAATACAGATCTTGTTACCCAATAATATTTTCATATTGGTGCCTGTTTGTACCAACTGCTATTGTTTAGGTGTTAATACATGTTTCTTGTACTAGCCATAAGTTTAAATATATATTGTGGCTTGTCTGGAGATGGCTCTGTTTAATTAGTTTCTTAGTTTTTTTTATATACTATTGTGTCGTTGTCTACAGAGCTTGGCAACCATTTAATGATTAGTGATCAATCGTGATGTATACCATGCATTTCTGTACATAATATTACTTTAATTAAATTGTTGTTTGTGTTATTAGATAAAATAGTTTACTAATTATATTTTAGCTGTGGCAAAATTCTTATGAAAAAGATTCTTCAGATATAAATGAAATAAGTGAAGTAGTTCCCTTAGCTTTGGAAAATTTTCAATGGAACAATGTAACAAATAGTTCTATAAGCTGTTCTGAAACATTTGCTCATATAAATTTAGTTTCTTCTGGTGATGAAACAGTTTTTTCGAAAGGAGGGACATTTGAAATTGAGGTAAGTATTCAAAAATATTTATTATATGTATAAGATTTTTATCATATGATGAGTAATAATGGCTCCTTATTATATTTGTTTCCATATTTTTTTAAATACTTTAAAACCAAATTATAAGTGCATGTTTGAAAATATTATAATGGGGTTGCTTTACTCAATTTTAAATGTTCATGTGAAAACACTGTCCAAGTAGAAAAGGATAGCAATAATGTGATAAATTCTTAAACTTTGTGTTTTTAAGAATGAGACATTAAATGATTCTGTCTTAGACTTTACTGTATTTAATAATGTCATTTAGTTTTCTTTGTTTTAACATGTTATTTCAACTGACAATAATAAACTTTTCTTATAAGAATTTTCAAAAAGAACTATTAAAATGTTTTCTTTTACTTTATTGTTAGTTTTCAATTTCTGGTAAAGAAGAAGCTGCATCTAATTATCCTCACCTGATTTATTCTGGAAACTCAACTCAACTTAAAATTGTCTTCAACAAATTTTACTCAAATTCCTCTAGAATACGATATGCTATGGAAGTATCTGTTTTTTCACCTTTAGCCAAAACATGTGATCAAGATGATTGTGAACCTGTTGTCACAAAGTCTGTCAGTGATGAGTTTTCACCTGGCATTTTTTCTGTAAGTGAGAAATGATTTGAAATTTTGTATCTGTCTTAAGTATTATAAAGAGCCTTCCACCTTCACCATCCTAAGATTTTGGGTTAAAATTTTAATTGTTTTCTAGGTGCATTTTTGTTCTTAGCAAAATTTTGATGGTAGAGAATCATTACATTGCACAATATCTTTTAAAAAGTAGGAAATTAGAGTTTAGCTTTGTTAGATTGGAAAAAATAGCATTTAATTGTTTTTAAAATTTCTATGGATTCTAATAGCAAGTAAAATTGTGCATAGAGTAATTTAGAATAGGTATCTTAACAATTGTCTGTGAATTTTTTTTGAGAACTTGTATTTTATGCTTGTATTTTGGTTTAAATTGATGAAAAGGAATTTAGATATAGTGGAGAAGAATTATTTTGACTTAAACAAAAACAATAATATTTTTCCAAATAAATAAATAAAAAAATTTTAAAAACTGAAAATAGACAAAAATAAATTACTAGGTTACTTTCTAAAAATACTGATTGAAGAATTGTATTAATATAATTTTGTCATAAAATTCGTTGAAATTTTAGCACACTATGTTTCATTTATTCTAATTGCCATTTTGTATTTTGCCTGTTTTGAAGGATGCTTAGTTTAGCAAATAGAATAAATAACAGTTATTAATTCATTTATGGAAATTAAATATCAATGATAAAAGCATATGTAATGTCACCCCTTCCTGCACTAAGTTTCGTAATGGTTGAATTTGGTTGCGAGTGAAGACATCTCTTAAGTTATATAACTTTTAATTATTAATTTATATTTAATTTGACAATTTAAGTGATTATATTTTATCTATATTTTTTACCTCATGTAATGAATGTATTTTTAAAGTTTATTTTTTTCATGTTTCTATTAATTTGGTTATTCTTATTTATATTTGGAATGTACATTGTATTTTATAATTTTTTTTAAAATTACTTTAAAAGGATCATTTTTAAGGAAAATAATTGAAGCTGCCTTATTTTGAAAAGTGATATAATTTTAAATTTAACTTCGAAATATTAAAAAAGAAAATATAAAAATGAATCTATAATAATATATCCAAATTTAATATGTATTTAAAAAAAAAATTTTTTTAAATTTTTTTTTCTCGATTAAAGTTGTTGATTAATTACATGTTTAAAAATTTAATATTTTTAATTTTTTCTGACATGAATATCTGGCAACAACATTACTTCAGTAAAATAAGCGTATTTTATTAAAATAATATACAGTACAGAACCCGTTATCCGGAAATCAGAAAACCGGAAAACCATAAAACCGGAACAAAATTCGATAAATTTTCCCGCCATTTAAAATTTTTTTTTTTTCCTCATAGGATTTTAGGATTTTTCTTTCGATTTTGAAAGATGTTTACCTTACCATAATTTTGGAAATAATCATTAGTGTATTAATTCATTGTTTTTTCTTCTTTTTAGATTATTTTCAATTTTTATTTTTTTAAGTTGGGTTTAACAGTAAAAAGAAACAGCTTTTTGTAGCGATTCAGAAAACCGGAAAAATCAGTTATCCGGAATAGCAATGAGTAGTATATGGGGGGGGGGCTACAGGACACTTTTGCCCTTCCCTATATACTACTATTAATTTCCCATTTTTAATATTAAAAAAATTTAAAATAGACCAATATTTTACATTTTTATACGAAATATCAGTATATTTAAAAATTCTTATTTTTATATTAATAATTTTTATTTTATTAAAAATCCTGTATTTTATTGAAAATATCGTTTTTTATTTTACATGTAATTCATAATCGTAATATTTATTTTTACCTTTAAAATCAAAAATATATTTTCCACTATTAATTTTTCTTATAGCTTTATCAGATAATTCACCATGACATTTCGAGAGATAAAAATCTTTCTCATCATTGTCTACTTCTAATCTAGCTATAATAGAGTCACCGTATTTTGTATTTATTTTTCTCAGTGATATTAAATTATATTTACCTATCTCGAGTTCATTTAATTTGTATGTTTCAGGAAATCGTTTGAGGTCATTAAATTCTTCCATTTATTTAGAAACATTTTTTGTAATATAATTTCTGTAATACATACACTTGTATAACGAACATCCAGGTCCTAAAATTTTAGTACATTTAGGTACATCAATGTCAATAGATGGTATATGCAATTCATCTAATATCTCTTTTTCTAAAATACCTCCTTTATAAGCAAATGTACCACCATATAGTTGATATAGGTTATTTATATAATTTTTTACATCTTGATGATTTATCCATAAACTATTCTTATTTCTATTAAATCTTAATCCGTGTACTTCTGAAGTACATTTACGTACAATCTTCAATTCTTGATCATTCAATTCACAATTAGGTGTAAATACGCCAATATATTCACCGATTGGTAAATTTAAATGAACCCATCCTATCTCTCTTACAATCTTACGATTGGGAAAAATAAATCCCTGAATGTTTAGGATGACTGTAATCTTATCCATTTATTAAGAAACATTTTTTTAAAAGCCAAAAGGTACAGTATCATAATTATCTAAAAGTCTACGTTTATCGTATCCAAAGGTATAACGTTTATTTGTTTTAATACTTGAAATATTTCTATCTTTTTCGATTTTAAACTGATTGATTTCTACATCCAAATAATCTGTTTCACCTGTTATTATTTTAGCCCTATTATCAAAGTCTAATATGGTTTCACTCTGATAAGACATTTTAAATCCTTTTACTTTTCCATATACAGATTTATCATTTAATTTATACCCATAATCTTTAGAGGCTCCAGCTATCCAAGATGTAATATATTTATCATTTCCCAATTCATCAGTCCATTCTCCTAACATGCATCCCGTTTCAATTTTATTGGTTCCGTCGTCTATATATACTACACTATCTGTATCATAATAAAGTACTTTATCTCCTAATTTATCTAACATTTCATATAATCTAATTCTGGCAGAACTAGTTGTAAAAGCAGCTATATATATATTAGTATTGAAGTTATTTTTTTCAAATATATCTTTCATTTTATAACTCATTTCCACACAATCGTCATTCAAAAAATTCATATTCAAATCTTTAATAGTATCATTTAGAATAATTCTATAAAAATCTTCAATTTCCATCACATATTCAGTTTGTTTCATGTTATTTCTTTGACCAAACTTACCCCATAAAGAATTTAAACATATTTTAGCTATGAATCTCAAACCTGGATTTTCTTCAATTTTATCTAATTCTATATCTAATTTTTCTTTAACTATTTGTCTGTATTCTTCTTCATTTTTGAAATTGTTTTTCCATTTATCGCATGTTTCTAGTTTAATCTTTAAAAACGTTTTAACATATTCTTTAAACAATTCATTTGTTTTATTTTCAAAATGCCAAACCTCATATATATTCAATATTTTATATCCTTTTTTAACAGCTAATCTGATCTCATCGGTAGTCCACGTTCCTATTAGACATCTTTCGTTATCAGTGTGTTTACACTCAGAATTTCTTATCTCATAACACTGCTTACATTTTTTCTTTTCTAAAGTGGTTTTGAAATGATTACATTTTATTGTTTCAGAACAAGTTCTACATAATGAAAATATTAATTTTTCTTCTTTATAAGGTAATACTGGATGATATAATTTTCTAGGTGGAAGTACTTTACATTTTATTAATCCATACCAATTTTCATCGTATTTTTTAGGATTAAATATTTTGATTGGATGACCTTCTGGATAGTTATCAAAATAATTTACAGTAGGATATAAAGAACATACGTCAATATATCTGCCTTTTTCATTACTTTTCATTTCATATTTTAATTTGGTAGGTTCACATCTTCCACCATAAAAAGCATCTCTAGGATTCAAAGGTTCTATAAAATCTCTCTTCCATTCTTTTTTCATGTAATTTTTCATATCCTTATTATTATCAAAATCACACTCCCAGATATTTACCAATTCATAACCTGCTTCAATTATATTTTTATTGATCTTCTTAGTTTGTTTATATAAATCTTCCATGAGCAATTGATTAACAGTGTTTACTTTTGTTCTAGTGAAACATTTGGTACATCCATGCCAGAAACATCCATTAAATTGAAATACTGTATTTTTATAAAATCCATCTACCTTATAACATTTTTCACCTAATTGTAATTTTTTCTCTCCTCCATTCAAAGCATGGCGTATATTAATATTTTCCTTTTTTGATATGTAATCTAACCAAGCTATTGATTTTTTACTGTACTGATCTTTTTGAATGACAATTTCGTCAATAGCTATTGTGTTTTCTTTCAAGAATTTATCTCTGTAAATGGCCATACATAGACCAGCTAAAGTTACATATTTAAACGGATCTATATTCACAGTTACTAAGAATAATCTTCTTAATTCTAAACAACCTTTTCTTAAAATATCTACATCAGATCTACAGTATTTTATAAATTCCTTTTGGAAATCAAAAGTTTCATGTTTAATGGAATCATACCATTTATCAAATTTTTTCCTGTCTTCATCAACCATATAATTATATCCATAGTAATATTTATCTGGATATTTACCAATATAATTTTGATTCTTTTGTTTGTTGAATAAATGAGGAAAATAACCCTTGACCAGTTCATTTAAATTGAATGTTTTTGGAAATTTCTTGAGTGCACACATTGTAAAATTAATAGAATCAATAAATCTTATATAGTAACCATAAGCATTCATATATGTTAGTTTATTTCCTTGGTAAATTGTAAATACTTTAATATGCTTTTTGAAACAATATTTAGCTAAAAATTGAAAATCAAATCCTTTTCCATAATGAGCTATAACTGTATATCCTTCGTGTTCCTCGCAAAATAACCATTCACAAAAATCGTTTTCATTTTTAAATTCTGTTTCATTTCCATCAAAATCATGACATATAACTAGATTCACTTCATGAATTCCTGTATCTTGCTTGGTTTCAACATCAAAAAATAAGTATTTTCCTGTTTTACATTTCTTACACCAATCTAATTTATTACATTTATTTTTTACACAATTATCTTCACATACACCTCCTTTACTGTTTTCATATTTCATGAAACACTCATGACCTTTCATAACCCATTTCCAACAATTATTACAACGATATTCACCACATATATGTTCTTCTGTTTTCCTTTCATTTCTATTAATATTTCTTTTACATTTTAGACATTTCCATAGTAATTTGCAAACAGTAAAACCTTCTGAATTTTTCTTGTTATGATTATCAAAACAATTTTCTCCTAAGAATTTCCGATTACATTTTTTACAAAATATTTCCTCTCCTTCACAATTAGATTCTTCAACAAAACACCTATCACATTTTAAAGGGCATTTATGTTGATTTGAACGTTTATAACCCACTTTACAATAATTACAATAATTATTCTTACCTAAAAATCCTGTCATTGATGTAATGACATCGAAATGATTTCTATTCTTATATATAAAAATACATGTTGATTTATAATCACCATTATATATAATTTCATTACCATTTTCTCTACAAACTATATTGATCTGAATGTCTAAACATTTTTCAAATATTTTAACTTCTTCTAAACTACACACTTCTAAAGGAATTTTACATACATCATGTAATTTTATAGCTAATGTTTTTTGTAAAACACGACCTTTTTTAATATAAATTATTTCATTACTTGATAATTTTTCAGTACATAATTTATCACTTAACAGTTCAGGATTTTGGATAGCTAAAGCTGTTACAATTGATCTAGCCAAACATATATTATCATCATTTTTTATTTGACAAATACTTTTCTTTTTTGCTGGATCTGTTTCAGAATACATTTTTAAAGCCTTGTGTCTACCACCATGAGGTAATTCGATGACATTAAAATCAAATATACACTCTGTTATATCGAGTTCTTTATATTCAATTTGGTTGGATAATTTATCAATGTATTCATTAAAAGCAGTTTTAGTTGACATCATTTTATCATGAAAAGGTACATTTAATTTAGGATTATGTATAATTACATCTACTTTTCCTGTAATATTTCCAATAGCCCTTTTAAATATATTTCTTAAAATATTATAATATTGTTCAGGTAAAATTTTAGATCCTGCCACTCTATATTGTTTTCTATAAACTTTATATTTTTCAATATATTGACCTCTGAATTCAATAATTTTATAATCTGGTTTAAAGAAATTTTTAAGATTTACCTCTACTTTTACCTTATCTTTTATTTTTTGAGGCCTATACAAAGCATTTAAATTAGTTTCAGTTATTATATTTTTTTCTTCTTTAGGTATAAATTTACCATCTTTATATTTTAAATTATAAGAATCAAAAACTTTTTTTAATTCATTTCTATACTTAGGATATTTATTAAATAGTTTCATATAATAAGAAGCATCCAATCCTAAATAATCTGATAAAACAGATTTATAATTTCCTGTACTTTTGATATAAGAAACTACTGATTCAATAATATTTGATTTTAATCTCTTATCAGTCAGGACAGGAATTTTAAGTTTAGTTATCAATTCTCTTAGTTTTTTAATACTGAAAGTTGAGAGTACATTACTCAAGTGTTTGAACTCCTTTGTCATGTTACTCATTTATAAGGAAGAAAATTTATAAATACTTTTATAAAAAGGAGTTCATACGTTTTATATGAAAATTACTTCTAAAATGTCTTTGTTTATGCGAATAAGTATAATTTTTACCACAATCGCATTCATAATATATATATTTTCTTTTAAGATCACAATCTATACATCTTTTAAATAAATATTTTTTATATTTGTAAAATTCGTCAGCTGATTTCAAAGTCTTACAATCGCAACAAAATTTATCTTCCATTTATTAAATGGAGTTTTTATAAATACTTTTCTGTCTCTTTAAGAAACGAATTCCAAATTTCATCATAAATGTTTTGTTTTTTCGGACTACCTAACTTAATATTATTAGGAATATTATAATAATCACATATCTTTTTCATAAAATATTTATAATTTAAACTCTTTTTAAAATACATATAATCTAAAAAGTTTAAAAACATTTCATCTGCTTCAACTGTAAAAATCAAGTTCAATTTTCTTTTTAACTTTTTAAAAAAACTAATTCTCGAATTGTATCTCTGTTTTAAATATTGGTCAAAGTCTTTCGTATCATAATAATATTTTTCTTCCTCCTTATCAAATGTAATTTTTAAATTTGAATGGCTATTCCTTTTAATCTGATTAAATATTTCGAAATAATGACTTTCCATTTATTTACATAATAATAATTAAAACACTTTCCTCTCTGACCTTATCAGCGGGAGGAAAATCGAAGAAACTTTTTTCATGCCACTTTGCGATAAAAATTGACCGCTTCGTGGGATTCCAACCGCAGAGTGGTGTGATTTTTTATCTGATAATAATCTTCTTTATAAGCTCTTTAGTTACGAAATTAAAGATAGTTATTATTATGGATTGTTTGGAGATTTTAAATTAATAATAGATAAAAATACTGGATATTTCAATGCTTCTAAATTATGTAAATCAGGAGGTAAAAGATTTAAAAAGTGGTTAGAAAATAAAGAATCTAAAGAGTTAATTTTATATTTAGCTAAATTCCTAGAAGGCCCGAATTTGGGCCCTCTAGAGACTATGAAATTAAAGGTAGAAGAATTAAAATATAATGGGATTTCTAAGGATTTAATTACAATGTTGGATTTCACCTGAATTTTCTAAAAAAGTAAACGATGTTGTAATTAATTATTATGCTAATAAATTTAATGATAATGATAAACTTCAAAAGAAATTAGATATAATAAAAATTAAAATGAATGACTTAAAAATAAAAAATGAAAAACAATGTTTACAATAATAGAAAAGAATAAAAATGATTCTGATTATCATTATTATGTTATTAGAGGTTTATATAATAAAACTATACGAGATTTAAAATTTAGATAAAAATAGCTCATGAAATTCAATATAATCCGAATGCTATTAATTTATTTAACAGAATAAAAGAAAATATTTCTTATATAGAAACTAAATTTAATCATTTAAAATTAAAAGATTATGATATGGAAAGATTTAAAAATGATATAATTCAATTGATTCCTAAATTAGAATAATATTTTTTTCATCTATCCAACTATTAAATTCTTCAGGGTAACCAACCCATTTCACTAATAATTTATTTCCTTTCCTTCTTATTACTTTTTCAATCTTATATGTTTCATTTTTCTTATTATATTTTACTAATTCTTTTTCATAATAAGTTCCTTTAATTTCTTCACCATTTAAGTCTTTCACTCTATAAGTTATAGGATCTGTTTTCAATATTTCAGATATTATAAAAATTTCTTCTGTAAATGTAGGATGATAACCTCTGGTAAATGTTTCTTTATATTTTGAAATTCTAACTTTATCGCCTATTTTAAACTTTGGTTTCTTTATTTCTTTTTTAGAAAATAAATTATTGTATACGATACTTTCATTTTCTGTCCGACTGGCTTGTGAGGGTGTCATTTTAATAGATCGATGATAAGAATTATTATAATTATAAACTAATTTATCTAGTACTTCTAAGTATTTATTTGTATTATTTGCTGCCATATATTTTCTTATTTTTCCATTAATTGTTTGATTAAATCTTTCAACAATAGAACATTTTATTTCAACATTTTCAGTAGTAAACCAATGAATATTATTATCTTTGAATAATTTTTGAGTATCTTTATTAATAAATTCCGTACCTTTATCCGTTTGTAGTTTCTCTGGAATTCGTTCTTTAAATATTAACTTGAAAGCATTTGATACTTCTTCGCCTGTTTTTCTTTTTATTGGAATAGCCCAAGCATATTTACTAAACATATCAATAACTGTTAAAATATAATTAACTCCACTATTATATTTACTAAATGGCTTTATAAATAATAAATCGGCTTGCCATTGATCATCAATATGTGAAACGTAACATCTCCTTCTTCTAAATTTACGAATAATTGGTTTATGTCTAGTATAAACATCTTGTTCATGTAAAAAATCTGTAATTTGTTTTTGAGATAAACCTGTTTTTCTTTTTAATTCATTGATACCACAATAACCTTTTTCGGGATCATAATAAACTGTTTTTATGACCCCGTTTTCTTTAAAAAAGTACTTTTTTTAGATCCACAAACTTCACATATACCTTTCCTCGTCAATCTTCCATTTTTAGAAGTTTCTTCATAAACATCTTTAGTATTAGTAAAATTTTTACATTTTAAACAATAAATCATACCCATACCAAATGTTCTTTTGGCTTTGATAATAGGTTTAACAATTCCTCTTTCTATTCTTTCCCTGATTGTAGGATTTGGAATTGTATTTAACTCTTCTATCATATTTTTATCACATACATCATTTCTAGTTTTAGTATCTTTATTTTTAAGGTAACAAACATCATGTTTATATGCTATTTCATCTACTCTGTTAATGGGCTTACTCCATTCTTTATATGTTAAATCATCGTTTAATCTTTTCTTTCCATGTAATAATTGTGTTCCAGGTCCTGTAAATTGATGTCCTGGTAAATGCATTTCAAAGGGTAAATTATTAATTGTTGAATTGATAAAGCCAGATCCTTTTTGACCACATTCTTTACAACAAAATTTGAACTTTCCGTCTTTACTTAATTTTCCAACTTTGAATATATTACTTTTACACGTCATTTATAGGCAATAAAAATTATATGTATTTATAGCCATTCAATTGAGTTTTTTTAACGTATTTCTCTAAAGGAAAATATTTCAAACTTTGAATAAATTCAGCCTCTTTTTTATGAATTTCTTCTTCAGTTAATGTATTGGCTTTAAACAAATTCAGTAGTTGTTTATAAAATTTGTAAGTATATTTATATTCTTCTTTTCTTTCGGATATATTTAAAGATCTGTCAACCACTTCAATCACACCAGCTCCTAAACTCAAAGCTGATAAAGGGATTAAAATAAAACCAGATAAGCCAGACGCACTAAATAAAAACTTACTCATAGATAGTGCGATACTAATCTTTTGATAGAAATTATAACTTTTTCTGTGAATAAAAATTCTTTTCTCTAAATATTCTTCCATTTATATATACATAAATTCTTTATTTCGGTACCTCATATTAGGATTGACTAAATCTAAAACTAAAAAATCATATGGTTTTTTGATACAGTTCTTATACATTTTATTAAATTCTTCTTTTGTTAATTGACCATCTATTTCTCGTATTATTTGTTTAATTTCTTTTTGTTTCATATCGAAAAATATAAAATAATTGCTGTTACTTCTGATGGTTATAGGTATTTTATAATAGTACTGACTTATATAGATAAGGGATGTATTTTTCTTTCTTCCTCGTATAAAAAATTCTTCTATAGATTGTTGATCTTTTTCACATATACAATCATCAAATACAACTAAATTCATATAGGAAGAATCCAAGTCATCTACGGTAATAAAATCATCTAGTTTGGAAGAAAACAAAACTTGATCTTTTTTAAATTTTTTATATTCTTTCAAAACTTCTTTTTTATTCTTTAAGCCTTTACATTTTTGAATATCTTCTAATTCTACATCTGTAAATTGAATGTATTTTTCTTGTAATTTTTCATACTTAGATTCAAATATGTCTTTTGTACACATGTAAAGTCTATCAAAGTGTAAATAGTCATAAATTAAATTGATTAATAAGTTCGATTTTCCACTGTTGGAAGAACCATTTATGATTAATCTAAAGGGATGTATAGGCAATAGAGGATGTTGATTTGGATCTTTAAATTCATCTGGTTCATTATAGTCTTTAATTACAATTTTAGAATACATTTATTAATTAAAAAATAATCTACTACGAGTAAAAAATAATCTACTACGAGTAAAAACTATTATTAAAATAAAAATATTTTTTTTTAAATAATTTATTCTTTTAATGGTTCATATAGCGGTACTCGTGTATTATGACAAATTTCAGCAAGAAGTATACAAACTATCTTTTCTTTGTTTGAATTATAAAATTCTTCTGGTAATATATTACTTTTATTTTTTATTAAAAGACAGAAATCTATTTTAGAAACAAATTCTATTACAAAGTCTTTATCAATATCTTGATACTGTATAATATAATCCCAATTTACATAATCTTGAAATTTTCTTATAAGGTTCATTGATAATTTTTGATATCTAGATACAACATTCATATTTAAACGGTCAGAATAATTTTCTATAAATCTTAAATCCAATTTTTGGAATCTTGATATTTCATACCAAGTCACTTTATCTAAATGTCTCTCAATAAAACGGATAGATAAGGTTTGGTATCTACATATTTTTTCCCAATCTACATCAGAGGCATGTTTTTCAATAAAAGGTTCATTGAGTTTTTGATATTGAGAAATAATATACCAATCATTTGGCTGCACATATCGTTCGATTAAAACTTCAGATAATTCAGAAAATTGAAACACATATTCCCAATTTAAATAATCGGCTAAACTTATAATTACATCTTCTGTAAGTTTCTTTCTAGAAAAGTCGTTCCAATTAATTTCATTGGCCATTTATTAAGAAGAAAAATTTATCTTTTCAATATGTAAATAAGGCTTTAATTTACAGCCTCCTCCTGTTAGCACTGATAATGTTAAAACTTCATTTAACTTTCCATACGCAAACATAGTTATTGAATCTTCATTAACATTTATCTCTTTATCAAGAAGTACTTCTTTCACTTTTTCTAAACGTATTTTTGGCTTTTCATTCATTTTGTCACAGGCTAAAAAAATTGTAATTTTCATATACATGTTTTGTGATAATTTTAAGTTTGAATCTAAAAGTTTTGAAGTAGTTTCGTTGAATTCAAAAGTCTTGTAACCCACACCTGTAAACTGAACAAGTCTATCTGTGGTAGCGCAAAAAGTTTTATTATCAACGTAATATTTATTGGCAACGTCAGTATCATTTATGGGCCATTTTACACTCGATATTCTTTCGTTGTGAGCATAATAACTTCTATTAATTTTATCCCACAGTATGCAATAATAATCAAGATGTTTTTTGGTAACCACATCGCCTTCTTTTTCAGGTTCTTTTACATTTGATATGATTTTATTTTTAGCATCAAAATTATTTTCATCATGTATTAAACTTTTGTCTTTTAATTCATCGACATATTTTTTAGTTGAAGCATCATTGTCCTCTAGAGGAGTAGCTATATTTCTAATACATTTATTTTTAGCATTAAAATAACCGTTATTACGAATCAAACACTTATTTTTTAAATCATCTACATATTTTTTAGTTGAAGAATCATTATCTTCTTGAGGATGTAAAACATTTTTTAAAAGTTTACTTTCCATATCATAATTACCATCATTCGTTAATTTAAATCCTACACCTGGTGGTCCTAAAGGTCCTTCTTTTATTTCATCGTCGTAAAGTGGATAATAAGCAGCCATTTATTAAAATAGAAAAAATCCTTTATGTTTTCAGAGTTTTAATCATTTTTATATCCTGAGTTGACATATTCAAGGAGCATTTGTTTCTTTCTTTCAAAATAAAGTAAAAAACATAATTTTTAGTAGTATTATTTCTCAATCTCCAATTGAATTCAATCATTAAATTACTCAAGTTCGTATAATTTTCATGGTTTGCCAAGTTAAAACAAATTATAGGATACTTACTGAAATTTGAATAGTTTATCATACAACCTGTTTCAGAATTTATATTATTCATTCCTGATTCTAAAAGAGCATAATATAATCGATTATAATCATTTTTATTAAAGTCCATCATATAACTTACAGTGGGAACTTTAATGTTATTAATCATTAACCAACATTCTATCATATCCAAGTGATCAAACATCATATTATTTTGATTCATGTTTTCATTTCTTTCATCATATTGAGGAATGACATATAAACTCAAAACTTCATCAGATGTAGCAGGAATAGAATAAGACCCACTGGAATTTTTATAAAATACATTTGATTTGATAATGTTATAATGATCCCAATTTATTTCTATAGGAGTATTTGATAATTTTAATTCATTGAATTTTACAGATGCGGAATTTTTAAATCTAACATAAGGTAACCAAAGTGATAAATCTTCAACAAGAACCTTAAAATCTGGATTTTGAATATCTGTGTACAACATATTTTTACTATCATTTCTCTGAATTTCTATTTTAACTTGGAAACCTGTCATTACTTTTTTATATTCGTTAAAGAAATCAAATATATACTTTAAAGGAATCCATATTTTTACTGTTTAACTATTTTTAGTAAATTTACATCTTTTTGAAAAT
The DNA here is from genome assembly GCF_982258835.1 of Parasteatoda tepidariorum. NCBI lineage: Eukaryota > Metazoa > Arthropoda > Arachnida > Araneae > Theridiidae > Parasteatoda > Parasteatoda tepidariorum. Next base: position 66,834,825 of record NC_141756.1, on the reverse strand, counting down.
CCTTCATTAAAACTTTCATTTAGTTTAAGGTTTTTAAAAAAATCAGTTATTTTGGTAGTATCTATCAGAGTTCCATTATATTTGAAATTGTTTCTATCTACAGAATCAGTTGTATCTACATAAAAGAACATGTTAGTAGCTTCCGATGTTGAATAATCAGGGGTGAAGTGTATCATCCCTAATACTTGATTCATAATGGCTTTATAATTTATAGTGGATTCAACTTCAGTATTTCCTATAATCAACCTGTTTGAATTTATGAGACCTCCTCCATTCACTAGAGTAACATTTTCATTACTTATTACACCTCCATCTCCTTTTACAATTTTTAATTCTTGTTGCAGATATCCCGCAGAATATAAAATATTAGCATTTGTATCATTGATAAAGAAATTATATGTAGCATTTTCATGAATATTATTTCTATTTTCACTTTTTAATTCTCTATATTCAAAACTTTCAACGTCGTTATTATAATAATAACTAGTGTCTTTCAAATCGTAAATTTTATCCATTTATTTAGGAATAAAAAATTTCAATCCAGTACCATGTTTTTTATTTTTAGAAAATATTTCATTCAATTTTTCTCTCACAAATTCCTTAGATTTATCTTCTACAATAGGACTTATAAAGTCTGAAAAGAAGCCTCTTCCTTGTATTTTTTTACTCTTTCTGTACAATCTTTGTTTATTCATTTATTTAGCAATAAATTTGTACTGTACTTCTTGTTTATTTAAATCAATTAGTTCACCTCTATGATTTGTAATTCTCATTCTAATTCGATTAATAGAATCAGATTTAACCGGAAAAAATATTAGTTTATCAAATTCTTTAGCATATAAACTTCCAGGAGGATTTGATGATGTAAAAGAATAAATAACTTGAGATTGAAACTGATTTATATAAGCACCATCCACTATATCACAGTGAATATAAATATTATCATTACCATTAGCTATATCCGCAATAAATTTACCTTCTTGCTCTTCCTCTTCATATATTTTAGGTTCAAAGCCTAAAATTTTGTACAATTCACTTTTAGATAAATCAATTTTATAATTCTTCTCGAGTTTAATACTAAACCTTTGTCTTTCTTCTATTATTCCAAATAATATAGGTGAATCATTTCCAAAATATTTTACCATATAACGATTCAAACCTCTTATATTGTAATGACCATGAGGAATAATGAAATCTGTCCATTTGACTCCATCAAAATATGAAAATTTATTGTTTTTCTCCGTAATATTATTCCATGAAATATACATTGAAAAAGACTGAAGAGCTATCTCTGTAAAATGAAAAGGTCTCGAATACTCAATGGTGAAATCTTCAGATTTATCTACGTTTTTCGAATCTAATATAATATACTTCATTTATAAAGAACAATTTTTTCATTTAATTTACTAGGTTCTTGAGTAAATGAATATAAAATTTCAATAGGAGATTTATTTTTATTTCTTTCAGTTATATATTTCATACAATAGAAACCACATCTTACAGAACTCGGACTTTGTAAAAAACTATCGTTATATCTAATTTCTTTTCCAGAAGTATTTAAATAACTTAGTATGTTTTGAGGAAGAAAATCATTTTTTATTATTCTATTGTTATATTTATATTCTCCAAAAGGATCAAAATATTCAACAAAATTATATTTTGGATCATTATAATAACAAACCCAATGAGTTCCAGGACCTGTAGATACATCTAAATTTATAATTCCGTTTTCAAATTTTCTTATCTTTTTAGGTAACATATCTATAGTAAATATACCTCTAAATCCTTTTTCATTTTTCATATTGTTTTCAATCATTTTGTTGGATATTCCCATGGCTGATAGACTCCCTTTCCACAAGGTTTTTTTTTTTTACCTGATCCAGAAATTTTGTCCAATACTTTTTTAGTACCCCAACCAGCTGCTCCACTAGCTGCTCCTAATGCTAAAGTAGAAAGTAAAGGTACTAAAAATGGTAAAAACCCTCCATTCTTTTTCAGTTGAGTCTTTGATATTTTAATTCTTTTACCTTTATCAATTTGGTTAATTTGTGTAGCTGTTAAATGTAAATCAAAATTGGGTGTTTTACTTTTATCTATTTGTAAACTAAGTTCTTCACCATTTTTATAAGCTGATTTCAATTTAGAAATCTGACTGTCGCTCAAGTATACTTTTTTTACAATATAATTACTCATTTATATACTAAGAAATTTTCCATAGTATTCCTTTACCTGATCGTTTGTCATAGTTCCCTCTCTTAAAAGTAAATCCAACAAATCTACAGTTTTATTATACAATTTTTTACTTTTAGAACCTTTACAAATTTTATCTGTCAGATCAACTAAGATGGTCAGTTTATCTTCTAAACCTTTTCCTGTGTAATGTCTACCTTGTTTAATAGCTGATAAAGCTTCTAAATATCTTTTCATCATATTCATTTTATAATCAGCATTATCAATCCTTTTCTGATACTCATCTTTGTTGTTTGTTAAATTTCTATTTTTGGTTTCATTTCCTTTTTCTCTTTTAAATTGATCTCTTTTTGCTTTTGCCCTTTTAATAACTTCTTCAATATCTTCATCAGTTTTATTCCACATTATTGAAGGTAATTCAAATTCTAATTCTTCTAATAATTCTTTATCTAAATTTTTGTCTATATCTATTTTTAAAAACATACTTCCTACATCTTCAGTATAATCTTCCTCTGACTGATTCTCTATCTGAGGTAAAGATCTATAGGTCTCATTCATAGTGAAAGATAAATTATCAACAGCATCTTTTATACCTAGCAAGTTTTGTTGTCTAGAAGTTTCTAGTTTTTCCATTTGATGAAGTACAGGTTCGTGGAAATCGGCCAATGATTTTTGTATTCCTATATCTTCTTCTAATTTTATTTCATTATTTTTCCTAATTTCTGATTGTAGTTTAACTAATCTTAGATCATTTTTTAATTGCTCTAACAACTTTTTATTTCTCTCTTTTTCAATACTTTCCATTTATAGGTAGTAAAATGTTCATTATACAAGTGTATGTATTATAGAAATTATATTACAAAAAATGTTCTTAAATAAATGGAAGAATTTAATGACCTCAAACGATTTCCTGAAACATACAAATTAAATGAACTCGAGATAGGTAAATATAATTTAATATCACTGAGAAAAATAAATACAAAATACGGTGACTCTATTATAGCTAGATTAGAAGTAGACAATGATGAGAAAGATTTTTATCTCTCGAAATGTCATGGTGAATTATCTGATAAAGCTATAAGAAAAATTAATAGTGGAAAATATATTTTTGATTTTAAAGGTAAAAATAAATATTACGATTATGAATTACATGTAAAATAAAAAACGATATTTTCAATAAAATACAGGATTTTTAATAAAATAAAAATTATTAATATAAAAATAAGAATTTTTAAATATACTGATATTTCGTATAAAAATGTAAAATATTGGTCTATTTTAAATTTTTTTAATATTAAAAATGGGAAATTAATAGTAGTATATAGGGAAGGGCAAAAGTGTCCTGTAGCCCCCCCCCCATATACTACTGCAATGGTCCCGACCGTTCCGGATAATCGGTTCCCTACTGTCTTTTATTGTTTAGCAATAATCGATCTATTTTCAAGTAAAAGATTTTTAAGTAGCTACAAGATTATTATTATTGATCTAAAATAAACCGGAAACTTAAAAGTAATAATTTATTTTATATTAATTTTATAAAGATTGTAAAAATAGCTTAAATGTTTTTCTAAGGTTGCTTAATTAAAGTCTTTTATTTTTCTTTTATTTTTAAAAAGAGAAAAATTAATGATGTACAAATTCAGAAAATATAATAGAGCCTACATAAATATTTTCCTTCTCATTTACTTGAGATTTCAGATGCATAATGATTGCAACATATTAATTATATTGTAAATTACTTTCTAAAAGTAATACTTGAGCCATAGTGGCTCATGCGATAGAGAGCTTGGCATGGGGTATCCACTGCTAGAGTGATAGACAGGGGATAGAGCACTCATCTCCCAATAGCTGGTCAATTCAAATTCCACCCCCGGTTTGCACCGACCACAGTATAAATGACATAAAATTTCCTCAGTAGTAGACATATCATGGGTTAGAGTCCCCTTGCTGTTAGGCTAACCAAGGTTTTTGTGGTTTCTCTCTCCATTTAACGCAAATGCGGGTTAGTTTCTTCAAATAGTCCTCCACAAAAGCAAATTTCACCCAATACTTGATCCAGGAGTTGTTGTTAAACATCCCCTTGGAGAAGGAAAACCTGAACCAGGTCCAGAAGGCCGCGTCAGTTCCCCATATATCTGCAGAAAGTCCTGATCAACCAGCAGCTACTTAAAAGAAGCGCCACGGCAAAAAAGGTGATCAGGACTAGCAGGTTGTGAGCAGGAACTAGGTTGGAAAGTCTTCTCCTCATTTTGAAACCTTAAACACTTAAGATGGCCTGGGAACGTTACGGAGTTGAACATTAGTAGCTGTAAACCCTAAATTGGCTCGTTTGTTCAACGACAGTTATAAAATAAAATAAAAATGCTACTTTACATACAATGGTCGATACCTAAATTAAGTATCTTATTAACAATACCCTGGATACAATGTTATTTTAATGTTTATAATTATGTCTAAGTTGATTTTCCTTACTTTTTTTTTTTTTGTGAAATGTTAATCCTGATTGGAAGGTTTGTCTGTGAATTATATTTATTATTCATGTCCTTTCTTATTTATTTTTGCTGTTTATTTAAGAGTTAAATGCAATATTTTTTCTTCTTTAAATCATCATCAGCATTGTTGTGACTGCCCTTTGTGAGCATGGACCTTCCTCAGAAGCTTTTCCCATTCTGCCCTTCTCCCAGCAATTGATTTCCAGCTCTTTAATTTTAGGATGGCAAAATCCTCATCCACACAGTCTTTCCATCTCTTTTTGGGTCTTCCTTTTGACCTTTTGTTGGAGGGGGTTGCATTAAAAACTCTTAATGCTGTTTGTTCTGGGCCCATTCTCACTACATGCCCGGCCCATTTCATTCTACTTAGTTTAATAGATTTAATGAAAATTATAACTACACTAACTCATAACTTTAAATTATAACTACATTTAAAAGTCATTTTCTTTTATTCGCATCCATTATTTTTTCGTTTAAAAGTTTTTTTTTAAACAAATGATGCATTATATTTAACTGAAATAAAGCAGACAGTAATGTTTGTAATAAATCTGTCAATTTAAGTATTTTTAAAATTTATACTAACATTTTGTAAACTTATATCAAGTGTTGCATTATTTTTGTACAGTAATGACACAATATTCTCAAAAAATATGTACTTTACATGACAGATTATTTCCATTTTTTGCAATACAACTTTTTAACTTTAAAAGAAAATTAATTTTTTCTTTATATATTTTTGTAGGTAGTAATTTTATTATAAATTATAACCAAATGTTTTTAAATGTTATTGCATATTATATTTCATTCATTTTTGTTATAGGATATTACACTTTTACCACCATGTTCTCAAGATTCTTTTCTTTCGTGGCGTCCTGTTGCTTATACAAGTAATGAACCGTCTGTTGCTAACTCAACTGATGCTAAAATTACATCAAAGTGCTCTAAATCTGTTGAACGTCATATCCAAAGCATTGCCGAACTATTTTTTAATGATCTTGGAAATAGTTCTGTAAGCAAGTTTAATATGACTTTTGGAACCAAAGGAGATGGATTTTACTCTAAAACTGAATACACAATGTGGTGAGTTTTTTGATTCTCATGGTTAATTATTAATTAACATTGAAAATAACAATATTAACTATATATAGTAGTACTAATTGTTTAGATGTGTATATATTTTTTAATAGCTGCCTATAGTTACCAGCTGGTCTGCAGCAGACAATTTATTTGAATCTGCATGTTAAAGTTTTGAGGCCAAAAAATTCTGAATACACATAGTCAGACAGAACACAATTTGATTATATTCTCTAATGTAACTAATTGTGTAACATTATACTACACAATTATTAATGACATTATACTAATTCTGTAACAGGTAACTAATTGTGTAATTGATTAAATCAGTCTGTTTACAGATCACTCTTGAAGAAACTGATTGTTGTTTTTACTATTTATTAGCTTTTGAACTTGGTTTTGTTCTGGCTAAAAAACACATTTTGATTTATTAATTATCATTAACAGTATGTAATTGCTGCAAGTAATGATTTTTTGCAAACAAAATAGACCGAGTAGAAATATGTCTAATGCTCTGCAACAAGAATGTATATAAGCATAAATGTTTTGTGGGTATTCATTAGAAATAAACAACTGTTGCTAGTTAAATTGTTACCAGTTTTTTGTACTGAGTTTTGTTTTATACAGATTTCTTTTTCAAGAAAGATTTTACAAATTTATTCTTTTAGCCCTAATTATAATTTTTCTGCTGAATTGACTTTTATACTACTTCATTTCTATTTTTTTAATAGTTCCCTTTCCTAGTAACTTAACATCATTATAAGCATAAAATCTGATTTTAAATTTTAACTTATTAAATGAAAAGTTAATGCATAGTATTCTTCACCTCCAAAAGTAATGTTACTGGTTTGTTGTCAACCACTAAGATTTTCTACACTCAAAATTTTTTTCCTATAAATACAAATTTATTGAGAAAATTTCATTATCTACTGATTATTTAACATTGCTTAGGTTAAAGAAGGACATTTTAAAAGTTTTTCATATCAACAAATTTCATGCAGTGCGAAAATTGTCCAGCTAGATTTTACTTGTGCTAACTTGACAAAGGCAACTAAAAATAAATAACTATTAAAAACTTGCTATAAACTTCAAATGAATCTCAATACTGAGTAAATCAAGCTGTAATCTAGAAAAGTCAGTGATGTTTTAAAAAGAGTTATTGATGTGATAAAAGGATAAAGCGGCTATGGGGCTGGGCCGTATCACCAGTTAGTAAACCACTAGGAAGCATAGAGAGTGTAGCCCTGAATGTATCTTTGTGATAACCTTTTCTAATTGGTACTATATCTTATTCTATTTTTTTTTTCTGTTTTAGATTTTTAAGTTGCTCTTTGTAATAAGCATACAAGCCTTCTTGTATGTATGCAAATAAAATAAAAAAATGAATAAAAGGAGGAAAGTGTTACTGAAAAATTACAATAAACAAAATAACTATATTATTTCAGAATCCATGTTAAAGTGGAAAAGCACGCTTTTTATTTGAGAATTCATCCAAAATTCAAAATTTGTATGTAAGTTGTTATAAATAAAAAAATAAGGCATGCTGCACTTGGAAATAAAAATTTACTTCCTCTCTTGTAGTAACGGTTACATAGTGGGTAAAAGAAATATGAATTTTCCGAATTTGTAATTAGAGAATTAAAAATTTGTAATTCAAAGCCTTTTTATGTGTTTTTTTTTTCAATTTTTATATTTAGGCATTTCGTTTTCAACTATTATTTTATGTCTTTTATTGTTTTTTATGTATGTTTTGTGATATTTAATGATTATTGACAATGCTTAGCTGAAAGAGAATTATTTAATTTCTATTGGTGATGCCCTCCGAGAATATTCTTGATCCAATTATAATTTGACCCCACAACTTAAGCTTCTGAAACTTTTCTAAAAATACTCTACTTTTATTCGAAAATATGTACAATAACTATTTTAATATTAATTCAATTCAAATATAAGTATTTGATTTGCATTGCTGTTTAACATTTTGATTCTAATATTTTTAGGTCATTCATGGCAGGAGTTGGATCTAGTGTAGGATTTAAGTTATCAGCTACTGCATTAATTTTCCTATGTGTAGGTCTTGGAGCTCTTTCTGTCTTTCTTATCTCTGGATTGATTTTCACAGCAGTTAAAAAATGTCGAAGAAAAGATGAATTACTTTTGAGTGATGCTGTCAACTAATTTAAAGTAAAGGGATTTATTACTTAAGATTTTGCCCTTTTTATTTAAATAATATGTATATAATGTGTTATTTATTTGTAATATAATTAAGGATGTAATTAATATTTAATAATTTTTTTCCATGTCAGTATTTATATTATGAATAATAATAATTTAATGACATTTGATTTGTTTCATATTAAATAAGAATGTGCTTTCTTTATTGCTATAAATATAGAAACTTGAAGGCTTTTTTGGTGTTAAACTGTTTTAATTTTTTCCGATAATTAACATTTAGTTGAATGTTGCTCAATCTCAAGGCTTTCATTTTCTGTGTTGAATTTACCATTCTGTGTATTCGAGTGTTATGAAAATTAATATGATTTTTTTTTATTTGATTCTCACTCATAGAATTTTTCTTAAACTGAAAAAATTAAGAATAAAGGACATCAATAATTTATAATTGTTTTGTCTTATATTTCTAATAGTATTTAATAGTTAGACTTGAGATATTTTTGGTGTTTATAGTTATAGGCTTCTATTAACCCTTTGCTAATAATAAATATGCAGTTTTCGTTTACTTAATTCGCGCAATATTATGAGTAAATAGTAGTCGAAAGTGGCAGCTGTTTTCCCCTGCCATTCTTCCGAAAACGTCACCCTTCTCTGGCGATTCTGTAGATAGCTCGCCTCACATATTTTAAAAATTTCTTAAAGTATTTGCAGTTCATAAATAACAGTTTTTACGTACTTTAAAACAATTAATAAATAAGAATTATTAAATAGTAAATTATAAATGAGTATAATCAAATATATAAATAATAATAGTTCATTATAAATATAAGGCAAATATTAAATTGTCTAAATAAATACAACTAGTGTAAAACTTTATGAAGCATTTAAATACAGTAATTACCTAAAAAACACTTCAGTCAGACTCAAAGCTTGATAATCCTTCTGTATCCACAACAGAATCAGCATCATAATTATCTAACTTCTGCTTTTGAGCCATTTTACTTTATAAACACCCTAAAAACACGCCAAAATAAAATAAAAACAAGGTAAAAAAAAAAATTCCCCCTTCATTATGAAAAAAATTCACGGAACCCATACTGCCATCTGTAGAAAGTAAAACTAACTAAATTTCGCGAGTAGGATTCATTTGTAACATAATCAATGCAGAATAATAATGGCGTACGAGCTCAGCTCGTCAGCGTGCATTGGGGAGAAATTTCACTATGCGAGTAGTGCTCGTTTCTAACCATTTCGGTCAAAATCTTGCTCCCGAGCGGAACTCGTTTGCGCACATTATGAAGCACGATTCGATTGTGATCTGAACCTGTTTATAACCATCAAAGGGTTAATTATATATCACAGACCTTCATTTTTCTAAATTTATGAGAAATGGTTCATAGAAAATATTTATCTTTTATTGTCTTTATTATGTTATTATTATCTTTTAATTATCTTTTTAGTAGCAATAATTTGTTTGTCTCAATCTTAAGAAAAATTTAATAGTTAAATGGTGTAGCAATTACTTAAATTCATAACTTATATTGTAGTTGTCTGTAGGCAGTTATGATTTAAAGAAAAAATATATTCATGCAGAATTACAACATCTTGCTTTGAATTTCAAAGTATCAATTTTATTGACATAATTTGTTATCACAACATTTGGCATTATTCATGATGAATGGCAGCTCACTTTGTGTATAAATGTTTATACGAGGTGTAAAAAAAAAGTGTGGATGCGGTCAAATATCTCCAATATACATGGGATAAAAAAAGTTAAAATATACATGCTTTGGGGTAACTTTGAAATCTTAAGTATGGATTCCTATTTTTTATTGCAGATTTGAGTTCTCCAGAATAAAGTAATCCTGTTTGAGTTATAGGTTTATGCATTTTGTTCATAGATGGTGCTGCAACCAAGGAAATTAAAATAGGGTACATGATCTTTTTTTTTTTAAACAGATGTAAAAAAATTAGAAAAAAAAATTTGAAACATGTCTATTTTTATATTCTTAATCTGATGAGTCCCGAAATTTGCCCTTCTAAACAGTTTGTACCATATTTTAATTTTCCCAGTTAAAGTACTATATGTGAAAAAAAATGCATATACTAAACTCAAATAATGTTACTTTTTTCTGGAGAATCTAAATCTAAAATAAAAGAAAACAGAGTTTCATATTTAAGATTTCAAAAATTGCACCAGGGGTTGGGGTTCGTATATTGAGTTTTGATATCATTGGATAGCTTTTAAAAATTAAATGCGCCAATGTTACTTTTTCAATCCGATCTATATTTTTTGAGATATTTGATGTTTTTTAAATTTTTACACTTTAAATCGTTGTGAAAAAAGTAATCCACTAATGTCCAATTTTCAATAGTGCAATTTTTCAGTTATCTTTTATTTTATAAAAAGCTGTTAAAACAATTGAAATATTTAAAAATAAAGTTATGAGTGAAAATCTTTTTAATTTGAACATAAATTCAAGTAAAATACTAAAGGCTAATGCAATGTCAATAAATCCAAAAAATATTGTAGGATTCCAAGGAAAAAATAAACCTTTTTGTAAAGATATTTACTAAAATATTTACTAAGTACTAAATCATTTAGTAAACTTATAACTTTTCTTCTAGATATAACAAGAAGCAGATTTTGAGAGTTAGACTTAAAAATAAAAAGTCTACACTAGATGTGTGTTTCCTTTGAAAAAAATTTTTTTTTTTGAAAAAAAGTCTCATAATATTTTCAATAAGTGCATGATTTGTTCTTCAAAAAATAAGCCAATGGTTGGATTTAACTGTGAATAGTGAATTAAAAAAATGCTGATAAATTTATTATTATTGAATTAAATTAAAATTATTGAATTTAAACTACTGTTATTTAATGATTTGACTGACTATATGGATGTTTTTTTTTGTGCAACATAAATTATTTTTGGAATAATACATTTAGTTCTCCAGGGAAAAATTTTATTTATACACAATTTTTCTTGGGAAACATATTTATGTTTTTAATTTATTTATTTTTCTTCTGTAAAACCACTTGTGACTTATTGTGCAGTTTTGTAAATAAATTGTATAAGTGATAATTTTTTTTTAATTTAAGATCTTTTCTGTTAATACTATAAAGTATGTATTTTTATAACAAATAAAATATTTATAGAAATAAAAGACCTAATGTTTTCATACTTTTTAAACATAATTTCTATCAAAGATTTGCCAAAATACATATTAAGAGAGGTCAGAATATTTTGTGTGTATATATATTTATATATAATAATAATAAAACAATTTATTAAAAAAATAAATATTTTGGAATAAAATTTATTTTAAGCAAAAAAAAAATTTTTTTTTTATTAAAAAAAAAAGAAATTTTTAAAAAATTTTTTCATTAATTGTTGCTAAAAATTAGCAATTACTTTTTTAAAATTGGCAGAAATATTTGCTCATTAATAATGCATGTTATTTTATCATTCATGCTTCAAAAGGACAAAAAGAATTTACTATCAATACTTCATTATAGATACTATCTGACAATACTGTCATAAAAATTCATATGTTTGATTAGTTACATATGACTTTAAAATGTTCTCTTCAAGAAATTTATGCTGCCAATGATTCAATTAAGATGCTCATGTTGGCCTTTGAAGTTTTCTGTTGATCTAGAAGCTTTGACATCTGCACCACACTAAGAACAAATTAATTTCTTCATCTTTTATGATATTTGCAAACGTTGATTTCATGTTTCTCCAAACTAAAGCTTTCAGACCAACAAAAAGCTAAAATTCATTGTTTGTGATTTTGTATCACTTTCTCAGATTTGCCAATTGATATAAAAATGATTGTTACCCATTGGTCTGGTGTAGAATTCAAAGCTTTCAGGCTAGTAAGGATCTTATAGATAACCAAATTGCGAACAGTAGCCACTTTTAGATTCAGACGTGCCAACTCTCCCGCATTTTGCGGGAGTCTCCCGAATTTTGAGTTATTCTCCCGCCCTCCGGAATTGATTTGAAAAACTCCCGAATTTTACTGCGATCGACGGCCAAACTCAAAATTACCTAATTTTTCCGCGAGTGCGAAGGTAAGTTTTTCTTTCAGCTTGAATTCCATCCCCTCTTATCAAACTACCATCTGCCTGAAGCGTAGCTGAACATGCTTTATTTTCCCCCCTCTTCAACGTTACCTCTAAAAACACTCCTATTTCACCCGCCCCCTTCCACTGTGGGCGGGTGAAATCTTCCTCTTCTTTCGTGTGGAGTTCAATGCAATGACGTCACATGTCGTTATCGAGTGACGTCCGTTCAGGAGTCGGGAAACTCGTACTCTCGATAGTTGGAATTGATATTGTATCTTGCTGTTTTTATAGTTTTTAATGCGTATTTTTCCACGGTTGGCAACAAGCTCGTAAACTAGCAACGTGATATCAATTATTCGTTTAGTCTTCGTATATTTAAAAAAAAAAAAAAAAATTCAAGGATGTCTTAAGTCGAAACGGAAGTATGGATCAATTTCAACAAATCATGTACCAATGACTTTAGCAAGACTTAATTGCGGAGAGCTAAGTCTGCAACTCTTTTTTTCATGCATACAGTAGAGAACCATTTATCTGGTATCCAGATAATCCGGAAAAAAAATTTGCTCGGTTCTCCCGCCATTTTGAACTAAAACGATATGAAAAAAAAAAAGCGGAAACTGGACTAATCCTTGAAGTTGAGTAGAGGAAAATGTGAGGAAGGGAAGAATTTTTTTCCCCGTTTACCCAGAGAAACGTCATTTCTTCCGCGACCTTGAAGATTTTAGATCTTTATTCTCTTTTAGGTCGTTAAACTCAAAGGAGTGGCATGATGATTTCGTTTGCTAGTTTGATTTACGAGGGGGTGGGGAAAATGCATTGCACATGCATATCAGTGAACAGAAGATGAAAGAGAAAAATATATTTATCTATTTGACATCGATTAATAAAAATAAAATGATTTTCTTTTGAATAAATTCTGATTCTTTGGAAGTGCGGTATCATTCGCAAGTTTTTCTTGATGTGGAATCACACCTGCTTTAATTAAAAATCGCGTTTTTATAAAAAAAAAAAAAGGAGAATTGTTTATTAATTTAAGCATACAATTATTTTATGAAGCAGATTGCAGTTTCGTTTTTCTGATTCCACTACGTTTTTTTTTTCTTTTTCATGATAAATTTTGCACTCAATAAAATTATTTGTATTACCAAATTTTTTCATTAGTTTTTTTTTTTTTTTTTAAAGTCCGTTGATCTTGCCTTGTTCTAGGTTTTAATATTTATGCTAGTGCCGTTTTTTAACTATCGTTTCGGTTCGATAATTTTCAAGTGTTGTTTTTATTTAGATTAATAGGTTTTCCTTTTATTTTCGCCCCCCCCCATGAAATATATTGCGTTATTTAATCATTGGTTTTGTTTATTAGTTGATTTAGGAATCGTAATTATTTTTTAAACTTGTTTTTCTTGTCTAAACTTGCAAATTTTTTTATTCTTTTAAATTTTATTTTTCTACAATTTTTTTCCTTTTTAGATTTAGGAGTGCTTTTCTTTTTTCTCTTACTTTAAAATGTGTTTACATTTTTTCCTTGTAATTTGGGTTTGATAAAACATCGATTAACGACACTTTTTTGTCGATCCAGGAAACCGGGAAATTAAGACATCCGGGATAGCGATGGTCCCGAGCATCCCGGATAATTGGTTCTTTATTGTACAGACATTAGTATTGAATTGGTTTTTTAAAATAAAATACTTATTCAATTTGTTTATTTTTTAAAAGTTTTTGTGTATTTTTATTACAGTGTCGGGTTTTTGAATAATGTTTTATTAAGGAAATGGTATTTATTTAAAGAGTATCTACCTAATATAGTTTTGTGTTGCTAAATCTGTGTTTAATTATTTTATTTCCATTTAATATTTTTAAACAATTATTGCTCTATTAGTGTGTAAAATTTCTTGCATTCTTATATTTAATAAATTTTTTACTTAAAATTCCTTAGAAGTGCCAAATGTTGCATACCATGCACCTTTTTTTACCCCTCCTGAATTCTTGTTAGGGAAACTCCTGAATGTTAATTTTGCTAGGTTGGCACGTCTGTAGATTACTGTATTCACAGCATCGGGGTTGTTGATCTAATAAATTCTTTTGAGAATAAAAATCAATATGTTTGATGTAAATCAGTTTTTTTAAATTTAATGATTTACTTAAAAAATATACTCGTATGAACTGTATATTTTACAACTCAGTGGTTAATAATTTGTATTTCTCTAAAAAAATACACATAAAAGACCCAAAAAATAAATAACTGAAATTAATAACTCTTTCTAACTAATTTCTAAATTCTTTTTTTAATAATTCTCGAAAAAGTGATTGACAAGACTGTTTGAATTTATGGTGGAATTGTTGCGAATCAAGTCCATCAAAAATTGATTATTTCGATGCGAAATTTGAAATTCGCTTATCGTAATAAAAAATATGGAGATTTTATAAACCACGAGAAAATCTGTGCTCGTAATCCTCAAAAAATTTAGTAACAACACTTCGTATTTATCCAGGGTGCGTAGCGTTTTTAAGAAGTGCTTAAAGGTGCTAATTTTCGTTTTTTAAAAGCCCTTAAGGCTGTTTTTTTCATTGGTTGTTTTTAAAAAGTGCTTAATTTTCCCTTTTCCCAAAATGAGATTTTTCCTTTACCATGTTGATTTTAGCTACGAATTATGCAAAAAGACACGGTTCTCATTGTTCTATTCAACGTTTTCACAATTAATTCAACTTCAATCTATTTCGGCGTATTGTCAGTCCATAGCGTATGAAAACGCCATTCGTTTTACATGATTCAAAATTTAATGATTTTTGACAATTGTCAAAAACAATGCTAAAAGTTTTTTTTTTTTTGACATGGCGGTTAAAACAAGATAAAACTGTCAATTGTCAAAAACTTTAAAACCCTGCCCAGTTATGATATTTTTTAAAGTGCTTAAAAGTATTTTTTGAGTGCTTAAAAAGTGCTTATTTTTTTGTTGTATAATTTGCCTACGCACCCTGTTATCAAAAAGCGATTGTTCGAAGAAGTGATTTCATATTCGCGTGTCATGTTCTATGTATTAAAAATGTCGGGACTTAAAAACATCATATGAAAATTCGTAGAAAAAATTGCCGAATAACTATCGATCACTACAAAAAATGGCTTGCTATTTTTTTTGAATTGTGATCATTTTTAGAAGAGTGTATACATGGTATATGGGTGATTCTTTTTAAACATGACAATTCGGACCAAAAAATTTCTTCAAATTTAAAGTCTTCAAAATAATCTAAAATTTTTTTGTATACTTCTTTAGTTACATTTATTAATATCTCACAGACAGCAGCAGGGTTTCCGCTACGGTAGCTTTTTTCGCAAAATGCGAAAAGACCCCTCAAAAATGCTAAAATTCAACAAAGCATTTTCGCATTTTTGCTAAAGGATTTTACTAAATTCCATTTAAAAAAAAGCTTTCGCGAAAAACCATGACGCTAACATCCATGAAAAAAACTTGATCAAACAAGAAGGATTGATCAGACAAGATTTTATATACCAATGATGTGTCTGAACCAGTACCCATTAATAACGTCTGTTATAGAGTATTGTGCAACAATACCAATGCACACTGTTGACTGTGAAAGGGGCTTTAGCTGCCTTAATTTGATTAAAACTAATATTCGAAACAGGTTGTTAATCAACCATGTAAACAATTTGTTAATGATTAATATTGAGGGCCCTGAAAGTGCATTTAACTTTCAAGAAGCATTTGTAAAATGGGCAAACATGAAAGAAAGGAAGATTGTTAATTATAAACCAAAATGTTTTGATAAATAATAAATGTGTTTTTTTTTTGTTGTAGGTATTCTTTTTGATATTCTTGTACATTAAGCTATTCTTTGTCAGATAACTTACACACTTACAGTACTTGTTTGATATAAAGTAATTTTATAAGCCTAATGGCATTTTAGCATTTTGCTAAAATTTTTTTTCAGATTTTAGCTTTTTTGCTAATGAATTTTTAGACTCAGCTTAAACCCTGGACAGCAGTGTAGTTTATTGACATTTGCACGAGAGAAAAAATAAAATAGAGATTCACCAAATCTTGAATGCCAGGAAAATGACATATTAGCTTAGAAGTTTAAAAAACAGTCATTTTAAGCTAACAGTAAGTAATCAACTTAAGCCTTTATGTTAGATGGACCATGAATTGCTTAAATTAATTCTTTTTATCCACTGTGTAAGGAATCAAATTTTTTTGTTGTTGCTGATATGTACAGAGTAAAATTGCGTATAACAATCAATCATTAAATAAATAAATAACTTTGATTACATCCAACCATATTACAATCATACGTAAACTTCGTATTAGGTTAATATTTGCTTTCCCTCCTTACAGTATTAGCAGTTAAAAAACATTTTTGGTAACACTTCAATGTCCTGGAATTCATAAGCCAGGATAATGACCAATTCGCCATTTTATAGCATATAACTTTATTTTAATTTAATATTTTGGCCTAAGACGTTTACATTCTGCAGAAAACAACAGGATTTCTTAAAATAACTCAGATAAATCTATGCAGTTTATGTTATTAATGGTTTCAAGAAGCCAGGAAAATGACAACATAAAAACCTACTCATCTTGAATATTCATATTTTTTTCAAATTAACACTTCAAGCTAAACAAATTAGCTCTTTTTATGTATTCTTTTTTATTTCGTTTCTAATGTATTTTGATAGAAAAGTAGAAAAGCGAACGTTTGGAAAATTACTAAAGAGCAGTTTGGTTAAAAAAATGTTACCTTTAGAAAAAGGCTTATCACTATATTGCCTCAAGTTTTTAATAGTTTGAAATACAGAATATTTTCTTGCTCGATGTAGGTTTTGAACTGAAGTTCTCATGAATGCGCCTTCTTCCTGTGGAGGAAACTATTCAAGTCACCTAAAAACGGATAACATAATAGGGACTCCGTTCTTCAAAATGTATACCTAAAAGTTTACTTGATAAAGATTTTACATTTTAATTGGTGCCAATACTTCGCTAGTACATAAAAATCTGATCATCAATTCAAAAGTTATTTAGGGTATGATATGTATTTAATTATTTCCCTCTGTACATTTCCTGGAAGTAAAATATAAAGCTTCATTACTTTGTGTAATTGTGCTTAACAGTAAAAGACAGGTTTAAAAAAGTTGTTTCCATATAATAATCTGCAACGTAAGACTAAAAGCAACTCATTGAGATAAGTTTAATTTATAGATATCTGTAGTTTATTCCTAATTAGGATTAACTAATTTCGGCAGTAAACTGATCACATTAGCTCCAATTCTTCAATTTCTTCAGCTTTGATGCATTTATATCCAGTAATCGTTGAGACGCAAATTTCTTCTTTGGTGCACGATGAATCTTCACACTCTGGCACACCTGTATCGAGCATAAATTTCAAAAATAAACTGGTCATCAAAAAAATTATATTTTGAGAACACAAAACATTTTCTTAAAAGTGGGTTAAAATCTAAATAAAATGTCATTAAAATAGTTCTATATTTTTAATTTTATGACTAATTGGAAACAACATGTACCTGATAGGCTCTTGAGAGCTGGGAATTCAGCAAATCATTTTATTAAAGATATTATAAAGTTTTTGCATAAAACAAATTACATTTATGTAATTTAATTAATTCATATTATTATTTATTAATTAATTCATATTATTAATTATTATTTAATTCCCATTACAATATTTTGAGTCGAATATTATTTAGGAATCTTTCCTGTTTTTTTTTTTTTGTGTTCAAAATTGTTGACCTCTGAAACTTTTCGAAGAAATTTTTTTTTCTTCCCCCAAATTTAACTTTCATACTAAATTTGAAAGTTTTCCACTTGTAATTTTTTTGGTTAAATTTTTTATTTTGCTTTCTAAGAAAATTTTTTATGTAAGGAGATTTTAATGTCTGATGAAGCATTTGCTCATACCCCTCCTTCTCCCTTTGTCATCAAAAAATAAGCAAATCACAAGCTCCTCCCCTTTATGTGCTCGTGTAATATTTGAATAGCCTCTCTATATTAAAACAGAGTGGACACATGCATTCTCTCTTTCCTCGGCATCTTTAGTTTCGTCTTAGAAAATGTGTAGATCTCATTCGGTTGTTATTACGAGGTAGTGGTAGATATAGTGAAAGACAGTCGGGCGAGCAGGAAAACAGGCACAGAATTTCAAAAATGAGCAATTTAATTTTATTTAATCATTTTCAGATGAATAACCAGAGAAGAAGATTTCAACGTGCTTCAGCCTATATGTTAGGGAAAATCTTGCAAAGAAAATCCATAAATATCTCAATTTAAAGAGGGAAATCTTAGTAATTACAATTGGTTTATTAAAAAGGTCGCGATTCCCACGAAAGAGTAAAGGGAAAAATGTCTTACTTTTAATGCATGCTTGAGCAAAAAATAGATTTAAGGACAGGATGTGAATTTAAAAGTGCGAGAAAGTATTTCGATTAGAATAATAAAATAAAATAGAAAAGAATTTACAGAAAAGAAATAACATAAAAAGATTAATTGAAGCTTGTATATATATATATATATATATATATATATATATATATATATATATATATATATATATATATATATATATATATATATATATATATATATATATATATATATATATATATATATATATATATATATAAATATTTTTTTTTTTTTTTTTTAAATTTTTTTTTTTTTCTTTCTTTTTTGAGATTTCCAGATTGTGTTGAAATTTAACAAATATTTATTTTCACGACAGACATACTTAAAAATACTTTTTCTTTAGTAGAAAATTCTACTTATAAATTTAAAAATGAGCATCGAGGTGATAAACATCAAAACCAGCTTGATTGTCTGATGAAACCTGGAAATGCTTTTAATAATTGCGTAACTTCTTTCTTCTTTTTCCAGCAATCAAAAGGGTTTTGATATTTTCAGTACTACCTTTTTCAGTAGTGATTCGTTAGATTTCGGTAGTTTTTTTTCCCTTGCTTTAATATTAACTTATATCCTGAGAGGCATGTTTTTTTTTAACTTTTTCCAACATTGATTCGAAAAATATGTATTAAGGGTGACTGTTATAAAAGACTGCATTTTCTTAGTTATTTGTTCCACAACACTCCTAATTTTCTTTTTTTTATGTTCTCTCTTTGAAGTTTCTTTCCTCAAATTTTTTTTTAGAAATAGACCCAGAAACAGTTGCGTTATTGCTTGTTGACAGAAAGTAAACCTTTCATTGAAGTCGTTGTTTATGATTTAAATGATAATCATTACTGTTCAGTGTTCAATTTAAAATTTTCTTTAGCTTTTCACCTTATAATTAGGATGGAACAAAGAAAAGGAACACAGCATAAAGCAGAATTTTTATATATTTTCTTCCTCATAATAAAAATTGTTTAAACGAAAATGTCTATTTCAGCTGGAATAGAAAGTTAGTTTTACTTTCCTACAAACTCTAAACTTTAAATAACATCCTTTTTAATTTTAACATTCCATTAAAAAAAAGTATTTGAAACATTCTGAAAAGAAATGGTGGAGCTAATTAACGAGATTTTAAGAAAGAACGGATTTAATTTTACTTCTCGAAATTCATTACAACCTGCTAATTAAGAACATAAATGGTTAAAGAAAGAGAAATCAAAGTTCCGCTGAGACTTTTTAAAAAAAAAAAAAATATTTATTACTTTTTTTTAAAACATTTTGTCAAATAATTAATGTTCTTTCTACCAGTGTCATCTAATGCCTGATGTTATTTAATAAAAAAAAAGAAAAAAGAATTAAAACAAATATTACGTATTATTTTAAAACTTCTTTTAAATTTTTCTTGTCAACTTTTGTTTTGATAGAAAGCATTTTCATTCTAGTAAGTCAATAAGACACATTTAACAAAATGCAAAAATTAAATAATTAATTTGAGTTTTGTCTGTTGCCTACATATAACTGCTTAAAATCCACAGTCAGCCAAAATGAACATGCCAGTTAACTTATGAGTTTTCGTATAATTTTGCAAAGTAATGTGATTGCTCGTGAATTTTAATGGGCAAAGACACTTTTTAAACGATATTGTTTTTGCAGTGTAGGAAATGAGATATTCAGATTATAAGTTATAATGGTATAAAAAAGGCAGCTTTCAGATTACTTTTTTATTTTAAATGTCATTTTTATTATCATTATGACATTTTTATCTTTTAAATATATTACATATTTGAAATCATTTGGGTTATATGACAAAATATAAAAAAATGTATTTAAAATTTTCAAGTTTTTCTAATTAAGTTTAATTTTCTTGAAAATTATTTTTTTTTTTATTTTAAGTGCCATTTGCATGATATTTAAGATATTTCTAAAAATGTTATTCTATTTCTAAAAATGTTATTCTATTTCTAAAAATGTTATTCTATTTCTATAAATGTTATTCGATAGCCAGATAGCTTTATAGTTTCTAAAATGTTATTTAAGCTGTTAAAAACTATTGTATTTCTATTGAAATTAGGATATCATAAAATTATTTTCAATTGCATTTTTTCCCGATTTTTTAAGGACATAGACGCATTATAAAGAATGACTTTTTATCTTATGATAATTATTCTTTATTTTGAAATGTCGCTATTCTCCATCGTAAAGGAATGAACCCTAATGAGAACCTTACGTTCTCTTATTAAAATTTTTTATTTTCTTTTACTTTTCTGATTCTATTGTGTGTTTTAATATACAAACACATGGCAAGGATAGCCTGGTTGGCAGGGCGAATCCAGCCGGCCGAAGGTTTCCCGTGTAGTAAAATGGTGATTGGTGAACTTTGAATCTGTCCGGGCACAAAGTCCTCCATGTTCCCATAACAAATTATGCTTCTAGGGGTACTAGATTGGAGATTGATCGTACTCTGGTTCAAGTTAAAATTACGATCTGTGGTGAATGAAGCATTTGAAAAATAAAAATTGAAAATAAAGAGTTAGAATGCTAATAAGCAAATATGATTAAAATATTTAATAAAAAATAATTATTACATATTTTTACAAAAAAAAGTAAAAAAGAAAGGGAAAAACTTTAAATTATTAATATAAATCACTTTAAAAGCTTACAATAAATTTATGGTCTTACTCAGCTTCGACAAAAAGAAGCGCATTCCTTTCTTTGGTACCACTGAGAGATTATAGGTTTGGTGAAATATTTGATATTTTAATGCAGGATGTTTTTTTTGGAAAGACTTAAGAAATTTCTGAAATGGCGGTAACAATATCTCAAAAGTTAATTTTTTTTTTGCTTGATATTAAGATTGCTTCCATTTGGTACCATTTGCTTGTTAGTTTACATGTTTGATGGTTATGTAACTTTCACCTCATCTTATTACAGTTCTGTGTCATTAGTTTCGAAAAATATTTTACTAGAAATCGGGAAGTTAAATTATTTAATAATTAGTATTTGATTGCTAACATTATTTAGAAAGTAAAAATGAAAGTATGATAATTGGTACTGAATTTTACTTCGCAAAATAATAAAAAATAAGTTTTTATAATTTTTTATTATTATTTTTTAACCAGTTTTAATTTATTTTTTGCTGTCGCTTAGAAGTGAAAGTTTTTTTCTGATTTCTTAGGCTTTCAAAAAGAAGAATTTAGATAGAGAATTTATACACAAGAGAATTGGAAAATTTAACTTTTTTAGAGAATTTATACACAATTTCAAGCTTTTATTTTTTAGTAAATGAATTTTACAGAGGGATCAGCTGAACTTTGCTTTGCCCACTAGTAATTTCAGAAATATTATATTTATGTTTATTTCAATTAGTTATGTTACGACATTTGCCTCTTTAAATCAATGACATTTTATGAAATTTAGACGAGGTACTGCTCTTTATAAAAATTTAACACCGCATTTTATGCTAATTCAGAACTTTATAAAGCTATTAAGATAATAAACTATATTGCCAGTGAAATAAGATGACAGAATTTTTTAAGTTCTGAACAAAAACAAACTTCATAAAAAATATGTTGAATGTTTTTAAGCATACGTATGTCACAAAGACGTCCCATGAATCCTAGCGAACAAAGACAAACAAAATAATCATCATCCGTATCTTCGCATTCAGCACCATTTAAACAAGGAAATTCTTCACAAGTTACTTTAGCTGGAAAAAAAAAATCATTTCGTTAAAAACTAATAAGTTTTGGATTATGCATTTCTACATTATCTTATGGAAAACAAAATTTCACGGTAGCATATTTTCTTGAATGCAGTTATTTTTCAGGAAAAACTTGAAAAAAAGTAACTTTAGAACATGTCAAAGGATAAGCAGGATATATTTCGTTCTCGTATTATTATTTATTCATATAAAAGTAGAAGTTTTAGTTCAAAGAATTGGCTTTGTTTTTCTAACAAACTGCTTAGTTTTTCTTCAGTAAGAACGTGTGCAAAATATGCTTGCAAATAATGCCCATTTAGAGAACAATTTACAATAATACATTTTTAAAATATAGCAAACATATTTTAAAAATGAAATCGAATCCTATTTATTTTCCTTTGAGAAATTAAAAGAGTTTTCCATAAATATAGGTTTAGTTTCTATATGAATGAGAGCATAATTTTATGAAAGTTGAAGAAAATCTTATGGGAATTGATTCCTGTATATATAGATAAGTATATTTCCATACACAATAAAAATTATTCCATACACTTCTCATTTATATTAAAATTATTATTATTATTATTTTTACTTCTAATTATATTTGAATATTATATTACATAAATTATCTATCAATTCTGTGAAAGTTTAAAAAATTCCCTTCCTCTCATTTTTATTTTTAGATTATTCAATAGTAGGCACGTGTAAAAATACATCGCTCTTATAGTTTAAATTGAAGCACTTATTTGTGAAAAAGCTACATCGCGCTTTTTGCATTGACGCTTGTTTAAGATTTTCTAAACTTTAAATAACGATTTCTCAAAACAGCATTTTTCACATTAGCAGACACTATAACACTTTTTAATTTTAATCCGATTTGCTTGAAAACGTGAAATGTAAATATAATCTAGAATAATGGATTTTTTTTAATCGCGTTTATGATTTTTGATTAATTAAATATTAAGCAGTGATTTTTAGAGTTTATGGAAAAAAATCCCATGCATGACGGAAATTACATGGAAACTGAGAAGAAGCTATAACATGGTGAAAAACGTTTGGTCGTAAATTTTGTTTCTCCTCCATATCTAATTTAAAACTTAAGGTATAGAAAAAGTGAGTTCAGACAAGCTTAGAGTAAGCCTGAAGTTTCAAATACTGAAACGAAATTTTTAAAATATAGAAAAGAAAATAATTTATGAGAAGATAACTCAAGATTACGCAATGGAGAAGTTCTCTTCGAATAATTTGTTTGTATTTAAATGTTCTGAGTTTTTTTTTTTGTTGTTGAATAATTGAAATTTCATCGCTTACTCTAGGCTTGCCTGAACTAAATTTTTCTTTCTTTTAAATTTCAAATTGGTCATGGAGGTGAAAGATAATTTCCGTTAACACATTTAGCCAGTTTTATTGTGACGCAAAGATAAAAAAAGGATAATTTATGATGTCTGATTGCTTCCAGACATTTCTGAAAGTATTAGAAAACTATATTCATTAATAACAATGTTTTAAAAAACGCAGAGTGCAGGGAGAAACGATTGTCAAAAGATTCACACACCAGGACTGTTTATTAAATAAAGTTTTATAAAAAGTAAGTTACTTATGTGATTACTGAAATACAATTTATTTGGCATTTTATTAATTACTCATATACAGTTCAATGGCATTTATCATATTCAACTTAAGTATAATTTAATCTCATTTATCCTATGGAGACATCTATAGGAATTTGCTTTCTTCAACTAAATACCGGTTCTATAACTTAGGGAGTCCCTAAAGATCTTATTTAATCTTTTTTTTTTTTTGCCTCAGATTCAATCTAAATCTATATTTCTTACCTTGCCTATCTAAAACAAATATATTAACGGATCCAGAAAATGACGATGGGTACTGTCAATTTTTAAGCAAAAACTGAAGAAAACTATTTCTATATTAATTAAGGTAAGTGCTACTTACCCCGTTCTCCAGGACTGCCACATTTTGGAGGGTAATAAATATCAATTGCTCAGTCATAAAAGACTCTAACATGTTTATAGACAATCACTTTAATAACGAAATATAACAAACAAAAGAAGATAAACAATTAAACATCTAATTATCGTACGGAGCTAAACATGCTTGTTCTCAGATCGAGATATTAACATCAACTGGTGGCGCTGTGGGCGCACCAAAACAACATGCGCAGAAGACAGTTATAGTGGGAATTCTCGACAATCTCCCACCTTTGGATTCGAAGAAATATTTTCGAATCCAAACAGAATTCTTAGTCTATATGGTCCATCTGAAAAAAACTAAACAAATAAAATTATTAGCAAAATGGTTACACTTCCAGCGGAAAAAGTCTTTGTATAGGTCTTAATAGTTTCCCAGATTGGGTCTTAAGTTCCACTAAACGGATTCTCCCATCCTTTCCTGGATAAGTCCTTTCAACTTTGGCCAATGGCCAGAGTATTCTTTTATGGTTGGAATCTCCGATTAGCACAAGATCTCCTTCTTTGATAGACGACTCCCTTTTAATTTTAGAATTATCTTTAAGCAAACCTAGATATTCAATTCTGAATCGGTTTCGCAGGTCTTGTCGCAATTTTAACCGATAAGAATATCTTTTGTTCAATTTTTTTTTAATCAATTAGGTCAAGTTCAGGAACACCAATTTCTTTAATTTCCTGAAGAAACATGGATGGCGTGAGCGCTGACAGATCTTTGGGATCTTCTGAAAGATACGTTATAGGACGGGAATTAATTAAACTTTCCGCGTCGCATAATACTGTAGCTAACTCTTCTTCATTCAAACAAGCTCGTCCTAGAACCTTTCTCAGGATGCCTTTCAAAACTCCTATTAATCTTTCGAAGAAGCCTCCCCACCAAGGGGCAGAGGGAGGATTAAATTTCCATGAAATTCGTTTCCTTGAAGCAAAGTCTTCAATTTCGTTCCAATTAATGTTCTTCAAAAGATTTGCCGTTCCCACAAGATTTGTCCCATTGTCAGAGTATACTGTGGACGGGTGTCCTCTGCGAGCAATAAATCGGCGAAGGGCCAAGATGAAGCAATCTGTTGACAGGGACGATACTACTTCGAGGTGCACCGCTCGGTAGATGGCACAAGTGAAGAGTACCACCCAGCATTTTCTATCTCCTTTTAAAAGCAGAGGTCCGCACAGGTCGACACCTATAATTTCAAAAATAGCTGCGTCTCTGACTCGATCTTCTGGGAGTGGAATGCTTACGGCTTCCAATGGTTTAACCGAGAATCTTTTGCACTTGACGCAATTTCTTACGACGCTTCGAATTGTCTTTCTGGTTTTAATGATCCAAAACGACTCTCTGAGGTGAGACATCAAAGTTTGAACACCGGCATGTTTCAGTTCAATATGTTTGTCCATTATTAATTTTTCCACCAAATCATGCTTGCTAGGCAATAATATAGGGAATCTAAAAGTTTCTAAGTCTTTTCTCGATGTTATTCTTGTCTCAACTCGTAAGAGACCATCGCTGTCTTTCACAGTTCGAAAATTTATCTTTCCATTAAAAGATTCACTTTGAATTTCTTTCAAAACGAACTTCTCAGATGCTTCGATCTCTTCTACCTCCAATTTTCCCTTCTTTCTATCACTATGATTTCTTAGAGTATTTTTATAAAATCGGATGACGTAAGCCATGATTCTCACAATTTTATTGAAGGAAGACACATTTCGGAAGATTTCAAAGGTATTAGTTGTTAAATTTGTGGCTGAGGATATAGTCCGTTTTCTTTCTGAAAGAACTACTTCAATATCCGGAGAAAGTTCACTAGCTGGCCAATTCTCGAATGGCAGTTTTAACCATTGGGGGCCCTCCCACCAATGGGATTTCAATAAATCTTTAGAATTACATCCCCGCGAGGGCAAATCTGCGGGATTATACTTTCCTTGAATATGTCGCCAAGCCTCCGGATCCGTAAGTTTTCGAATTTCATTGACTCTGTTAGCAACAAAAGTGGCCCAGTTATCTTGCTTTTTAATCCAGTATAAAGCGTTCATTGAGTCAGTGTAGAAAAAGGTTTGCACATTCTTCATATTCAAATCATCTCTTACAGTGTAAGCGAGCCTGGCTCCAATGGTACACGCGAGAATTTCTAATCTAGGAATTGTTATCGATTTTAGGGGTGCTACCTTGGATTTAGCCTGTAAGAGTTGACAGTTAACTATTCCCCCTTTAACATTTCTAATAAAAATTGAAGCCGCGTAAGCCGATTTGCTCGCGTCTACGAAGACATGCAGAGTAGAATTTTCATCTAGATCAGGTGTTTTTCTAGGGATTTCTATTTCGTTCAGATATTTTAATTCATTAGCCCACTTTAGAAATTTATTCCTCAGATTATCCGGAAGTCCTGTATCCCAATTAATTTTCTCCTTCCAACATTCCTGCAAGATTAATTTAGGAACTAGTGTGACAGGACTTGTAAACCCAATAGGGTCAAAAATTCGGCTTAACATAGATAATACATTTCGTTTACTCGGAATGGGTTCATTTTCCTCATTTATCTCACAAGATAAAGTATCCCTGTATAAATTCCATTTAAGGCCCAATACTGAAACGATTTCTTTATAGTTATCTCCAGACAAGTTCAAAATTGAGGTTTCCTCATCACTATCTGGCCGATTATGTTTCCAATCCCTTAGGTCAAATTGTGCTGAAGCCATTAATTCTTTAGACACCGTAATGAAAGAATTTAACTCCTCAATAGTGTTCACACTTGCAACACAATTGTCTACATACATGGAATCTTTAAGTTTTAAAGCTATGTCTCTCTTGGTTTCATCTACATTCTCTAAATGATAATTTATAGTCGCGGCGAGTAAAAATGGGCTTGCATTTACGCCGAAAACTACACGGCAATGTGAATAAACAATAAGTTTCCCTGGATCACCTCCCTCCCACCATAGGAACCGCAGAAATTTCTTGTCTGAGGGAGCAACGTTTATTTGTTGGAAAGCTCGACGAATGTCCGATATTACCCCAAATTTCCCCTGACGAAATCTGTTAATGAGTTTGGGGATCAGTTCTAAATTATTCGGCCCTTTCTCAACGCAATCGTTCAGCGACACAGAATTTCTTTCCTTAGCAGACGCATCAAAAACCGGTCGGATTTTAGTTGTGGAGTTCTCTTTAAATACTGGTCTATGCGGTAAATAATGACCTTTATCTTTTGTCAGTTCCTCTGAATCAACGGGTTCAATAATTTTTTCGGCTACCCAATCTCTGAAGACGTTTTCATATTCATGTAAACAGTTTCGTTTTTGTAACGCCTTTACGCAAGACTTTAACCGCTTTTCGGCAAGGTTTCGATTGTCCGGTAATTCAGGATGAACCTCCAACCATGGGAGTGACACTTCGTACCTACCTTCTCCATCCCTTCTTAACGACCGAACAAAATGATCTTTCGCGGCTTCCTCAATTTCTGATCTCGTTTGAGAAATATTCGGTTCCGTAATTCCCAGAGAATCAAGTGACCATAAGTCACAAATATTTAAGTCAGTAACATGAAGTGATAAAAGCACTTCATTCGTTACAGGACTTTCTCCAGTTCTTCCCATTAAGGTCCAACCGAAATGCGTATTCATCGCGACAAGGCCATTCGTTATATTTTTAATTTCTCCAGTAAATAAATCTCCAGCATAATCCGCACCTATTAATCCGTGAATTTCATTAGCATGCTTATCAAATAAACATAAAGTTTCATTCACGGTTACGTCACTAGGATAAATTCCGTGCCCTTTTAATTCCTTCATAATTTCCCTATTGTCCAATTTTGGAATCGGGGTACAAATTGTCTTTTGTTCCAGTACATTTAATGTGTAAGTAAAACTATTGTCCACATTACTTAAATTAATCGTGTAATTTTTATGTGATTCTTTTTTCTTTAACCCCCCGAACAATCCATGCACAACTGTTTCCTGCCCAAGACTCTTTAATTTTAACTTACGCGCGGCAAATTCCGATATATAACTACAAGAAGATCCAGTATCAATAATCACCCTAATCAAATGTTTTTGTTTACCTCCCGAAACACTTACAATGAGAGTTTGCAACATTATTTTTTCTCTACTAGAAGAGTTACTTAAAGCACAGGCAGTATCAGGTTTCATTTGAGAAAGATCAGAATTATTCCCCTTCCCCCCTGTTTCTATCGAATTTATTTTTCTTTTCCCCATACACATTATACTGACGTGTCTGCCGGAACATATCTCACATTTAACGATAGCCTTACAAGTAGAGGAAAGGTGTCTTTTTTTAATTTTATCATTTAAGCATCGGAAACAAGAGCCAGACCGCTTACAAATGTCTATTTTTTCTTCCAAACTCAAATTATTATTCGTGCAAGAAGCCGAGTAATGTTTATGAGATTTACAAAATAGACAAGTCTCTTTCTCATTCTTCCGATCTTCAAAACACTCATTAATTAATGCAGAAGCCGATGGCTGGCGCCTACACTCCTTCTCAGTAATGTGATGATTCATTCTAACATGTGTTTTGATTTCCGAAACAGAAGTATTCATATTTAAGAAAGTCATTTCTCTGGCTTTTAATTGAGATGATAAAAAATCGATTAGCTCATCAATTTCAGAAACAAGAGGATTTTTTGTTCTTTTGTTGAATTCTAGTAGTAGATCACGGGGCAACAATTTGGTTAAAATGGGAACTAGAATGTTCGAATAGCTATCTTTTTTAACAGATAAACTTTCTAAACTTCTAATGTTCTTTTGTATGTGATTAAAAATGTTCCTGAAGTTTTTTACGTCATTAGAGTTTTTTAATGGGCATGTATGGAGTAGGTTTTCAATGTGTACATTAATCAAAATATTTGTATCGCCAAATTGTTGCTTTAATAAATCAATAGCGTGATCATAATGTTCCGCGGTTAATTCTAAACCATCAATCACATTAAACGCAGGACCTCCTAAAATGATCTCAAATAAATGAATTTATCAAGTTTACTGAGGTTCTTATTCTCATTAATTGACGAATTGAAACAATTCCAAAAATTTAACCATTCAGAAATTTCTCCGTAGTACTTAGGAATAGTTAATTTAGGTAACTTTATGCGTTCCCTTTCAATGGTTTGAATGTCACTCTGATTGGGACTATTTAGAGAAATATTAGCTTCTTGAAAGGAATTATTTAAATCAAGTTCTTTGTTTAAATTCTTAATAAATCTTAATGTTCTAAATTTTGTTTTAGTTATTTTTTCTTTGTACTCTTCTATACAGTTAAATTCCTCTTCCATATCCTCGATTTTGATTAAGCCCTCAATCTGAGAATCAATATTTTTTAATTCCTCGCTTTTTTCACCAAAAAGTTCGAGTGATTCTTCGAGATCTTCCACACTTATGTCCGGTTTTAGAATGTCAGTTTCGATTTTAGTAATCATCTTTGTCACCGAAGCTCTTACAAAGCCGCGTTTCCGTTTTAATTTATTCAATTCTTCTTCAGACATTCTGTAAGTGTGAGTCAATTTATAGTTATTCTTAATTGCTAATCTCAATTTCTTTACATTGGTGTTTAATGTCTTACTTCAAACATGCAAGATTTCGTTATCAGGTAAAAGTCAATAAATGTCAATAATAGTTTATTACCGTTTAATGGCAGTCCCTGTTCGGGCGCCAAATGTCAATTTTTAAGCAAAAACTGAAGAAAACTATTTCTATATTAATTAAGGTAAGTGCTACTTACCCCGTTCTCCAGGACTGCCACATTTTGGAGGGTAATAAATATCAATTGCTCAGTCATAAAAGACTCTAACATGTTTATAGACAATCACTTTAATAACGAAATATAACAAACAAAAGAAGATAAACAATTAAACATCTAATTATCGTACGGAGCTAAACATGCTTGTTCTCAGATCGAGATATTAACATCAACTGGTGGCGCTGTGGGCGCACCAAAACAACATGCGCAGAAGACAGTTATAGTGGGAATTCTCGACAGGTACTGTGGCTAGTGCTCAAGTTGTGGAATGAACTTCAAGTTTTTTGCAAAGTGTACTTGAGCATGAAATGTTTTTTTTTTCAACGATAATATTTCAAATGTATTTTTGGGGGCAGGTCAGGGACGCCTCGAAAGAAGGCATTCTTTCGAGGCGGCCCTGGGCAGGTGTGCACGAACCCTCTAATTTTGCAAAATGAATGCCAAGAATAAGTTACTATTCTTTATATTTTTGAAACAATGGTGCTCATGGGGTTAAGTCAAAGGACATTTTACGCAATACGAGACAACGTTACTCATTATTGACACTGTCTCTTTCATTTTAACAATCATAATTTAGACCTATCGCTGCATACATCAATACATTTAATTCATACACCAATATGGGGTTTATTTAAGCAAATATCAATGAGAATTTATTTTCTTTATTGTGTTGGTTTGTAAAAGTGTTCAGTGAAACAAATCTTCCTCGATGGATCGTCCAAAAGGATATCTCACAAAAATGAGCAAAATTGACTGTCCGACGATGTCTGTACTTTCATCAAGTTACATTGCAAATGCGGTAGTACCTTTCAATCTATTAATAAATGTGACATCTATATGGTAGACTAGCAATTATAAAACTTATGTCTATCAATTATAAGCGTATAGTCGCCAGCTGTCTGGTTTCAGCATCCATCATGAATAAATCTTAACTCTGGAAACCCTCTGTGACCCTTCCATTGAACCCTGGGGTTCCGTGGAACACCTTATAAGAAACACTGCACTTTGGTATAAAGATTTGGATTTATCTGAACCAACCCCTCTGAAACAACCATTTTATTTTTGATGTTTCTTTAATTTTTTTAAAGGCGTTAAATTTTTCAGTTAATTTTGAAATCAGTAAAATATTGCAAAGAGTTAAATGTTGTTGAAATATTGAAGAGACACCTCTTGTTTAGCTCCTTTTCTTTCTGTCATTATTTTCTTGAACTAGATGTTGTTTATTATCTGCAGCAACGAGTAACCATCATGTGAAAAACATCCTCAAAATATCTATCTTTTCCTTAAGTTGAGAAAACTCAAACATTTCTTTGATTTAATTAATGCACTTGCTACCTCATGAATTATTTTTCTTTTAGAGTTAATTTTAGAAAAACAATGATATTTTGAAATATCATAGGTTTTGTTACCTTTAAACTTACATTTACATTTCATATATTTGAGATTTTATTTTTGGAAATCATTTTAAGTTTCCAGATTAAACATCTTACGTATACAATCATCCACTTCCCTCACGTAATTTTGAGTGCATGAGCATGTCCATTGTCCTTCGTGGTATTCGCATTCTTCATGTTCATGGCACTGATTAAAGCATTTGTCCAGTTCGGTTTCACAAAGATTTCCGGTAAACTGAGGAGGACATACACATTTATTTTCGGTTTTCTTTGATTTTGCAGTGGGAAAGTTGCCAAGAGCTGCAAGTGGAAAAAGAAATATCTATAATTTGGGGATTAAACATGGATGAAAATGTTTAATCAGAAGACGTGAAAGCCTAATTGCGTTTTACTCTTAATGATAACTCTAATAAAAATGATATTGATTACGCTATAAAAAATTCCGGATCAAATTACGGTAAGATGGTTCGGTACTCAGGTGCTAGTACTTTATACTGTAAAATAAATTTTTACGGAAGCATGTTATGCAATAAAAAATCTGATATACAGGAATATTTTCAGTAATAATTACTGTAAAATCACTCAAATCACTCTAATTAAGTAAATAGTACTGTAAAAATTACGGTATAATATTTTACGGTAAAAATGGATTTTCTGGTAAAGTGGATTTTGTGATGATGCACTCAGAGTGCCGGAACTTTAAATCGTAATTTGATCCGGAATTCCTCTCAATGTTCACAAACATATTTTACATAATTGTATGACCAAGACAATGTACATCTTTTAATCTATTCAACTCCACTATCAATTAAGTTACAGTAGTTCGTATTTAAAGTTGTAGTTCATATTTACAGATCGATGCTCACAGTATAATCTATACACAGTTCTTTCAACGGAGCATAGTTGCTTTTAGAAAAATCTAACTTATTATATAAAATACTACATAGGTACTACGCTTGCATATTGCTAAAAAATCAATGAAATTCTTTCTTCACAATGGTAAAAGAAAACTGAAATATCAAGCAAGAGAGCAGTCACCAGCATGAAAATTAAAAGAATATCCAATGAAAAAACGCAGCAACTAAATAATATCTACTAATGACAATAATAATAATATCTAATTTAGGCGTGAGTAATTTCTATTGCCTATTGTTACTAAACTGACAAATTTACAATTCTGTATATAAATTCTTAGAATATGCAGAATTTTAGCTACTTATGTTGCATGACGTTGTTTAAATTCTAATAAAATAAAAATTAATGTTTTGGTATTAATGTTTTTTCTTCAGTTTATGATTTTTTGGTTCTAACGTTTGAGCGAGAGAAATGAAGGTAATATTCCGTTTCAAGATGCTGTAAGAAATCGTTAAACTGTTAATAACATCATTGATGCTTAATTAAGTACTGTTAAAGGCACTACAGGTATTGCAGTAATAAATATCTTACATAGAAATAGGTATATACTGTGGAAAGAGGTTTTGACCACCCTTCAGAAACGTAATAGTACCTAGATGTACAGTGGGAAAAATAAAAAACGGATCACCCAAATGACTTTTGATTTAATAATAAGATCATCGAGTACGACAAGTCATTCTTAACGATTCAAAGGGGTGACCTTAAATATGCTAACGATTTTTAAAGTTACGAAATCAGTCACAAAAAGTACTTTCTCTGAACAAACATACCTTTTTTTGACGGATTTGGATTTCTGACCCCTAGCATTCAAGGGGTAACAGCAATCTGGAAATATGGTCCCAAATAGTTTGGTCAGGAGAGCGGTCCAAAGTAATGATAATTTTATTTAATATTAATATTATTTATTAAAATAATAAATACTTGCTGCAAGTTATATTTTGCAAGGAATTATCTTCGGATAAATGAATTTTATAGATATGTGTAAAGCTTTTTCTATTCACTCAACAGGTTTTCGAGATATATTGAACTAAGCAAAAATTAACATACTGGTCTCCTGACCATATAATATGAACCATATTTTTCAGATTGGGGCTACTTCCGATATTTTGGGGGTCAGAAATCCTAATCCGTCAGAAAAAAATTTGTTTATTCGGAGAAAATACGTTTTTGTGTCTGATTTCGTAACTTAAAATATTGTCTGCACTAATTAATTAGCATAGTTGAAGCAACCTCCTTAAACCTGTAAGTTTGAGTCCGAGAATGTGAAAATCTAATCATTGGAACAAAAGTTATTCCTACTGGTCCGTTTTTTTTAGTTTGCTCACTGTTCATAAATCGAAAGGAAAGGAGACGTATTTTTTTCTCCATATTTTCAGAACCTAGTTTTTCCAAAAAAGTGTCAGCTTGCACACAGAGCTAGTCTAGTATATCAACCAATCTGCGTGCGAGACAATCCGAAAGAGACGGCTGAAGCAGTTCTGGAGGGTGACGCCACCCACTATTATATGAAACACTAATACGTATATTGTCCGAAAACTGATGGAATTTCTTTTCTCGAGTTGGCAATAATCAAGTAAAATTTGATGTATAATTTGCACGAGCCAGTGAGCAGTTTTAAGAACGGAAACAAATTTAATAAGTATTTAAATTGAAGAGTAGACTATTTCCATTTAGATTCGAAAATATGAAAAGTGTGCAAATATTTTTTAAACTATTTTATTGTTGATATATATGTGTAAAACATTTACCGTCTGGTTTAGGTGAACGAATACATGTTCCTCCATTGTAGCAACAGTTGTCCAAAGGTATGTTCGCAAGAATTTTTTTCTTTTCGTTTGTAGACAAAAATTGAATTTTTGGTGGCACATCACTTTTAACTTCCCTTTTTTTTCTTTCAGAATGTATCCTAGAACTGTCCTTTGCACCGAGGCTATTTGAAACATCGATATGTTTTTTACTTCGCACATATCCAACAAAATCACCAGCTGTAATGATTTTTTTTAAAGTTATGAAACATTAATGCAAATTAAATTATTAATAAAATTGAAAAGCAATTATATTATACTTAAAAATCAGGGTTGGCAGGTTTTTGACATGTGACAGTTTTTGACAGTTTAAACCATGGTTTAAACCGTCATGTCAAAAACCTCATTGTCAAAAATGTCGAAAATGTCAAAAACCTATATTCATATGTGAAATTTAATTAATACATAAAATTTATATATTTTTTAAAGGATAGTGTTTCTAAATATGTTCTAGAAAAAATAAGTTTAAAATTTTAAAGAAACACTTATATTTTGAATAGTAACCAAAATCTTGTACTTTTGAAAACTCACATCTTTTGTAATGTTATGTATTCATTTTCATGTGTTATTGAAAATCTGCAGTGATATTATTAAGAAATTTATTTATAACCAAATTTAGTGTATAGTATAGATCAGTGGTGCGCAAACTAGGGGTCGCCAGAAGTTTTTTGGGGGTCGCCAAATTTTTATGAAATGCATTATCCCTGCATGCTGCATACCATACAGTGTACATATAAAGAGTGAAGCGCCATCACTCATTGTTTAATTGCAATTGGATTTTCGAAATGTCACGAAATATCGAGTCAGAAGTCATAAAACGCATACAAAATTCATCTGTATTTGCTTTACAACTGGACGAGACTACCGATATTGCTAAAATGTCACAACTAATTATTTACGTTAGGTTTATTTTTAATGAAGATATAACAGAAACGTTTTTATGTTGCAAAAATTTGGAAGGAAAAACAACTGGAGAAAAAATATTCGAAGTAATAAATGAATATTTTGAAACCAAGTCCCTTACCTGGGCAAACTGTGTTGCGGTTTGTACTGATGGTGCTGCAGCATTAACAGGTTCGAATAAAGGGCTCAGAGGCTTAATTCAGAAGGTGGCACCTCATATGGTATTTAATCACTGTATGATTCATCGGAAAGCTCTTGTTGCAAAAGATATGGATGAAGAGTTGCACAACGTATTACAAGACGCTGTTAGTTCAATTAACTACGTTAAATGCAACAGCCACAACAGCCGTCTCTTTTCAATACTTTGCAATGAGATGGGCTTAACGTATGAGAAATTACTGTTACACATCGAAGTCAGATGGCTTTCACGTGGGAAAATACTATGACGGATATTTGATTTGAGAAATGAAGTGTACATGTTCTAAATCGAAAAGAAACATAGATTGGCAAGTTTGATCAATGAAGTTTGGCTAGGGAAGCTGAGCTATTTAGTTGATATTTTCGAAAAACTTAACGACTTAAATTTGAGCTTGCAGAGTGAGAATTCAACTATCATAACTACAGCCAGTAAAATTCAAGCTTTTAAGAATAAGTTTAGTCTCTGGCAAACTGAACTGAATAAAAACAACAGCAACATGTTCCCTTGCTTTAACGATTTTATCAAGGAAAATAATATAGATATATTTACATTTAAAAACATCATTTCCAATCACATTGAAAAGTTAAAGAAAAATTTTTCGAGAAGATTCGAGGATTTTCCTGAAAACGATCTTGGTTGGATTCGTGATACATTTTCCTTTGACATATGCAGTTCAACGCTTCAAATTAGTGAGAAAGAGCAATTGATAGATCTGATTAGTGATTATACTCTTCGAAATCAATTTGAGACTCAGCCTTGCCAAACATTTTGGTTATCCGTGGAAAAACAATATCCCGTTTTATGCAAGAATGCCATCAGAGTGTTAATACAATTTGCATCAACGTATTTATGTGAAACTGGATTTAGCAAGCTAGTTTCAATAAAAACTAAATACCACTCGCGTTTAAAACCTGAAGATGATATGCGAATTGCAATTAGCAACATACATCCAAACATCGATGAGATAATTAGAAACTTGCAGCCACATACATCTCATTAAAGGGCAATTTACTGATTTTTGTGTTATACAAAAAGTATTTTCTTAAAATTATAAATAAAATTAATATGAGTCAAATATGATGATGTTTTTATTCGAGGAAACGAAAGTAATGCTCGAAATATACATCGTATTTGTGAACATTTATCTCTAGGGGTCGCCAAAAATTTTCTCTCTAGAAAAGGGGTCGCGGTCGAAAAAAGTTTGCGCACCACTGGTATAGATTATACAAAAAATTAGACATTTTCAAAGATAAACATTAGCAGTTTTGTACATTAGACATCTTCTTTTAAAGAAAAATCTTTTTAATAGTTTTTTAAATCTTCTTAATAATCTTTTTAACATAAGACAATACAAATTTAAGTGCTTTCTGTTAAATACACAGAGTAGTTAGTGTCGATTTACAGTATATTCAGCCTATTCATTTTGCTGAATATGATATAGTTTTGTTGAATATCTAAATATTCAGCTGTTGAATAATTACTTCTTGCTTTCAAGATATGCATTATTTGTATTCTTAATACGAGTGGAGAAAAAAAAATTAAGAGATAAAAATTGTTTTAAAATGATAAGTGTAATAATTATAAATAAATATAATAAACAATATGAATTATATTTATCATTATTCATAAATATAACTACTTTTAAATTCAAATTAACATACTGGATAATAAAGATATTCGGTATAACATTAAAAAAATTTTTTTATACACTTGTATCTTGTATCAAGTTTGTATTTATACAACATAACTTGTAAGTTCCTTATAAATATTAGTTATATGTTCCTTATATGTCAAAAATGCATAGTAATAAACTTTTAATTTTCTTAAGTATCAAAAAGAAAAAAATTTTAAATATAAATATTTAAACAATTTTTGTGCAAAATTTTTCTGCACATGCATTTGAATATAAATTTCTGAGATTTTAAATCTGTTATTTTACCTTAATTTTAATTAAAAAATATTTTAAAACCTGCTGATTACCTATAGTATAATTAAATTTCAATATAATGCATGGCAACTGTTGGTAGTTTTGAAGTTTATATATTTTCTTGGCAAACTTCAGTTTTTGACATTTTTGACGGGTTTTTGACGGTTTAAACCAGTATTATACCCTTGTCATGTCAAAAACCACTTTTTGACGTCAAAAACCCAACCCTGTTAAAAATACAAATTGTCGGGGTGATTAGTTTTTAAACTAATCATAATACTATTTACCCGGTAATAGAAATAACTTGGAAGCATTTAACATATGGGATCCAAATCAGTCCAAATATATCGCATCCAAATCAGTTCCCTTTAACACGGAAACATTATACGCTGTAAAACACTTACGAGCTTTTAATAATTTAGAGTTGTAAATGTGTTACAAGATTTTCTGCTATGGGTTACAACTCATTTACGTATTGTTTTATTTTTTAGAGTTGTAAATAATTCATGAGATTTAGAACAGACCTTTGTCTCTAAGATTAAGTTCAAGTTTGATGAAAAAGATGACTATTTTAGTGCTGTAAGAAAGTCAGAAAAATGTACATCCAGCAATGAGTGGCATTTGCTCTGTGTGTTGGGGCAGAATAATCCTACTGGAATATTCATTTTTAATTTCAGAAGGAAGTATAACATCTCATTCATTTTTAGTTTCTAAGGAAGTATAACATCTTTTATCATGAATTTGTGATGGATGATCTTGTCACCCTAAAAAGTTGCTTCTTGTTTTTGTGTCATAAAATCCAACGGATAAATGGATATTTAATTCTGGTATAACACATATCTCTCTACATGCATTCCCTCTGCATGATTCAATCTGCATGCAATTCAGTCAATAATGCAATTTTTAACTTTTCATTTCTTTAACCTATGTTGCTTAACCCTTCCAAACGAAAATAGGCACATTTGCGATATTAAATATTCCAATAATCGAATGCCTCCAAAAAGGTGGCACGACGTGATATTTCAAGAATTCTCTGAGGTTCGCGGTATAACTAAGAATGATCGTCAATAGAGAGATATGTTGATATTATATATAAAATTATTAATAAGTAACCTATATTTGAAATAGGTGATTATGGCTGTAGCAAAGAATTAAAAAATTAGGGTAGAGTTGTACAAAATCGAATAGAGGAATGAAACCCGAACTTGGCAATTTCGCCTAGACTACTGCTGCTATTTATCAGAAATCACATGAAACTAGTAGCAGACTAATTTCTATAATATTTGAAAACGAAGGAAAGGCTGTGTAGATTAACTGTTCGCCAACAATCAGAAAAGTTATGATTTTTACTCCACTAATTAAATTCTGCCGCTCCTATTTGCTTGAAGATTTATTTTGGTTAATTTTATCATCACGTGACTTTGCAAAACCGTGATGATAACCGTTCGTGAAACCGTGACTTTGTCAGGTAGTCAAGATTCAGTAACTATATTCCTTAATACCTTAAATTAAAATTCTTGAATAGTTTAATACAGTTTACCACAACTATAAAAACGCAAATGAAGCTTGGAAGCTGGAAATGCACATGAAGTTTGAAGAATGCATTCCGAATACATTCCTTTGATTCTATGATTATAGTATAGATGGTTTTACAAAATAGATGGTCTTTGATCTAATGCTAATTCGTTGCTATAAAAATATTTCAGTAGGAAATAGAGCAGCTTTTCATTATTTCTATACATACATCGTTTTATTCAACCAGGTTCGGCGAAACATGGTTTTAGATTACCTCAAAAAATTATTAACTTAACCTCCGAATATTTTTTTTAAACATTGAATAATTTTTATTTTTGGAGCTAAAGGGTGAATTCATCCTTTGCATAAAAATGTAAGCGATTTCTTTCACAATTTAGTTAAAAAAAAAATATGGAACATGTTTTGTCCAGCTTTCCCTTTAATGCAATAAGTCCTAATACAGTTGACTTTTTAGTGTACTAAAAAAAACTTTTTTTGATAATATCATAATTTAATTGCAAAATATTTAATTTATTTTCGAAAACTGCACACACCTAAAATAGGCGTGGCAACGAGTGGCTAGGTGTCGTTTTCTCCCTTTATCATGAAAGCAATTAAAACTAGTTGAAATTCCGCCGATAGACTGGTAACATCAACTGGAAAATGGGCTCGTTCGTTAAGTGTTAAATATATTTTTGCAACTGTAAGTCTAAATTAGACTAGTAATTCCCAACATTACTTGCAGCGTCTCAAATTTAATCATATTGGTTTGAAGATCAATTTTAAAATTATTTTTTAAACTATCCATTATTTTTTTTACTACCCATTACTCTTTTAACTATTATAACTATTCGTTTAACTAACCAAAATGAATTGAAGTTATATGTACTTACGCAGCTGATGTTTCTTATAATGTATTTCAGGCTTCTTACTTCTGTGGGGAGATCTGAATCGCATTTCTAACCGATTTTCATCATTTTCTTGCTTTATTGATTTTTCAACTGGAAAAAGAGCGGTATTTTTTGCATTGTAGTCTAACTTATTTTTTTCCCAAGGTGGGTAGAGAGTGTGCAACTCCGTAGGTCGGTCATCATCTTCTCTAGCTGTATTCTTCGCTATGATTATAACAGGTTTTATTCTGTCATTACCATTTCTTGAAATTTTTATAGCTTTTTTCAGCTCATTTGACAGAGACAAAGAAAGCTTTGAAGAGATGTTGTTGGTGATTACCGCTGATGGGTTTGTTACCGGCCTGGTTTTTCCACCCTTGCGATTGATGATTTTCTGACTTTTTTCTAACCTCAGGTTTGATGAAGAATCATAATCATAGTCTCGTATGGAGTCCTCTTGATTTTCTTTGTTCTGTGTTCCGAATTCTGTTAAAAATTTGGTCTCTTGCTGTTTACTAAAAGGTACTTTCTTTTTATCTAATGGTTTAGATCTATATGGGGATATAGTTTCTTTTTTTACTGAGTTTGCATCTGTACTATAAAGCACGAAATCGATAAGACTTTCATTTTGACGATTTTTCATAAAATCCTTAATTAATTTAGAGGGATTGGGTGAATTGATTTCTTCTTTTATTATGCTCGTGTTTGCATTATGTAATCCATAATTTTTTTCATAATTTTCTCCCAGTTCTGCTTCATTTTTTTCATTATTAATTGCATCTAGTTTATTTTGGTCCGATATTTCAACTGCTTCGGTTATCAAATCTGTATTTGTACTATGGAGTACATTATCGATAAGATTTTTAAATTGATAAGGCTTAGGGCTAAAATTATTTTCAAACTTATTTACATTGGTTACAGCTATGTCTTTTTCATTTAAATATAAATCCCTATTCAATTTATCAGGTGATATTCCTCCTTTATGTACCAAGTTGATGACACCATTATTAGGAGAAATGTTTGTTAATATATTTGTGAAAGTAGGTTTTTTACTGGTATCTTCTTCAAATACGTCACTGTTACCTCTATTTTGGGTTAACAATAAATCATCTAATGATTTAGGTTGCTCCTGGGCTGATCTATAATCGTCTGTTACTAAGTGTTTGTCTGTACTTGGTACATTATTACGAATGTTCTCATCTAGATAAAGCTTTTCATACTGATTTTTGGGATCTAAATTCCTCTGCCCTACATTGTTAAGAATATTTTCATAAAGGTTAGGTTTTGCAAAAATATTTTTGGGATATGAGTTTTTAAGACCTTCATTAAAAAGAATATTTTCATTTTGCTCGGGATTTGCAAGCTTATTTTTGGGATCTAAATTTTTAATCTCTTCACTTTTCACATAATTCTTTTTTTCATCAGGTTTTCCAAACATATTTTTGAGATCTAAATTTTTAAGCCCCTCGTTATTAAGAATACTTTCTTTTTCATTGGGTATTCCAAATACATTTTTGATGTTATAATCCTTAGGAAGTTTATTATTAAGGGCATTCTCGTTTTGATAAGTTTTATCATACTCATTTTTAGAATCAAATTTCTTATCAAGTTCTTCTTGAACAAAAGATTGTTTCGAGTCTGGGAGGTTAGAGGTCAAACTGCTATAAGCATTAAAATTATCAATGGGTCGATTTATTTCTTTAATACCGTATCTTATTTGATGTGGTTTGTTACGATCTGAAATAGAAGCGAAAGAAACTTGTGGTTTGTTTGAAATTTGATCGAATTCCCGAAAATTGTTTTCATTTTCGTTTTGTTCGTCATGTTTCGAAAATTGTTTTCCGAAGGTTTCATCCATCTGATATGTTTCTTGAGGTTTGGTGAAAGCTGTTTCAGGATCTTTCGTTTGTGATTCGGAACTATTTAGATTTATCAGCTTTTGGATTATTGAGCCAATATCCCCCATTAAAAGCATGTTAGTGGCATCGGATGGGTTTTTATTATTTTTAAGAATTATTTGCGTGTTTCGAAACTTTTTACGCAACACAGCCCCATTATTTACCGATGGAGTGTTGTAAACTATCCAAGTATTTGAGTTTATAACATTCACCTGTTCAGAACCAGACATCTTAAGAGTGGGGAAGTTTACTTCAGCTTTTTTGGACCTTGTATCAAATCCATCTTTAGCATCAAAGTTCTGGTAAATATTATTTAATTTGTTTTTATGGTTTAACCTACCACTTTCCAATAAATATCGTCTTTTAGAATCCTCACGACGTGAAAGTCTAGAGTTGAAAGAGTCATTTAAAGCCCCTGAAGGATATTTCCAAAATTGAGAATTGGTAATATCGATTACTCTTTTTTGTTCTTCAAGAGGCAAAGTCTTGTTATTGGATGTAGACTCGGGAATATCCTGAATGACCATGTCGTTTGAAAACTTTGCTCCGACAGTTTTTTTAAGCCTGTCTTTGATACCAAAGTACTGGTTGATATCTCTGTTTTCTTTATATTTTTGGTTTAACTTACCATCTGAGAAAGAGTCTCTTTCTATTAAATCGCCATTATGAGAATGGCTTGAACTGACATCTGAGTCATTTTTTGTCGTTGATGGATATTTCCAGAATCGAGAATTGATTATATTGATTATTCTCTTTTGCTTTTCTAAAGGCAAGGTCTTATAAGAAGCAGCACCAGGCGCCTCTAGAATATTTTTCTGAAATATTCGCATAGTAGTTTTTGCTTCCTCACCAAACTTATGTGTTGAATCATTATTCTGGTTAATATCGCCATGGAGTTTATACTCTTTGTTTTCGTCGTTGACTTGTCTTTTTCTCAAATTATCAGTATGAAAAAGACTTGAATTAACGTTTGAATCGTTTTCAGAGCTTGATGGATATTTCCAAGATTGAGAGTTGACAATATCGATTGTTCTTTTTTGTTCTTCAAGAGGTAAAGTTTCATTATTGGATGGAGATTTTGAATAATCATTATTAAGAATATTATTCTCGTGTGTTTCTCTAGATATTCTTTTTTTCCGACTAAAAAATATTGCATTCGATTTTAAATGTTTTTTTCTTTTGTTGTTCCATAAGTTAATTTTCCTGATTTCAATGTTATTCCGATCAAGTTTCTTTCCCGTTTTGGTTCTAATCCCTCCTAAAAAAAGGATTAATTCATTTTAGCTATTTTTAAACAGACAAACTAAAATAATTAAAAGGAATTAAACTATTCTTAAGTCATTGAAGAAATTTTTTACTTTATTTAACTTATTTATTTTATTAGCTTTGATTTAATAAATTTATAAAAATTATAATTTTTTAAAAATAAATGCACAAATAGTTATTACTTTAAACAACCATAAAAACATTTAAATTTTAATTAACTGATAATTTTCAAGTGATTTAGGCAAAGTTTAATTGTTATATATTTCTTTACAAGAAATGAGCAATGATATTTTTAAAAATAATATCAAATGATTCCCAAGCTAAGAAAGTTTATATTTACCTGATGAAGTAAATGGAACATAACAATTGCTTTCACATAACATGATTTTATTATTACTTTATAAAAATATCCAATATTAAAAATTGTTTCTAAGTAACAGAACTGGGCCTGGGGCGTAATCAGGCTTTTGTTTTGAAGGGAGTCTTAAAACTTTTAGATATAAAAATTTTTGGGAAAAAAATATGTAAATAAGCGAATATAGTTTTGAATTATTTTATGTCTTCCGATACTTTGTTTTTGGAAAAGAAAGTTTCATATTTTAATTTCTAAGTTAAAGTATAATAATTATTTTTGAATGTCCTGATAGTATTACTAATAGCTTCTCAGATTTACGTTATTTTACCCTTGCTGCAAAGATAAAATAAAAATAACTTAATTTCATTCTTTATTTGTATTACTAAATTTCTTTCAGCTGGGAACCTATTCTAGGTTTAAAAGAGAACGATTCTAGCTGTTCTAAAATCTTCAAACTTATATATGAATTTTGGGGGCTGCGTAAAAACTAAGTATGAAATATAATATTGTTGTGGTATAAATAAGGAAGGAAAACTTTCATATACTTACTACCATGAATTGTTCTTCTTATATTTACATAATTTGTTAAATGATTTAAATTTTGGTATTTGATTTAATATCTAATTAAGTCTGGATTTTTTTAAAGAGTTAAAAATATTATACTATGACATAGTATTTAGAGTATTATTAAAGATACTCTATGTCAGAATTTAGATGACTGAACTATCCCAAATAATTAAAGAAAATACGTTCTCTCATACTCTGGCAAATGTACAATTATAAAAATACCCTCAATGTGTTATAAAAAGTTTTGAATTATTAAATTGTCATAAGAAAATTGATTCAATGAATGACGAATTTAATGTTACACTGCTACACAGCACCAAACTCATTGCATAAAGTACCGGAATTACGTACTCAAAATAACAAAACTAAGTGGTGTTTCAAATAATGACTGAAGCTAAAACAAAAGCAAAAATATTATTAAATTGAAAAAAAATAATGAAAAAGGTAGAAAGAATATTTTTTGATCAAAACAATAGCTAAGCCGAGGTAATTAGTGCAAAAAATGAACAGCTATTTTTAAAAAAAAAAAAATATTAGTTTAATCTACCTTTCTTTCTTGTTTCACTGTATGTATTTTATTCAATTTCGGGTGTGGTTCGGACCACGTGGACTTACCACTGATTTAGGCATTTTATTCACTTGGTTTGTGCTTTTTTATTATTTTGCTTTTTGATATAACAGTGGAATGTACCACATATCAGCGTTTTTATTGTATAAAATACAATGGAGGAATATCCTCGATCATTGGCTTTATTCGGCCAAATGAATCCTCTATGAGCGTTTGAATTATGTGTATTATGACTAAAATGTATCCTACAGCTGAGTAAATAAGAAAAAAAGAGACAATTGCATTGATAATTTACCAGTTACTTTGAAATAGATACAATCTTCAATATTTACTTAACACATTGAGTGCGCGTGCTGTGAAACCTTTTCATTCTGTTAGTTTTAAAACGAAATTTTTATAAATGACAATTTGAAAGAAAAAATCTGTAAAATAATTGATTCGCAATTTTTTTGCGAGTAAGACCTTGGAAATCCAATTCAATTCTAGAATAAATTCGATAAATTAATAAAACCATTTTTAGTCGATGCAAATAATTAATAGGGTATATCGCGGATTTTGTTTAGGTTCAAAATTTTAAGCAGATAAAGAGTGGTCAAATACTAAGAAAAATTCCTTTAGCTTCTTCCTTTTTTGAGGACGAAAACGT
The DNA here is from genome assembly GCF_982258835.1 of Parasteatoda tepidariorum. Taxonomy (NCBI): domain Eukaryota; kingdom Metazoa; phylum Arthropoda; class Arachnida; order Araneae; family Theridiidae; genus Parasteatoda; species Parasteatoda tepidariorum. The sequence continues at coordinate 66,790,139 of NC_141756.1, read as the reverse complement.
AAACTTTAAATTTAGAAACACGCGCAAGATAGAAATTAGAATTTTCATGCCTAAAATCTAAATTTGTTTGAATTTAAATTCTGAATATTTATTTTTCAAAAAAAAGAAAAACGACTTTTTTCATACACTTTAATAAATGAAAATTTTATGTGATGTGGGTACCTAACATGGTCATGAAAGGCTTGAGCATATTTTTAGGTTACAGTTTTGATTACGATAACGATTTCATATCGTTAGACTAAAAGCTTTAAGAAAAAGAAATGTCCTTTTAATGGCCATACCAAAAACGTGAGCACACAATGTAGATACACTGATTTTATTTCGGAAAAGTGCGAATTCTTGTAATTTTACAGTGCAGTATTTTAATAAATAATCTTAAATACTCTTGTGGGAGTTTGAATGCTCCAAGCAGGAATCGATTCTGATTCCAGACGCGGCATCGAATAATAATTCACAGGACCCTTTGGACTGCTAATGCGAATTTCATTCTTTTATTATTAAACAATATGTGATAATACTAATACATATGATAATTTTTATATAAGGTGCTTTTTCATCTTTACATTTGTGTTTATTTTACATTTATGTCTGGCCGCTGAGTCACAACGCTATTTTAAATCTTTTTTAACTCAACCACTTGTGCTAAGGTTTTCTGAAAATCAGATATCGACTACAATGAGAAAAAGTAACACCAATTTAAAAACTCGTTTAAAAATTTCATTTAGTTCGTTGGGGATAGGAGTTTGATATGTATTAGCAATAGCTATGAGTAAAACTGTAGACGATTCTGTTTCCGCTTTTATTGCTTGTTGTTAATATTTAATTATTTCTTACAAACTGTGATCAACGTGGATGGCACGTGGATTGGTGCTACGTCACCGAATTAGTATTTCTAAAGTCATCTGAAAACACGTGTTTATTTTTTTTTTAGTTATGCTCTTACAGCGTGTTTCTATAGAACTAAATAATTTAAAATCATAATAATGTAATTTTAATAACGTAAATAAAATAAAAAAAAAATAAGTTAGTTACTAAAACGCAAACTTATATTAGAGAAAAGGTACTGACTCATTTGGGAGAACCATAAAAAACCCTTATATTATTGTCGACAAAAATGTTTAATTAATTTTGGTAATTAATACTACAGATACTATTGTAATTTGTGCGATTTTTGATAGGCACCAAATATACTAATTTAGGTACTACTATAAGTGTTGTGGTTATAGGTTTTTCCCGGTCCAGCGAAAGGGAAAAGCACCGGAAAAAATTGTTTGAGTGTGATTAATTTTGAATATTGTGAGTTATTCTCAAGCAACTGCATCATGACAAATGATATTGATTGAGGCTGGGATAGCCTGGTTGGTAGGGCACTGGACCTATGTATGTCCAAGAGTTCGTGGGTTCGATCCCCGCCAGGCGAAGACTCCCCGTGTAGTAAATGGTGACTGATGCACATTAAATCTGTCGAGTCGCAAAGTCCTCCATGTTCCCATAACAAATCAATACCTCTGAGGGTACTGATCCAGGAGTTTCCTTGTCATCTGGATTGGTTCAAAATTACAAGGCTACACAGTTGAATATTAGTAGTCGTAAACCCAAAATTGGGTCGGCTGTTCAACGACAGACATAAAAAATAAATGACATTGATTGCCGTTATGGCTCAAGGTATAGAGCGTTCGCCTTACAACGAATTGAACCGGGTTCGAATCCCAGCTATGGCTGGCCGATACAAACTCCCCATTCGACTTGCACCGACCACAGTGCTGACGTAAAATATCCTCAGTGGTAGACGGATCAGTGATAGACGGTTGTAGTCCCCTTGCCGTCAGGATAACCGTGTGAGGTACTCGTGGTTTTCCATTCCATGTAACGCAAATGCGGGTTAATTCCACCAAAAAAAGTCATCCAAGAAAGTAAATTTCTCCCAAAACTTGATACAGAAGTTCCCTTGTTTTCTGGATTGGGTTCAAAATTACAAGGCTGCTGAGTTGAACATTAGTAGACGTAAACCCAAAAAATTGGGTCGGCTGTTCAACGACGGTTATAAAATAAAATTAATTAATTTATTAGAGTTAATTTTTATTTTGAAAAGACGAACTCTTAAAAAAGTGTTTTGCTGTACTAATAAAGTAAAGACTTCAGGAAGTGCAATAAATAAATAAAAAAACTGAAATATTTTAGCTTTATTAAATTTATCAGTATATGTCTTTCTGTTTTGCAAAATATCTCATAGTGTTGATCTATGGAGTCGGTATTTAAGATGACTGACTCTTGACTTTCCTGACAGCCTTTCTCCGACCGATATTTGATTAAACTTTCCACTAAATACTCAGAAAGAATTAATTATTGCTACCGAATAATGTTTAATAATTTTCTTTGTATTGTAACTAAATTAATATTTTAATTTATTATTTAATTATAATACTAACCTTTATCTTTAGTTTCTATTTATCTATCTACTCTGTTAATAATCGAGTATATAAGCGGATTTATATAAGCTCTTCTATCTAGGTATAAGCAACACAAATACATCTGATCTCATATCGAGTTTTACCGCCGATACCAAATCGACGAAAATGATAAAATGTCTGGAAAAAGTGCCATTATTTTTTTTAAAAAATACTTGGCGAGTTCTAAGAAAAAGTATGAAGTAAAATATTTGCTGATAAAAAGTTAGCAGAACTGAGGAAAATAAACTATTAATGTTTGAAAGAAAAATAGTTCGGAGCTATTAAAGATAGCGTTTGGTGGATTCAGTACAGTTATGAGCTGTACAGAAAAATTAAGCAATCAAACATTATTTCAGTTATTAAATCCTATAGAATAAGATAAGACGCTTATAGAAGGAATGATGGTATCCCTGTTAAGAAGATCACTTTTAGAATTTTTACAGGTGACCGAAAAAAAGGCAAGACCAAACACCAGATGGTTTGATTCTGTGAAAAAGATCTTAAAACCATGGGAATCAATAAATGGAGAAATCTGATCCGATCGAGGCAGACTATAGTTTGTCTAAAGTAAGAACTCCCCTTGCCATTCGTCTGCACCCATGGCGGTGACTATAGTAACGTGATATAACTATTTCAAGTAAGGGTGTGGGGTCATTGTTTAGAACAGGTTTTGGCTCAGGTCGGCGAGAGAAAGTGAATCTTTTTCTTCGATTTATTGTGTTAGCCCTCGACTGAAGAGAAGCTACCCTCCCTGAAATGAGCTATTCCTGATTCCATAGCAGCAGACAGTCCCAAAATTTGAGGCGGGGGGAGTTCTTACCGTAGACAAATTATAGTTGGAACGGCTCTGGCCGGTACTAAGCTGTCTTGCCGATGGAAGAAGAAGAAAAGTCGGTGGTTTTCGAATAACATTTATAATATAAAATGAACCACCAACTTTTTATACAAAATTGTTGTTACACATTTTAAGATAAATTTCATATAAAATGATCATAATTTAAAATTAATTGAAACTATATTATCTCGATTATTATTTACAGTCAATATTCCATTTCTTATTTTTTCGAGCAAAACTATAGTTTTTTTTAAATGTTTTGAAAATATTTTATTATCATTTTATCTACTTTGAATACACTATTGAAAAAACTTTGGTGGAAAAAAACTTTAAACCAAAGAGGAAGTTTCAACTATACAGAAACAAATAGCTTATTTTTTAATAATTTTTTCCGGTGCTCAAAATGTTGATCTTTGATCTCACAGAAATCATTAATTTGATGATTAATTACTAAAGATTGAAGCTTTCAACAGATAGCAGGTATTCCAAAACTGACAAAGGACTTAGATTAAATAAATGGATGGAGATATGAATGCTCGGGTTGCTGCCATTTGCTTAGGAAACCAGAAGTTTTTCTTATTAAGTTTCTAAATGTATAGCTAAGTTCGGCAGCACATGGAGCCGATAAACAAACTATAAAACAATGTTCTTAAAATAACTACCACAAAGCAAAACGAACAAAGACGTGCTGCAGTCTGAGTTCGAAATTAACTGACACTCGTGTTGTCGTTGTGCTGCAATGGCAAGAAATGCTGAAAGAAATATTGCTTCACAGTTGTTCAGTTGGTAATGTCATATGATGATAAAATTTGTAATTAATTTTAAAATTTGAAGGGATTGACTTATCTAGTTTTCGAAGCAGCACGCAGATAACAGCGTATTTCAATCCATAGGGGTTTACCCGCATTTAAATTGCTTATAGAGAAAAATGCCCCTTGGTAGTCGATGTGAGGCAGAAGCAGTTTATGAATGAATTTAACTGGGATTTAAACTTGGAATGCCTCATTGGGAGGAGTGATGGATGCCTCATTCTATTATCTGATTCATCCTGGCTTGAGTTATCGAGTTATTTGTTGTAGGCCTGAAAGTAGAATAGTTATCAATTGCCGTTTAAAGTAGTTTGTTTGGAAGTCCACAACAATTAAAAAATTATAAGAGATTTTATTTTACTTTATAACAGGTATTGAACAGTCGACCCAGTTTTGGATTTACGTCTATCAACAATGTTCAACTCCGTTGCCTTAAAATTTTGAAACTAACTCAGAAGGCAAGACTATTGAGTCTGTAATAACTTAAAATTTATTTTGTGAAAACCTCTCAGTAACTTTTATTCAATGTCTTTATTCAATGACTTTGATCATGCAATAGTTAAATTTGTCTATACAGTAATGTGATAAAAATTTAAATACCACTAAATATTGGGCAGTTTTACTGAATTTCTCATTCATTAATTTCAGTAATTGGTTAAGAATATAATCTATTCATATGTGAGATATATATTCACCCCTTGGTTTTACATATTGTGTCAGCTGGTCTGACTAATGGTTTTACCCTTGCCCTTTTGGCTAATGATTAGTTGAATGATTTTAATTCCAAATTTTAAACATTGGTGGTGATTTTTTACATTGTACTACCGTAAGTGTTTTTGTTGTACTTTTGTCTCCAGCTAGTCAACTTTTTCAATGTTTAATCACTCTGGTGTCACCTTTGCTTGATAGTTGTCACATTTGTAGAACCCTGTCGAGCAATGTCTCTTTGTTACTTTTACCCCAGTTATACTGGTGCTCATCAGGGTATGTATTATTTTATACCTTCCTCTAACTGTCGCTATCCTTGCCAAAGGCAAAATGCTATGTAAAATAGGACAATTTTTTAAGACTATAAGGGTCTGTTGACCTGCCATATAAGGGTCTGTTGACCTGATATTTTTAAACATTTTATTACTATGTTAATTTATGTAAATGGCCTGTTGCCATCCCGATTCTTCTATATATATTTTTTGTATTTTATATATAAGGGTATGTTGACCTTTTTTTAATGTATTCCATTGTATTTGGCGTATGGGCCTATTGGCCTTTGCCGCTGTAAAACTTTCAAATATACTCACCCCCTTTACATAAACAATGATATATTGCACTTAATAATTGAACTACATATTCAACCATATTCACATAAATATACTACCACATAATACAAACTCATTAGTGACACTAGTATATAACTGTATTTTATGGTACCAAAGCAGCCTTAACTTTTATCTTTGTTACACGATTATTACACACATTAAAATACATATTATCTCTTATTTTAAGGTATATCTACTTTTTTAAAGCGGTATACAAACTTTCATGATCGTTCATCATTTTTTTTTGCGATACAGACAAATAAGTTACCTTTTTTAAAAGTTAAAAATAGTTTAAATATTTGTGAAACGTGAGCAATAAATTGGTAAGATATGCAAATAAATTTTAATTTACCTGCAAGATCACATTTTAAGAGTAATGCATTTATAATATAAATATACGCAAAACACCATAGCTCCATGTTGTTTTAAAAGAAACATTTAATTGGGTAAAAACTTTCCTGTGTTTTCATTCTGTTTTTATAAATTGAAAAGTTAAGACTTCTGAAAAGTTTATATAAATAAGAAATCAGTCAGCTTGATTAATTTCTTAGTTGTGGTTAGGCTATGATTCCGATCCATTATTATTGCTATTATTTTGCTTATAGCTCTTTTCCAATATATTTTATAAAAAATATCAGAAGATTAATTTTAAGAACTATAAGGCATGCTATAGTAATGCGGAAAAAAGTGTAATTTTAAAGTTTTTATGCATTTGGCGTTGAAATATCTGTATAACTTACAGCAACCTGACTTGACATTAAACCAAAGCTGAACTATATTAGTAGTTAAACTGTATACAAACTGTTAATATTAATTTATTACAGCAATTAACTAAATTCAGAGTTTCAGTAAAAGAACAAGTAAATTAAAATATTCGTTATTTTTTTTTATTGAAGTTATACTTCTTATGCGACTTCCAACAAGGTTGCGTTAATCGTTTAACGCTACATTTTTATTGGCCGAGAAATCACGTGGTAGGATCCAGTTTTCCCTCATTCATTTCCATATTGCTTTGGTTCTCACTAGCATAAAAATAATAAAAGTCATAAAAGTATTGTTTTTCTATAAATATTTTTTTAGTTTGTTTTGAGACACATATAATTTAATTCGCGATCGCAACGAACTATAGGGGGCGTTGTTGTATGAGACGCATACCTGCGATTTCTATATGAACCGTCATTCAGTTACTCTGGAGACGTCGTTAATGTAGCGTGTAGCATTGCAACGTTCCTTCTTTAATGTGGCTTATTAAATTTAAAAAAGAAAAATGCTTGATCTTCTTTCTTGTACAACCGAAAACAAAATGGTATCTCTTTTTATTAGAGAAGGAACATCCAAAACACATCGGAAAAATATTTGTACATTAAGGTATCCGTACACGTTGAAAAAGTGAATTTTAGCCAAAAATGACAAATTTTTTTTATTTTATATTACGAATCTCTGTTTATTCTAGTTTTCAAAACAGTTTTAATTTTAACTGTGCGTCAATTAGAACAAAAGTTATGATTAAAAGAATATAAGTCGATGACTAAAAAATGAAACCGGAAATAGCATTCCGAAACCGGAAGTGGGACAAAAACAGTTATATTTATCTTTATTTTGGGATAATTATCTTTCTTTGACTTAAATAATTATTATTTTAATGTTGCTAGAAACGAACCTCTCAATTTATCATTTATATTAGTAGCTTTAATGGCATTATTTGGAAATTTGTCCCTAAGGAGGTGTTCGTTGAATTGCAAACATTACAATTTGGTGTGTATTTGGCTGTTATTCAGTTTAATAAAGGTTTTCTGGGACTGAAAAGCATACTCGACATAGTTGGAGTCAGCCGTGGCAATAAAACTTTAAAAGGTTTCAGAGAACTTGATTTTGAGCGTGTGTATGAGTCTCAACGCCATTCATTAACTAATGTAAAAATTGTCAGAAAAAAAAATAGGGTTGCAAAAAAACAAAAAATTTGTAAAATTGAGAAAAAGGAAGGTATCACATACAAATCGGGAGAATTTTAGAAGTATTGAAGCATTTTTAAAATAGAAATGATATAATTTATACTTTAAATGCCTTTTTCTCAGAATGTAATTTCACGCAAAAATAGTAACTTTCAAAATTCATTATTAAAAAAGTTGTTGATATATTTCAATAAAAATTTGTATGTGTATTATGTATAATGTTTTCTAGTGCTTGTGCTACAATTGATTAAAAATACCTAATAGTTTTTTATTATTGGCCTAAAATGTGAAATACGACGTAAAAAATTTGACAAAAATCTCATAAAAAGTTTTCAATTCTCTATAAAAAATTTAATTTTCCAAATATTTTTATGATTGTAGTCAAATCACTAGACAAAATTCAGCTCTTTATTTTGATAATAACACTTTTTTGATACAATAATTTTGGTGAAGTATATCCTTTCACAAGTTTTATGAAAAAAACATCATTTTTTTCTTGTTATTTAGCTTTTAAAAACAAAATATAATATAAATGTCTAATTTCTCTTATTTAATATTAGTTTTTACATATAATAAATATAAAAACATAATTAAAGTGTTCTGAAACTTAATATTTTTTAAAAAAATCCTCCGAACGTGTTCGGACACCTTAACAGAAAAAAATATGTATATTCTTATAAGAGTTAAAACCTAATGCCCGAGAAATAGTTTTACTAAATTTAATGATATAACATGAAAGGCCCATTTAAACTTTACATTCTATAGTTTTAAGAATCATATTACTTTAAAAATTAAAATGAACAAAAAGTATACATAAGCCTCATAATTTTATGAAATTTAATTTTGTAAACAACGTTTTTTGACAACAATTTTTATCAAAAAATTTCAAGTTTCAATAAAAATCATTATTTAGAAACTAAGAAACGTAAAATAAAGAATGCTGACGAAACAAAAACAAAAAAACAATTCTTTTTTGTCGCCATTTTTAGTGCTACGAATATTCGTCTTTGGGATTTGCCAAAAACAAAACAAGATGCAATTTTATTTTTTCAGGAGGGAAATATTTTACCGAAAAAACGAAAATGTACCAATTCCCACAACATAAAACTTTATCTTGGTAAACGTACGTTTTGGAAATGTTATTTCATTTGGAATCTTCTTCATCAGAGTTCATATGGCGATATGATTGTTTTGAATCTATGCTAAACTTTATATCGGCTCATTTTCCACCGAAATCCGATTAACTATTTTGATTTTAAATAAAGTGTTTTATTTTATGAATTGTCGCAAAAATTTTAAGTGTAGATTGGCGGCACTTAAAAACCGCCAAATCTGTAGCGGCGGTGGCGTTAATACGTAAGTACCAAATTTTTATTCCATACTTTTCTGAATCATATTATTTCAAACATTGGAATATACAAGAAGTATACATAAACACATAATGTTATACCATTTAATTTTTCAAAAGTATTTTGAGAACAATTTTTATCAAAAAATTATAAACTAAAAAACGGAAAATAAAGAATTCTTAGGATAGAAAAAACGATTTTAAGAATTCTTAACATTGAAATAAAAACTTTCATATTGTTTCTTTTTCTATTATTCTTATAGTTCTTAATCAGACGTAAAAAACCATTCTGTAGAGAACCATCATCAAATGAAAAAAAAATATTTACAAGCAAATTTTTTATTGTAAAAATCATTGCACTTACCTGATTTATGATTCCCGGAGAATTCCAAAATGATAAGTTCCTTGTTTGAAAACTTTATTCTCAAATAATAGATACATAGTTTATACCTTCATTACTTTTAGATAACATACTACACAGCAAAATTTTATAATTGATATGAATTTGAATATGTAGCTAAAAACAGAATAGCTGAATTCTAGTTGAACTTATTCTTTCAAAATTAAAAAAAACTTACCAAGAAAACGATTTAAATTAATTAAGAATCAGCACAAATGGCACTATTTCAAGTAACTTGGATAATTTTTTATTGTTGTTTTCCGAATTATATGGATACAGAAATATATACTATTCTATAACGAAGAAGAATATGCTATAACTATTACAATTCTGTGTGTTCTGAATTCATATTTATTCACTGGAATGACGAAAGCAATGTTGACTTCACTTTAATTCGTAATGAATTGAAGACAGAAGAAATGCATTTTACCTTAATATACACATCTGTAACAGTATCCGAAATCGGAAGTCATCAGTTGCAAGTTTGTTGATAATAGAAATTAAAAATTATTGAGGAATTTTTCTTCAAATGTTTGGCGTGTTCTGTTCCTGAAAGATTTACTAATATTCTGGAGATTTTTTTCAAGTTCTTCGGCCTTTTCCTTAGGGAAATTTTGTTTCTTATTTGCTGCTAAAAAATGGCGTCTGATTCAGTCAATGACTTTGATGGAACTAAATGAAAACGTGATAAATTAATGTCCGATATTTACAGGCTCCCGCTAGACGGCGTACTCGAGCGTTGCGATCGCGAATAGGGAAGTATTTTTTATTTTCAAATTTAGTGGATAACAATTGTAAAAAATGAGTGAAAACAATCTCACGGACAATGCGACGGATTTAAGGTTATGTCAAGGTACGTCTCTTGTGAATATCAATTGATTGTTTCTCTTTTGAAATTACATTATGACGCATTTACATACATTATTAATACAAATACATTTTACAAGGCGAGACGATGAGGCAACCACAAGCACTTCCACTGGTTCAAGAGGGGAAAATGCACAATATTACCGTGATTAGAGAGCACGGAAGCGAGTGGAGCAGGAAAAAGAGTCGTTGAATAGAACTAGTGATCCTTCTACGACTGCTGATTCTTCTACAATTAACGTCACAGGTTGCGAAGTTTAACTTCTTCCGCGCGGAGGGACTCCACGCACTATTGTTTTAAATGCATTTTTAATGTAGGAAATATAATTACTTCCATTAGTGGAAGGACTAGTAAAACGATTAAGCGAAAAGAGCTAAGAAAAATAAAATCAGTGAAAAAGAGTGGGGAACTATGTCATTTAATAAATTGAGAATTTGGACTTATTTTGTTCATAAATGCAAAACTAGTCTACTTTTGTGTAGTAAATAGTGCAAGGAAAAACTCCGTGGACCCTTTGTCTTTCAAAATTCTGTTGGATTTTACCAACAATGTGTGAATTTGGATTTACTTTGACTTGCACAATGCTGTCTTCTTCTATCATAATGTAAAATCAGTTCTCTCCTGGATAGGAAATTTTGCGAGGAAAAACTATGTTAACCTACTGTTTTACAAAGTTTTATTTGCTTACCAACCATTGAATACCTGCAAGCAACGTCATCGTTGATATGAATCCTGATTGGCTGTTGAAAAGTGGCATTTGTTTATGTTTACAGCTCTTTTTACCATTCTATTTAGAGTAGGAGTAGGTCATCAAATATGAATTCTCTTAAGTGACACATTCTATATTCTTTCAGAAAGAAAGATTTGGTTTATTTCTTAATTAACAAAGACAGGCACGAAGCTGTGTAGAATATAAACAAACTAATAATGCCATAAAGTTTCTAAAACAAAAATAATAACATTTATAATAAAATACATGACCAAATAATAAATCTAGTTTAAATAAAAGATGTAGAAAAAGAATTATATTCAAGCCAGTTCAATATGTGATATGGCGTTGTATTTAATTAACTTCACGTTAATTAACATTATAGCTTATGTGTAAAAACTTAGCTCGACCTTAGCCTAGGTAGTGAATGAATGAAAAACTATTTGAACTTCTATTGTCTTTCAAAATTTATTTGGTTTTCGTCAACAATTTAAATTTGGACATTTTACATAAATGTGAAATTGGTCTTGTCCTGTGTTGTAAATAATGTGGATGAAAGCTTTGTGAACCTGTTGTCGTTTTGAACTGTCTCTCACAAACAATTCTGGAACCTGGACTTGCACAAACGTAAAATTAGTCTTCTCTTTGTGTAAAAAATAGCATGTGAGAAAACTATGTGGATCTATAGTGTTTCAAAAGTTCATTCGGGCTCTTATCAATAGTCTGTGAACTTGTTTTTGCACCAAACTCTTCGAATAGAAAATCATCATTGAAGTAAATAAAGCTAAATGAATTTAGCCATTTAGATTTTGGTGATTCAAATCATATAAATTTAAATTTAGTTAATGAGTTACTATTATTGTACTTTTACAGGGAGAAATCACTTTTTTTTAATCTGCATCAAAATGATTCGAAACAATGAATTGATTCAATGATGCGAATAATTGATTAACGTGTCGTTACATTTAGTTGATTAACGTGTCGTTACAATACATAAATATTTAAATTTTAATACTGCCTTGAACTCCTATCTCTGCTCACTCCACTCATCAATTTACTTTATTTCCTTAAAATTAATTTTTGACGATATAAAGATATCATAACCATAAACATATTGTGATGATAACAGACTTAATGAGTGTCCTTTAATATTTTCTATAATTACGAGTATAATGGCTGTTCCTTCTTTTAAATTTAGTTTCCCAACTTTGTGTGTTTCCCCAACTTTGAGGGACGGACATGGACGAGGATAGAAAAAAAGCTTAGTAGTTAATCAAGTGAATTAACTGATCTTTGAATGAGTGAAATATTTTGTAAATAATTCACTCATTCAATAATAAGCCTGATTCATAATTTTCCTTTTTGTTGTCCAAAAGCACAATTCAACGCTGTTTTCTGCTGAGATTTTTGGGAATAATACTGTTAACTTTGAGAAAAACCGTTATTAACTGCTTCCACGTAATATGGTTAAAAAGCCAGAATTTTATCCTGACAACTAAGCCAACCTATTGAAGTCACTGAATTCCTTACATCTGGGTACATATTATATCCGAGAGGGCTAATCTGTTAATCTCAGGTCCGACAGAACGTGGGTTCGAATTCCAGAGTTGAAACTATAATATTTCCTCCATTCCCTATAGCACATGAAGAGTTTCCAGTGTTCTGCACTCTCCAATGCCACTATCTAATGAAAAGCCCAGCTCCAATGTCCAGTTAAATTGATCTTTTTCGGTTTTGAAACCGTGGTAGTTGTAAATGGTTAAAAAATCCTATAGTTTTGTATTTACGGTTTTTTAGCCATAGTAGTGTAACGGTTTCAAAACCTTAAGTTAAATAAATGTTCTTTATCGTAAACTTTACGGTTAATTGGATGTACAGACTGCTGCCGGTTAATTGACCATAATTTTCGAATGAAAATTCTAACAATGCATGAAACAAACGTTTTTCTTCGTTAACTTTTAGTTGTCAACTCAAATAACACCTTATTATATTTTTGCGTTCTTTTTTTTCTCCAAAGGGATTTTAAAATGTAGTGCAAATTTAATAAACACAATGAGAATATTTATTGCAGTAAAACTTTTTACCTTTATAATATGACTTTTTTATGCAATAAACAAAAACTCATTATACGAATGTTTGTCGATATAGTTGCATAAATAAGTACTAAGTATAACAAAATTACAATGTTTTTTTTTTACATTATACAGTTTGCTGAAATTAAGATATTCAAAATGAAGAAATAGTTAAACTTAAGATATATCAAATATTGTAATTTTTAATATTTCGTTTTTTGATAAAACGTACAGACAGAAATGCAACTAAAAAAAATTAAACTAAAATTTCACAACAGAAACCTTATGTTTAAATTGGGTAAAGAATGGAATTGTTACTAGGAAACATAACTTAACTATAACTAAAATAGAAATTTCATCTACAAGTTAAAACGAAAGCTTTTTCTTTATACTTCATCAGAAATGGAATTGCTAAAAGAAATATAACTAAAAATGTGATATAAACTTTAAGTTCATAATTGTATATAAAATGTGGAATTTCTATGAGAGAAGAAGGGAACAAATAAGATAAGAAAAACAAGAAGATATTTCTAAAAGAAGAAATGAGAATGATCATGAATAATTTTGTTTTTGATGAGAGTTCTATGGAAAAATACCATTTTAAGAACTTAAAATTTTTTTTTATTTCCTAAAGAATTTTTTTTTTAGAAACTATCATACATTAAGCAACTTTATAAAAAACTAAACGACATTATCAATGTAAAATATTTGAAGAACATATTTTATTTTAAATTACATCGATAGACTGGCTGATTTAAAAATCTGAGAAAGGAATAAGATTCAATATGGCTTCAGCGAAATATTTAATGCTAATTCAGCAACCGTTATTATTCAGACACAAAATTGAGAGTTGGAACGAGTTGAAAGATGACTAATGATTTCACAAGAGATTTGTTCCTTTGGATATTCTATAGATAAATAGTGATCAAGAGATTTCTTTGTTTCCATGCGGAAATTTTTATTTTTTAATTTAAAATTGTGATTTTTGTTTCCTTGATTTTTTCTGTTCTTTTTGATGATACACTGTCCTTCGGCAACGCTATGCCTTTTAAATAAACTGAATAAAACGAATGAGAACCGATTTCGATGATATTGGAAAGTTCTTTTTACGTTAATTGAGCCAACATAGGTTTCAAAGAATTATTACTGAATGTATTGGCATAATTTTGTCAGAAAAAATCCGTTTTAGCGCCATTATAGCGCCATTTATATTTTTCCAATTCTAATGGGGTGACAGCCTTATAATTTACGTACTACAAAAGATATTGCAAGGTAGAGTAAATATCCAACATCAGCTCATTTGCGATAATTAGGGATGATTAATAGCCTATTTAGAATTCCCCTAAAACGCACACCCCTTCTACGGTTATGTAGGGATAGACGGTTAAGCTGTGTTTCTATTTTGCCCATGTTAAACCATGGAGAATTATATGAATTTAATTTTCTTATTTATACTAACATTTCTGAACTAATATTTTTTAATATTCTTGTTTCACTTTATTGATTGATTAGTGCAACGCACATTCGTTTTATTCATTGATCTTACAAGTTACAAGATTTTATATTTTAAAGCAAGTCAAATTTTTAAAATTTTTCAAAGTATAAAACTATTTAAAGTTTAACTTTTAAAAATACTTACAACCTTAATGTGTATTTTACTTTCTAATGTTCATTATCTTGAATAATGAAAGTAGTTTGAAACAAAAATATTTCAAATAACAGGTTTTTGATTATTTTTCATTATAAGATTCATCGCTTTTAAATTCATAAAAAAATGGAACAAATAATCAATGATAGAATCATACGTATATTGTTTAAACAAGTTAATTTAACTATAAAACGGGTTCATAAATATTTTAAGGACATAGGAAGTATGATGAAAATAAATAATTTGAGAATTAATAAAACATAACAAAGAGAAAATTTTTTTTGGCAAAAATATCTGTTATAGTTCCTAGAGGTTGTCATGACAAATATTAGTGGTGCCTATTGAAACGTGGACAGTAATATGGTCATAAAAATATTACAAAAATTTTTTAGGGTTATTTTGCAATAACATAGGGTTAATTTTCAATAGAGTTACTTGCAACATTATTTTGTAAAATATTGTTCTTCACTGGAAATTAATTTATGTCTTAGACACTTTTAATTGATAAAACTGTTATTTAATATAACTCCACTCTCATTGTCTCATAACTTCAACAATAACTAAATAAAGCAGAAAAACAAACAAACAATGCGTATATTATGTACCAAATCATTGATGCATTATTATCGTTATGTCTTTTTTTTGTATTTAACCTTATTCTATTTTCCAGAAACAGCGAGATGACTACTGATATTCCGGTAATCTCTTCCTTTTTTATGAGAAAACAAAGGTTATCGATGCTCTTTTGTTGTATTTTATGTGTTGTCTCTTATGTTCTAGATCTAGGATATTAATAATATTACTCATCACAAGAATTTTTCACTGAAATGCAAGAAATTAATGAAATATTTTGTATCATTAGCTTTGTTATGGATGGGCACTAAAAGAACAATACAAATTTACAAGCGTGTAAAAATCGCAACTATATATGATTTATATATCTAGTTAATTTAGAAATATTCAATTGTTTTTAAGTACTTAATGCATATTTATAAATAATTAATTGTTTTCTTAGTCAATTTCTGAATAATTATGAAAAATACACTGAGAAAAAAGTATGACCAAATCTACCAGAATATGATAAAATTTAGAGTATTTCTGGCTCTATGGGAATACCAAAAGGCTCGGTATTTTTTATCGAAGCGCTTTGGTAATGATTTTAGTAAAACTAACAGTAAAATATTGTTTTTTAATGTGTGATAAAATTTTATAATTTAACATGATACTTTAGAGCATGGCATAAAAATTATTTATTCGATTAAATTCGCTTTACAGTTTTGCATTTTTTACTAAATGTGTTGTAATAAGAACTATGATTTTGAAAACCAGAATTGCTGGTAAACCGTTACCATATAAAAGGAAAAATAACAAATGAATAGTCTAAATATCATACATTTCGATTTTTTTAAAACCAAAATTATGTTTTTTTTACTAGAAATGCCAGTACGGCAATTTTACCAAATATATTTTTTCTTCATAAATAATAATACTTCGTTGGGACTAGCTTGGACTCGCTTTTTGCACGGTAAGCTTAGTAATATATGAAATTTTAGTACTGTGCAACTGTACTGACTTCTTAACTTTAAATCATAATATTGAGTAAATCCCAATAATAGTAAAACAACCTAAAAGAATTTGTTGTAGTACAAAATAATAAAAAAGTACCTAAATCATAAAGTTCTGTAAGAAAGCTCCAAATATAATTACTGAGTTAAGAGATTTTTTAAAGTTTAAATTAAAATTCGACAGCAAAATAACCAGTGATGTTTATACAAATCCATTTGTTGCTTTGCTGCTGATATCTGCTTAATATTTCACAAATCCATTTAAATCCATCTTTACAAATCTAAAATAGTAGAGCCGTTATTAATGTATACAGAATTTAGCGTTGTCTTCATATGTTTCTGAGTTATCCAATTAACTTTAAGCACATCGTGTGACAGAAAAAGTTAAAGAAAAACCTATTTTCTGAATGCATTTAAGAGTCTATAGTTAAGAATCAGTAAAGACTTTTGGTATATTTGAAATGCAACAATAGATCTAATGCATCTACATATGATTTAAATAATGTCTACCAAATTATTTTGATTTTTTTTAATTAAATAAGATAAATATATCTATAGATTATATTCTCTTGTAATATTGCCGCCCAAAAATTATATACATTAATTGTAAACTTTATCCGGAATTTTTATGAGAAAGCCTATAATAATTCAACAGTCAAAGAAACACTGTAACATATAACTAAACATAGAAACATTGTAACATACATGTGGTGTACATTTTTTCATTACGACGGAGCACGTGATAAGGTAGCCTAAAAAAGGCGCCGGACACGAGTAAATTCAGCTGTTTTTTCTTCTTCCTTATTTAACCAACTCTGAGGATATAATTTGTAGCCACCTCTGAAAAAATTTCTACACTTTTTTTTTTTTTTTTA
This sequence comes from Parasteatoda tepidariorum, assembly GCF_982258835.1. Lineage (NCBI taxonomy): Eukaryota > Metazoa > Arthropoda > Arachnida > Araneae > Theridiidae > Parasteatoda > Parasteatoda tepidariorum. The sequence continues at coordinate 66,773,292 of NC_141756.1, read as the reverse complement.
GTGCAAGTTTAAATTCCATCTGGCGTATTGGCCATTGTAGTTGACATGACAGATCATGCTACAGAAATATCCCCAAGATAGAAATCGATTATTTAACGTAAAGTTTTACTTAACAAATTATATTAATTTTATTTCAAAAGGAAAATATAACATAATTTAAAAGTCTTTTCGGACAGAGAAGGGATTTTGCGTCCTCCATGTTGACCTATGGAGAACTGCGTTATTTAATTAGCAAATAATTTATATTTTTGAATATTTTTTCTTTCATTAAAATATGTAAAATATGTAATATTTCTTTTATTCATTAAAATATGTTTTATTGTACTTAACATCTTAGTTTTAAATTTTAAGGTAGTAAGTTTTTTTTTAAAACACATGCAAAGTTTAAATTTTTTCTTTTAAATATACTTGCAACCTTAAAATTTGGTAACGAAATAAAATAAAGGCTTAATCCTAGTATACGTTACACGGCTGATGTGGCGACATTGGCGATTTTTGTAAGAGTGATAAAGCTTATATTCTGTAGTTGTAGATTTGGCGAGATTCGGGGGCTAATTGCTTTCTAGTCATCTTGGCGTTAGCTCAGAATACTAGAATTAGATCAAAAGACTATTATTATGAAAAATTCATCTTCGGTTACTTGTCGGTAGCAACTTCTGCGAAATTAGTCAGCATCTGAGGAAAATCAACAACATCCTCCAATTTTTTTCTTACGACAACATAACACTGACCCTCCATTCCACTAGTGATGAGGACACTTTTTGTCAACAGTGTGGTTCTTATGTTGACAAAATTGTTTCCATTTCAATTGCAGTAATTCATGTTATAATTTAGAAAAAATGAATCTTTAGTGTCTGCATGTGCACTTCCACTCAGGTCACTACTGCATATTTCAGAATAACATTTAATTAGTATATAAATTTTGTTTGAATTTTAAATTTTCTAAGACCGCTTTTATTCAGAATTGACTGTCCATGTCTCTAAAGTAATCTTACTACAGAATCACATTGTGAAGTAGATTTCCCAATTCCCTTTTCTTTCCTGTCCGTGGTTCCGAAACTCTTTTGAATTTCCGCTTTTTGAAGTTTTTACTACGTTAGACTCTTGTTACATTTCAAAGCTCTTATTTTGTAAAATGAGATTTCCTAGTGAATAAGAAACGAGTTTTTATTAATTATGATTAATGCCAAAGTCTAAAATATTATAGGATGATATAATAATTCCAAAAAGTAAGTTTTTTTAGGTGGAATAAAAGGGAGAAAAAAATTCTCTTTTTAACAGACCAAAATACATAAACATTGACCTTATCTCTTTTGAAAGACGCGTTTTGCTTTTTTTTGTTAATAATTCGTAAAAGCAAAAGTTTGCAAATCGGTTTTCGATTTTACCATGAAATGACGATAACGTTTTGTGTCATGTTGCCACAAAAAATGTAAGCAAATTTTTTAATTGGCAAATCAAAGAACTCTTAAAAACAAAGGCAATGATAGTTTTTTAGAACGATGAGATTAGATGTAGATGGGAAGATCGTCATAGTTTAGAAACCATCAAAATGTACAAGTTTTTTAATGTCAAGACTGAACTTGTTTTGCAAATTCTACAAACTCTGCCGACCAAGACGTTACAAAAAGGAGGTTAGGTATTACTACTTATTAGTGTACATTTATCCATTTCCTCATAAATACGACATTTTAAGATATAACAACAAGCCAAATTAAAACTTTTTAGTTGTACAGTTGCTCCCGTTTTGAATTATAAAACTGAAAGAACTTTGGGCAATTTAGACATAAACCACAATGCTCGGAAGGGGGACATTTTAAAATCAGTTTCTTAACATCGCTTTCAGACAGTAATTATTCCTAACAAGTCTTAAGGTCTGGTTTCTTAGGACAAGCGCCTTATCTGGGCGTCAGCGTGACGTCAACGTCTCGCTGACGCCAACAAAATACTGCTTTGTTAGCTCAAGGCCTGGTTTCTTAGAACTAGCGCCTTATCTGGGCGTCAGCGGAAAGTTGACGTAGAGCTGACGCCAAAAAAATACTTTTTTGTTAGATCAGCGTGAGCAGTCGGTTCAACGCAGACATTATCTCTCATTGCGCATGCGTTAATAACGTAAACAAATATTTATTTTGAATTTGTATTGATTTTGTTATTGTCGACCAGTGTTTTAGAGAAGAAATAATGACTTTGTCCAAGAAAAAACATATTATAGCTGAGCTAAATGAAGAGTGCTATGTTTAATGAAGAAGCTATGTTTAATGTCAAAATCAAAGTCTTGGCTGATTTCAATGTACTGTTGGATGTTGTCCGCCATTGCTTCTGTGGTTAACGTCACGTTGTAATCCAACTGCAGTTGAGTTGGACGGCAATTGTAGTTCAAGATGAGCGTTCGATGACGTATACTATCAAACTCACAAATGGACCAATCAGAGGATAGCGCTGATTTCCAGCTGACGGCGTCCTGTTCTAAGAAACCAGGCCTTTAGAGATAACAATACAATACACAGAAACATTTTAGATTATGCATAGATCTGATGATGCAATCACCAAAAATGTTTTCCAGTGCAATTTGAAAATATGGTTTATCATATTATTACCCCCAGAATTATTACAGATTGATTATTCAGTTCAACTGTGTGACAAACTATATTTACAATAGTTTTGTAATTATTTGACAAGGTTTCAAAATTATGTATGGTTGATTAGTTTGATTATGTAGTGCTAGAATATTTGGTTAATATTTCTTATAATGGTACGTGCATAATTGCAGGATTTGAAACAATATTATGATAAACCACGTTTTAGAATTGTAAAAACAGGCGTTTTTGTTGAGAAGCATTGTTTATATGCCTTGAGCTGTTATGTTGAGAAAATACTAAAACTTGTAACTATAAGGAAACAATTAAAAGAAACAGTCTGATATCGCCTTTTTAAAAGTGTGCCGTTTATTAGTTTTTACGCACCAACTGTAATGATTCTTCCTCTTTTGAAAGTTAAAAAAATAACAACTAGATATTTCAGAGATTAATTTCCTCTTCCTTTGCTGACAATGGACTTTCTATTTGCTTCTCTATCACACTCTAAGGAGAGTAATTCTTTCTCTACAGGAATTTTAATGTAACAAGATAATGTAATAAAACTTAGAACATAAAAGTAATTAGTAACTCAGGTGTTTATTTTCTAGAAAATGCCTTAGTATGATAGCTTATATAATATTTTAACCCTGAATCTTTTCTTATGTAACGAACCTATTACTTATTCTTTTTCCCTGGGAATCTTTCATAAAACCTGCGATCTACAAGATAATAGGCTCAATAGATTCTTGCGGAAAATGATGTTATCTTTTCGGAGAGTTTGAGGATGGTTATTGACACAATCGATTTACTTGATGTTTCGGATATGTTTACATGGAAGACAATAAATATTTTTAGAAGGTAAAGACTTTTATGAGTATCTTTATTCATACAGACTGGTCTATTTAGAAGCCTGGAAAGATTTATGTAGGAAAGGCGAGAAAAGATTTTCGTTCGCTAAATTAATAATAAAAAAAACAGTATATTTCAGATTTTAAAATTAATTACTTATGGGCTGTTAAAACTGCTCAATTAAATAAATTATATTTGATATAAAAATACAAAAAATTTTGTTATTATTATAAAAATTTGTTGATTAACATAAATTTCAATTTCGAAAAGTATTTAGCCGTGCTAAAAGAAAAGAAAAAAGTAAATGTTTTCATGGAACAAATGAATCCTGAGTCTTGGAGTGATGAGAAAATAATAACAAACTGCGTGAGAAGATTACGGGGTTTTATGCACTTTAAAAAATTCCTTATCCAATTACTCTATAAAGTATCGGCTCTCTGAGAACCAGTGCTTCTTACCGTAAAATTCATTTTTACTGTAAAAGTTTACGAATTAAAAAGCCTCACAAACCTTAATTTTCATATACAACGATATTTACTATGAAATCAGTGCAATTAAATCAATATTACTGTAAAAATTACGGTATAAAATTTCGCGTTAAAAGTGCATTTTACCATAAAATTTATTTTACGGATGATGCACGTAGGGGGCCTATATTTTTACCGTAATTCCATTCGGAATTTTTTACAAAGTACAATATTATTTTAATTTTTACTACAATCAAGCGATCAAGCAAGCATGAAAAGATTAGTAGGTACAGCATGTATTACATTTACAAACTTTCAAAGTGATCTCCTATGATCCAAGCAAATATTTTCACAAATTAAAATATTTTTTCCTCACTTGCTAAAATAAGAATTTTCTCAAAAGTATTAGATTTAATGCTACGTATCAATTATTATCATTAAATTGAAAATTAAATCTATAATAAATGGTATTTAGTATAGTGAGTTCTTAGTCATCACCAGAAGCAGGAGTGTTTCTGAAATCAGATAAAATATTTTTCAAATACATGATTGTCCTCAAGAATAAAAATTAGATTTCGATTTCCAGCCAACATAAGCTCACATACCACTACAAACATAGAATTATCGTCTATATTCTGTACTGTAAAATTTATAGTGGAATACCTATCCAAATTTGGCGTTCAAAAATGCTAAAAATTGTGAGTTATTTCAAATTAATACCAAATATAGAGTTCATACGCACTTTAAAGAATATTCTTAATTCGAAACACAAACTATTGAAGAAGGTTACACCAAGTTCAGATGCCTTTAATCCATTCATAAATTATTTTCGCCTATATCGGCATAGTTTTGAAACAATCAGACGATCGCTATTTTTTTTTCGTTTATAATCAAGCAGAGAAAGTGAATGTTAGACTTTGTCTTTGCCCGATGCTTAACAATTCCTAGAAACAAGTAAGCTGTTATACACGTAAAAAGGCATGCCCGATTTTATTTGTATAATAAAGATAATTATGTTCACACAAGATAATTATTTATACTATTTAATTTCTATAAGCTTCCGTTTTGTTAAGTCTTGTTCGATTTCTTATCAATATTTTCTTTGTGATGTATATATGTTTGATTAATAAACTAATTTTCACTCAAGAAATATTGAAAATACGCTGACTCTTGCTTTTAAGATTGTATCTTAAAAATAACTTTACAGACTTTTATTTAAATCTTATCCAATGGTAATTATTCATTTTAGTGCAATTAAATAACAAAAATGGTGGCGACTTCACCATGTTGCATCGTAAAAGAATATTTTTGGTGTAGTGAACGCCTAAATTGAAGAGCTACATATGGTGTTTCATTGCACCACTTCGGTACAAAGTGGTTGCCAACCTTTCTTACGTTGAGATCACTAAAAATTTACAATGTATTTAAGATAATTAGAATGATTCTTTTTATCACTGTTTTCTGTTGTTTGGAACATTATTTTTTTACTTTTTTTGCACTGTTAAAAGTGTACACTGTAATTGGTGTGTACTTTCTACCGTTTTCTTGGTGATGAGGTAAATTAAAATTGTTCTATAATCCTATTTTATATATTTTTTTCACTGTTATAGTTTTATGTATTTATTCATCATTTTTTGTTTGCTTGTTAACTGACAGAACATATTTTCATGCGCATTAGAATCAATTTATGACTTTATTAAGAAAACGTTTCGTTTAAAAACTTCCATATTTTTAGTAATGTCTTCGCACTAATTCTTTCAAACAATTGTTTTTCTCTCAAATTTTTATTTTCTCATCAGTTATGCATTTAAAATGTATTTAGTTTATCTCAACACCAAAAATGATACACTATACATTTAAATTAAAAATTATACTATGTACACTACAACTATACACTTAAATTTTTTACAGTTTAGTGTAATATTTCTCCAAATATGGTTTAAAAAAACTATTTTACCAAAGATACTGCGAAAACTGTGTTAGGGAATGTACTGTTTATTTCAAATTAACATTTATTAGAGATTTCCTTTGCCATTTTGAAAGGGTGTACTACGCACCAATAATGTAGAATGCTTACACCAAACTTATACACTCATTTACATTATTCATGAATTGATTTTGCATACCAAAACGCCAGTGTTTTTTTAGTTTAGAAATCTTCAGATAACAACGATAGATTGTTTACTATCAAGCACGAGAATGTTTAAGTTCGTTGCTTTCTCGCACGCTGCTTAATATTCAGCAGAAACAGAATTTCCTTGTTACAAATGGTATAAATGTTTTCAGTTGTGTAATAACAATAATTATGTTCTCATAAGAAAATTTACATAAATTTGGCAGTTTTGTTAAATAATTTAATAGTATGTAATTTCTATACGCCTTTGTTCTATAAAAGAAATCTAATTTGTTTTAATATTGTTTCAATTATGTGCGTAGGGTTGATCAACAATTGATTTTATTTCACGAATCGTTGTGTGAATGCATTCGAAATTAATAGTTAGTTCCGTAAATTATATAGTAAAAATAGTTTTATTGACTTTTACGAAAATTATATTTCTTTGTCAGGCCTCGGTTTCACAATATGATGTCAACCATTTTACATAAAAAGAAGTATAATGAAACGTTTGTTATGTTTACTATATCAAGAACTATCCTTGATATTTCTTTAGATAACTTTTTGTGAAAAGTAACTGCCCTCATTTTTTATGGTTAGATAAACAAATTTCTTTTACAGTGTAAATCTTTTTTTTATTTTGGTGCACACATGAGTAATAATCTTCTGCTTTTCGATCGTTATATTGCTATCTTAAATGACAAATAGAAGCTAAGGAAACATACTTCCCCATATGCTTGCTATCTTAAAGCGACTGACCCCTATATTTATTCATGTATAACGATTTTATTCATTTAGATAGTTAAAACTAGGAATACTTAACGCTACTATTGATCATTTTACGTTAGTGAATAACCTAACGGAAAATACATTTAAAGTCTGCATTTCAAAATTTTTTTCTATTCAAAGCGTATTTTAAACGATTGATTAAAGGAAAATACATTACGGACAGAGTATTGATGTTCAATTTAAAAGAACATTTATTTGCATTGTTTTGTTTATGTCCTTTTTTTGCACGGCTGGCTTTGAACAACTTTTTCAACTTTCTCAAAGCAAAATTGGAAAAAAGTTTACTTTCTTTTTCTTCAATCCAAGAATAGTAAAATAATGATGGATGTAAGGCAGAAAAGTTCTTATCTTCTCCAAATATACCAAACAAAAGGATTTCCATACCAAGCATCTGAATGAATATTTATGAAGTTAGGAACATAAGTTGACTCGTGTCTAGAAGTTAAGAAAAAACTTGTCACCGTCGTTCTAATGAATCAAAAAACACACGCTACATATTGTGAGAAAAATGTGTGACAAAAACGTATCAACTTAAGGAGAGTGATGGAAAGTTTTTAAAAGGAAAAAGTATTGAGTTTTAAAATACTTTTTTATTTGCTCCTAAATTCTTTTAAAAGGCTTAGCTACATAATTCGAGATAAGATATTAATTCAATTTATTCGCGTAGACAATTTTTAAAGTATTTTTTAAATATTTTGCAATTTTTTAGTGCTAAATTAATAGCATTAGTGTTATATATATATATATATATATATATATATATATATATATATATATATATATATATATATATATATATATATATATATATATATATATATATATATATATATATATATATATATATATATATATATATATATAACACTAATATAGTAGTTTTTTGCTTGATATATTTGTTTGTTTTTCCGTACATATTTTTTACTTAATGTGTTCCAATTTCGTTTAAATTTTTTTGAGTGCTCCTCAGACTGTTGTATTGATATATTTTGCTTTGGCTATACCAATACAATATTAGAAAGCACTCCTTTGTGCGGATATAATCGTGTGAGCTGATGAAGAGATTATATCTTTTCTTAGTTTTGCTTTCCAAATTTTAATAATTTTTTTTTATGGCATTAAAAATTATGTTTTTTAAATACTTTTAAAAAATTATTGTTAATAGTTTTCTTCTCTTGTCATTATTTTTTATTTTTTTCCATATTTTCTCAATTTTTCAATAAAATAATATAAAGAGAAAACTATAAATGGGAAAATTCAACAGTCTTCTTCAAGACAATCTATTGGAATAATTTAACGCGATATTTCTGAATGAAGAATAATTATACTGAGATAAAAATTATTCTATATATAGTTAAAGCTGTATACTTGTATAGTGTCCAAGTTATAAATAGTTATATTGCAAGCAAGGGTGGGCAATTTCAGAATTTTTTTAAAATTTTCGTTAATCCGGTATTTACTTGAAACTGGATTTGCATTGAAAATTGAGTGTCAAGTTGCTTAAAAATACTATTATATCTCCCGAAATATTTATAGAAAATAATAATAATAAAGAAACTGGCTTTGAATAAATATCTTTTTCAACTTTCTCAACGAGAAATTGAAAAAAGTTTTTTCTTCCTCAATCCAAGAATAGTAAAGTAATGATGGATGTAAGGCAGAAAGTTTCTTATCTTCTCCAAATATACCAAACAAAAGGATTTCCATACAAAGCATCCGGATGAATATTTATGAAGTAAGGAACATTAGTTGACTCGTGTCCAGAAGTTAAGAGAAAACTTGTCGCACTCCTTCTAATGAATCAAAAAAACACACGCTAAAAAGAATGCGGAGATAAAATGCGTGACAAAAACTCATCAACTTAAGGAGGTTGGTGGAAAGTTTTTAAAAAGAAAAATGACTCGAGATTTGAAAAAACCTTTATGCATGCTCTTAATTTTTTTTCCTGGAATGCATAATTACATAATCAGAGATAATGTATTAATTTTATTTATGCTCATTGATTATTTATTAAGAAAGTGTTTAATTTTTATAAGATAATTACCTAAATCACATGGCTAAAATTTTGTAACCATAATGAAAGATAAACATCATTAAAACTTGTTTCAATCTTAATATGGTGTTAAAGTATTATAAAACTTCCCAGACTTGATTTTATGATACTATAATTTCATTTCAGACACATAGTTCAAATTTAGCGCTAATTAAAAATCAATTTGCTGGATTTCACAAAGATAAATCAAGTAATATTTATGTAAAACTTAAAAAAATAACTCGTTTAGTACATAACACGTGCAGTTGGGAGTATGTACTGCAAACACATACGTAGGGGAGTGTCGGGTACCCCCGTCCACTGTCAATTTCGTACGTATAGACTATTTTTTCAAGTCAATGAGCCATCGGACATTAATTGTTATATTAAAAAAAGATTATTTTCAAAGTTTCAAGTATTTATGCAGCTGGTAACATGGTAAACAATAGTTTTGAAAATATGTTGAGTACAGTAGTCATGAAATTACGAAAAATTGATTGAATGTTTCGATTAAACTTCATTTTAATACTAAAAAAATAATTTTTTCTATACATACAGCATTAAAGTACGTAGTCTTAAGTTTAATTTGCACAAAGAAAGAAGTTTATATGTGAAAATTTTTTCGAGTAATTACAAATTTACAAAAAAATTGGATTTCGGGTAGGCCCGCTTACATGAATGTTGGGTATCACCGTCCAATTTTATTTCGTCGATAAATGTACTGTTGCAAGGATTATTATTTTATTGCTTCAAATTTGAATGTTATATGCATTTTTAACAACAAATATTGTTGTTATTAAATGATAGAATTCACTAAAAGTATATAAATATGTAATAAATAAAATAATTTTGTGATCAAAATGATAAATGAGGTTTATCGATTGTCAATACATTGGTCATTTTCATTTACACCTGAAAAAACAGTCAAAAAACATAATTTTGGTAACTAGCGGGACTACCCGACACATTTTGAAAAGAGCTGAAAAACATATTTTTTTAAATTTCTATTTTTTTAAGTTAAACTGTTCTTCTTTTGGTTTCTTCTTTTTGCATTATTTAATTAGATGACAAAACAATAGAAATATACAAAAATATTGATTATTGCTCAATATTATGCAGAAATATAAGCAATACTCCTTAATTGGGAGGGGCTACCCGACTCTCCCCTATAACATCAAACATAAAACACTTTTCGAATTTTCCATTTCTGCAAATCAATATTTATTTAGATTTAATATTAAATATTTATTTGTATATTAAAGTGCTTAGATAAGTAAATGGATAATTACAGAATATTTACAAAAAGAACATCTATAGTTCAAAACACGGCCAAAGAGTATGATATAACGCTAACATATGATTAATAGAAATATATGTTTAAAAACAGATAAGCTATTTTTTATGTCGATATAATTAAAACTGTTCCTTACGCAATTATTTATATTTTTATTAATTTTATATTTTTAAGTTTTCATTATAGATCATAAGTATTCATATTTTTAAGTTTTACCTGAGATATCTGAAATACTTCTGGCACGGAGGCGGAAAAATACTCTTGACACAAACGTAAGGATTGAATTTGTGACATTATAACATTACTTTTATTGGTATCACATATGCAGTATAGAGCCTCGGGGTATAAGATCAATCGCCTTTCAATGAAGTAACTTGGTTCGAATCCCAGCAATGACTGGTAGATACAAATTCTGCTCCCTGACCACACCGACCACTTGCTGACGTAATTTATTTTAAGTGGTAGACATATATTTTAGTGGTAATCTCCATGTGAAACAATATCGGGTTAGCTACATCAAAAAGCCTCCAGGAAGGCTATTTTTTCAATGGCTTGATTGCTTGGTCCAGAAGTTCCTTTGTTCTCTGCTTTAGGTTCAAAATTTCAAGGTTATGAAATTTAACATTGATAGTTGTGAACTCGAAATTGTATCGGTTGCTCCACGTCGGATAGAATAAAATAACATATACAGTATACAATAAATAAAATAACATATACAGTATATGTAGATGCTTTCAGTGGCGGATCCAGGGGGGGGGGGGTCATAGGGGTCATGACCCCCCTAAATTGAAAAAGAAAAATAATCTTTTTTAATAGTTTGCAAAAGAAATAAAATATTTTAAAAACTATTTAAGGGGTCATATACACCTAGATAGGTCGGAAAAATCGATTTTCTTCCATCCAATTATGTTCTTCACTGCTTCAAGAATCATAATCCAAAAGATTAAAGAATCCAAAAAATCGATGTCACAGGCATTAATACAATAGATTAATGCCTGTGACATCGATTTGTACCCATCAATCAATATGTTGAGAATTTTAATAACTCTGCCAGTTAGTGCAGCAACAGCAGAACGGTCCTTTTCAACTCTTCGACGTCTCAAAACTTGGCTTAGAGCAACTCAAAATCAGGAACGATTAACTGGACTCGCATTATCAAACATTCATCGAGAAACTGATTTGGATGTTGAAAAAAATCAATGACAGATTTGCCAAAGTTTCTGAAAAACGCATTACATTTATTATTTAAAGATTTTGAATACTTGAAATATTTATGTATTGTTTCTATTGTTCACTATAAAAAAAATAAATGAGAAGACTAGCATTAAAAACCCCAGTTTTGTTTTTTTTTAAAAAATATATTAAAAAAATTTTTTTCACAAAAAAAATTAATTGTGGGGTGCGGGGAATCTGAGAATATGACCCCCCCCCCCAAGAAAAATTTCTGGATTCGCCCCTGGATGCTTTATTTGTTTATGTATATTAAATTACGCAGAAAAGTGCAATTTTTTTTATGAATGATAAATCTATGTCGGTAAAGGTGAGTTCAAGTTCTTTCAGTGTTAAATAAGGATTTGCATACAGATTTTAGTTATTTGAATGTTAACTTATTTATTCGGGTCTCAAAAATAACTGGCCATTTAAAAAAACAATTAAAAATTTTCTGACCAAATAGCCAGATGCGTTTCTATATTTCTTGCGAAAAAGTTTGTCAACAAATGGCGCTTCTTACTCGAAGTTAATATAATAATGCTTTTTGTAGCATGATAGACAATTTCAGTTGAAATATTTGAATGTGCGTTTGTTAATTTTGCTCTCTGACTGGGTCACGTTGTTGCAAATAGTGGTTATTTGGAAACCATTGTTTTATAGTCTTTCTCAGTATTCACCATCATCTTTTAAGGAACATTGTAACTAATCTTTAAGCTCAGTAAGAATAAATTACCTGGTTTAAGTGATAGGTAGAAAATCTCATCTTTTAAAATATTTCCTTTTGTTTCCGATTCTTAAAATCATTGGTTATTTTTGTGACATCAAGTATGCAAGTTTATTTATTTATTTTGTAATTATATTTTATACTATCTACTATAAAGTAAATTTTTTAATTCTGAAGTTGACTTTCGATTTGACAGAACTTTATTAGTCTTGCAAACAATAGTAATTTGGAAATCATAATTTTATAGTTTTCCTCAGTATTCACTGTCGCCATCTGTTAATGAACATTATAACTAATCCTGAAACTTAGTAAGAATAAATTAGCACGTTTAAGTAGAAGGCAGAAAACATTACATTTCCGTTTCCGGTTTTCTTGAATTGGTTTTTCAAATCGTTATTTGAGAGACACCAAGTATTCCCATTTATTTATTTATTTAGAAATTATTCTTTATATTATCTATTTCAAAATAAATCTTTTAACTCTGAAATTGACTTTTGATTTAAATGAATTTTATTAGTCTTGATTGATGCAAGGGTATGCATTTCTGTAAAAAACAGTGTTTCTTTTTTGAAAAAACGCTTGCAATGATAAATTTTTTAAATGAGTTTTATTACTTATAGTAAATACTTTGTATTGTAACTTTTTTTTCCTGTCAGATCAAATGCTACAGGCTAATGTATTTTTCAAATAAAATAAGAAGTAATAAAACAAGTTTCTTTCAGGTGTTATCGCGACCATAAAATTCATGAAAGGAATATTTAAATATTTTTGAACTAATGCTTGTCTTAGCAATGAGCTAAGCAAAAAAATTTGGGAAATAAAATCTAGCCAGCGTGAAAAATGTAACAGCAGTAGGTTGAAAAATGAATAGATAAAAGCAAGGATAGTTTCGATGGAATATTGCAGAATTTTAAATCTTGGGAGTTGCGTGAAATTACTTTGAGAAGGCAATGAAGATAGTTTTATGACTATAGTAATCCGACCTTAAAACAAACTATTCATCTAAATAAAATGTATTAATAAATATTCTTACTTTTAGGCAAGTTAAGGCAATAAAAACCAAGTTTTTACACTGAATTAAAACGGTGGTTTTGACTTGGGATATTATTTTGCAATCGTAAATAATGGAAATAATAATTATGTTCATATCTTTAGTTTTTATGCGTATTTAACGCGAAGCTGTATTTTATATGTGCTTGGTGCGTAATGTTTAAAAAGTGGACAGTGTCTCCTGTCTGGTTTCAGGTCATTAATTCTTTTTTTCAAAAAATTATCTTATGTAATAATCTCAGATGAATGTCTGTTGAAGAGAGTTCAAAGAAAGTAAAACCTCTCCAAATTTATATTTTCAGTTATATTAGTTAAGTCATAAATAACTTCCACTTTCAAAATATGTTAAATTTTTTTCAACGAACAAATTTTCTTTAAATAATTTAAAATATTTTTTACAAAGTAAAAATTGTTTTGATCTGCAGTTACTTCAGTTGTTAAGCCAAATAATTTATTAGTAATTGATTCTTTCTCGTGAATATTTAAAACATGAAATAGCGAATTATATACCAAATCACGCTTGGATATATTCTATACAAAATTTTGCCTGAATATGTCCTAACACATACAAAATCTTACTTAGATGTATTCAGGTAGCGATAAAATCTAGCTTGGATATATTCGAACGGGGACCAAATTTCGCGTGACTGAAGATTATAAGATTTTGAAAACTTTTCAATTTGCATTTATAAAATCTTATAGAGATAAAATCTTACACAGTTAAAATTTCACGCATATAGGATCACGATTGGACGTCTGATGGATGCATTAATATTTATCGAAATATTTTAAATATTTGACATATTGGTCACATGAAATTTTACCCTTGCACCCTATTGATTTTAGATGATCACCTTTGTAATTGAAAAATATTGTGACGAATTTCAGGATTAAAACTTATACAGGGTTAGCTTGAATAATTCATATATTATATTATTTTTTAACAGCCGACCCAATTTCGGGTTCGCGTATACTAATGTTCAACTCCATAGCCTAGTAGTTTTGAACGAACCCAATCCAGATGACAAGGGAACTTCCGCATCAAGTAATGAGAGAAATTTTCCTTCGTGGAGAACTTTTTATGGAACTAGCCTGCATTTGAGTTATGTGAAGAGGAAAATCACGCAAACTTCCCAAGGTTAGCCTGACGTTAAGGGGGCTCTAACCCATGATCAGTCTACCACTGAGGATATTTTACGTCAGCACTGTGGTCGTTGAAAGTCGGGTGGGGATGTCGTATCGTTCCCAATACTTGATCCAGGAGTTCCCATGTCTTTTGAATTGGGCTCAAAATTACAAGGGTAAGGAGTTGAACGTTAGTAGTCATAAACCCAAATATTGGATCAGCTGTTCAATTATGGTTTTAAAAAAATGATATAATAATTTGCCGGGTGGTAGACAGATTATGGGTTCGAGTTTGAATCTGCCAGACCCATCCATCTCTTATATCGAGATTGAATTTGCCAGAACCGGTGGTAGACGGATCATGGGTTCGCATTAAGGTTGAATGGACAACCCTTTTACATCAAGATTGAATCTGCCTGACTTGGGATTCCCTTGTCTTCTGGATTGGTTTAAAAATAATGCTACGCAGTTGAATAACTCAGAAGCATAATAAAATAAAAATAAAATAGAAATAATTTCATTATTCGCTTGCATAGATTAGATGCATTGTAGCTTCTTATTTAAGTTGTCGGAAATAAACTTACAATCAATTCTTTTCTCTTAATGATAACTTCCTGTTCCCTACAGAAAGTCATCAATCAGTCCACAAGGGTACTCCATTTCTCACTTAAGTGACGGACTTTGTTTTGGGAGAATGAATTTCTCTCCAGAGATGGATGAGTTAAAATATTTCAGAAGAAAACAGATAAGAAATAACGCTGTCAGAAACACATTAGGAACTGGAAATCTAAGACAACCTAATTGGCTAATTTACCGTACTTTAATTAAAATATATAGCTAGTTTTAAAGCTGTAAACAAATTAGAAATAAGAATATTTTCTTACTGTAGTTTTCTCAGCACGATTTAAAATTGTTCACTTTGGTATGAGTCGCTGCTGCTTTTATAAGGACTATTTTTTTGAAAATTTAATTAAAACTTTGTGTTGGATATCTTGGAAATTAATTTGCATTAATTTGAGAAAATTATTCTTTCAATATGGTCTTAAATAAATCTGTAAGTAACAAATCTTGAAAATGGGTACCTGTTATTGAGCTCTTGAAACATATCGACTATTTATATATTTTTAAAGTGAAAGAAGCTTTTAATCAAGTAATAGTCTTTAGATGTTTGAAAAAAAAGAGGTTTTGTTTCTTTTACAGGAGTCATTGTTCCATTTAAATTCCTAAATAGAAAAACCAAAATGTAAAATAAAATTAGTACGATACAAGACAATACACAATTGGAAGCAGTTTATTGAAAAGAAATTAATTTATTATTGTAACATTAAAAAAAGTGAATCTTTTTTCATTTTCTCACACACTGTCCTTTTGATTTAAATACAATAATTTACCCTATAAAAATAAAGACAATGGAAGCTTAAGTAATACTTGAGTAATCATGGCTTGCAATATGTTATATTTGATGTAACTATTAAATGACAAAGATTGCATCATAGCTACTGTTTTATTTTAACAACTTTGAGATAAAATTATAGACGTCCATGGTGTTGGTTACATATAAGTAACTGAGATTGAAAAGAGATAATTTTCTTTCTAAATCTTTCAAATAAAGTTGAACTTATTTTATAAAGGTTTGCATGTGCCAGAATGTTAAAATTTCAGTGTATTTAAATGAAATTTACACGTTCACTATATTAATCAGTGCAAAAATTGAAAAATGCAAACACTTTGATTCAAAATAATGTTTTTTTACAGCATTGTTTGAACAAAAAATTGCGCTTAACTTGAGATTTTGGTTTTCACAGTTTGGCATAATCAATTTTCATGCCTGTTAAAACGAAAAAAAAATTTTTTTTTTTTTTGATATTACAGAGAAGAGACGAGTTCATTGTTACCTAAATAGTGCCCTCAGTGTCAAGTGTTTTGATCGTTTTGATACTTGAAATGCTTTTTTTTTGAACTTCTGAAAATTAAAGAGCATATTGAAAATTTTGAAAAAAATAATAAATTCTTATAAAACTTGAAGGCATTTTTTTAAAATTTTAAAAAATAATTTGAAAATGCTTTTTCTGTTAACACATAATTTTGTAACATTATTTTGTATGTTACGTAAATATAGAGCATATTGAAAATTTTGAAAAAATAATAAATTCTTATAAAACTTAAAGGCATTTTTTTAAAATTTTAAAAAATAATTTGAAAATGCTTTTTCTGTTAACATATAATTTTGTAACATTATTTTGTATGTTACGTAAAATTTGAAAGAAATCTATGTATTTTTCTTACAAAATATTTTAAGAAAAACTTTATGTAACCCATTGTAATTTGAGAATTAAAGGAGGAAATTAATTAGTATTTAAAGTATACAATATTCAATGAGAGGCAAGTATAATTATTAAAATTATAGATATTTTTATTATTACAGCAAAAATAATTCAATGTATATTTAACTAATGTGGAATATAATACTATATTCTATAGTATATACACAACATTCCATTCTCTATCATATATTTTCTTAAAATAAATATATTTACAGTGACAGGAATCGCACTTGTTTCTCACGAACTATAGATAATGCGGTTTTGGAAATGTCTTCGTCAATACAAATGAAACGAATGCATAAAGACAGAGATGTCGGAGAAAAAAGATTTTATTAGTTGAAATACGAAACTAGTTTGGATAGTTGAAGCAAGTTCGCAAAATATTGCTGTTTAACTAAAAGAAATGTTGGGTTGTTCGGAAAGTATTCTTTTCATGAAAATGAAAGGCGATTTTCTTATAGTGAATAAATATTTTATTGAATCATATACTCTAGCAACAATTTAACATTGGCTCCTGTTGGGCTCAAAATTGGCTCAATATGGGTCCTTTAAGAAAACAGAGGGGGTCTAATAATATAGTGGTATGTCTAGATTTTTTAATATTGATACTAGAATGGCTTTTAATATTAGCAAATAACAATTCTGTATAGGGCCGATATTGGATGAATAAGAGATGTAAAATATTAGATTAATCTAACATTTAAATATAGGGTCAATATCGGCTAAAGTATACATCTTTTTTACGTTTACTAAGTCAAGATTACTGAATATTGATCCAATGAAGGCCTAAAATATTTTGCTACTAGGGTAGCGGGTATTCTGGTTCAATTAATTTTGTCATTTTTCAGGCATTATCCTACGCACATTTTGTCCTTTGATAGCAAATAAAACTGATTCTGGAGATTTTTTACCTTCTTATTTGAAGTAAGGTTTTACCATCTGAAAAATTACAGAGACCGGAATATTGTGCGGACAGTGATTATGTGCTTCAAAAATGGTTAATTTTCCTGCCGTTTGAGAAGCAAATCACAGACGTCAACGCAATGGCACAAATTTCGTTCCTTAAGAGCATCAGGAACCAATATGTAGAGCTTTGAGATTAAGCCTTACGGTCATGAACAATCAAATTCGATATTTTTAATTTCTCAGAGTTTTTACGAGATTTTATTCACCAGTTTGCATCAATTAATGCCTTTATTGTGTTTTTCATCAGCATCTTAGTGCATTGCAATCAAAATTTTGCAAACTAGTTTTAAATCTGACTCACTGTCAATACATCTTCTCCTCACAAATCGGATAATTTGTTTCTCATTTCGATAGTAAAAAAGCAAATATGCCGAAATTTCCGTTTTTTAATTTCCATATTTGATGGAGAACCAATCCATAACTGCTGCATAGAATTAATTGAATTTTTTTACAAGAGAGCGTGTCTATATCACCTATCAAAATATATAATGATTATGCGGGTTAAGTGGGAAGTTGGCTGTGAAAAAATATAATTAATTCTTCTGGTGAGCTATGTGCCATTCCAAACAGTATGTTATTCCAATAGTTTTTATTCTGAACAGTATGTTATTCTGAACAGTATCAAGCATATCAATTGAATCAAATATGCATTTTGGAAACTAACAACTTGTTTTGAATATTAATACATTCTTTACTTAAGTTATATTTAATATGCCCTGTTTTCGATTTTAGAACTAACTTTACTTGTTTTAAATTCGATTTTAATAGGTTTTCTCCTTTTTCGACAGTCATTTCATCCATATACTACAATTAATCAATGAGCAAATGAAGCTGTTTTTCATTAAGCTTTACATTTTTGCGAGTCTTTGCTTGCAGACATTCATAGATTCTTTACAGGAAATTTTCCCTAGTCACTCTAAAGCAGTAACTTTGTTTTGCCGAAGACTTCTTTATTTAATTGGAATTCCGTCAAGGAGTCAAACTTTGGAGTCAGGGAGTCGAAAATTTCATCTTTGGATAGAAACTACTTGTTTACCTCTCTCCACTCTCTTTTCGACATTATCTAGTATTATTATTTTCAGTTCGTAGTTTTTTCAACAAAAACGAGTGAGACTATGCAGTGGTATGAAAAATATCCACAAAACGTTTTCTTTTCCTAAATTAGGAACCACCGTTGCTCTCAATATATATTTACAGGGTCCTTGTCAACAAGTAAGTTAAAAATGCACATAATAAATAAATTTTGATATCAGTAGCGGGGAAGAAAATATAAAAACTAGTTTGATTGCCGGATGTAACTTAAAAGTTTTCCAATAGTCACCTATTATCAACTCATTGCCTATAATAATCAAACATATTTTGATGGTTTTTGCATCTCTTTTTTTCATTAATGATTCGTTAGATTTCGAAAGCATTTTTTTTTGCTTAAATAATAACTTGCGGACCTTAATGTAAGTGTTTTTTTAGTTCATTTTTCAGTAAAATTCTTAAAATATATATTGAGCGAGGTCATTAAGTAACACTCTTTATTTTTTAGTGTTTCTAAAATCATTTGCGTTGTACAGAATGTTCCAAAAGTGCATTGCACAAAATTTAAACACAAAATAAATTTATTAAAAAAATTAACATATACTTCAAACTACAAAATCCAGATTATTTACAGCTGAACTTTCTAAGCACTTTAAAACTATTATAATACAAAGCAAAAAAAATTGTTCAAGTCAAAACTTTAAATAAGAAGAAACAATTCTCCAAATTTCAGAAAAATTTCTTTTGTGTGCCAAGTTTTTGAAAACACATTATTGTAATTGCTTAATCAATACGTGTTTAAAAGACATTAAGAAAATATGCATAAGTTAAATACATTAACTAAACACTATGTTTTTTTCATGTCGTTTGTGCTCTAAAGAGTAACTAATTTAAGTTCAAGCTGCCCTAAGATATTATCAGCTGAATTGTTTTTTACTTCTTTAAAATAATGTTTAGAAATCTTTTTTAAACTAGATCTGAGGGTAGAAAAGTTAAATAAAAACACTTTTTGCTGAGTCTTGTCAAAGTAGCAATAAATGGGGCATAAAATTCATCTTCTCAAACGCGATGATTTTCCTCTGAGTTTCTTTGAAAATTGAAAGCTTTATTCTAATTCTCTCTTGCATATATGGTTAAAATGAGGTCAATATGTTTGCTTTTTTTGAACATGTTCTTGAAGAATGAAAATTATTCCACTATCTTGAGTGATTCAGCTGCCCAAGCTTTCATGAATATTTCAAAAGCTTAAAACCTGGATTGAGCTTTTAGCTTTCAAGAAGTAAATGGGTATTGTTTGTGAAAGAAATTTGTTCGAAACTCAAAGCACGATGTATAAATTAAGTGTTTCTAATAAAATAAATGGGATTTGGTTTTATAGATTATACTGGAAGATTAATTTTTGCTATTTACGAGATAAGACATTAAATTTTTTAATCGATACATTTAGATTCGAATAAGTTACTAACTAACCTGCTTAGAGATAAACGATAAGCATTATGCTAAAGAGGATTATAGTAAAAAGAAACTATTTCTTTCAAAATTACACTAGGTGAAAAAAGTTAAAGTGCTTTTAATGCTAAAAAAAGCGCTTATTCTAAAGACCCCCTAAATGTGAATGAGGAAAACAAAATAAACATGAAAAAAGTTAATATAAAGTTACCAATAAAAAAAAATAAAAAAAGTGGGAAAAAAAAAAACCGCGGTAGCCGATGAGGGAGGCTGAGAGCAGCAAATCTGCTCCAGAAAACATTTTTAAGTGGAATAATGGCTTGATATGAAACGTTAACCAGAGAATAGACATTCAGATGAATGCAACCAGATTATAGAGCATCAAGATGAGCTGACAAGATAGGGTTGTGAGGAGCTTTGGCGTCGAAGTTACGTTTATTCCAAGGGTCCCAATAATGTGCACCAATAGATGATCTATCGAATTTACTTCTAATTCAATGATTAAAATTTTTGATGATGAACATGTCTGCCGTGTTCTCTTAATCTAAATTTTAAAGCACATTAGGTTTGCTCAATGTAGCCAAGGTTGCATTGAGAAGATCTGTAGTACATACATTACTCAGTCGTTATCATTACTGCTAGGATGCATATACAAGTAGATTCTGATTATTCAACGAGCAGATAATCACACTAATTGATAATCAGCACACATATCTCATGGTTTGTCTGTTGAAAAATCTATGTAAGATACTAATAACTATGAATAGTTACTTTTTTTCAAACTTCAAACATATTTGAAAAAAAAAGAGCTAAAATGCTTTTAACTTATTGTAAACTTTCATGATGTGCTTTTGTAAAAATTTCATTATTAATAACTTTATGAATATTGCAATTTTTTTAATATTATTAATTAAGAAAATAGACACAGTTGAATGTTGGATTTGAACTAGTCTTTCTTTCATAACTTATTCTATTCTTTTGTAGTTTACTAAAATTATACAAATTTCATTTGTTTCAAAGCTTTTTGATGCGGTTTATGATGTATTTTATACATTATTTAATACAATTTTTATTAAACGTATAATGAGGTAAATGTTGAGTTTAAAGTATATTTTTTTCTCTACATAAGACTTCCTTTGAAAGAAACATGGCATTGACTGAGAAGTTTACAGGATTTATAAGTGCAAACAGCAGTGATACATTTTAAATTGGGCAATAAATCCATTGACAGTACACACCTTTTGTATGTTATCTTTTTATTACTTATACACGATTTATTTTATCTCTTCTTGAATTCTCAACACCATTTTTAGTTTTGGATAGTAAATTTTAAAAAATAAAAGTTTTGCAGAAGAATATATTCGAAACAGATGTATTTTATATATGATTTAAATTGTGAATAAGGAAAAAAATGTTTTATTTGAAACTATACTTGAGGACTATATATTACACAAAGTATAAATAAAGATCAGGAATACCAAAGAATACAGGAATAACTACTTCGTAACAATGAATTAACTCATATAAAAGCTAACGAAAGATATTTAATGTCTTAATTACTATTATAATGATTATCGTGGTACTTAACTATTACTCTAATGTGATTCCAATATCAAAGGTAACTTTTGAGATTAAGTTGGTTACACATGAGTTATACGTAAAAGTGTTGAATTTATTCAGAGCTTTGATGTCTTTAAAAGGAGGTATATATACTACACTGATAAAAATTCCGGATCAAATTACGGGAAAAACACTGTAAAAAATGGATTATGTCGCGAAACTTTCTTTGTTTTTGCTGAAACTGTTTCCTGGTATATGTTCTGAGCAAAATTTTCGTCAAAGTGGCGAAATTACTATCGCCATTTCCGCAAGGAAACTAATTTCATCAAAAGTGAAGAAATATTTCGTATTTCGTTATTCTAGTTTCGTCAAATTAAGAATTACTTTCGCAGATTTGAGGCGGTGAGATAGTTGAGAAAACGTTTTCATCATAAATTTGAAAGTTCACGTTTCGTCATAAAGTACACGTGTTTCTGAAGAAATAATTCTCATAATTAAACAAAATACAGCTCAAAGATTGCTGAATGAGAGTTTTATTTCTGAAAGTAAAGTAGAGGGACTCACTGGGCCGGTACTTTTTACCGCAAATTACACTTTTACCGTAACATGAGACGGAACAAAAAATATGACATACCATCGTTTTTAGAATAATAACTACGTTAAAATCACTGAATGAATCTAATTAAATAAATATTTCTTAAATAATTACTGTATAATATTTTAGGATAAGAATGTATTCAACGGGGAAATGAATTTTACGGATAATGCAACCGAAGTGCCATTGTTTTATACCGTAATTTGATTCTAAATTTTTTACTGTCAACATACAATGAAAAATGAAAAATAACCTTACATGCATCTAGGAAAAAGAGAGTTTTTTTTTTTAAATTTTTGCCTATGAAATATATTTATTTTATTTTTGTATATTTATTTATTTATTTTACTCTGGGAGATTTTAGTGGTTTTCCTTTCTATGCTACGCAATATTGGGTTAGTTCCACTAAAAAGTCCTCCACAAAAGCAAATTTTTCCCAATAATTCTCAAGAATTATTTCTTACTACTTCTCAAGAGTTCTCTTGTCTTCTGGACTGGGTTCAAAGTTATAAGGC
Source organism: Parasteatoda tepidariorum (assembly GCF_982258835.1). Lineage (NCBI taxonomy): Eukaryota > Metazoa > Arthropoda > Arachnida > Araneae > Theridiidae > Parasteatoda > Parasteatoda tepidariorum. The sequence goes on along the minus strand of NC_141756.1, from coordinate 66,750,623 downwards.
TACGGAGCTGAACATTGGTGATCGTGAACACAAAATTGGGTCGTCTTGTCCACGACGGTTGTGACTAAATTCAAATTCAAAATGACAAATTAATTTTTTTCAACAGTTAGATTTGGCAATAACTAAGAGATTGTTATGATTGATATCCTATTTTTTGGGATTTTTTGAAAAGTAATTATTCATTAAGTATTCATTGCTTTTAAGACTTCTAATGAATTCAGACTCTGTAACGTGTGATTTAGAAATTTTGTATAATCTAAGGTCAAAGAACTTAAAAATTCATAAATTTTAAGGTGGCTCACTCACAATTACAAGCAATACATAAAAAAAATCTTGTGCCGCAGTGTTTCCTATCTTTTAACTATTATGTGTCATATTACCAAAGTGCTATGATTTCGCGGAGACGACCAAGCTGGTCACCCTAAGCTGCAATTAAAAGTTATAGTTTTGATAATAACTATCAGTATTGAAATATTTCAAATTGGAATGTTTGAACTAGAATGAATAGATAATATGAATTTAAAATTATTATTAATTGAAATTTAAAAATAAAGTTATTTTGAAAATAGGTACTTTAAGGAAATTGATACGTAATGGTAAGAAAAATTTAAATTTACTTATCTCTTTAAAATTGCTTGACTTAAAATTTTTAAAAAAGTTGCTCATTTTAACTTTTTAAACTTTTTTCATCATTGTGAAAATAGATTCAGCTTGCAATTTAAATATTTTACATAATTACTTCTGTTATTTTTTTTTAAAAACTACATAAATAGAAAATAAGTTTTTTCTTCATTCATTGTAGGAAATAATAAAAGTTTACGAAATTATCTTTTAAATAATATTCTTTTTAATACAAATTTAATAAATTCAAACATTCTTTTGAATTGTCTACCAATAAATAAGATTTCTAAAATGCTGAAACGTATTATTTTGAGCAATTAAGATTGTTATATCAAGAAGCGATTTCTAATAGCGTTAAAAATATTCAGAACGGATTTTTTTATTGATTTTTCTGGTCATTAACAAAATTAAAAGCAATAATTATATGCACATCAGAGTGTGAAAGAGCATTTTGATGCAAAAAAGGTGTTTTAGAAACCGGAAGCAGCTTCAAAACAAGTTTGAAAAAACTCTTCTCTTTAGGTTCTTATAATTACTCTTTGTTGCTATAAATTTGCATGAAAAAAGCTTATTTTTTATATTAAAATGCTTCATTACGAGAAAATATAAATAAATAAATAAAAAAAAAACGCTTTTCATAAACAAATAACATTTTTAAAAACGATATTAGGTGTTTTACTAGTGCTTCATTAAAAGACATAAAATAATCAAATGAAAAATTTAATTCAGATAGAAATATAGGTTCATAAATTACCCTCAAATGTTTATGTTTGAAAACAATGATTACTGTATTTGTATCTAAATTTACAAACTTGATGATTGAATACACGAATACTATTTCGTATGTACCGAATTTCTCAAAATATATTTATTTTTAATTTGGAATATATTCTTAAATAAAACATAACAAGAGAAAATTACAACTTTTTTTATTTTTCTTAAGCTCTATTAAAGTTGTAATTAACGCTTTTTTATTGAGCTCTATATCTGTTAATATGATAGTAGTATAATTGAAACTGGTTTGTATTTTGAGGGAAGCCTAGCAGTTAGCAGGAGTTAACATTAAAACTGTCAACAGTTAACAGTCAGGAGTTAACATTAAAATAATCAACAATCGAGAAAAAATAAAAAGTAAATCAGAATAATAGTTAAGCTGAGTTGGAAAGCAAATACGTGAAACAAGTTTTGCAGTCAAGTCAAGTGGAAGAGCAGTTAAGTGAATTTGGTTAGCAGTCAAGTCGAGTACGAAAGCGGATAAACGAATCATCATGTTAGTTGTCAAGTCTGGCAGGAAGGCAGATATATGAATTACGTTAGCTGAGAACACAAACAGATTAGCAGTTAAGTGAATCAAGTTAGCAGTCAAGCCAAGTAAGAAAAAAAAGATAAATGTATCAGGTTAGAGTCAACTTAAACTGGAAAGCACATATGTGAATCACTTTAGCAACTAAGTCGACCTAGGAAGCAATTAAGTGCTTCAACATTTCAAGAGATATGTCAACCATAAATCACTTTTGAAAAGGAAATAAAATAATGTACTAGTCTATTTGTGATATGAAATACGATTTTTAACAAAAAGTGAACTCAATTCATATTCATCTATCAAATGAAGTTTTAATTCTTGGTAATTGAATTCAAATCGGCCTCATTAATTTTTTTTAATCTCGATAACTGCTTCTTTTCATATCTAAATTAATGTATTTATTTTTGTGCCTCACCTTTTTTAGTTTAAAGCTATGATTTTATAACCCTGCTTAAATTAAATTAGAATTATGGTGTTTGTGGAAAACCGTGTCTAAATTAAAGTATAAATGAATCTTGTTTTTCAGTGCCTTTATGGGAAGTGTAGAAAACATTCAGTATGCTAATGTGTTATATGTAATATGAAATTAATGTATTTATTTTTGTACCTTTATTTTTTTAGTCTGAAACTATGATTACGGAACCCTGTTTAAATATAATTTGGATTATGGTGCTTTTGGAAAACCCTGTATAGTTATACAGTCTTCTTTAAGTCATAAAGAAATCTTGTTTTTTCAGCGCTCTTATGGGAAACTCAGAAAGCATTAAATATAAAATGATATTTTAAAACTTTCATTTTTAAAAAGTGCACTTACTATGATTATGGCGTGAGCGGGAAGTTAATATTAACTCTAGAAAATTTTTTGAAGTGATGAAAAAACAAATTTACTTAATTCTCTGAAATTCATAATAATCACATTGTTTAGTTTCTTTCTGATGCCGCCATTTCTACAGAGACCTGCAACTTCCAAACTGCAAAGCATTGGTTTATAAATGTCTTTATTTATTTACTCATTTTCTGACCTGTAGGACGATGATTCACAAATCTCTTAATACGCTGGTATCTAGATTGAGCGATTCCCTAATTTTCAGTTAATTCTTTCTTTTCTTGTGCTTTTTTTTAAATTTATTCACTCGCTATATCAAAAATAATTTTCTGCGTTATATTTTGGAGTGTGTTGAACTACATTATAGTTCATATTTGCAGAACTCATATATGGGGCAAAGTTAAATCATGTTATCATTCTTCTGACCTTAATTTAATAATACTGCATATAAACTTGAAAGTGTTGAACACAACCCCTTATTTAGGTTGTAGCAAACCTGTACCGCATAAGGATTTGAGATATTGACATCATGGTTCAATTTTAGTTTGAATGTACTGTAATGGTTTCCGTAGTGACATGTTTTATTTAATGATATGGAAATTTGTTTTATTTAATAATATGGCCACCTCTGTGCATACACTGTAAAAATTATGATGTAATACATTTCCGAATGAGGTGCTGAATAATCTAAACACTTCTGTAAAGAATAGTTTAAGTTAAAGGCAAATAAAGCGTTCATATGCACGTAAAAGTGAATAGTTAAATCTGAACGCCATCGAAGGATTAACCTTGCACCTGCCTCTAGCACATTCGCTCCATTCGCGAATTATTTTCACTGCCATAAACGCCAATTAGACATATTTTTGGATACCGCCTTAGATTGCTTACATCGACGTTTGCGATTGTTTACATTTACGCGTACGAAAATGGCGTGACTTTGTTGTTGTCTTTTACGTTTGTACTACATTTAAATCACCGTTCACCGCTACAAAATGTTAGTATGTTTTCAGCTGTGTTATGAGGATAATTATTTTTAAATTTTTACGTATTTGTTTATTGTATTAAATAGTTTTATAAAATTTATTTTCTGTCCACTTCTGTTTTGTTAAACCTCTCTATGCTAAATTCTACGCACACGTTTGATACGTTTTATCATACTAACAATTATCTTTGGTGTCGTTAACTTTTTATACTTTTGGCGTAAAGTAGTTGAAAAAGTTTTTGGTGCAAAGATACACTAACTTTTTTTTTAAAAGTTTATTTAAAATCTAGCTAATTTTAATAATTCAATATCTTTATGCATTAATACTGAGCTTTAATAGATTAAAAACTGTGATAAATCTTAGTATTAATGCATACGATAACTAAATAGGGAAAATGTCAGGAATCTGAAATTGGTGTCACACAGAATCAGATTCCAATTCGAAATGGAGGAATTTTTAATCGGCTGAATCACAAAATGAGTTAGCTTTTAAGTAGCTATTTGAATTCTAAAATATCCCAAAGGAGCTTGAATAGAATTGGTATTCGAAGCGGATTTTATTTTGAAGGCTAAATAAGAGAGTAAAAATAAAAATTGCAAGAAGTTGCTGAAAATAAAAATCGTAACTTGCATATTTGAAACAGACTATGAAAACAAATGGTAAATTACGTTCGCCTTAGAAAATTGTTTGTAACACTTTAACAATTAAAAGTCACATTTTTCAATTGTAATTTGTGCACTAATATGAAATCACATTGAATAGCGTCTGGTTAGCTGTGAAAATTTTTAGAATGAACAATTTTTTTTTTTGGAAACGTTAAAATGTAAACAAAACGCTGGAGCGTATTAGGGGTCACATGCAGTGACACCACAATTTTTTCTCTTGTTGAAAGAAGAAGTGAAAAACCCATCGTACAATCTTAAAAATGCTAAAACATATCATATAAAAGCTGACGAAGCAATCTTAAAACGTGTGATTTTATTTTGCATCTGTAGTAGATAATCTAACATTACTAATGATTTCTAATGATACTAATAATGATAATCTGATATTACTGAAAACTACTAATATTCAACTGAGAAGCCTTGTAATTTTTAACCCAATCAGAAGACAAGGATCTCCTGGATCAATTATTGGAAGAAATTTGCCTTCGTGGAGGATTTTTGATGGAACTAAACCACAATTGTGATACATGGAGAGGAAAACCACGAAAACCTCCCTTGGTTATCCTGACGGCAAGGGGACTCTAATCCGTGATCCGTCTACCACTGAGGATATTTTACGTCAGCACAGTGCTCGGTGCAAGCCGGATGTGGAATTCCTATCAACCAGTCATCGCTGCAATTCGAACCCGGTTCACTTAATTGAACGGCGAACACTCTATCCCCTGAATCATCACGCCTCAGTTTCTAATTTAGACACACAACAAACTTTGTTTATTTGAGCATTGCCAGGTTCATTTTTTATTAGCTAGCTATAAAAATTTCAAAACATAGCACAAGTTCTTTTTCTTGGCGCTTTAATAATTACAGCATTTATTTTCTATCTACTTATTTATTTGAGCAATCGTAAGTTCATTTTCTTGCTAATTAGTTTGTTATAGTAATTTTTAAATATAGCATATGCATAGAATAGCATATGCTATATTAAGATATAGCATATGCGTCTTAGTGTTATAATAAATACAACATTAATTTTCGATTTCCACAAAAATTAAATTCCCCTATCAGATGGCAGCAATGGCTGAGAGTTTATTGCTTATCCGAGTGCTAAAATGACCTTCACGGTTGGAAAAATCTTTTTAAAAGAAAAGAAAATAGAAATTTACGGTTTGCTACGTTCTGCTTAGGAAACTAGAGAAATTATTCTTACTAAATTTCAAACTTAGTTACAGAGCTCAACAACAGATGGTGTTGTTAACTGTTAAATAACTACCGAGCTATATTCTTTGTCAGACCATTCCCATTGAAAATATGCACTATAACGTCACTTAATACGCCATCATTTGACGAAATTTTTACAGATCTAACTTTGGGAGAAGAAAGATCTGTTTATTAAGCAAATAGCAGCAAATTGTACTAGTCAATTGGACGCCGCAGATGAAGATATGTTTTAAAGATAACTAGACTTTTTTTAACATCGAACGAGAACATTGATAACAATAATTTCTTTTAACACAGATTACTTTTGTTCCAAAGACAAACGATCAAATATAGATTTCAATGTTAGTTACTACACACACGTAATATTATTATAAAAATACGGTTGATGACACGCGTCTCGTTGAAAATAGTGCACTCCTTTGATTTAAGATGGATAGTCTGCAAAAGTATTAATAGAGCATTCATAGATAGCAACATAAATATATTTAAAAGGCGTATCTTGAGCTATGTTTTATATGCAATATTAAATATTGAGAAGCTGTAGAATCTCGTACTCTGAAAAAAGACATTTTGAAATAAAGATTCCTAGGCAAATTTTATGCTACAACTTCGCGTAGGGAGAGAATCCAAACAAGTATAGCTTTAGTAATAGATTTTTTTAAGAAACAAAGAAAGAAATGTATTCCCGTTATTATTGTATTTTGGCAATACGTCTGGTAAACACACTTCCTGAACAATGAGAGTTATAAATTTATTTTTGTTTTTAAAGAAAACTATTTTCAATTTCGTGTTAGTAAATTTGTCGTTTAAAACTAAATATTTCTTTATTCAAATTGAAACTTCAATTCGCATCTTAGAATGTTCGATATTTTTTTTTTTAATTAGCTTTGAGATGTAGAACAAGGAAAAAAGCAACTTTAAAATACTATTTTAGAAAGGATAATACTATTTTCCCAACATATTTACTTACATTTTATTGGAAAGAACCTACTATTTTGCATGTATAAGAGTTTTGGTTCATATCTACATTTCTTTTCTATAATCTACAAATCTACATGGAACGGTTTACATTTCTTGTGAAACGCCGGTTTTTGTTTTGAGGAAAAATATTCGCTGAGGTATTTATATTGAACATTATTACTAAAACAATACAGAGCGTTCTGTAAAGAATGCTCTTGATTTATATATTGAAGAATCCTACAAGGCCAGGATAGCCTGGTCGGTTGGGCGCGGGGCCCAAGTCCGAGAGTTCGTGGGTTCGAACCCCGCCAGTCGAAGACTCCCCGTGTAGTAAAGTGACTGATGCATGTTAAATCTGTCGAGTCGCAAAAGTCCTCCATGTTCCAATAACAAATCAATACCTCTGGGGGTACTGGATTGGAGATCGATCGTTCTCTGATTCAGGTCAAAATTACGATCTGTGGATGAATGAATGGATGTATGAATGGGTCCACCCAATAAGCGGGTGCGACGTATGGTGTGGCAGAAGTCAAATTCTTGGCCATAGATGGCGCCACTGGAAAACAAGAGCAATCGCACCCCCTCTGCCTAAACAGGCATACGTCAACAAGAATCCTACAAAAAAATTATAGGGAGGTAAGCACCATAAGGGCCGAAAATTAAAATTTAGGAGAAAAAGAATAAATAGTTTTCAAATTCTGACCTATCACTCTCGAGGAGGTAGTAGCTAAGAAAGGACTAAAATCATCAAAAGAATGTACTGTATATGCAGGACATTTTTTAGTAAAAGAAACCATAATTCTGGTCAATAAGATTAAAATATACAGTTCAACTATTCATTTGGTAATTTTTCCGTTCAAATGGTTCACAGGAAATTCTGGTTTTCAAAATTATGGTTCTTGTTATCATGCATTTAGTAAAAAATGCTGAACTTAATAAGAAATTCAATTAAGTCAATGGGTTTTATGCCATTATCAAGGATATCATGATAAAATTATTAAATTTTATCAAGTTTGACAAATTTAATCACATGCTATAAAACTACATTTCATTGTTAATTTTACCAAGAGCGTTTTGATCAAAATTACTGAGATGTTTGGTGTTCCCACAGAACCAAAAATATCGTAAATTTTAAAAAATTCAAGTAGTCTTGACCAAACTTTTTTTCTTAGTGAACTGATTTTCTACTGAGATCAGAAGTTAAGAAAGAGCATAAATTATTATCCAACAATTTCTCTTGTTACACCCTTTTAAAATTTTTTTTCTATGGAATAAAGATAAGCTTTGAATTCTAGAAGATTCGTAGGAGACTGTAGAATTTTTTTTATGCCATTTACTATATAATGAAATATAATTTAGGATCATAGTGCATTAATATCTACGATACTCTTATTTTCTAAAATATATGTTTGGTTTTATCAATAGCTCACACACTTGGTTTTATTACTAATGCATGATAAGTTGTTAAATTTTAATAAATAAACATTGTTTTCCAAAATATAGATGAATAAAATTTTGTGTAGATTATATCTATACAATTTAAAAGACAACAAAACATTAAATAGATGTAATTCAAAATATTTTTATCATTTGCAAAGCATTCTTACAAGTTATTCCTTTTATTTCTAAGCACATATTGAAATCTATGTTTATTGAAAACAAATGTAAACCAATAAAACATAAAGACGCATTAACTTGCTAATAATAAATAATATAGATATGTTCATAATTGCTTTAGTTTTTCTTTTGCTTTACCAATTACTTTATGTAGGGAAAGTTAAATTTTATTATCCAAATAATGTTTTGATTCAGATAATTTAATTTAAAGGATACTAGAGTAACTACAGTTCAACAAAACTAAATTGTTTCTTTTAATGTAGCGTAAAATTACTCGCATTTCTTGCTTAGATAAAATGTTTTCACTTGTTTCCAAAAAATAATAGAAAAATTTCCTGCTATTAAATACACAATCTCTATGCAGAAAAATATATATATTTAGTTTCTTTGTCAAGCGAAATTAGTTGCTTTGTTTTGAATTCCAGTTTTCTTCCTTATAAAGAAAAACATGAATTATTATCCAATTATTTAGCTTGTTATTTCCTTTAAAACTTTTTTTTTCTTTTGAATAAAAATAAATTTTGAATTCTGGAAGATTCGCAGACAGCAGTAGTAAATTTTCACTGCCACAAACTGAGAATAAGCACAACTTTGTAACTAATAGTTGGGTAATAATTGTCGGAATAAGACAGTAGCATATATGTTACGTTAAGTCTAAAAACGTTTTTAAAAGCAGTTTTATTAGTCTTTATTTTTCCTAAATACTAAAAAAGGCAACTTTATTTTATTTTAATTTTGTTTTATTTGTCAATTATTGAATTAAATATCAACTTTTATATAAATATATCGATGAAAAATGAGACAATGAAAATTGTTTTATTTCGAGAAATAATATTAATCAACTTTGATTATTTCAATAAATAAAGAAAAAAAATTAAAGCAAATAACAATTATTTCTTAAAGTTATTAATGAGCAATAACAATAATTTTTTTACAATTTATCTAAACTTAGTAATAACAGTTAGGAAATAATTGTCAAATTAAAACAGATGGCAAATGAAATTGATTGAGGAAAAAATTAAGAGTAATAATGTTTGCAGGCTGTTAGAAATTATAATCCGGAAAGCAAGAATTATATACATTTTATTTAAGTATGCTGCATTTGCATGAGAGAATTAACTTCTTATGTTTTGTTACTAACAATTCTTTTCCATGCTTTCCATTTTTTCCATTCTTCATTTAAAACAGTGATTCAAGAAATTAGTTTTACAATTTATTTATCTATATCTCTATATTAAAAAGTCCTAAGATCCGCTGTCGCTATTGTTTTAGCGGTTCAAAGTTACGTTGCATTAGTGAGCAAAAAACTTTAGACTTAGAAACTTGAAATTACGAAAGTAAAAAAACGTACGGGAGGTACGATGGAATAAAAAAGTGTAACATTCAAATATTTATTCCAGATTTATTAACTGTTAAACTTATAGAATAACAAGTACCAAAATACGATCTACGAAAATGTAACTAAGGAGTTAGAATTTGACGTACGAAGGGAACCATTTTTATTTAAGAACTTAACATGAACTTTTACGAAATTCCTGTTCGTTAGAAAGATATTGCATTTTTAAATGCTTTTTTACTGAACTTTTTTTAAAAAAAGACCTTTCTTAATTTGCCCAATTTTACATTACAATTCGTTCTGCTGCTCCAAAATTAAAATGCATAGAAACTTGAAACCACGAAGAACGTGGAATAATGAATGGAGAGTACCATGGAATAAAAAAAAAAAAAAAACTCGATAGTTAACTCGAGAATGATTAAATAAACTTGACGTAAAACTACCCTGTTGGTTGATTTGCAGCCCGCAGCAATGCAATTGAATTGTTGAATTTTGACGTCATAAAAGGACCATTTTTAATTGTAAACTTGATGAGAGTTTTTTTTTCGAAATTTTAATTTTTTCGTAGTTTATTGCAATTTTAACTACTTTCCTAAATCTTATTTCTCTAAAAAATATTTTTTATTTTGCTACGGAAAATATTATTTATATCTCTTGAGATCTTTATTTATATAATCATGTCAATTTAAAAATTTAATTTTTTTCTGTGAAGTTGAATATTTTTCAACTACATGTTAACGTTCCAGCTGTAAACGTTTCTAAAAACGTAGTGGTAAAAAATATTTTTAATTATAAACTTCACTGTTAATCAGATGGACAGACTGCTGTCATTCATTTTACCGTAATTTCGGAAGAAAATTCGAATAGTGCACAGTGCTGCATAATATCACCAGAATTTCGTCTCTGCATAAAATATAAAAATTCTCGTTTAAAAAAATAAAGGAAGAAAAATTTATCAGAGTTACGTCGCTCAAGTTTTCTTGTCAATCTGTGTCTCTCAAGCGAAGTAAACGGTAAAAAAATCTGTACAGCAATTTAACGTTTTTCATTTAATTTTACATATATTTTGACACCAGAGGGAAAAAGAAAAAGAGAAAGTCTTAGAACAAGATAATCAGATGAGTAGAGAAGTGGTTAAAGGACTTGGAAGTTATTAGATGGAGAAATATAGCATTGAATAGATCTAGATGGGGGTAAACTGACTGAGACAGCCTTGGCTGGTAGTCAAAAAAAAATTTGTAGTGCCTAAGAAAAAGAAGAAGAAAAGAAATTTAAAATAATAAAAAGAATTTAAATCGCAAAAACTGTACTTAAAATTCTTTTAACTACACAACGGTAAGATGACAGGATTTGCCAATACATTTGAAGAATTCAAAAATTTATCTTATTCAGATTATTATCACAATAATTCCTAGAAATGGAAAAGCTATCAATCCGTTATATGGCACGTCATTAGTAGGATCAGTTTCGCTCTAGTCAAATTAGAATCATTCCTCAGTATTAGGCTCTAAGTTTCTGCTTGAGAACTTAAATGATTATCAAATTACCTAACGAGTGATTTGCTGCATAAATCACTGAAAGCGATTTATACACATTTTGGTCCTGTAAATTTCACGCGGCAAATGACCTTATCCATATTTATTAATGACATATGACTTATTGCATTTGTGACCGACTAAGTGAGAAGTCGGGAACTGTATACAATTCTAAATGATAAACCGGCAAAGCATGAAATAGGGTCCTTTTAATAGTTTGATTACGATTTCTGTAATATTAATGCATCAAAATCATCTAGTTAGTTTACGTAAATAAATCGTAACTGAACTCTTTCTAATAATTCCTAATTTTACTTTTTCTTATAAACGGCAGCACTCTGTTCCTCCAATTAACCTTAAAGTTTACCGTAAGAAGCATTTTTTTCCTTCTACGGTTTCGAAACCTTTTACAACTAGAATGGTTATAAAACCATTAATTCATAACTATACGGCTTTTTAACCATTTACATTTAGCATGGATTTAAGACCATAAAAAGCCGGCCATGTGGCCGAGCGGTTAGCGTGCCTGTCTGCGGGTTCGAATCCCGCTCTGGGCATGGGAGTTTCTTTCTCTCTCTTTATGTTCTATGTTCTTTCTCCTTTGTGCGTGATTGTGTGAATGTGATCCGCCTTATAAACGGCTCTGTGGTTGTGTGACGCGGGCGACGCTGCTCCACCGCCATGGCTTCTCCACAGGTGCCCACTGGGTAACGAGAAGAGGGTAGCAGTTCTGGCAATTTCTGAGGCCAATGGACAATAGTTCCAAGTGAAAAATCAATTTTCCAAAATAAAAATGGTCCAAAAAAATACATATTTTTTTTGCTGGATATTGGAGCTTAGATTTTCATTAGGTACAAGGTATTTCAGTTAGGTTGTTGTTGAGTTGTGTTTTATCAAATGAACCATGAATGAGGTTTAATTAGCTTATCTAGTTGTTTCGCCTATCATAAAGGATGGGTTATACTAAACTTTTCTTTATGTTAAGCAGCTTTATGCTGCCATCAATACGTGAATGAGAATGTCGTATTCTAAAGGCCCAGGGTCAAAAATTGGGGAGTGCAGGTTACAAGAAACTCATCACGTGCTAAAAGGAATGGAAAAAATATTGTGTCGACAACGCTGGGACTCGAACCCCTGTTCTGTCGGTCATAAAACTGACAGTTAAGCCCTTTCATCTATAATAGGTACCCTGCTGCAAGTAACTAAAGGTTACATTAGGTGGGCCTACTGGGTGCGATAAAATTCTGGCTGCTTAACCGTGTTAGGTAAAAGCAGTTATTACTCAGTTTTCCCCTCACTCAACAGTTTGAATATCATCTTATTTATGATTATTCGACTGTTTTGCTTGAATATGGTAAAATAGCAATTAAATAAATTGTTACTTAACCATTTTTTCCAAGAAATTTCTAATAGTGTGCTTTGCTCATCAATTCAACAATAGTTATGCTTAAGCATTGTAAACAATGCATAGGTAAATTATATTATAATTCTCATATCTCATATTCAAACGCCGGGCATTCTATAGAATGTCGGAATTCCTCGCAATGTCCTTCATGTATGCATGCCATAGTTAAATATCAAAAGCTGTTATTCATCAGTTAAAGTAATTCAGACTATGGTTTTAAATTTTTTTTTAGTTTTTTTAAAAACTATTGGTTTTAAAAAATGTTTAATTTAAAAATTAATTACGAATTGAAATTAAATTATAATTTCAATCACATTTTCTCGATATTTAGACAAAGGGAAAAATGTTGGACGATTCTATTCAGGAATTTTTGTAATTGTCATCACAATTCATAACTTCAAAAAAAAAAAAAAAAAGCCCGCCTAAAATGAAGTAAAAAAAATTGAATATGATTAATGATACTGCAAAATAAAACGCAAAAAAACGAAAAAAAAAAGCTTTCTTTATGCTTAGTTAGCGAATTTTTATTGAAGAAAGTGGAACTGAAAGCACCAAAACTTGCTTGACTGCACAAAAAAACAAAAACAAAAAAACAACAAAAAAAAAAAACAGGCAAATTCCTTTTAAACGTTTTTTAAAAAGTATATAAGAAGCTATAACATCCAGATGTAATTTTTTTAAATCATAATTTTTTCAAAACATTTAATTTTATGTAAATTACTCTTGTTAATTATTATTTTCTGTAAAATTATATTAATGCTAGATGTATCAGGTACTTTTCGCTAGATGTATCAGGGTTTATTAGCCAGCTCAAACTTTTTTTAAACATTTTAAGAATAGTATAAAATATATTTCTACTCCAGAAGAATCTAGAATGTGGTTAATTGATCCAAATGAAATAAAATTTGAGCCACACATTATTCAAAATTTTTTTTTTGATATTTATTAGGCTAAAAAAAGATAGTTCAGAAGTTTGCTGATGGATGGTGCCACATTTGAAACTAATGAAGACCAGGTGTGATGAACGGTTAAAAGACGATTGGGTCACAGTCTGCTGCGTACGTGGGAAATAACGTGCAATAACGTGTGAAATTGGATCTCTCCGTGAGTTATTACACTTTGAAGAAGGGCCATTGGGGGGGGGGGACTGTTCCAGTACATGCGTAGACAAGAAGAACAAAGAAAAGCATAGTGGATACGATGACAGGAGTTTTACCTACTATTCTCATACTTTCTCAAATATTTAATTCAGTGTGTTGAGATCAACTCCCAACACATCCAAAAATCATTAAAGTAGGAAAAGTTAATAGACTTAGGGCATTCAAAACATAGTCACCCATTCATAGTCACGCAATTTTATTTATTTATTTATTTTCATAAAATATCCTGTATCGATTTTTTGACCATTTATACATTTTGCCTGAGGGAATCATTACATTTACGCTGTTATTAAATTTAAAAAAAAATTGTTTAAAATTCTTTTTTCAGGAATAATTCAACAGATTTTGTTTGAATTTTGTATTTTGCAGCACATCAATTCGGATGTTTCTAATTAAAAAAAATATTTCTAGGTTAGGATAAACTTATATAAGTTGCTCTTTTGTTACTCTTGTTGCAATTGCACAATATTATGGTATTATGATTCAACTTTGATATTATGGTTCAGTTCTTGGTTCCCATTTTCTCAGAGTGTGCTGTGCTGAGAGCAACCCTAATGAAAAGGAAAAAAAAAGACACGCTTTTGTGAGCAAATAAACAGTTCAAAACTCATTTTCACATAATTGTTGAATTAGTTAATACAATATTCGGGCATAACGCGAAGTGATTTTCTTTATTATGTTTGATTTTTAAATTCACATCGTAAATTGATGTTAAGGTTGATATTTATAACGAAGAAATTTTCCTGCTTTCTCTTTTTTATCCTTAGGCGATACAAGCGTTCTTAGATAAAGCAGCGTATAAGTATCACGCAAAGCAATCTGTCATCATAGCGTGTTACGGATACACTCTGTAATTAGATGACTATAATTTTCAAATTTGGCCCGAAAGTAGGGTTCCATGAGCCGAGCAATCGTACCGAAGGAAATTTTTATAGAGCAATTGGGGGGCCCACAATAGGACAAAAACCTTTCGAGTCATCCGCGTATAAGGCTGAGGTGATGTTTCTCCAATTATTAATATGTGGAAAGTTCGCTGAATAAATTGGGTAGAACACAGGGCCGAGGATTGATCCTTGCGGAACTCTAGTGGAACTCTAATGCATCTAGTGGTGAAGAATTTTTGCTTGAAATGAATTTCGAGGAAAAAAGGTTCTTGTCTAACACGATTTTCACATTTTATTTTATATCAACATTAAAAATTTAAAATTTTACTTTGAAATTTTTGGGGGATATAAATAAATGCAAATAATATTCACGCATACTATTTTTATTTTTACGATTTCAGTTGCATGCTGGCTCCTGAGCAATCTCAAACATTTAAATTCATTTTTTCGTAAATTCATCTTTCATGGATATAAACCATTTTACTCAAATGAATTTAATGTGCTTTATTAATGCTAAATAATATAAGCATTTATGCTGCTCACTATAATCCCTTCTATAATTAACAACGTGCTCGCATTGCAGAACCCAATTTTCCAGAGCTGCGACGAGTTCTGCTAGTTCTGATACAAACATTTTAAAAGTTGTGCTTTTTCATGCAAGGCAAGGTGAATATAAAGGTGGTATCCCAACAAACGTTTCATATATTCAATGCATGCAAATAAAAACCATTACTGTTTAAACACTGCCTCTTGGTATTTCTTATGGTATTTTTTATTTAATAAATGTTAAGCTTATCTTTTAAATTATTGCTAGTTAAAAACCTTTTAATCTAGTTAAAAACCTAAAAATACTTCTAGAGCCTTATCAAGTGAGAAATATATTTCTTGATAATCCTGTTTTAAATTTTAAGCCTCACAATTTTAGTGGGGGAAGCCACAATTTTTAACTTCATGGTCCCCATAGTTTAGTCAGAAAAGTGGTTGAAATTTTGGGCCCCTTAATGTTTATTTATTTATTACGTTTGACTGCATTGACTCACTTATTGTGTTTTTTTGTGCTATATTTTTTTTATATATTATTTGTGTGCTATATTTTTTAAACTATCAAAGCGAATCAATTTATCAGTCACTTTAAAAATTTACTTATCAAAAAATCCATGTAAGAAAATAAATAGCTACAAATTTTATTACTTAATTAAATGACATTCCTCCCCACCACGTCTATCTTGCATAATCTTACATAAAAAATTAAAGTAGGAAATTTCTAATATTTTCAGCAGACAATAAGAGACTCAAATTAATTTTTTCCTCCAAGCTATAAAAATAAGAAATAAGAAGTAGTTCAAAAAAATAACACAAATAACTAATTGAAATATCAGATATCTATTTCTTTTAGCGAAGTTAAAGATATCTTAACTGAAATCATTAAAATTTAATTAAGCTTTCTCTATTTCGTATTTTTGTAATTTTATTTATATTTGAATTAACTAAGAAAACCGATATTGATTTTGTTTCTGTTTCAATTTACTTTTTTTCCTGTCTATTATTTGCTCTCCAAATGCAGTCTAATTACATCCCAAATATATGACCCATTAAGAGTCATCTGATTTTCGAAAGAAAAACTCTCGATAAGTATTTCTTTGCTTTTTAACTTTTAGTGGAAATGCTGATTCATGTTTTTTTTTCTATTACAGAGAAGGTAATATCAGTTGTCTAAGAGTTTATTCTATTTCTGTTTCATACCTTTAATTTTCGTGTAAGTAATCGATTTTTTTTATTGCTTGAGAATATTTAATTTCCTTAATTTTTTTTTAACCATTAAACAGGTCAAAATTTCTGGGAAAAAATAGTCAAACAATAATTTATTTAAGCGTTATTTTACCATATTCAAACAAAACAGTCAAATCACTTTAAAAAAATGTTATTTAAACTATCTACCGACTATTTTATTTTATAACCGTCCTTGAACAGTTGACCTAATTTTGAGTCTTAAAACTTTGAACCCAACTCAGAAGACAAAACTATCGAGTCTTTAATAGCTGAAAATTTATTTCATGAAAACCTCTCAGTAATTTTTATTCAATGTAACCTACTTTAATCATGCAATAGTTAAATTTGTCCAAACAGTAATGTTATAAACATTTAAATATTAAGCAGTTTTGCTGAATTTCTCATTCACTAAATTCAGTAATTGATTAAGACTATAATCTATTCATATGTGAGATCTATACTCACCCCCTTTAGATACACAATAACATATTGCACTTAATAATTGAACTACATATTCAACCATATACACATAAATATTCAACTGCATAATACAAACTCATTAGTGAAACTATCCTTAGCAGCCTAGAGTCAAGAACTTTAACTTTTATCTTTGTTACACGATTATTACACACATTAAAAATATATATTTTCTGTTATTAAATGTATACTGAACTATTTTAAGGCGGTATACAAACTTTCATGACCGTTCATCACTTTTTCTGTGATACTGACAAATAAGTTAACTTTTTTAAAAGTTAAAAATAGTTTAATTATTTGTGAAACTTAAGCAATAAATTGGTAAGATATGTAATTTACCTGCAAGATCACATTCTAAGAGTAATACACTTATTACATAAATATAGGCAAAATACCACAGCTCCATGCCTCCTGTTTCAAAAGAAACATTTAATTGGGAAAATCCTGTGTTTTCATGCTGTTTTTACAAATTGCGAAGATAAGACTAACTCCGTAGCCTTGTAATTTGAACTCAATCCAGAAGACGAAAGAACTTCTGGATCAAGTATTAGGAGAAATATACCTTCGTGGAAAACTTTTTGATGGAACTAACCCACATTTGCGTTACATCGAAAAGAACCCGATGACAGGAGGACTCTAACCCATAATCCGACAATCATTAAAAATATTTTACGTCAGCATTGTTATCGGGGCGAGTCAAGGGTGGAATTCGTATCGACTAGCTATCCCTGAGATTCGAACCCGGGTTATCTAATTGGAAGGTTAGCGCTCTATCCTCTGAGTCACCACAGCCTTATGATTTTTTATCATTATATTCTTATACAATGAATTCCCATTAACCACTAACGCTTCTTAAGAAAACGCTAAAACTTTCGCTCTAAGGTGAATGTCGCGCTAATTGGAAGGTTTAAATTTTTGTTAACCTAAAGTTTATTTAATTAAAATATTCAATTATATAAAATATATCATAATATTTTTAAACATTTTTGTAACAAATCAATTTCAATTGTAACAAATCAAAATTAATAAAATTGATTTTAATGATTGTTTGAAAATCAAGCATATGTTAATAACCTACTAAGCATATGCTGCAAATATTTTTCACATTGATTAGAAGAAGAAAACGTTAGTTTGTTAAAGCGAGGACAAAATTTAAGTTTTACTTAAATTCTGAAGTCGTGTATTAAATGAAAGAATCGAATAATAGAGGTTTGGCTCTTTAATTCTATGCAAAACTTTCTATGTTATAGTTAAGATTTAAATTATAGAATATTTTACTGGTAGACGGTGTTTTTTGACAGAATGTCTCATGAATCCATTAATTGGCTCGCTGTTCCTATCTTCTTTATAAACGTTTCGCAGACACGAATTGTTAAGTAAATAAAAGATAATTAAGAAAATTTAGAGCGCAAACAATGGGTTTTGCTCTTAACAATTAGCTGAGTCTCGCCATTATGGATTTTGCCACGTTTCTCTTGTAACAAAGACGTTAAAAATCAATATATTGGTTATGGTTGTAAACTTAGTCATGTTCTTTGCATGAATTTTTGTAACAATAGCGATATCAGTTGATAAAGATACTTTTTAATTATAAAATTTCAAAGCATTGAAAGAGTTATTTTTATTTCAAATTGTTCCGTAAAACTGCATCGAATATAAAACTTTTTCATGGGAACACTTGGCGACAAATAGATCTAAAATTGCTTTTGACAAAATCAAGGAAAATAAAATAATTAAAGCATTGCTTATTTTAAGAAGAAATGAAAAAATAAATTTACTCTAGTTCAGAATGAAACGGAAAAATAGGGCGCAACACTTTCGAAGGACTTTGGGGAGATATTCGAAGTTAGTTTTTAATGTTGGAAAGTGATTTGAAAATACGATTGGGGATAAATTTTGCTTGCAGAATTCCAGAAGAACATTTATATTACCATCAGACGCAGAGATCAAGTGGATATTTGAGTAATCTAGTTAGTCGTAAAGAAGCCGTAATTTTTATTTACCATTATTAATTCCATTAATTCCATTATGCAATAAAAGGAGAAAAATTCTGCTTGTATCTATCATGAAATGATTGAAGCTTGCATTTTTATCAAGCATTTGCAAGATTTCGATATTACCAACATTAAATTGAGTTAATAAAAATGTGCTAGAAAAATATACCTACAATACAAAATTATTGAATAATAGTTAATGTTACTTTTTTTAAAAGTAAAAACTTAAAAACATGTTCAGTGTAGTTAAATTGTTATGTTTTATGACGTATTTAAATTTGAGTATTAAGAAAAATAGTTTTTGTTAACCAAAGATATAAAAATTATCAGAATTTATGTGCGAAAAAGTTGAGCCAGTAAGCTAAACATAATCTTAAATTTTTAGCAACAATCAAAAATTTCAGGTTATGGGCAAGAACATATTTTCAAACTTTATAAATACGTTAACTGTTACAGGTACGAATGCACGCTTTTACTTTGATTTGCCTACAAAATTGAGCGAAATCGGTTGAGTTGCTCCTGAAAAATCGGATTTTAAATATGCGATTTCTTTAAAATTCAATTTATCAGGAACTATTCGACTGATTTTGCTTCCTTTCGTATTTTTCCATATAAATTTACATACTTTAAAATGTTGTAAAAAATTGCATACCTTACAATTCAAAAATTTTTCGTCTATTATTAAATTAAGGAATAAAAATAATAAATATTTAATAAAATTTATTTTTGCATTTTATTTTTTTAAAACTTATATCTTTGGATAAACTAATTTTATTATTGTATGCGAAAATACTTCGATTCACTTAAGCTCTCAAAATATGGAGAAATGCGCAAAAGGTAAAATTAACATTAAGGGGTTCAAGCAAACCAAACTATGCTCTTGCAACTAAACTATGTGGACCATTGCGGCGACCCCTTATATTTTGAAGATCAGAAATCCGAATCTACGGAGAAAAGGTATGTTTATTCGGATAAAGTATGTTTTTGTGACTAAGTTCGTAACTTAAAATATCGTCTGCACTAATTAATTTGCGCATTTGAGGTTATCCTTTTGAACCATTAAGACTAAATACCAGAACGTCAAGATCCCATCATTAGATCAAAAGTTATTTAAGGTGGTCCGTTTTTTCGGGGCACTGTACACGTGCTTATTACTTCTATATGATATCTATTTATTCCTTTGGAATTTGCACTTATATTGTTTTGAATATTGAGCATGCAAATATCGGATAATATTCATAAAGCATTTCTTTTTCAGCTGTATGCAAGACAATAAATATGAGATTTTTTTCTCACTACGATAAATTTTTTTGAAATGTTAATGGAAATGGATAGATATTACTTTCTATAATGCTTTGCTTTTGCAATAAACTGGCAAAAAGATATTGGTTTGCGTTATATTCTTAAAAAAGGAAGCAAATATAAATTTTGCATGAATTTGTTTTCAGTTTATTGTTGGACTATTTTAGTGCTAACTTTTACTGCTTTTTGAAACTGAAAATGCAGGATGGAAAATTCGATTTCACTGATCTACTATATTTCTCTACTCAAGGAATGTGATTGGTGAGTGAGATTGAGATATTAACCAATCATGACACAGTATGTTCAGACGTCGTGGTATCAATAGACTGTAGTTGTGTAACAGCTTGGTAGATAGCAATTTTCAATGATTCATTCCGCTCAATAAAGGCAGCATATGTGTAGTTCAATTACTCTGATACTATTGGCCAGTTCTTGCATTGACTTTTTTGTCATTTGTCATTCTGCTGCGGGGTCTAATTTTGCCACCCTTTCCCCTAAGAGTAAAGCCATTGATCGCTCAGAAAAAGAACTCCCTTTCCATTGATTAATAAAAGATAGACGGTTGTCATAGATTGCCATTATTAATTTACCTCACCAATCATTTCTTTTATTTTTCATTGCAATTGAATTGATACAAATTTTGGCAAGAATTTACAATCACAATTTTTTCTTATCATAATTCTTTTTAAATCTATAAAATTCAGATTCAATTATATAAAATAAAATATAGCAGATGAGATGTCTGTGTTCGCCGTTAATAAACAATCTATTAACGAAATGCTACCCTATTTTAGAATGTCGATAAAAGCCATTTTTATTAGAACTAATGACACTTTGGAAATGAACTTGTTACAATAAAACTGAAACATAATTGAAGAACAATAAACAGATGATGAAGAAAAGTTGGACGTCATTCTGTGAAAGGATAAGGAATGAGTAATACATTGGGTAATAGCAGGTATCTGGGTATTTGAAAACACGTGTTTTAAATGTTTCGTCATCTATGTTGCAAGCTAAATGAAATATATTTTCGAATATAACTTATGTTGAAATTGACTTTTAGATTTAAAAATAAGTTGCATCCGTTTCGGATTTTTTAAAGAGAGATTAAATAATAAGCAATTAAATAATTAGAAAAAGCTTTTAATGTTTTTGAAAATGGATTAAATTCATAATTGATTTATATTTTTTAATTGTTTCAATTACTTTTTATCTAAGCCTAAAAAGTATTTTAAATTGATTATTTTTTAGCAAATTGATTTTTATTCGTTAGGTAAGGTTCCGTTTACTGTTTTAAGAGTTTAACTTTATGTTTTACTGAGAAAAACTACGAGACTTAAGAAATTGAAATTACGGAGAGGAGTAGAAAACTGCAAGGGAAGAAGGAGGGTATAAAAAATACAACATTCGATAATTAGTTCTGGAATTATTAACTGTTAAGATTGTAGTAAAAAATACCAACTGTAGAACTGAAATTTGGTGATTTGAAAAGGCTATTTTCATTCATGAACTTAACGCGATATTTTTTTCAAAATTCTAATTTGTCTGAAAATTATAACAATTTTAAGTGCTTTTTTCTGGGAGAGCCTTTTCAAAGATGAAGGTTGACATTGTCGATAACTACTCTCCCCACACAGTCAAATGATAATAAAGACGGTATTCAAACTGTCAACTGTGAGAAAAACCAAGACGGCTAGTTTGTCAATCTCATGACCGTCAGAACAAGAGTTCGAGTTCTAGCGTTGACAACTCAATATTAACTAACTCGATTCTATCTAACTCTAAAGCCCATGACCTAACAAAAAGCCTAGCTCTAATGTCTAGTTAAATTTCTTTTTTGCGGTTTTGTAACCGTGTTTGAAGTAAACGATTTCAAAACCGTAAAGGCCAAACATGTTCTTTATCGTAAACTTTACGGTTAATTGGATGGACAGATTGCTGCAGCTTATTGAAGTTATAATTCTTGTGCGACTTCCAACAAGGTTGCGTTAAACGTTTAACGCTAAATTTTTATTGACCGGGAAATCACGTGGTAGGATCCAGTTTTCCCTCATTCATTTCCACATTGTTCTGGTTCTCACTAGCATAAAAATAATAAAAGTCATAAAAGTATTGTTTTTCTATAAATATTTTGGTTTGATTAGATACAGATATAATTTAATAGGGTATTATTTTTAATTTTCAAACTTAGTGGATAACAATTGTAAAAAATGACTGAAAACAATCTCACGGACAATGCGACGGATTTAAGGTAATGTCAAGGTACGTCTCTTGTGAATATCAATTGATTGTTAGGTTTTCTCTTTTCTAATTGCCATTTATATTTCACCAAATGCAGCCATGAGGGATATTAAATTATTTATTGCAAAATCTTTATTGCCGCTATCCACTGCAGGATCACAAGCTCTGGCACATGATACTGGTGAAGCAATTGATTATTGTGAGCGGCCTGTGATCCTGGCAGGAGATTTTAATGTGAATTTCTCGTTAACTGAAGCTGAAACATTAATAACCTTCCTTAAAGACAAATTTGGATTGGAAATGATAAATGGTAGAAATGATCCAACAACCAAAGGGGGAACTACCATTCATGCAGTTTTTGCAAGAAATAATGAAAAAATAGAACTCAAACATTTCGTATCTTACTTTAGTTATCATAATCCCATTGCAAATGTTATAGACTTGGATATTTCTCCACTCGAAAATGATAATTAAAAGATGCGATCAATTGTGAATTTTAAGCATTGTTAATAAAGTTTGTCTTAAAGAAACAATATGATTTCACTAAAAATCAATTTCTACCCCTTCCTATTTTCATTTCCACATTACGAAGTTTAACTTCTTACGCGCGGAGGGACTCCACGCACTATTTTTTTTTTACTGTAATTTTAGTATGAAAATCCTTTCAGTGTACTATTTATCCTACTATTATTATTTATAAATATTTTATAAAAGTATACTGACGGATGATATTTTATTACTATAAATTTGTTACAGGCAAAAAGAAAAAAAACACACTGGATATCGAGAATACTAGAATCCAAAACAACGAGAGGTTAATAGCAATACGATTTTGAAAGTATTTTGTGTAAGCAGACTTTGATGAATAGCGTTTTTTTGTTCCTTAAAGAGTTTCCAAAGCTAAAAAAGAAATTATCGGAATATCTATAATAGATTATTTTCTTAGATCGATTTTTAGTACAATATTTGAAAATTAACAGTACGCTTCTAAAATATCTAGAATTCATAAATATCTAGAGAACCTTATTAAGTCATGAAGTTTTCGGAAAAACATTTTTTTCTAAAAAGAGATTTTATGAACATTTTAATCAATAAAACAGTTTTTTTAAGAAAGTTAAAACAATTGTAATGATAATTTTGCATCATATTTAGACAAAAGTTATATATTTGTACTTAAAAAATATTTTTTTTATAAATATTTTAATTTACATACTTCTTTTTTTCCTTTAGCTCTTCGTGTCTTAATTGTTATTTATTTTTATTTAATTTAATCATTTTGACACTTTTAAATTATTACATAAAAAGTAGTGATTTAATAGATTTCTAAGTATTATTTTATCGAAATTACAGAATTGTTGTACTAAAATTGCATCGAAAGGGATAATTTAGAAAATAAATGCATTGAAAGTGATTTTATCAGTTGTTAAATAAAAACTCTTTCTTATATCGATTTATATTCCTATTTTGCTTCTGTATATAAATCTTGAAAATTTTCCATTGACATCTGAGACATAACAAGTTATTTTTGCTTTTTTTACTTGCTACATATTTTTATACAATCTTGTAGAATTCGAATGAATAGAAATTCTTTGAAATTGTCTTACATTTCAAATGTAAATATTTTTGAATATTTCCCGATAGTTTAAAATTACAAAATTTGCTAAGAAATTATAAATTAGTTTATATAAACATATTTCTAAAACTTTAACTACCACAAGTGTCCCCTTAAATTTAATACAATGCATTCCACTGCAGCAAAAAAATGATTGAAATACCTTCATTAACTCTTGAAACCTTTTTTTTTAAGATTTATTAACCACAGTTTTTGTTACAGTGACGAGTTTTGGTCAAACCAATCCCAAAAAACTTGTATAATTTTTTTTCCCGTTCAGTATTGGGTAAAAGAAGTTTTCCAAATCAAATAAAGACTGTAAGGAGAAAAGAAATACATTCGAAAGTAACGAATGTCTAGCCCTGGGCTTTCCCTGACTTTTTCTGAGTAATCTTGACATTTTGTGGCGTCTACTTTTTATGATTTACTCACACTCCAGCCTCGAATAACTAATGTCCTAATTTCGTGTTGAGATAAATAGTTTCATGGAAAAATACTTTTTTCGTAAGGACTCTTTTAATTAATTCATTGAATTCTTTCTTTCTATTCTTTTGTGGAATATCTTAATGAACTAAAGTTGTACTTTTTCATGAAATAAAATTTAATCTGTTTTTTCTATTATAAGGGAAACAAATGATTAAATTATTATAAACTTACTATAGGGTTATTAATTTATTGACTTATAAGGGAACAATTGCAAAGTGTACTGCTAATAATTTAAAATAGTAGGTTAAAATATTATTATTGAATTACAAAATGTCTAATATTAATATTAATATTATATAGTGAATGAAGAACTTAAAATAAGTAAATATTTTTGTTGAAGTTCAAGACTTTAGAATCATAAATAATTTATTTTTTTATCGATATTAACTTTGCTTAGGTTACATTACTTTTAACGCTTTTAATGAATTGATTTGGAAATAGTAATCCGGATTTTGAGAGATTTTTCATAATTGATAACACGTAAGATCACAATTTTGTTTGAATGCAAACTAAAGCAACAACTAAACTCAGTTGAGCTACAGCCTATGGAGGGCCGAGGCCAACAGTGCCCATCCTTATTTTCTTGAACTTGGGCTCAGGGAGTGCAGGAGCAGATACGGTTTGGAGATCAGCTGAACGCCGAATCCCAGTGTTTAGTTCGTAAGCATTCCTTGCTCTCCTTTTATCAATTCATTGAAGGCTGAGGTAACCCTTGACCGGTCTGAGAATAGAACCCCGAACTTTTGGCTCAGGAACGGGAAATGCTACAACTCAGCTAAATGGTGTCCTTTTTTATGCAAATTAACTTCATTTATAAATAAATGTGCTCAATGATTATTATTTAATTTTTATAAAAGAGGCTAATCAGAACTGCAAAGATAAAACAGTTATTTCAAAAGATATTGTTTATTTTTTGTTAAAAGTACGAAGCCCGATTTATTTTTGGCGGAAAAAATTATGTTATTGGGAGCATCGTTTGCTTATAAATTTTAAGAATTTTTTTTTATTATATTGTAATTTATTGTAAGGATAAAAGGAATTGAATAGTTGTCAATGAAAATATAAAAGTTAATTAATTTAAGTATCTAGTAATTCTTTCATTTTTCATTAGAAATTTTTATACTTATAATTATCTAGAAAAATGTAAGAAAAAGTAGGTATGTGCGTTAAAAATATATAAAAATGCAGGACATAAATAAATGTTAACATGACTTTCATACTTTCCTTTAAAAACAATAAGAAGGTTTAGAAAATTGTCGATAATAATGAGTTATTAAAATGGAGAGAGTTATGTTACTTTGTGCTATATATGATCGTATGAATTAAGCAAAACAGCATGAATAAAGCTCGGAAATTCAAAATGTGCCGTGTTTGATAATATAAAAAATTTCATTTGCTTCAAAAATGAGATAAAATAGAAAAAGTTCCTTTTTATAAATTTTGAAGTAAAAAATGTTTTTAAACTATTAAATAATTTATCAAGTCTGATTTAGTATTTTTGATAATTCATTTTATTATGAATTATGACTTCAATTTTCGCTGATTTAAAGTAAATTTTTTTTCTTAGTTTCTTAAGGCTTTTTATAGTATTGCACAAATTTTCTTTAATATCTGTGTTTAAATGTGCAATAAAAAATGATCGATCCTACTTAGACCATAAGGAGTATAATATTTCACATTTTTTTTTTATCCCTTTCATGTTTTAGGGTAAATTTGCTATGTACAATATTTTTTGCTATGTTTTAACCTTATTATTATACTTAATTTATTTGCATGATACTATGTCACAAATTGAGCAGAAATGGGGCTAAATTTAACCCCTATTTGAAGTTGCATAAAATTTTCACTGTATATTATGATTTTTAATTAAACTGATTATTCGAAAAATATTCTGAATAAAATATTTTATGTTTTATTTTGTTTTATTTCATTTATTTATCTATTTGAATGGATTTCTGACAGTTGAACTTCAGGAATATGTGAAAAATAAAAAATTTGGTTACAAGAAGTTTAGCATTCTTTTTAAAAACGATAATTTAATGACAGAAGTAAAATTTACTAATTAATCTTTGCCTATTTTATCAATTGATAAACAAATAATCAGTAAAAGTTTTATTTTATATACTTTCATATAAATGAGAGCTCTTAAACTTAATAGTTTCATGAAATACAAATTTTGAAATAAATGTTAAGAATAGTTTATGAAAAATAACAAAGCAACAGAACTATTTTTATGAAACGCCATCGAGTTGTCAGAAGTACGATTTGCTTTCAGTAGATTTTCAGTTTCCGAACAGTGATATTTCGATTCCCCAGCATTATGTTTTCATGAGACTAACATTAATTCAAATTATTATGTGTTTTTTTTATTTTTTGGTAATTTATTTTTTACCCGCACTGTGATCTCTCATTCGATATGTATCATTCTGAGATTTCTCCTTTGATATGTCTTATTCTGTGGTGTCTTACTCGATATGTTCTATTCTGTGATCTCTCATACAATTTGTATTATTTTGCGTTTTTTTATTCGATATGTATTATTCTATTATTCTGTGATCTCTTATTGGATACGTATTATTTTGTGATCTCTTATTCGATATGTATTATTCTGGGTTCTCTCATGCTACATATATATTCTTGTTTGATCCCTCATTTGATATACATTATTCTATAGTCTCTCATTCCATACGTACTAATTAATAATTTACAGCTAATTTATTTGTTTTAAGAAGAACTGTCACAATAATTTAAATGCATATTATTCTTAATAAAAAGTTGAATTTCGGAATTGTTATTGAAGACTTATTTGTCTTAGATGCTTTAGAAATATTCCTAATTGATCCAAAGTTTAACGTGTTTTTAGTGCTCTAAATAATGCCAAGTGTCTTACTTTATTGAAAATATTTTTACTGAGTTTAAAAAAAATATTTTAGAGACTATCTAAACTATGATTAGCATCAACATGAGGAACGTTTAAAATATAGCTAAATTTCATAAGTGATGAAATACTTTTTGAACACGTTCCTTTTGTCTAGACATTTTAAAACTAAATTATATCTTCAAGATCGTAAGAAAACGGATTAAAACTTTTTTTTCTCAAAATAAATAGACAATTTTATGGAGCAAAAGTTTCTTTAGTGAACCAAATAATGGAAATTTAACTAAGAAGTGGGATGTTATTGCTAAGTTTTCGATTTAATGAGCATTTTAAAGGGATTGAGAAAATAAAATCAAAAGGTACCGTAAGTCGGAAGTAATATGTAGTACAAACTTTCAACAGCGGAAATGAAAAGTGCTTTTGAGATTTGAGAACAGGAGTTTCCTTACACAAACAATACCGAAAAAAGTTTAGTACATTTTATTTTAAGTTTACTTATAAGTTAAGTAAAAAATATTTGCGTACTATCTTTCTAAAATTTAATGTAAAACGCCAATGTTTTGTTTAAATTTATAACTGTAAAATTACTATAATTATTACCGTAATTATTACTGTAAAAATCATTGTGCATCATATTTTTGTCCGTAACATATTCTGGTAAAACTGGATTTTGGTACTGAGTATTGGTACTTTTTTCCATAATTTTATTCGGTTTTTTTTACTGAGTAGTTATTTTAGTCAGCATGGAAGTAAGTTTATTCAGTTAATGAAGCCTGTAATGTGATGAGAAATTAATTCATGTAATGCATTAATTCATTAATGCATACTGAATGGTTTAATTTACTAAATCTGATACAAATGAACTACTGATGCATCCATTGAATGAGTGATAAGGATCCATACTCCTATTAATGTGATGGATAATCTAATATATTGATAATAAGGTAGACTAGGAGATAACAGTTTTGCAACCATTAGCAACACTTATGACAAGTGTAATTGTAGAGCAAACCGCTATAATAATGTTACAGGCAATTTATTTGAAACATTGCATTGTATCAATATCATTCTCAGACATGGAAACAACTTTATTGAAATATGTTTCTTTACGTGGTTGCTTACTTGCGTTAGATAAATGGCTTATATAAATGGAATCTTGATTAATTGTACTTGAAAAAATAATTTCTGTCTAACTAATAAGTCTGCTAACATCTTAAATTTAAAAATATTTACAAAAGCTTTGAAATTTCATTTTCGAAATTTTATTTAGAAACTATGCTTACAAACATTATATTTTTAGAAAATACGCATAGAATTTAAGTGATACACAGAAATTAAGCTTCGAAAAACTATTTAATTTATCATTATGGCTACAGATTCAAGATGGCCGTAGATTTTCATTATGCTATGTAACATGATAGAAATCATGCATCTATGAATATAGGTATTTTTTGTTATCCATTTGTAACTGCATTTATGTAAAATATAGATGTTGACTTTTCCATTTAATTAAAAGAAAGAGCGAAGTGACTTCAATACCATTCAAAGATAGAAGAGAATAATAAATAATTTCAATCTTTGACTATTTAAAAAAGGCCATATTGAAACAGATTCTTATATAATTTTCTTTCATTATTGTTCAAATAAAACATTGCCGAATGATGGCATCTTCTTTATCTTTATGGATGTACAGGTTTGTAGGTTAGTGTGGCGACAGTTTTTTCTAATCAATCTGAAATCAAAATGGCAGCTTCCAATGAAAAACTTAGATTACAATGGATGATAATTAAACGGTTGAGGAGAATAGAAAGTAAGAAACCGAACATGGAAATACTATATATATATATATATATATATATATATATATATATATATATATATATATATATATATATATATATATATATATATATATATATATATATATATATATATATATATATATATATATATATATATATATATATATATATATATATATATATATATATATATATATATATATATATATATATATATATATATATATATATATATATATATATATATATATATATATATATATATATATATATATATATATTAAATAGTGGCAACATATATATATAATATATATATAATATATATATTAAATAGTGGCAACTTAACCTTGAAACTCACGCACAAATAGGATATGGGGGCGGTGAGGTGGCGCTGTTGTCGATGTGTAGAGTGCAAAAAAAAGTCGATCTGCTTAGAAGCGTAGTTGTTGTGTGGCGTTAAAGTGAGGAGTCGCTCTAAAGCATGTTTTCAAAAGGCTTAATGACGAAAAAGACGAGATGCTTGAGCCCATCGTGCTGCTGTCCATTACGGTAAAGCATTTGCGCCGCAGGCTTCCACTAATCATCGATAGCATTCTGTTGCATTTTTGCCACGGGCAACCTCGATTTTAAGCGACGACCGCTGATCACCTTTTGAAATCATGCTTTAGAGCGATGGAAACGAAACTGCTCACTTTAACGCCACACAACAACTACCCTTCTAAGCAGATCGACTGTTTTCTGCACTCTACACATCGACAACAGCTCCATTTCACCGTTCCCATATCCTATTTACGCATGCCCGCTCTTCTGTGAGTTTCAAGATCATGTTGCCATTATTGAATTTACAATATATATATATATATATATATATATATATATATATATATATATATATATATATATATATATATATATATATATATATATATATATATATATATATATATATATATATATATATATATATATAGCAAGCACAATAAAGACGAAAAGAAAAGAGAGTAAAACAAAGAAAATTAGCTGCAAGTATACTTTGCGGATATAATCGTGTGAGCTGATGAGATTATATCTTTTCTTTATTTATTTTAAATATTTTTTTTTTCTTTCGTCTAAAGAAAAAAATATTTTCTTAAATACTTCAAAAAATAATTTTAATAGTTTTTCTTCTCTTGTTATTGTTTTTTTTATTATTTTCCATATTTTCTCAATATTTTAACTTATATATATAAGCATATATATATATTTATATATATGCATGCGTGTGCTTTCAAAACCCAAAAAAACTGGAAATCTATTTGAGTGAAAATTACGAAACTGTAACTACTAAAATAAAAGAGGATGACTTTCTTTACTTAATCAAAGACATCTCATCAGGAATCCTTAAATTCAATTATGATCTCACTATCACGTATCAATCTTTTCTTTTCATTCCCAAACCCCAAAAAATAAAAGTAAAAAAGAAAAATTCCGCAATCGATACTAATAGAAGCTTCATCCGTTGCCGTCTATTGTTGGTGTTTCAAATGCCGTCTAACTACGTATTGAGAAAAAAAAAAAACTATTCACAGAGCCTTATCTGATTTTAGAGTGAAAAAAAGAACCCTGAAATTTAGCTACTTTGTTATCTTTCTTCCTAAAATATGGTGCAAAATTTCATTAAAATTTTTTTTTGAGTTAAAACAATTACCCTTTTTTGTACTTTATTTTAAAGCAACATGACAACATTTTACGTACATAACTTATTTGGCAAATTTTACATTAAAAGTTTTGTGTCGTTCTTAAAAATGCATTTTTATTTACAAATCTCTTATAGATTTCAGTTTCCAAGCATTTTCTTCATATGGGACCGTTAAAATATTACGTTTTCATATAAGAAGGGAGGATTTTTTAATTTTCCTATTTTTGCCGACTAAAAGAAAGGGGATTCGATCAATGTTTATCTAAGATTCTAAATGTCCATTGTTGTCAAAAGTTTTTGCATAAATTATAAAAATAAATAAATTGTGGTATACAGTTTTTTTAGCTCTTTCTAGTACAAATAATTTCTAAATATAATTGTCAATATTTTTCTCAAAATACACAATTAGAATTAAAGTCTAAACTAGGATACAATTTATTTGACTGTCTATTATGTTTTAACATGCAAAAGCTGGAAGTGGACAGCCTTCAATAATACTTGATGAATTCGATTAACTTCGGGGAACTCAACGGGTAAATTTTCAAGTTGAATTTCCAATTTGAAAATAGATTTTGCATTGGCAAAACTAACCTGATCGCATCGATTATACTACGCGATAAAGCATAATGCTCCAAAATTTAAATAAAAGTTATTGTTTTTAATCTTGTGTAAAATGGAAACAAAAACAAATACAGATTTTATTCAAAAGAATAACTGTGCTTATAAAGAGACAAAATGCTAAACAGATAAATAAAGTAGCTGAACAAGATTCCTAACGAGAAAATGATGTTAATGCAACAGTAAAGATATGAATATTGTATTAACTGGGCATAGAGAAACGGTTCGAAATAATTTCCATTCATAAGAAACCCTTATCCAATCATGAAAAACCATCTTAAAGCAAGACAAATATGATATACCTGGGTAAATTTGAATCTATAAAACTAAAATAAAAGCAACGTCAAGAAAAAATTTGATTCGGATTAAAAAAATATTTGAAGAAATAATTTGTAACATTAACTTAAGTAGTAATACACTATGAAAAATTCCGGTATAAAGTACCAGCATTTTGGGGGCATCATCCGAAAAATCCATTTTTACCGTAAAATATTATACAATAATTCTCTCAGCAATATTCATTTAATTAGAGGGATTCAGTGATTTTGTAGTAATTACCGTAAAATTACGGTATGTCAGATTTTTTGTTCCTTAACATGTTCCGGTGAAATTGGATTTTTCGATTAAAAGTACCGCTTTTACTGTAGTTCTCTTACCTAGTGCTTTCTACCGTAATTTAGTCTGGAATTTGTACAGTGTATAAATGATTATAAAAATTCTTAAAATTAACTTATTGGAAAAACACAAAACTTTAACTAAACACATTAAAGTACAAAATTTTTTACTTTCGATCAAAAAAAGGGAATGAATTAAAAACTCTACAGAGCATGCTTGGATAATATTTAAACGGACCCTATGTAAAATTAAAAATTTTTTCATGATTATCTGAAAATGCATTGTAGAGGACTTGTCTGAATTCATTGTGCATTGTAACTCAAATATTGCGCCTTTGGCACGTTTGAAAAGTAAGAATTTTGGAGCTATCCCTATGAGAAAACATTTATCATACGTAAATCATAAGATTAATCTTTAGTTTATATACTACGGTGCAATATACAAATGTTTGAAGATTAATAAAGTAGCCGCTGTTTTATTTTTAAATCTCGAATTTTAATTGAGTTACAAATTAAGCTTATTTCACTTTGTTAAATAAAATTAAAGTCAAACTTTTCTTTTAAATAGTAAAAACAAATTTAAATAATAAATAATAATAAAAAGATAAACCCTTTTAAAAATTAAAACACTTATTTTGCAATTTCATTTTATTCTCTGCATTTTCCTTATCATTTCTTAGATATTTAAAAACAATTTCAGTCCTAATAAGTAGTATATAGTCTAAAAAAACCTATGATTTCTGATGGATGAAATTTTTTTTTCATTGAATAGAATCTTATTTTCTTTATATGAAATGTGGTTCGTTATAATGTTAAAGTAATCAGTCAAATTGTTTCTGACGAAAATTAGTTTTCATATAAGGGCATCTTATTTAATATCCAGCGCTGAGAAGCTGACCCAATTCTGTGTTTAGGACTATCAATGTTCGAATCCGATCAAATTTTTAAACTAACGCAGAAGACAAGGGAACTTCTGGATCAAGCATTGAGAAAAATTAGCCTTCATGGTGGAGTTTTTTGATAGAACTAACTCTCATTTGCGTTGCATGAACATGAAAACCACGAATAATCTCCCTTTGTTAGCCCGATGGTAAGGGTACTCTAACCCATCATCCGTCTATAACTGAGGATGTTTCATGTCAGCACTGTGTGGGTGCGAGCAGAGATTAGACTTCGTATCGACTACTTCAAGTCTAGGTCACCTCATTGGGAGGCGAATACTCTATCCCCTGGGCCACCACGGCACTGTTTTAGGATATGTAAGTTAAAATATTTTTATATGTAAGTTTTGATGCTTAAGATACATAAGAAATATTTGCTTCACTTCTGACCCACTCCCCGCCCCCTGAGGATGGTTCCACACAGACGATTGATCATGACGAATAAGAGACTATAACATCAAAAGGAAATGCTATTTAATTTAATTATTAATTTTGTGTCAACACAGATTTGGTATTTGATTCCTTTGGAAGGAAATTTGAATATAATAAGTTCACTCAGCTTTCATTTCAATTTAGTTTACAAAACTGCTTTTAAATTCTTATTTAATTTTATTACCACAAAAACTCATTAAATAATGGCAATGGGGTTAAAATTTAATTCTTAAGAATACTTTTCAATTTTGAATTTCTCGCAGTGGACTGATAGTAAAGACACGGTTCTTAGTAGAACACCGTAGTTAAGCAAGCATCACTGGCTGCTGTCAGCAAGCAGGAGAATGACCACTTTGATCAGCCTGCACAGGGATCGAGGGTTCGTGGTGTCAGTCCTTGTTAAGCTGTTCTATCGTAAAGTGCTCGACTTCTTGTGCAGGTCGAAGGGCCAGTAAAGTGGAGGAGCCATCCCTTCTGCCGAGGATCAAAATTGTGATGGCATGTCTTCAGGGATGTTACCCAGACTATCACCGATATCTCATTGAGGAGCTCTAGTGCGACGTAAATAAAGTACCTAAGTTACCACGATTTTAAATACCTATTTTGAAATAACTTTGTTACACATTTTATCTAGACAGAGGTTTAAATAATATTTATTATCAAAGTTAATACTACACATTAAAAAGTAAATATTACATGCTTACTGCTAAAAGTTTTTAAAAAGGTTGTTAAACTGCTTGAAATTTCTAGGAAAAAAATGATTTGAATAACAAATTATTTCATGGTTTTACAATGTTCAATCAAAACAGTCAAATAACCATAAAAAGGGGTGCAAAGTTATAATCGTTTTTCAGCTGCTTTCTTTTAATACGATTAAGCCATCAGTATTCTTAAAAAGTATATAGTGAATACCTTATGAAGTCACTTTGTTTCGTGTAGCTGGGTATATACTTAAAGTGCTAATCTGTTAATTTCATGACCGGTTGATAGGAGGTTCGAATCTCAACGTTGACACCGCAATATTTCCCGCATTCTTACAACTCATAAGGAGTTTGCAGTGTCTTGCACTCTTCAATTGATGCTCCTGGGCTATTGGAATACGAAACTCTCATTCTCGCCTATATGACACCACCACTAAGGTGCCTAACACAAAAGAAGTCTACCATTTTCTCTCACGATAGATAGCACCACTAGATAAACTAAATAAACCACATTTCACGATTCACTTGGTAAAACACAACTCCAATGTTCATAACATAACGAAAGGCCTAATAAAACTTAAGTCCAATATCAAGTCAAATTTAATTTTTTTCGGTTTTGAAGCCATGCTAGAAGTAAATGTTTAAACAAACCATATTTTGATGCCGGGTGATCGACAGTGGAAGTGAAAATATATGAATTGATTATTGTTCCTTTTGGTCGTTAATGAATGGATGAAACAAATGACAGTCTCCAGGAAATTAATATGAATCATAGAAAAAATCCAATTTATTAAGCAATAATTCGTGAAGATTATAAACAATGGCAATATTACAAATTATCAAAATAAATCCTTTAAAGGGATCAAGAAAACATAACTTCGATATTGAGAAGTTTTTGTTAGCATAATGTTAGAATTGCATTTCTTAAGACGGTTAGGATGACTGGGACTGGAGCGCTCATAGGGCACTCCTAGTCACCACAAATTTTGAACTAAAAAGTGAATGCAATTGTTCCTAACGGACACAGGAGAAGTATGGGTAGGAAATCCAAAATTGGTGATTTATCAAAATATAATAGCCAAAACAAAGCCAACCCCGCATATCAATATTGGGTTGAAAGAATATCTTGGCGATCAGGAGTCGCCTACAAATTTATGAGAATTATTACAACCATACAACTGAAACATTTTGCAGATAGAAATTTGGAATAAAGAGTTATAAATAGATTTTCGTTTTCGACTAGGCGCGACAGTGAATTAATAAGTCTGCATTAGTAATGAAATAGAAAGTATCCGTTACATTGATTTATAAGAAGAAATAAATGTTTTATGTTCGTTTTAAAAGATTAAGTTTTTGATTTATTTTTAAATATCATTCTATTAATAAAATAAGCTTAAGTAATTAACGATATTTCAAAAGGATTGGAAATAAATATGTAATGCCAATTGTGGCATCACACATATATTTTTGTATTCAGGCCTTTTTAATCATAACAGTTGTAAACGGTTTCAAAACCAAAAATAAATTGTCCTATAAAACGTAAACTTTATGGTTAGTTGAATGGACAGACTGCTTCCGGATATTTTACAGTAATTTTCGAATGAAAATTCTGACAGTGAAGGTTTTCTTAAAATGTTTTGCAAAACATTTTAAGGAAATAAGATAATTTGCATATCATACGATTAAATAATAATATAATTCAGGAACATGACTTTTAGTTTTATAGTTAACACTAAAGACTGGAAGAGAAAAACAAAAAGAAATGCTCAAATGGGAGGATAAATGCTACTGGTAACTATCATTAAATAAGGAATTGTTAAATGAAAAATTCTCAGATAAATAGCCATTATATCTTCTATATTATTGGTGTTACAACATTATTTGTTTAAAATAATTAACATATCCTGCAATATAGAAATACATTTAACACTTCATTCAACGATTTTACTGAGATATCTACAAGAGTTTTCATCAAGACTCTTTTATGTATAGTTAGATTGAGAATATTACTTGTTTTATTGCTTCTGTGTTTAAGAAATTAAATAAAACATTTGAACGAACGTTTTCTGAAATTCATTTAAGATATTTATATATGCGGGTTTCTATACGTTTACAGAATTGTGCAAACAGCGAAACTAAGAATTTAAACTTGAAAGCAGCGAAATAAGGAAGTACCGAAAATAAATATTTCAAAGTATAGTAACATCAATTTAGAATATTGAAATGAACTGAGAGAGAAACAGAGAGAAGATAATCTCTATGATTTTCGGCTTTAGAAAGTTTTAATGCAAGGAAAGTAAATTTCTCCAGTGAATAGTTGTTTTAATAAGATATGCAAAATATTAAGTATAAATTTATTTACAAACCTAACATTGCCGACAGTCTAATGCTGGCTATGTTCAAAATATTGTTAGCTTAATATTTTTATCAATGTTACAAATTTAAATGAAAATTTTAAAAAATAATAGTGAATTTAAAATTTTTTCAAAAACTAGTGTAGTATTTAAAGAAATATTATCTGTTTTAAAAGGTTTTTTATTAGTAGACTCAGCCCACCAACCCCCTCCCCCGTTGTCTCAAAAGTCTCATTCATCTTTACATTTTCCCAATCAATATTTTTTATAATGTCAATATTTTTTCCCCATCAAATAAGGATAATTTTGTTATAAATTGCATGATTATTATAATTTTATATAATAACATTATGTTAATCTGTTAATTGTTACAAAAATAACGATTACTTGTATTTGAAAAAATATTAAATTGTTCTCTAAAAAAAATTAAACTTATCAGTATCGAATGAGTGACATAACAAGAAGTAATAAAGAAGTAATTTTCTTTGTTAAGAATGTATAACAAATACCCTATATTGTAAAAAAGCTCAAACTAAAAACGGTTTGTACATATCTTGAGTGTTTTATATTTTTAAAAATTTTGATAAAAACATTATCCCTTATATCTGTCGATATCTAATCTATTTCTAATATATTTATATTCGATCGCAAGCATATGGAATAAAAACTGAAGAGATATTAATTTCTTTTCAACAATGGATAAATAATCATAATTTAAAGCAAAACATAATATAAAAAAAGTCATAAAAATACTTCAAAATTGCAATAACTTTTGAACAAATTAGAATTAAAAAAAAAAAAAAACTCGAGTTAAGTTTATAATGGAAAATGACTCTTTCAGAAAATCAAATTGCAACCCTGTAGTTGCATTTTAGTGGGCATTAGGATCACCAACATTGTTTTTTTACAGTATGTTTTTTAGTTTGAAGTTTTGGAACTAAAAATCGAAGGTTAAATTGTTTCAATCTGTCGAATCTTGTACTTCTTTCTATATTATACTGAAATTTCAAGTTTCTAAATCTTGCAAAACAGAATGTAACGTAAAGCAAAGAGAAAAATTATAAGAAAATAATTTGCAAAAGAAATATAACTTTTGAAAAAAAAAACTGAAAAAAGATCAAGTTAAGCCCATAAATAAAAATGACTCGTCCAGCATGTCAAATTTTAACTATTTCAATTTGACTGTAGTGTGTTTCACTATTGTATCAATAACTTCACTGTAGTCATTTTCAGTTTCACTGCAGTGTGTGACCAGAGGAGCGATTTGTATGTAATTTTTTCTACAAGTTTAACATTTAATAATTCTCTAACTAATCATCAAATGTTAAAATTTTTTGCTCCATCGCACTTCGTGTACATTTTTCTACACGTCTTTGTAATTTCAAGTTTCTATGTTTATGATTTTTGTACAGCAAAGCAAGATAGAACTTTAAATTGAAAACCTGAAACAGTGGTGGTGGCAGCACATTCGATTTTTTTAATATAGTGATATCATTATTAAGATTGCTAATTATCGATATCGTTATAAAAACCCTTTGTAAGTGTTCAAAAGATTACAATGTCGAGGTGTTAAATAATTTTGCAATGCTGAAATACAAAAACTATATAACTGAAGTTATACAAATTTATGATAAGTATATGATTGAACTTCGAAAACTGAATTATTGAATTTCGACAACAACAGAAGTGTTAAGCAAGGAGTATCTAAAGCATAAAAATCTACAGCAAGAAACTAATAAGCAATAAGAATGTAAAGAAAAGAAATGTTAAATAAATACAAAATGTGAAACTTTTAGATGCTTTATTAATTTTCTGCGAAATATAAATATTAATTCGTACTCTTAATTAGTGAAATTTTCATTTTGTTATCACAGTGGTAATGAAATATGCTATTTACATCACTAAAGTTTCGTGTTTCTTGGTGTTACTAGTTTAGAAATATTTCGTGATTTACATTTGTCTGTTTTTTTTTATATTGCTTACATAGTTAGCACTTTTTCTATTTTGACACACTTTAAATGTGTTCATGTTTTTTAACCTATTGTAAGAAAACATAAATCTGTTTCATGAATCTTACTTTTATGAACGAATCATAAGAACTTATTTTCGATATTAATTGATAGCGTTGGATTGAAAATACCGATTAATTTTTTCTAGCCACTATTAATGATAATTTATTTTCGTAAGGCTACCGATGTTTCTTTTGTCAAGAGAAAAATATTTAATTGAGAAGAAAATACGTGCTACTTTCAGTTTTTTTAATTTACTGACAATATTTTCAACAGGAAAATCTTTGCTACTCTTTCTAAATTTAAGCTTGTGCTCTTTTTGGAAACATAATTTGTTAATTGTATTTTAAACAGTACAAGTTTCGTTTGATTTTGCAATGATTAATGATTGATTAGTAGAATATACCGGTATCCTGAAAATTGATTAAATTACCAATTAATCTATTAACATCCATTCACAACCACGTTGTTTGTTTTTGTTGATAGAGGGTATTTTGAAAACTTTTTCATAATTTTCCTCCCAGTTAGACATACGTTGGTGAATTAAATATCTAATTTTAAAATTTGTTGCTATTATAATTCTTGCCTTTATTAGCAGAACATAGCAATCATGAAGTTTATATGTTTCAGTTTTTTTAAAATTTTATTTTCTAAATTGTCAACGGGTTTCTTTTTATCATTTCAGATTTTGAAAAGAAAAAATGCAAATTCAGGACAGGGAAAAATGTCTTAGTTAAATTAATTTTAATAATTATAATTTGGTTTGTGTAAACAGAAAAAGTAATTTAAATACTTTGAAATCCTATTCATTGTAAGTTTTCTTTGAATTTATAACTTCCAAAAATCATTATCACTAATGGAAAATTCAAATTCAGGAACACTGATTTGCCTTTTAGTTTTTGTCTAACTAGAGTTTAATTTTACACTTGCATTAAATAAAAAAAAACAAACATTAATTTATAGATAAAGATAATTTATTAGTAAAACCTATATTTATTTTTAGATATAAAGTGAGGAGTTTGATTTTTATTCAAAATATTGGTTAAAATTAACTAACGTAAGTAATTAAATATTTAATTAAGGAGCTACACTCTGAATTGCGATAGTTTATATACAAAGTGATTTAATCTTTTGCGCGGCCAATATTTTATTTAACTTTATAAGGTACGGATGATGTTTAATTAAATTTTTAAGAGAATTTGCTCAGTCAAAGAAAGTTTCATTAAAATGCGTAAATAATATTTTAAATTAATATTTTAAATTAATTAATGCATCACATCCTATAATAACGACTAATATAATGTATAATTAGTATATGGAGAACGAAATTTTGGTGAAGATACCGTGCTGTATGGTAATGACATTTCTGGTTAAAAATTCATAATTCTGGCATTAAAGTCCAAAATAAATGGCATTTAAATACTACTTCTGGTACTGTTTTCATTTATATATAAAATGGTTCACCAGAAATTCTGGTATTCAAAAATTATAGCTCCTTTTACCATATATTTAGCAAAAATTACACAACTGAAAAGTAAATTTAGCCAAATAAATGGTTTCATGCCGTGCTTTAAGGTATCATGATGAAATAACCAAATTTTACAGCACATATACATATAAAAAAATTTATTTTATTGTTGATTTTAACAAAATTATTACCACAGTTCTTCGATAAAAATTATTGAGATTTTCCTTAATCTCACAGAGAAATATGGTAAATTTTACTATTTTTGACAATCTTTTTTTTCTCTGTGATATTAAGTACAGAAACAAGTTACGGAAATACGGAAGCGAAAAGAATACATTTTGCAACACATTTATGAAAAACTATAAATTTCTGCGTTTTTTTTATTATATGCATGCAGAATGTATATTTCAACTTTGATTTGATAAATGGAATAAAACAAAAATACCGATTGAGAAAAACAAAAATATTTATTGCTTGCAATTTTATTTAACAAATTTATTTCAGAAACTAAAAAATAAGAAGCGAATAATTAAATAGCATAATATTTGGATTAAATTTTTGAAGCATTTTTTGCGTTCACTTACATGATTCAAGTTAATAATTGATCAGTTCATTGTGAGATAATTCAAATAATGAAGATTTTAAAAAGCGCAATTTACTTGTAAAATAAATCGGAATTAATCATAAATAATTCGAGTTTATTATTATGAAAATACATTTTGAATATTGTGTTTGTATATGAATAAACTATATTAAGCTATAATGTGAAGTGAACTATAATGTAAAATAAACTATAACGTAAAATAAACCATAATGTAAAATAAACTATAATGCAAAATAAACTGTAATGTAAAATAATATGTAAGAATTATCATTCGGTTTTAGCTAAAATTTGAACACAATGATAGCGCATCACAAAATAAATATTTTACAAGTAAAATCTTGAGAAAAATGTTCAACAATCTAAATACGTATTTATTTTAGCTCTACCATACCTTCCAAATTATGTCTTTATGCCAATATACTATGAAAAATGACTGTAAATTCTAATGAAAGCCCGTTTTTACGGACTTTCTTTGTATATTTGCCGGTTTTGAGCTGTTTTTCTCAAAACAGTTTTTCCCTCCAATCATAAGCGGATCAAAACTGTCAATTCAAATTCTAGTTTTTGCCATGCAGTTTTATTTACCATCAGATAACTTTTTTCTTTTTTCAAATTATTTTATGATTATTTTCTATACCTGTTCTTATAATAATATGGCGATTCAACTTCATTGTCAAATTGATACTCTACTTGATTGTTATCTGTTCCTGGCTAATCTTTCGGTAAGTTAAATTGCCAGACATTTTTATAAGAGGGAGACAGTATAGTTTTAAACGTTATTGCTTTTAAATAATATGATTTTAATAAGTAAGGCTTTTAGGATCAAGACAATTCAAGATTTTTTCTTCCCAATCAAACACTAGACAAGGGACAGAACTCAGGGGACAGAGTGCTCATCTCCCTATTAATCCAAGAGGTGACTGGTTATACGAAATCTGCTCTCGACCAGCACCAATCACTGACATAGTAATTTTTTGGTTAAAATTTCTATTGTGTAAATAACAGAGTTTGTTTGTTAAAATAACAATACTTACTGCTTAAAAAGAATTTCCGTTATTTTTTTTTCAAAAAATTAACTTTCTTTGAGTGAAAAACGATTTTATACTTCTGCACCAGCTGAAAGTTTTTTCCTGCAAATGTAACAAATTTCTTTGCAACGATAAGTTAAATTAGATTAAAAGGAAGCGAAACTTATGTATAGTTATATGTTCAACTTGACGCTTTAAAAAATACAGCTAATGTGAATCATATTCACAATCGTATTTGTGAAAGTGTCGAATTTAATCATAATATGGTTAGAAAGGTTCCATACTAGTATTAGTTTAAATAATTACATTAATTGTACGATTTGAGCTATAAGCTATCTTACTTGAGCTATAAGCTATCTTATTTTTGGTGGAAAACATATAAGATGGAATTGTGAACTCGTATGATAGATATCTTGTGAATGTTACGTTAGAGCATTTGTGCTTGAATAAGTACACATTTCGATGTGTCTGTTCTTTATTTCAGCTTTCTTTCCACTGTATATAAGTCATCTATGTATTTGTTTATCAGCCTTGCTCATAAAAGGAAGATATCATTAAAATAGAACACAGCGATATTATTGACATTTCCCACAGCTTTGTTTAAGTGTAACGATCATATTTTTTCAAGTACAAAATGTACAAAAGTCTCTTCAAAAATTCCTATACAGGTTAAAAGTACATTCAAAGAAGGCAAAACTGACACAATTATGTGGTTCAACTTGACCTTTTATCAAAGTTACGATTAACGTGAATCGTATTAAATTTCAATCTAAAACTTTAAGAAAGTTGTAAGAAATGTGAATGATTTTATGACTTACTTAGATACTTTACCTATGATAGCGCTAGATTTTCAGTGTTTATTATGCATTTTAGAATGCATGAATTATTTGTAGAGAATAATAATGTAGAGAATAATAATGTGGATAATAATAAATGTGGAGAATATGATCGCTTATAAGCAAATGGCAATCTTCAGAATATTTTGAATAATTGACCAGCATTTCTTTATGGGAGTAATGCAATTTATTTTAGTAATTTATAATTTCTTCACAAAATAATTAAAAAAAGACTGTTTCAGTAACTATTGAGCTTAGTTGCTTAAAAATATATCTTCTATTTAAAGTTTATAAAAATGGAAGTTTTATAATCTTGAATAGCTGATGTAGTTCTTTTAATTTAATTTCTTATTGTTTAAAAATGATCTAAAAGCAATCAGAAATTATCAAAGAATAAATGTTTGCTTTCTAGAATTTATTTTAATGTCCAAACAAATATTGATTAAAATTATTAAGAGCGACAAATTATTTTTACTTAACCATTATTAAAAAATGTGAAATTGCTTGTTTCCTTTCAACTAGTTTATCTGTGAAACATTTCTATACATGTTGTTTATTAATGATATTTATGATAAGTTCAAAAACATATTTCAGCCAGAATAGTTTAAACAAAACGAAGCAAAAGTTTCAAAATTGTGATTTAAATTTAGCATTAACACAAGTACCATTTTCTAGTCCGTGTTAATTTTATGATACAATGTTTTGACAAAAGCTTAGGGACTGCATAGTAATTAATTCAAATTACTATTGTGCCCTCCATCTGAATACATTGAATGCTCTCTAAGCAGAGCCCAGCAGTCTCAAACAATTATTAACAATCAATTCAATTCATGCTAAATCACTGTTTATTTAAACAAACTTTGTTACCAAATAGAAAATAATGGTTTTATTTTTTTTTAAAAATGAACAAAAATTTAATTGTAATTGAGGGTAAATTATTGGTTTTGAATTATACCGTTTTTGTTCAAACAAATAAAACGTCATATCAGTTTTATTAAAATTAAATGAACAAAAAAATAAATACCATGAGTTTGTTTAACATACTTCTGAAGGGGATAAATGCTCAACTAACAAATACCGTGTATTTTTGGAAATTGTTTGATTTTTTTATGAGAAAATAGTATATTTTTCTTTAAAAATTTACCCAAAATTTTTAAAACAAACAAACGAATATGAACTAAAATAAATAAAAGGAAGCTGAGTGATATGCTCACTGCACAAAGTAATATACAGGTCTTCTGAATAGCTTTTTATAAAATAATTGAGATTACAAACTAAGATGCAATTTTCAAGGTTAGAGAGACAAAATTTAAATTAAAATATAAGTTATGG
Source organism: Parasteatoda tepidariorum (assembly GCF_982258835.1). NCBI lineage: Eukaryota > Metazoa > Arthropoda > Arachnida > Araneae > Theridiidae > Parasteatoda > Parasteatoda tepidariorum. Next base: position 66,706,933 of record NC_141756.1, on the reverse strand, counting down.
CGATATTTTAAGCTATCAAAAGCAGTAAATTTGACCAAATGTCCAAGAAAAATACGTAAATAGAGAAATGCACGTTTAGGAGCCTAAACTTTTAATTGCTTTTCTGACTTAGGTAATAAGACCACATAAATCCAAAATATGATTTTTTTTATATATACACGGATCACGCATTCAAATCTTTTGAGAAATGTATGTTTATTTAGAGAAAGTACCTTTTTAGAGCGTCATTTCGTAACTTAAATTATTGGCTGCTGTATTTAATTAGCATATTAAGGTGTTCCCTCGAACTATGACGATGTCATTATAGGTATATGGAAACCTGATAATTAGATCAAAAGATACATTTTATTTTTTGCTTTGTATGAACATTTGGCTTTTTTATACATTTTTTGAAGTAACTTATAAACAATTAGAGATAGTGTGACTGTTTTTGGATTATTAAAAGCATTTAAAAGAATAAAAAATTGTTTACCAGATTTTTGTTTGATAGATTATTGTTTTGCGAGAGTTTAGTAGCTCTGGAGTTTCTAACGATTTCTACAGCAAATTCTAACATTTGGAGAAAGTTTTAGGCATTTGAATTATTTTAAGTTCACATGTTTGAAATTTTTCGTTTAGGTTCTTAAATCTATTCGTACGATACCCGTAATTTAGAGGGCACTAGTAATTGTTAAGTCGACTCCTGTAATTTATCTTTACAAAAACATTTCTAAAATCTTCGGTTTATATACAAATATGTAAATATTTCCCAGGTATGAAATATACGCAAACATAAATATTACACGCTTAACTTTACATATAACGTAAGCTTGGCAAATAATTTGGTTCTTATTAAACAACCGTAAGCATTTAACTATGCGCCAGGTAAGAGGAAAAAGTATGTTTTATTTTCTAATGAGCCTGACAATTTTTTAATTTATTACAGTAAGCCCGCATGTACTTAAGGCTAACTATAAAATATACTATTCATTTATTAGCAAGATTGATTCAAATTAAACAGTTTGCAACTAGCCTAGAGTGGCAATGGCTATATTGTAAATAATATTATCAAAGGTTTATAGTAATAAGTCTAAGTATATTTAGTTTATGTAAATTGTTATAGCTAAGTAAATTTAGGCTACGTAAGTAGTTATGGCAAGGTAAATGTAGTGTACGTGAATAATTATGGGTCAGCAAATTTAATCGACGTGAATAGTTATGTTTAAGGAAATTTCGTTCATAGGAATATAGACTGAGTGTAATCAGTTAAAATATTTTTCGATAAATAAGAAAATGAATAATTCGATAAAAACTTTATTCCAATTAGTCAATCACATTTGAAAATGTTTGCGACATTTGCGAAAAGGAGACATTTCATATTAGCTTATGATTAATATAACCTTTCATCAAATAAAATTTTTGTTGAATTCGAAATTATGTTTTGAATACGGCTATACTCGAAAACATGTTCGAAATCATTTGAAACTTTGAACTCTTTGTATCATTTTCATCCATTTTAATATTTATTGGAAATTTGATAGAGGATTTTGACAGAAAAGAAATATGAAGCAATTCGAAACTGAATTACAATCACTTGGATATCATTTTGAAACATTATTCGGAGATTTTTCCAAAAATCAATATAATGCTTAAACGAAAGGTTAAATATAATGAATAAGATTGTAGATTACATTGTGGCTGGTAGAAGTTTATGACAGTTTGAAAACTTTGAACTTAAAAATGCTAAATACGAACTGCTTTAATACGAACATACCTTGAAATTATGAGTTTTGCAATTTTAGTTAACTTTATAAAAAGTAATCTTCATTAATTTACTTAAGTTTGTAAAATTTTAGCTATGATTCTGTTAATTAACGAAATCTTAAAACATTTGTAAATAAAATTTTGTTTGTGGGGATAAAAATTTTAACAATTATGATTAGTAAAGATTTGATTTAATTGAGCAAACTAGCTACATGGTTTATTTATAGTTCTCATGGTATAAATTGCTTCATTTAGTATTTTTTTTCCATTCAAAGATCATACAAATTGCTTTCTATTTTAATAGATAGCTAAAAATTCATAGAAAAATAAGTGCAGAATTTTTTTTGAAAACATTTTTGTTTTCACTTAAATTGTAAGAGGTAGCTCTGTTTTGTTTATCCTTCTACTGAGCATCAAAATATGCCGAAGTTCAAAGATTTTAAATTTAAAGGAAAACTTCAAAGTGTCTCCCAGATTTTTTGAGAACTAAAGTTGTTATACTTATTGAATTGAGCAACACTACAAACAAATTCAGAAAAATAATTACATCTTTAAAAAGTTTTAAAAATGTGTCCCGAAATTCACACTTTAATTATTTCTGCATTTCTATTGTACAGTGTTGAATCATGGGTATTGAACTTTTATAAAATAATAAACTTTCTGAATTATTTAGTTAAATGTTTAACCTATAGGAGAGGTTATTAGTTAAATGAAAAATCAATTAAAAATCAAAATTTACTGAAAATATCAATTGTAAATAAATCATAATTATAATATTTTAATTTTGTTTAAAACTCAGATTAGCAAATGTTATACATATTTTTGCATTTTATTTCACTGATTAAAGTTTTGGATGAGGCAACAAGAACCTACAGAAAAAACAATGTTTTTATGGCAAATAGAAAACACATATTTTTCTCTCTTTCAAGAGACGGGATCGTTTCTGTTTGTTCAGGGGAAAAATGAATTTGATACTTTAAATGGTATAAACTGAGAAAAAAATCTATAAAGTATTATCGAGCATTTTCTATCTTTGTCTTTCACTCCAATTTTACGATCCATATAATAAAGATTTGCTAATAAAGTGGAGTTTATGGTTTTTCTTGTAAAAAAATTTAAGAGAAGTTATTACTTTCTGGATAAATGAACATACACGTTAGAAATCTATATAAAAAATTTATGGAACAAAGGTTTGACTTAAGATTATCACAATTAAACTACATAAAACAGTTAAATTCAAAATCCAGATGACGATTCTAGCAAGGATGAGGAATTTTTATAACAAGGTTGATTTTCGTATTTGACGTAATGGTAGTTCATTACTGTAGTTCATGGAATGAAACTTAAGAGATGGTGAGTCTTTAACTATTGATACAGATGTACCAACATACATTGATGCATTAACACCAACAGTCTTTATACCGTTTTATGTCTTGCTATGATGCAATAGTAGTTTAACATGGTAATTCATAAAATAGAACTTAAGTGATAGTAAGTCTTCATACCATTGATATAGTGGTACCAACATCATTAATACCAACATAATACGCCATAATCAGGGGTCTGTTTAGAAGAAATTTGGGTCCGTTAACGGACCCTTCACAAAATATTTTAACTTAAAAACGAACCCTTCACAAAATGATTTTTCTTTTAATCGGACTCTTCACAAATTCGCTTATCTTTAGTTTTGTTTTGTTAATTGAATAAACCCTTCCCAGGGCAGAAAAAAAGAAAGATGGATGTAAACGAATTAAGTATAGTCTTCGGCAAACGATTCTTCCATTATTCGTCTAAAATGAATATTCTGCGTTCAGCAGTATAGGCTAAATACCAAATATTTGTAGGTTGCATCTCTAATTTAGAAGCAGCAATTGCTGTTTATTTTTGAAAATGTAACTTTTTTCATTATAATTTAACTGTGCTGCGCATAATATTGTATCTATTTACAATTTAAAAACTCCTTTAAAAAGTTTTTTGGAAATAACCGGACCCTATTTGCACAAATTCATAAGAGCAGGACCCTGGTTGAAGGAATGTGAGTAATTTTTCACAAAAACCGGACCTTTCACAAAATGTCTGGACTGACCCATGATAATATATTAATACCAACAGTCTTTATACCATTCATGTGTTTTTATGATGCAATAGTAGCCTAGCACTATTAATAGTTAATAGTTCATGGAATGGAATTTAAGGGATAGTAATTCTTCATATCATACAGTTGATACAGTTGTACCAACATACATTAATACCAATATATTGTAATGTAATATATCAATACTAACTGCCTTTATACCATTTTATGAGTTGTTGTGATGAAATTTTGAATCGAAAGAAAATTCCAACTCCAAGATCAAATTTTCTGGACAATCGTCGACATACTCTATATTACAATTAAAAAGTATAAAAAAATACTATACCATTTTTAAATTATAATTTAAATGCTATTGTTTGAAAGTCAGCTAAAGCTTTACTACTGCCACTTTACATGCTTTCAATTAAGTGTTACAATCGTACGCGAAACATTCGTATTATAAATGTACAGGAATTCCAGATAAATCGAGAGCTGTTAGATATTTCGTGAAAACAAAAGGAATGTTTTGTTGATACAACTATTTCGTGAAAATTATTAAGGAGCTTTTTTACGAAATTTTAATTTCGTTGTCAAATCGCATGGAATTCAATAAAATTAGGAAACATTGTTTGCTTTTTAGTAGAACAAGGGGTAAAAAATTAAATTTAATCACGAGAAAATAGTTAACGCATTTAAGCATGAGCTTTCCTTAAAAAAATCTTAAAATATTAAACTAATATTAATTTTAAAAAAATTACAATTCTTTGAGAAAAAATCGCTATTTTATATTTTTATAATATTTATCGTTGAGAGTATGTATGTATCAGTATATATAAACTCCCGATTGTTTTATTGGTTTTCTGAATGTTTTTCAATAAAATAATATATCACTTCCAAAAAATAATTCTTTTAAACTATTTTTATAAATCCGAACAGTTTTCAACTGAAGAATAGTTACACTTCTTTTTCTGTTTAATATCCGGAAATAAGTATCTTTTTCTAAGAAAACGATAAATAGAACCATTCAAAGAAATCGATTCGCAAAATGTTCTAAGCTGTCACACTGTGAAATTGCTTTAAACGTCTAAAAAAATAATGTATTGAGCCGTTCACATGATGTCTGTGCTAGAGTTTCTTTGGCTAAAGTTTTCTTTTAAGATTGATATCAAAGGAAATTTTCTCCACAAAAGTTTTCCAACACTTACTTACAGTATTAATTTAAAATGTTGCGGTAAAATTTATCGCTAATTTTATTATCTTTTTTGATATTTAGCTTATTTGAAAATTTTCAAAATTCATTTGGAGTCTAAAATGTTACTAAACAATGGAAAAAAAATATGCCTTTTACTTCAGTGTTGTATTATAAATTCTAGATGCTTACAAAATTTTTGCCTAAATATTTCTTCTTCGTCGCACTCCGGCATAGAACAAGGCCGTCCTAGTCATCATCCGCCATCGCTGTCTATCTAAGGCAATTTGCCAATTTTTTCTAAGTTAGGCCTTCGTTGACAAATTTATCTATAGATTTTTTACAGGTCAATTCTCCATCGTATGTATGTATGTATATATATATATATATATATATATATATATATATATATATATATATATATATATATATATATATATATATATATATATATATATATATATATATATATATATATATATATATATATATATATATATATATATATATATATATATATATATATATATATATATATATATATATATATATATATATATATATATATATATATATATATATATATATATATATATATATATATATATATATATATATATATATATATATATATATATATATATATATATATATATATATTTGGTAAATGTCCGAAATATATGTTAGGTCTTAAGTGCCACTGCCAAGTATGCAGTTGGAGAGAGAGAGAGGTGTAGATATATTGGTTCAAATTAAATAATTTCATATAGTTTATATGGGGTTTTTCAATTTCGAATATATTTTTGAATATCTTCATTTCACAAAAGTTTTACTACATTTATTTTATTTACTCAAGATTAAAAAATTTTTCTTTTTAATTTGTCAATATATAGTTAATTTATAATTAAAATTAATAAGGGATCCATTTGAATAGCTCAATAGAGGATTAAATCAAGGATATAAATTTTTTTTCCCTGTTGGTGTTGACAGAGAAAATATAAAACTGTTTAATATTTTGTGTTTATATAAAAATCGTTTTCACTAATAAAAATATTTTGTAAATGTCTTCTTGATGTTTTTGTACATTCCAAAAAAGAGTTTTTTTAATTGAAAAAAGTGGCACCCATTCATATCTTACCCAAAATATGCTTGTTTTCCACATTGATGCCTTTTCTTCAGTTTCTTTACGCTTCTAGTAGAAAAGTATTGGAGAGCTCGTGATGATCATCAGACTAGTATTTGCCAATAACTAAAATAGAAATCCTCTTTTCAGATTTTTAATCGGTCATTTTGCATTAATGCATGTTGTATCAATGTGTATTGCAATTTGTTTTTTTTCTCCAAAAATCTCTGCACCTCGTAACAACGGCAGATGTATCGATTTTTTATTGACATAATAAAAATTTTGAATACATAAATTATAATATTTCATTTGTAAGACAATTATTTTTAATGTTGTCAAAATATACGTATCATATATGTTATCCACACAACAAGCGTTATCTACTTCATTAATATTTAAATTTTTTTCTCTATAAAAAGCTGCATTTCTTTGTTTTGTTTAACAAAATATAAATTATTTAAAATTATTTTCAAATTTGCAAACTTACATTTTAGAATTGAAATACCTAATTATGTATTATTTTAATTATAATTTAAGCTACAAAATCAGTTTGAGCTGTTATATATTTTAAATGAAGATGTTTTCAAGAAATAAATTAGGATCTCTACCCCTGACTTGAGTTAATTAGTTTACTGAATATTTAAATTTAAAGCAAAAAGGGTTTGTCGTTAATAAAGTAATTAACCTTTGTTCAAATTCAATTAGGCCTAGTCTTAATTTATAAGTTGAATAGAAAGTTTAAAACTACTTTGTATTAAGCGTTTTATAAGATTTTTCTCTTGACATTATAGACAAATGTGTAAATATAATTTATATAATAACGCGTAATATAATTTCAAAATTTAATTCAGACGCTTATTTATTAGAAACGCTTTTGAAATTTAGATGTGCTGAAAAATTTATTCAAATGATGGTGCATGCTCCCAATTTTTGAATGATATTATAAAATAAATTCAAAATAATATTAATGGTATATTTAGAATGAAACATATCTTTAAGATACATGCATCAGTTCAATACATAATTGGAAATATTTTCTAAGAAATTCTTACATATATTTTATGGAATTCAATAGGAATTTTGAGGAGTTTCTAAATTATATTAGCATTAATTAAAGTGTTATAAAAGCATTTGTCTTATCTGGCCATTTCAATCTAAAAAAAAGCTTTTTAATAGCGACAACTGAAAATCTTATAATGTTTTAATGTAAAAATATTTGCCAATATTTTTTTTATATTGTAAATTAAAAAAGAATCTAGTTTATTTATTAAAGCTAGTTCTAATATGAAAACTTCATATGTCAAGAAGAATTAAATTACCTATTATCACATTTTCCTTTCCCTACTGTAAACAATTATGTCCAAAAAAAGATCTTTCTACTCAAATAGTACAAGTACAGCAAAATACCGCCGTGCAATTAAAAAACAAAACAATGTAAGTGATTTAAGGTCTTTGAGAAAAGTTACTAAACAACTATTTTCTTTCTATTGCTAATGCTATGAGCGCTAAAATAGGATTTAAAAAATCTGATAAGGCAAAATTTATTTTTGAAAATGCGTTTATTGTTGCATGTAGCATATTATATGAACATGTCAAATACATAAAAATCTCAATTTTGATTTTTTGTTGCTCATGTTGATTTTTTATTGCACGGGAATAGTGGTCAAATCGCGTAAAAAGCCCCGAATCTCTCCAGTATCTGTATTAAGAAACATTTTTTTCCCATTTAGACTGCACTGTTAAAAATTTCTCGGGAGAATGGTTAAATAACAATTTATTCAATTGTTATTTTACCATATTCACACAAAACAGTCAAATAACCATAAATAAGATGGTATTCAAACTGTTAACTGTGAGAAAAACCGTTTATTAACTGCTTCCACCTAATAAGGTTAAGCAGCAAAAATGTTATCACTCCAACTAGGTTCTCCTAATAAAGCCACTTAGTTCTTTCCAGATGGGTACATATTACAGCTCAGAGGGCTAATCGGACAATATCATGATTGACAGAATGGGGATTTGAGTCCCAGTGTTGACGCAATAATATTTCTTTCATTCCCTTTAACGCATGAAGAGTTTTCAGTATTCTGTACTCCTCAATTTGTGACACTGGACTACTAGAATACGATACTCTCATTCACGCATAGATGGCAGCATCATGAAGCTACTTAACACAAAAATGTCAAATGTTTCCCCACTCTTACGATAGGTGAAAAAACTAGATAAATTAAAATGACATTCCACGGTTCATTTGATAAAACACAACTAAACCACAACTGAATTCCAATGCCCATTACCTAACTAAATGCCTAGCTGCAATGTCCAATTAAATTTCTTCTTATGGGTTTGAAACCATGCTAGTTGGAAATGGTTAAAAAGCCGCACACTTTTGTATTCATGGTGTTTTAATCATACTGTTTGCAAACGGTTTCAAAACCGTAAAGGTGAAAAATATTCCTTACCGTAAACTTTACGATTAATTGAATGGATGCATTGCTGCTAGTTATTTTACCGTATTTTTGGAATAAAATTATAACAATGTGCAGAAATGTTGAATCACTTCTTAGCCCCATGATTTTCATGCATAAATTAATTTATGAGGAGAATCAGAAAATCCCTCGCTGTAAAACCAAAGTTATTAAAAATTATGTTTTTTCCTCGAAGTTTTTAGCAGCAGAAAATTGTCGTTTTAACCCTTTGATACAGAGAGGAGACTCGTGTTCCATATATATATATATATATATATATATATATATATAAATATATATATATATATGTATAAATATATATATATATATATATATATATATATATATGTATAAATATATATATATATATATATATATATATATATATATATATATATATATATATATATATATATATATATATATATATATATATATATATATATATATATATATATATATATATATATATATATATATATATATATATATATATATATATATATATATATATATATTTTTAATTAAAAAATCTAACGGTTACTAAAACAATCTGCTAGATTATCGGAATTATAATTGGAATAAAATATGAAATAAAAAAAGCATAGCATAATTTTTTGCATCATTCATATTCAAAAATTTATCAACTTATTTTGAAAAATAAAGGAATTGTAATGATTAATGACTGTTTCCTTTAAATCTGCATTTCAGACTGTATTTTACAACCATAAATTATGAAAATTCTAGATCCAATATTGTTCTTTTATTTTCGAAAAAAGTATGAAAATATGTTTAAAAGTTCTGCATAAAAGGGTTAAGTGCTTTTTGTCATTTAAATAATGCTTTCACTTGTAATGGGAATGGGTTTAAAATCCTGCCATAAAATGGGTTTACAATAATTCAAATGGCAGGAATGGGTTTAAAATCTAAAATATTACAGACAAAATAATAATTAAATAAGACCCAAATGGGGATCATGAGATTGATTTATTTTTAACAAATATAAATTAACTTTGACTTAAGTAAATGGTAAATAAGTCTGTTTAAAATCATGAAAAATAAAAAACAGAAAAACATTTGTAACCACATTTGGTCCACGAAAGTCACGAAGACAGACAATTTTGATTTACTTGATGCCAAAACTTTGGTATTTGAGAATAATTATTTTTAATGTGGCCAGATAAAAATCCATTTCTCAGAACCATATTTCATATTTGTTTGTAAAACTTCAACTCTTTCCGTAATAGACATTTGTAGAACATTTGAGAGATTTATATTATTAAATTGAAACTATATAGTATTTCTGTTTTTGAAATAATTTGTGTCTTTTTCACGTTGCTTAGCTCTCTTTTCTATATACAAAAGCAAAAAAGTCTGGATGCTTTGATAATAACTTGAGAGTGGGAGGAATTAGTAAGAAAATTTTTAAGGAGTGGTTTGTTAACAATCATCTCTTTCTGGCGTTACATGGTTCGGGCGCATTATCGAAAATATAAGATTTCATTGACGAGAACTATTGTTATAAGTTGAAACATCTGCTGTCATGGAAACAGCCATTTTACAAAATATTAAAAAAAATAGTAACAGACAAAGCTAGTATGAAATGTTAAATATCCTTCAACCTAGCTAAACTCATAGTCCAAGTGCAGTAGCAAAGTTTGCTAGAAACAAATATATACGCTAATATAAGTTATCGAAAATTGAAGAAATATTAAGTTTCATCGTCAATGGTAATATTAAACATAAATATTCTTATTCATATTTGTCAAAACTGCTTTTCAATTTCAAATCTCTTAATTATTAAATTCTTGTGCTAAAGCATTTTAATACCACATTTTAATAAAAATATTAACAATTACGAGTTCACATCTTTTTTCATGACGGAATTTAAATTCTCAAACTTTTGTTATTATCTGTTAAAGGAAAATATCTTAACCGATACTTTTCGGTTTAACCGGATCTTAAAGGGTATTTATCCGTTAAGGGTACCAAGATTCGAAACAGGTCAAAGGATACCAATAATCGATAGAGGTACATCGTGAATATTATATTAAGGAATAATTATTGAATACAATATTTTTGTGAATGTGTTCAAATTTTATTTTGGGTAACAAAAATATTTACTCTAGAATAGAAATTATATCAATTGGGAAAATATCGCTTTATTGTTTTGACAGTGTGTAGCGATATTAAAATATGCGAAGAAAGTATGTTTAAATCCTGGTTATTTTTTTTAAAAGGACTCCATTATACTGCTATTGGTGCTATGTAAATGTTTAGTTTATCAAATTTTTTTTCATGTGCAAAATACCTATTACTCTAGTTTTTGTTAAATTAGAAAAAAATTGACTACTCGAACTCGTGGAACAAAAAATAAAATTCCTTATTATATGTCTTCTCAGTTTTCTGATATTTTCTTATTAGATTTTCCAAACTGTGAGCTTGTCAGCAAAGAAAAATAATTTTCTTTAAAAATTTATTACTTTGCTTTCTTTAGAAATTGAAGTATGCAGCAAAAAAGCATGAAAAAGATTAGTTTCTTCAGACATACATCAAAATTCAGTTTCGTATTTTATAAGAATATTTTCCTTCAAAATAATATGAATAAAAGATAAGAAATTAAAATTTATGTGTTCTTGACATTTTTAGAGAATTTAAAGAAAGCTAAGAGTCTGGTAAATTTAAAAAAGACTTCATTAGCTAACGGTTTTATATATATGTTTTATATTTTTCCCATAATATCTTAATTTACTTTTTTATCAAGAAGGATTCTGTTTTGTCACTCTTGGTGCAAGGAGAAAAACATATTTTAAAATTACCCTACTGTATAGTAATAACATTTCTGGTAAAAAAAATACCATAATTTTGGCAATCAAAACTATAATACACTGTATTTAAACTGTAAATTCATTTGATAGTTTTTTCGATAATATGGTAACAGTTTATTGAAAATTCTGGTTTTTAATTATAGTTCATATTATAAAATTTTTAGTAAAATAAATATAAAACTGAAAATGTAATTTATTTGAAAAAAAAAACAGTTTTTACGACATGCTTTAAGATATGATGAAATTACCAAATTTACCAAATTTTTAATAAATATTATAAAACATTATTTTTATAGTTAATTTTAGCGAAATCATTACCAAAGCGATTCAGTAAAAATTTCCGTGCTTTTGGGTGTTCCCATAGAGCCAGAATCACCCTAAAATTTTACCATATACTGGTAGCTTGGTCCATACATTTTCTCAGTGTTTTATGCAATGAATTCATTTTCTTAAAAAATATCTCTTTGCTAGACGTATTTATTACTCTCGTTGCTTTATATTTCAAGAAAACAATTACAGCTACTTGATCTCGTAAATCAAGAATTAAAAATTATGGAATGCAATGGGTCATTGAATTTCAGCAATCCAAATTCGTTAATATTTCATAAATATATATTTAAAACCTGTAAGCTTGTTTAAAGAGTAATTATTTGCTTTAAAAATTTATTATTTGCCATGGTAAAATTGTGCTTTTCTTCGGAGAGGGTGGGAATAGTATGAATAAAAGTTAACAAATTAAGATTTATCTCTTACTGATACAATATTAAGCATTTTATTTTTAAAAAAAAGATTAAGGAAAGCTAAAAATTTGATGAACTTAAACTACTATTTTAATTAATTATTTAAATATCTATGGTCTACATTTAATATCTTTTATATTAATATCTCGGTTATTTAATCAGAAAAGACAAAATTATGTTTGTATAAATATTAAGCAAATTTTTCATTTTGTATAAATTTTTAATTACTAGAGATATCGATTATTCAAGTTTTTCTAAAAAAAAATATAAATATTCATATTCATAGAAAGAAAACTAATGTATGGAATCACGGAATTTCACCGATATTTTATTTTTATATTTTGTGAAAATATAATCTTAATCACACCAGACACCTACAAGTTTTTTTTGTAAAGTAAAGAATTATGTTTTAAAATTTATCATTTGTCATGTTTAAACATCAAACTATATTTGATCCAAAACATGAAAGAAGATTAGTTTCTTCGAAACCAGCAAAAGAATTCAGTTATATATTTTAAATGAAAATATTATTTCTTTAAAAAAAGAAATTCGAAATAGTATGAATAAAAGATATCAGATTAAAATTTATACGCTTCTGATTCTAATATGTTTTAGATGAATATCATTTTTGTCTTGTGCATGACATAATATGACGGAAGAAAAATTGAACGAAGTACTGTTTTGGTATTAAATTTTTTTCTAGGAAAAGTATTGACCTGTTTTGAGCTTTCCGGTTATCTAACATAAAGAAAAAAAGCTTGTTTTAAGGTAGAGGAGCTTTGAAACTTTTCTTTTAGTAATACAGTGATGTCAAATAAGCTTACAAGAGGTTCGAAAAGTCAACAAAAATACGCGGAAAAGAAGTTTGAAAATATTTACGAAGTCTCTTTGAAAAGTATTCCTCAATCTTCACATTCGAGTATGTTGTAGAAGATATTTATATTTAAAACATAAGAAATGTACTATATAGTGTTTGAATTACGAATACAGTTTTATCTCACTGCTTTTTATGAAAGAGTTATTTTGTAATAAAATTTGTTAAAAAAAATTGGTATTATAAAGCAAGAATTTAGTTCTGAAAGTGTAAGGAAATGATAAGAAATCCGGACATAAATTGAAAGTGATATTAAGTTTTACTAGAAAAACTGAAAATAATCTTTTAAACTATTTTATTTAAAACGTAATTAGTTTGAACTACACTGTTAGAAATTTCTTGGAAAAAATGATTGACGATTTGTTTAATTGTTATGCTTCCATATTCAAACAAAATAGACAAATAATCGCACAAAAGATGACATTCAAGTTGTTAATCTTTCGAAAACCTGTTTATTGACTGATTTTACGTAATACGGTTAAACAATCAGAATTTCACTCGCATCAACTAGGCTGATACTGCTTAGTTCCTTGCAGCAAGGTAGATATTGTAACCGAAAAGGCTTATCTGTATACTTCATAACAGACAGAATGAGGGTTCAAATGCCAGTATTGACACCACAATATTTCTTCCATTCCTTGAAATCTTTCGCATTCCCCAATTGGTGACTCAGGACTATTAGAATACAATACTCTCTTTTACGCATAAATGGATACTGCTTAACACAAAAAAGTCAAATATTTCTCATCGCTCACGATATGCGTCACCACCACTAACTGAGTTGCATTCCACGGTCCATTTAACAAAACCCAACCCAACCACGATCTAACACTAATCTCCTTTGCCTAACAAATGCCTAACTGCAATGTCCAATTAAATTTCTTTTTGACGGTTTTGAAATCATGCTAAATCATGTTGAAATCATGTAGATGGTTAAAAAACCATATAGGAAGAAAATGTCCTCAACCGTAAACTTCACGGTTAATTGGATGAACCGTGCTGCCGTTTTTTTTACTGTAATATCAGAATGAACATCATAACAGCGTATCTTTAATAACGCCAAATTTAATCAATTTCAGAAAGATGATCTTTTATTGAGTTATTGATATAAATCGAAAACAAATAATAAAAAATTTGATTTTGAGAAACCACTGAAATTCTGCATTGTTTAGTCTCCTAAAATATGCAATAATTGAGAATAATTCAAAATTTTTTTTCACCTGTGTGAAAAAATCTTGATAATTTGGTGATTTTTAATAAGTATAACTCCAGGCAAGCTTAAAATCCTAGTCCAGGCAATTATTTTCAATGAGATAATATATGTTAGTTTGAAATTAAAGATTTGCTTTGAGTTTAAGGCGATCAAATGAAATAACGCTTTTGAATATACTATTATCATAACTGTTGTACGCCTCTGTTCATTCATGACTATTTGATTAAGTTTTTTCCATCTTTAGCTTGTACCCTCAGTTATGCCAATTATTAATGCTCAAAACATGAATAAGAGGAAATTCCAACGTTTTTTTAAAAATGAAAAGCATTTATAATCCAGTGTTTAAAATGTTTTGAAAATATTGTATACATATTACACATAAATCTTTACGAAATAACCCCAATGATGCATTTTCTGGGCTCATAAAACTGAGGAAAAATGAAGAAGTATTCATTGATTTTGGTACTTTTTATCTAGGTAGAAAATTTTCGTCAAATTGGCTAATTTTTTAAAAAAAAAAGAGAATTAATGACACTTTTGATAATATAAAACTTAATTCCAGTAAATAAAACCAAAATATACGGTGTTTAAACTATACACTGTTAAGTTTTAATTTCAAAATTATGGAAAAATAACTGGCAGCTGTCTGTCCATCCTATTAACCGTAAGAATTACGGTAAAGACCATTTTTTTCCTTTATGGTTTTGAAAACATTTACAAAAAGTACAGTTATAAATCCATGAATACAAAACTATACAGTTTTTTAACCATTTACAACTAGCATTTTTCATAAGAGTAAAAAATAATTAATTATTTAACTAGGCATAGGAGCTCGGCATTCCGTAGGGTAATAGGCATTGGAGAGTGCCGCACGCTGGAAATTCTTCATGCGTTGAAGGGAATGGAGGAAATATTGTGGTGCCAACACTAGGACTCGAACTCCAGTTCTGCCGGTCATGAGATTGACTGATAAGCCCGCTCGGCTATGTTATGTACTCCGTTGCAAAGAATTAAGTAGCTTCGTTAGGTGGTTCTAGTTGGTGAGATAGGATTCTGGTTGTTTAACCGTATTAGGTGAAAGCAGTTAATAAACAGTTTTTCTCAAACTTAACTGTTTGATTACCATTTTATTTATGGTTATTTGACTGTTTTGATTAAATATGGTAAATTAACCATTCACTAAATTGTTATTTAACCATTTTTTCCGAGAAATTTCTAACAGTGTACATTTGGTAATTTTTCGGTACATATGGTAATGGTTAGCAAAAAATTTTGATTTTCAAAACTCTTAATACCACACATTTAGGTGAAAAGTACAAAAGCACATACATTTAGGTGAAAAGCACATACAAAAGTGAAAAGTAACTTTAATCGAATAAATGGTTTTTATGCCATGTCCTAAGGTAGTAGTGCAAAGCTACCAAATTCTACCTCGTTAACCATGTTTTATCACATATTATAAAACTATATTTTATTGTTAATTTTATCAAAATAATTATTAAAGCCCTTCGATAATAATGAACCGAAGTTTTTCTTCTTCCCATAAGGCCAGAAACATGGTAAACTTTACCATATTCTGGTAGTTTTGAAAATATTTTTTTTCTCAGTGAGGCGTTCATACATTACAAAAACTAAATAAAAATGCTTCTAAGACTGTTGTTAAATATTTTAAGCAATCCAAAAAGTAGCAAAGGGAACGCTTTTGCAGTCGCTTATGATTTGTGGGTAGTTGCAAAGGATTACAGTGGTAACATCGACCTACTTTTGCTTCATTCTGAATTATTTTTTTTTTCCTTGAGTCGAAGCTTTAAAAAAATTTATTTTCTTCAGAGGAGAATTTTTCCATGCTCCATAAAACTTAAAAGATGAAGCAGTGTTGGTGATTTGAGTTTCTTTTCCATCCTAAAAAGTACCAGAAGATTTATTTCCTCTTGGGAATTAAGTGCATCTTTGTACAAATTGCTCAAAATGTTGACTGGCATCTGATTTCGTGGATTAGGTTTCGGCATTTCAGAAAAAAAAACTTTTAGAATGCTTTTTTGGAATTAGGTAGATGCTCAGCAGCTGCATTTCTTCAATAAATGTGAAATAGGTATTAATTCCCTAAATATCAGAACAGAATCTCAGATTACTTTGTCTCGTAAAAAATAATATTATTTTAAAATAATTAAATATAGCATGCTGGTAATTCATAGATTAATTTTTAAATCAGATCAGCAACTCTTCTACTGATTAAAATAAAAATATTTTGGAGCGGGAGTAAATTTTAATTGTGACACGAAAGTCAAAAAAAGATGCTCTATTACTTTTTCTTTTGCACAGTGCATTTTTTTTATGACGGCGATTTTGCACTTTTAAGTTAGCTACCGTACTCACTCGCACGTAAGATTTGAATCAACTGCGCATGCTCGTGTTGATTTTAGATGCTACGTATCTTTACGTTACGTTGGCGTAATTAACGCTACAAAGACGTAGCACGCTGTTTATTGCTGTTAAATGTTGTTTGCTGTTTAAGCCGATCTTCAAACTAAAAACTGGGATATGGAAAGCAAATGAGAAAAAATGTATTGGTTTTTTTTGTCGTATGCCTGTTTTAGGCAATAGGGGGGGCGATTGTTCCTGTTTTTCAGTGGCGCCATCTATGGCCAGGAATTCGACTTCTGCCACGCCATTTACACAACCACAACCCGTTTATAGGGCGGGTCACATTCACAGACAAAGGAGAAAGGACATAGAACACACACACACACACACAGAGAGAGAGAGAGAGAGAGAGGGAAAGAAACATCCGTGCCTTGCCCGGGATTCGAACCCAGGACCTTTCTGATGCAAGGACAGTTTCCTGCCCCCTACGCAGGCCGGTAGGAAAATGTATTGATGAAATTTAGAAATGAATCGTACCATATTACTACCAACTTACCTGTGTAATTTAAAGCAAACTACTGTAAGTAATGGCTATTTGTGGACCTAATGCAGAAACTAACTTTCTACAATCTTATCTTCGGTTACAAATCTAAATAATAAGCTTCATTCTTAATCGCTGAATTCATCAAAATCAGCTAAATATTTTTGCTTTCAGAACCGCAGTTTTACGTAAAGCAGAGCATCTTGAGTCGTATGCCACAGTTTTGTGGAGATCGTCTATGTCCATTGTAAGTGTTTGTTTTGATTTTGTGGTCAAAGTTAAAACGATATTCGACTACGTTCTACTACGAAAAAAATAACATCCTGAATAGCTTTTGATCTGATGATCAGATCTTCACTTTCTAGGACGCAACCTGAATTCTGCACGGGGGAGTGATCTTAAATATGCTACTTAATTAGCACAGACGATATTTTAGGTTACGAAATCAGACGTAAAAGCGTACTTTCTCTGATTCTTATTATCGACGGATGTGGATTTCTGATCCTCAAAATATAGGAAGTACCCGCATTCCCAATAGTTTGGTAAGGAGAGCGCTTCAAAGTTTGGACCCCATAATGTTAACTTTACTTTTTGCGTATTTCACCATATCTCGAGAACTTTTTAAGTGAACAAAAAAAAATTTGCACGAAATTTATAAAATTTGTTTATTCAAAGATAATGTCTTGTAAAAAATAACTTTTAGCAAATATTTATTATTTTATTTAAGAATGGTAGAAATTATTTTGAGTTGTAAGGTATACAATGTTTTGAATCATTTTAAAGAATGTAATTTCGCATGGCAAAATACAAACTTTGTGCTAAATCGGTTGAATAGTTCCTGAGAAATTGAATTTCAAAATTCAGATATTCAATATTGTCTTGACTTTTTACTGTACTATTTAATATCTTAAAATATTTTTTTTATTTCCAATGGCAGACATGAAAGACAGATTTGTAACTGAGAACAATACAAAGAAGGAACAAAAAAAACGGAAACAAGAGCTACAAAAAGAAAGAGTCTATAGGTCTCTAATAATGTATCTCGCCCACCAATAACGTTCCCACTAGGGCCCAGGAGGAAGTGCAGGTCAACATCTCAGATGGTTAGCGTCCACTTCTTCTTGCAGGTTACATAATGGACAAAAGGGGCTTTAAAAGATTTTGATTCTGTACAGGTGTTTTGATAAACAGTCATGGCCAGTGGCAAGGCGAAAATATCTTGTAAGTAATATCTTGAATATAAGTAATATCTTGAAATATTACTTATTTAAAAAGGCAGACCAGCTGGTCACTGGATGTAACTAGTAATATTTCAAAAGTGTCTTACAAATTGCAAAGGTTTTAATTTGTTGCTAAATTATAATATTAGACTGCCACTAAATGTTGCAAATTGCTTTAGTTTATTCCAAATTAGTGCAATGAACGTTATATTTAATGTACTGCATTCGTTATTCTAATTTTTATTCAAAACTATAAAACAAAGTTAAACAAAAATATCGATAATATCGATAGTTGATTTCATTTAATACAAGTTCTTTCGATAAGTTTTGAAACTAAGTTAACGCAGAAAATGAAAATGAGGGACTATTACAGAAACCAGGCGTTAATCACTTACTAATGCCCCTTAACCTATTAAAATAGTTTAACCGGAAAAAAAAACTTTTATAAGTGATGATCCCATTTTTCATGAGCATATTAACTATTTTTTGTTAAAGAAATATTTCTTCAGCTCATTTTATAGTATGATTTTGTTCAATTATCTTTCAGTAGTTTAGTAACGAAACTAATGTCTCTGAGGGTAATCTGAATTAATAGTATGAAAGAAATTACTCTTATTCGTAATAATAAGGTAAGTATTAGATATATTAATTAAAGAATCTATATATATATATTTTATTTAATTTTTTCTAATCTTTACCCTCATCTTAACGGTATCTTATCTAATCTTAGTTACATTTATTACTTCCCTTAGTATAAAGGAGGATATTTTTAAAAAGCAATGTAATTAAATTCTTTAAAGAAGAAAAGTTTTCAAAATTACTATTCCTTACTTCATGCAATTTTACACTTGTTAACGTAAATTAATAGAATTAAACTATTTAGTAGAAGAAGATATCAACTCACATTCTAAAAATGTGCTGTATTTCTTGTTTAAAAAGTGTTTTTGTCAGCTGTATGCAGATAACTTAGCAATGGTTAAAAACTTTTATATAGCAACTTTTATACAAACTTTATATACAAACATACATATTATATACAAAATTTTTATATAACTTCTTTAGCTTATTATAATTTTCTTTAGTTGTTTCTAAGTTTCAGAAAATATTATGTTGATTCATCTTCTCCTAAGCCCTCTAATATAATGTTTGTATGCGTGGTGCTCTGTTATGGCTAATCTAAGTCGAAAAACTTCAAATCATTTCGAAAATGAAGTAAATATAAAAAACATAAACTTTTAGATTCGCAAAATAGTATCTAGGCAAAAAGGAAAAAAAACGCACAACCTAAATTTAACGAATGACTACGGAGAAAGGTGGTATAAAAATCAAAACCAGTTTTATTGCCCGATAAAAGTTGCAGGTGTTTCGAATAATCATATTTAAGCTCCATTTTGTTCTTCTCGGTAATTAAACAGGTTTTTCAGGGTTGTTTTAGTCATACAAATTCTGAAAAAATCGTTCGTAATAAAATTTTTTATTCAGGGTGGTCATTACGAAACATCATGTATACTAATATGGCATTTTAAGCACATGCTTAATTATTTCTCAAATGGAAATTATGTAT
Source organism: Parasteatoda tepidariorum (assembly GCF_982258835.1). NCBI lineage: Eukaryota > Metazoa > Arthropoda > Arachnida > Araneae > Theridiidae > Parasteatoda > Parasteatoda tepidariorum. Next base: position 66,686,992 of record NC_141756.1, on the reverse strand, counting down.
ATTTATGTTATGTACTATTATTATGTTATGTACTATATTTTGCTAACAGCCAGATAATTTCTTTCTTTGAAAAGAAGTTTTATTTTATAAAATTCATGAATATTATCTGGTAGAAAAATATTTACAATTCAGAAAATGCCTTGATTAACTTTCAGATTTTCGCTGCAAGTGTGCTGTGCACTTTTTCAAATACTGTCACCGAAAAGTTTGAACTTTGAAGAAGCCTTCCTAGATGAGGATTAATCAGCGTACAACTTTTTTTGTTGACTCTCTATAACTAAACTAAAACTTAATTTGTGATTCTGGATTTCAGCTTTAGTTTAGCGTAAGCACTGACATTATTTTAATGAAATAACTTTTTTGAAGCAATTAATTCTTCAGGAAAAATTTGAATAAATTACGTTAAACAAAATACTTAAGTTTGCAGGCAATTCCAGGGTAGAAAATAAGTATGTTATATTTTCTGTTTTCAGTGAGTGCGTTCCAATATTTTTGCCATATTTTTCAATATTTTTTCAGTATTACACATGGTTTCAAATTGCTAAGAATGAAATGGGTCTTAAATTGTATTTTTTTTTCAAATAAAGAAGCCACAAATGTTTTAGATCTAGAAGCCTCTAGATCTCTTAATAAAACAGAATAATAAGACTTGAAAAGTCAATGACAATTGGTAAGATTGTGAAAGTTATTGCTAGTTCATCCACAAAGATTGGTAAGATTATCAAAGTTAAGCAGTTTCGTCCATGAAGATTGGTAAGATTACCAAAGCTATGGCAGGTTCTGCTTGCGTGTGTCCCAACAATATTGTTCAAACATTCTACAGCATTTGTATAAACTATTTTACAAGAGATGTCATTATTTTTTTATTTCGTAATTATTCAGTAAGTTTTTACCAAAATACTCATGGCAATAACTAAGAGCACTCTTGTAAATGAGTTGAGAGTAGTTACAAATTTCTTATTTCTTAAAACTTTGTATTACGTTTGTATTACAAAATTTTCTACAGTTACAGCATTGTCTGTTATAGGAAACATTATGATGAAACTATCATTGGTAGTTGCGAAATTTCAGGAATTATACGAGAGAATCATAGATTATTTTATAAGAAACGCACACATTTATAAGAGATTATAATTCGGCTTATATTTTACACTTTTACACTTATAATTATGCTTATTTTTTATATAATTCTGCTTATATTTTGCACTAGAATGGTTACCTTTACGTTACCCTTTTATATAATTAAGTACCGGTATTTGTGCCTTAAAGTATTAAAAATCACACAGAGAAAATATTCTGGTAAAATTACCGTACTATATGGTAATGATATTTTTGGTAAAAGAAACCATGATTCTGGTTAATAAGATCAAAATATACTGTATTTAATCCAGTCATTTGTTAATGTGTCAGTTCATGTGGTTTAGTTTGAACCGAGTTGGTTCATTGATTCAGGTTTTAATAATTATAGTTCTTATTACTACACATTTAGTAAAAAAAAACTAAACTTAAGAGTAAATTTAACCAAATAAATGGTTTTTATGTCATGCTCTATAGTATCATGATAAAGTTACTAAATTTTACAGCAATTTCCGAATTTTGTATATCACAAATTATAAAACGATCTTTTACTACTAATTTTTTTAAAATCATTACGAAAGCAATTAAGTAAAAATTACGGAGCTTCTTAGTTTTCCTACAGAGCTAGAAACAATGTAAGTTTAATCATATTCTGGTTGTTCTTTCCTGTGTGGTACTAAAAAACTCAGAGTTTCTAAAATAATTTTTATAAATAGGAATAAAAATTGAAAAAAATCAATCTTAAATCATTCACTCTCGCAAAATATTTTATAAAGCTCATAAGAAATATAGAGCAATATTTTCTCTTGAATACAAATAAGATTCGCTGCAGTGTATGAGACTATTTATAATCACCTATGTAAATTAATTTTAAATAATTATGAATATACTTCCAAATGTAACTATTATTAAGATAGCTAATTTGTTGAAATTTTATAATATATAAATATTCTAATAGTTCATTCTAAGAGTTTAACGTGAAATAAAGTTTTTAAATGTCAAAATAGTTGCAGTACTTATACAGCTTGTAGATACCTCAAATTTTGAGAAATGGATCATAAACTAAATTTCAGCGTTATTCTTGAATTTAAGAGATTTTTATTTCAATTTCTCTAAATTATTTAGGCTAGCGCACATAATATGCGTTCTAACTTTAATAAGGGGATTATTTCTTTGCTTTCCGAATATGATATTCATGAAAATGCTTGTGTTCAAAGAGTAAAATTTGCATAATACACTGCTGGACAATTGCTAAGGACGGATCACAAATTTGCATTGTAGCATAACATTAAGCGGGAAATGAGGCCTAGTAGGATAAAATATAGTTGCCACACTGTTTAGACGTTAGAATAAAGAATATTCATTGTTCTGGAAAGTACAAAAGCTATGAAACACCTGAAAGAAAAAAAATGTTCATTTGATGCTGTGCACGAAAAAATGGAACAATGCATCGAAATGTCAGCAGGCAACTTGAAGAAAGGTGTAATTACGGTATATGTCCATTGTGGAATGTGATGCAACATTCTATACGTCGTATCATACTTTGCACAACATTATCCAGCAGCTGCTGAGGCAATTTATCCCATTCCTCTATCAGTGCACGGATAAGGGTGTTCTTGTTTGTCGGAGGATAGTTTCGACCAGCAAATTGCCTCCCCAAAGCATCCCAAACATTTTCAATGGGGTTTAGATCTGGAGAACGTGATGGCCATACTAGGCGTTGAATACCCTCGCTGTCTAGACAATCCTGAACAGCGAGTGTTCGATGACATGTTGCGTTGTCGTCCATAAAAACAAATTTATCACCGACAGCACCACAGAAAAGACGAATATGAGGATGTAGAACTTCATCAATGTATCGTTGGCCCGTCATAGTCCCATTCGCAACCACATGTAGGCACGTGCGGCCAATGATAATGATACGGGCCCACACCATGACAATGCATGTCGGATATCGGTCCCTTTCCTGGATTTTTTCTGGACGATAACCAGTACTACTCTCGAGTCAGATCAGTAGGAGTCTACAATCCGATGACAGACTAAACCTACTCTCATCTGAGGATAGTACGCATGCCCAATCCAGTTCAGCCCAATTGTGATGCTCACGACACCATTGCAAACGGGCCGTACGGTGCTGTCTGGTCAATGGGACACACACAATAGGTCTGCTGGCGTATAGTCCTCCTCCCCTCAAACGTCTGGCAACAGTTTTTCGGGAAATCTGCTTTCCTGTGGCAGCAAGAAAGCGATTTGTTACCTGCTGAGCTGTGGTGCTCCTGTTCCTTTTTGCTGATAGGACGATGTATCTGTCTTCTGCAGGCGTCGTACTTCTAACACGACCTCCCCCGTGCAGCCTACTACAGATTCCAGTAGTTTTAAATGATTTCCACAGCCGTGAAACAACGCTTTGAGCGATGTCGAACTCCCTGGCAACATCTGTTATTTTTCGCCTTTCTTCGATCTTTCCAATAATTCGGTCACGCTTAAAATCATCTTAGTGATACCGGAAAGACATGCTGAGAATTTCAAGTTTGTCAACTAAATCTTTCGTGTAAAACTTTGACTTGAAACAACAACTCTCCACATGCGTCAAAACCTTTAAAGCTCTTATTAGCGCTATCACGTGATGAACAGACGTGGAAAAAAATTTCGCATACGCATACCTCTTCTTACTACATCCCGCACTTATTCTAATTTTCAACATTTTGCTTCCTTTCATTTTGAGGTTGCTATGAATGATAGTGTTATCCGTCCTTAGCAATTGTCCAGCAGTGTATAAGGGAATTCCAGAAAATTTTCAGTCCTCCTGTTTAGCATCAAAGCGCTTTAAATGCTTATCACATTGTAATGAAAGAAGATTAAGCTTAAAGTTCATAAGGTATATTTTATGAAAACAGTAATTATAAAAGTAATAACGTATGTAAAATCTTAAATTGAAATTTTCGTAAATGGTTTTGAAATCAGAATCTGAATTCAGTATTGAGTTGTTATGTCTAGAGTTCGATATTTCTTTATAGCCTCTTTCTTTATACATTTCCAAAGGTATTCTCTTTACTCTTTACGCTGAGTTCCAATTCAAAAAATATATCTAAAAATAATCAGTTAATGAAATCAATGAGTTACCAACAGCATTTGTAAAATTAGCGTACATCATTTTGAAGAATTTTTTTTCATTAAAATCGTTTTGCAAAAATTGTTTTTATTGTGCATTGTGAGCAATCATATAATGTTTATATCAATAAATATACATTTTGAAAAACATTATTTTGGCACATTAGAATAGTATATAACTTATTTCTAAAACAAAATGTAATTTGTTATGTGCCAAGTTAAAATAGAAAATCAGCTATATTAAAATTAGCGGTGTTTTCTACACTAAGGTGCAATGCATCGGTTTACATTGCATCTTGTCATTTTGGATTCCTTGAACAGTTTATAGATTGAGATCAGTTATAGTTTGAGATTTGGAACCTAGAACTACTTGGAAATTTTCGAATTAATGTATTCAGTTTAATTTGACACCATTTGTCTTCAGGTATTTTATTTGATTGAGGAACTGACAAACTATACATCGTAAAAATGAAAGAAAGAGAAAAAACTTATTGAACTAGAATTAAGTTTTATAACTAAAATTTTTACGAAGCAAAATTGCGAAAGTGCAGTAAAAATGTTATTTTAGAAGAAATACAGAAGTAAAAAAAAATTCAGAATTTAATCAAAATTTTTATCTTTTTATGAATATACTTTTTTTCTAAAATTAACTTCAATTAAATTATCTTGTAAAAACAAACTTTTTCTACATAGATGAGAATAAAGAATTCAAACATTGTTCCCATGCTTCACAACATGTTTAACCATTCCTCGTTTAATAAGTCTGAGGAAGCCAAATTCAGACTGACAAATGGGCTATATAATTTTAAATATAGCAACTGTATCGTCTTTTTTTTAAACAACGCATCTTTATCTAAAACAGATATTCTTAATATCTTATTAAATTCTGAATATTTGAGTTCATTTATTACATGATCTATTTTTTTGCTTAAGCTAGCTGTTTTGCATTTGCTAAAACTAGCTGTTTGAAACATCGCCTTACACTATAAGCTGTGATCAAATTTGTGACCAAAAACTAGTAATTGCAGAAGCTCAAGGTTTGTTTGTGTTTTCATATTACTTCAAAAAATGAGGTGTAATATTTTGTTGAACTTGTCAAGAAAAAACTGTCTAAAAGAACAGTTTATTTCAAGTTGACAACAAATAGAGGTTTCATATGCAACTTAAAGTTTGTAGTTAAATCCAAACTCCAAAAGTGGAAAAAGATACACCTAACTCCCACCCACTCACACAATACATGAATTATTTTTGATTCCGAAAACTCCAACGTTGGCACGCTTTGTGTATTGCTACTAGTGTATTTACACCGAGTGAGAACTGGCATAAATGTCTTGTTTTCTTCCGCGCTGCTCTACAATATCTACAGAAACAAAAGGTAGTCTTTAAAGAACGTACGTATGTTTTTAGTTGTGATATAAAGATAATTATATTTTAATTTTTAAATAGCTCTGAACTACACTGGTGGACAAAGTTACGAGATGGAAGGCATTTTCGCTCATTTCTATGACGCTATATTCTTCTATGACGCTATTTCTGGACGGTTATTGATATGGAGGGAACCTGGAACCCGATACCATCCCAGCAACATTATCGAAAGGGACCATTATGCTGGTGGAGGACTCATGGTTTGGGCAGGGATCATGCGAAATACCTGCACACCGCTCCATGTGTTTGACAATGGTTTCGTGAATGCCCAGAGGTACAGGCAGGAGGTCCTACACTCTAAAAACTGTACCTCTGATTTCAGAGGCACAGGCTAAATGTACCGTGTATTTTCTCGCGTAAGAGGCACATAACTAATGTGCCTTTAAAAATGAGAGGCACCACAACAAATTAAAGGTACCAAACGAACGCCAGTCAATGCGCGGTACAAAAAGACTTTCGTGCCTCTGAAATTCGCTTCATTTCTTTTTCTTCGGTACGATCATGTAACGGAGAACAAGCGCATGCGCACATCAGTGAAAAATTTTATGACGAAATACGTTTTCTGTCCCCTCGCATCCACGCTACCGATGGAAGAAGTTTTCTACAAATGTGCTCTATTGATGTTATAAAAATGCTTGAATTTGGTAAGTTTAATACTTGTATCTTATTTTTATATTAATTCCTAAGTAACGACGGCATCTTTTTTATTAATACATTTCAATTTTTATTAGTGAATTATTAATGCTACAAATCTTATAAAAATGTTTAAGCGAGAGAGCTAACCCTAGTTATGTTTACATTTCTGTTGTAGTTGTATTATTTATGTTTTATCATTATAATATTAAGAGGAATGTTTTTAAAGTGCCCTATATTTGTTCTGTAGTGTTTGATTATAATTTTGTATGAGGTTTTCAATGTGGCGATTGCTATGAATAAGAAATCATTTTTATTTGAAATACCAATTTGCTTTTTTGTTTATCTTAGTTTACATTCGAGAGCTATCACAGAAATTCTCTCACAGAATGATTGAATAATTTAAAAAACAACGAAGAATGTTTTCGAATTTTTATTATAATTATGAAAAGTATACTTTCAATCATTAGCTATTTTAGAAAACAATTGACATTGATATCTAATTATAATTATTTCAAACTGTTACTAAACTTACAATTGATATAAACCTGAAGAAAAAAATAAGATTATGCTTTATTTATATTTTAAATATGGTGTAAGCATGGGAGAAAAAGGCAATCTTCTAATGATTTATAAATTTTTAATTAGTTATTATTTTTTTTGAAAAAGTACTAATGTTTAAAAATGTTTTATTCTAACATCACAGCTTTCAGTGTATAATTTCAAATTTTAGTTTTGAATTTATGACTCAAAATAGATAACATGGGATATATAATTATTTATGACTGTGAAATTCGTTTTAAAAATTTTAGCATTTCAAATTGAAATTTAATTTATTTGATTTTTAAAAAGGATTAATAGCTTGCTCCAGGGTGCTCTTGTGGCACAGCTGGTTAAATTATCTTTCACACTGCTTAATGGAGAACTTGGGTAATGAGTTAGATCCTGGCAATGTATAAAACAACTGGCGTGTATACTTTGCATATAAATTATGCCACAAGTGAAAGTTCTCTCATTGGTTATCATGCAGAAGATTCAAACGAGCTAGCTCAAGCGGAGTCCACTTTATCTGACCAGTATCAAAATTACATGGCATTTTAACCATGGCCGTTAAAAAGTAAAGCCCTAGAAATAGGATTTTTGGTCATGGTTGAGTGATGGGCGGTGATGAGTACCTTGCTCTTTGTTTAAAATAATATAATGCCAAGTACTTAACAGCTTGAACTTTTTAAAAAATATTAAAGTATTGTTAACTAGAGCAGTTTAATTTACATAATTTTGATATCAATAACTATATATAAAAAATAAAAAAATTATTTGCATAACATTCATTGGATCACAAATGGATTAGATATGCAGAATCGCTGTTGTGTCACTGGCATTTTCCAAGAAAAATTCTTAATGCTTTATCGATATATACTGAATAATTTATTAAAAAAATATTTGGTACTTCATATTCAATGCTCAACACTTTATACTCCATGTTTTCTTGCTACGAAAAGCTACCTAGTAAAACTTTCTAATTCAGCATCAGTGATAATAATTTTTAAGAAACTTTTTTTTATTGTTATTGCTACCTTACCTGTGTTACTTAGAATAACATTATCAAAAAACTTTTATTAATCTATAACTAATGCTTTTCCTGAACTGTAGTAAAAAAAAATATGAAGCGAAGCAATTTTGATAATATTTAGAAAGAAAATATATTGATTGTAAGGATTGATATGTGTATAAACTTGATGCAGTGAAATTTTTTTATTTTTTATTTTTTTATTTATTTTTTTTTTTTGCTATCTGAAAGGCAATTTAATGTTTGTGTAATCTAAATTTATATTATTAGTATAACTAAATGATTAATAGTTTTTTTTTTGCTGTTACTTTGTCTTGACTGTGTTCCAGTAAATGCAAAAAAATGTTTTTAATTATTAAATATTTTTATAAATAATAATTATTTTTATAAATAATTACTTTTCGATTTACATTTGAATTTTCTTTGTTGACTCCAATTTTGTTTTGTGTTAAAAACAATCCTTGCACTTTCTTATGTATTTAAGCTTAGATAGATTTACACTTTTTTTTTTCTTTAACATGTTGAATGCCACACTAATTTTCATGGCTTGCCCGTCTGGCCAAAATGATTTTTTCAGTATATTCAGTATATTCATTTTAGTAATAATAATAATATAAAAAAAAATTAGAGCATTAAAAATTTGTTCGAATTATGTGTTTCGAATAATCGAGGTTTCGCCGTTCATCGGTGACCCCAGTGGCGCTACGAAAAAACTCAGCACCAGTTACCGGTGACCCCTATGGCATTCAACGTGTTAAATTAGTTCAATAATATTATATATTAAAATTATTTTAGCTAAACCTATTCTTAATGTAATAAAATCTTCATGAATGTATTTGTGTACATTGTGATAGAAACTTTTAACTACTTATTCAAATAAAATACTCTTACATTGATAAGTCCTGTTTTAAATGTTCTAGCCGAGCTGAATGCATGATAAAACACTTACATGGAGAGGAAAACCACTAAGCCTGCTACAGTTAGTCTGGCGTCCAGGGGACTCAAACCCATGATCCAACTACCTCTGAGGATATTTTAAATCAGCACTGTGGTCAATGCTAAACTATAAATAATGTGGATGCTGTGGGAAGGATTTGATCAGGCCTCCTCTGCAAATGCTTTGCCCATGTACCTCCCCCAGCAAAGTGTTTAACTTGAGCATTTTTTCTTCCGGATACAACCTTTAAATGTCCGTTGCTATTTCTCCGAATTATTGTGATTCTGTATTAATAACTAGTGAAAACTAAAAGAAAGAAAAATGTGTGTCATTTGATTTTTTTCAAAATTTGGAAAATGTTTTAATAAAAGTTCTCTGCGAAACATGTGGACTTTTTTTTATAAGAGTCTGCATTAAACGAATCTTACCATCTCCAAGTAAAATTGACTTACAGTTGTTCCACTCTGTAAAGCAAATTTATCTATATGTTATCACCTTTTACTATGATATTTTATTTTCTCATTATAGTGCTAATTTTTTTTAATTTTGTTTTATTTTAAACTGTAATTTTTGTAAATTTGGTTTAGGCTATTCTCACTGGTTAAATTACTCATTGTATTAAGTATGTTTGCCATTATAATTTTGCTTCCGGTGTTGTGTTTTCTTTTTTTACCAGCACTTTTTCTTTATTGACCTTTAATTATGATATTACTATATATATATATATATATATATATATATATATATATATATATATATACATAGCCTATACTAAGTATTTCAAATTATTTGCCAGATTTTAAAATTCTTAGCCAAAGGAAAATGTTAGAAATTTTTTATGATAGATTTTTTCTGTAGGAAACTTTTAAACATAATACAAATTTATTATAAATTAATTATTTTATAAAAATGCAAATAGAAATTTAGAGTCATTTTGCTGTTGGGGAGGAGTAAACGTGCAATGAATGGGGAAGAGATTGAAAAATGCAGCTGTTTTATCGTGTTTGAGGGGAGGAAATAAACATAGATTGAGGTTTATTTTTGGCAACGTATTAGATTAGTGTAGTAATATAAAGATAAACCTGAAACGACGCTATGTTCTGCGTTATTAAGTTAGTGCATATATTATTGTCATGAAAAAATATTTTTCTGCTAAAATAATCTGCATCTTGTTTTTCGTTTGAAAACAGCTTTCGCCAATACTTTCCCCCAAAAGGGAACAAGGTCTTTTTTCTTCAATTGTAAACTAGCCATTGTACATTTTCTCTATGGATTAGTTTTATTTTGTACATTAGATTGTTGTAATCAAGTTTAAGTTAAAATAATTTTTATTTTAATAATATTTATAAAACAAATGCATGTTTAATTATTGGGGATAAAAATGCGGAATTTCACGATTTTTAAAATACTATAAAAAATAAAAATTCTGAAACAAGCTTTCAAAAAAAATTGCAAAATGCTTTTCATATATTCAGAGCTCAAATAAAATTGTCAATTAAATAATATTAAGTGCAGTTAGTTCCAGGGTTTGTTGATTTAAATCAGCTTGATTTAAATCACGATTTAAATCATGATTTAAATCAAATGATTTTTTTAAAAAAATCATTGATTTAAATCAACTAATTTTTTTTTTATATATATTGATTATAAAAGTTAAAAAACAGTGTTTTAAATTATTGATACTTTTATTATTTTCTTTTCTTAGTTTCAAAATTTATTTTAAATAAATTGTTGCATTAATTAATTTTAGTTAACGAAATTACTTTCTTTCTTGGTGTGTGTTAAATTCCAACATATTGAAAATTACAATTTTAAAAGTCTTTTGATTCTTGAGATTGAAAGCACAGATTAAAGTAAACATTTAATGCTGTCTTAATATAGACTTGCATAGCTGTAGAAAGTAATTATTAAACATGAATTTTTTCAAAAAATAATGTAAATATTGTTAATTAAAATTCTACCGTTTGAAAGAAAAAGCATGGAATTAAAATCTACATTATATTTATTGGTGGAAAATGTATATTTTTGAAGCTTTTTTAAAAGCATATTAAAAAGAAAATACCCAATTTGCCAAAAATAGAAAGAAAAGAAAAAGGCCAATAAATTCAGATATTTTTTTCCTGATATAGTGTCATTCTTCCCTTTCAAACTCTATTTGAAACAGTAGGGTTATTAACTGGTATTTTTGCTCATAATATGTTTACAGTATCTTTGACATCTGATTTTCTATAACGAAATTTTGTGGAAAAAAATTCCTATGAGTACATAGATTTTTTAAAGAAAAATATTTTTAGCTTAACGTATCTATTTTGATATAGAATTAAAAGTGAATATTTTAATATAAAAATATATAGATTAAATATTTATTTTTTGATGAATGACTACATTTATAAACACAATCTGTTACATTTATTTTGTCATTTTAAAAATCAAACGGAAAAAAAAGGAAATTTTAAATTAAGATTATGGTTTGCTAATTGAAACTCTGTTTTAATAGTTAAAGTACAGGGGTCTGTCCAAGTGAAATTTACTACCGTTTACCGGTACCTACACAATTTAACTTTAGGAAAAACGGTAGAACAATTCCACAAAATACTTTTTTCTCAAAATTTTATTTTTGTGTCTCGTAAGAAAAGATAAATCCAAATTTTTAATTTTCAAAAATTATGTCTACATTTTCACAAAATAGTTATCTTTGAAAAACCTAGACAGACTACTAAAGTATTCTTTAAATTTTCTATTTGAACTAGTCCTTAAATTTCAATCATGCATTTGTTTCAAAATGGTTGCTATGCATTCAAAGCTATGTATTATAATGAAAAATTATTTTAGTAAGTTAAAATATTGTTCTAAATATTGTTATAATATAGTTTTATTATTAATTTTGATTAAGCATTTATAAAGTTTTTTTAATCATAAATTAAAGTTCTTACAGTGTATTTGAATAAAAATCAAAAAAATCTGATTTAAATCAAAAAAATCTGATTTTTTTAAAAAAAATCAAAAAAATCACGAACTTGGGTTAGTTCTAAAAAAATTGAAAGCTAATGTTCCCAAAATGGGAATGATGGCGCCTAATGGGTTAATATGCTTCGCCAAAATCAGGCTTTTAAAAAAAAAATTCATTTCAATAGAAAGAAATCTTTGATTTTACACTTGTAAAGTCATTTGATTAAACATATTTGATGTTATAAAACATACAAATTGTTCAAAATCTACATCTATAATTTTAAAATATTGTGAAAGTTCTATATTTTTCCATATTTGTGTGCAACTGTTACTAAATTATGTAATATTGTTCTTTATGTGTGAAAATAAAAGATATTAGATTTCATGATATTTAGTGTTTAATTTTGATTCTTATAAAGCTATTTTATTAAATCTCTAAATATTTAAAAAATATCTAAATTTATAAGAAATTTCCATTTTGAGGATACTTTTTGGAAAAAAATCCATGAATTATATTGACTTGGAATAAACAGAAATAAATATTATTTTTTTATACCTATATCTGATTAGAAAAACATCATTGAAATTGTTGAAGTATCATTAAACGCTACATAATTAAAGAAATTGTGTAAATTTACATATTTTATAATTGCCTATGAAAAAGCCTTAGATGGAATCCCTTGAGATGATCACCTCAAGTGGCCAATATTCAAAGAATTCAGAAATATTTTTCATTAAGAATTATTATAATTAATATCTTGGTAATAGTGTAAACCCCTTTTTATATGAAGTGCAAGCAAATTACAAATAGGTAAAAAAAAAAGTGTGTTCAAATCTGGTAAATAACAGGTTTTGGTACCACTAAATGCTTATTTCAATGAGTGGTTCATAAAAGCAAAATCTAAGGTACAATGTACTTTTCAAGCTAAGAGGTACATCTGATTTTGCCTCTGAAATCAGAGGTTCATTGTGCCTTTCATTTTTAAAGGCACGTTGTGCCCTTAAAATTCAGAGGCACAAACGATCCAAATGTGCCTCTGAAATCAGAGGTACATTGTGCCTTTCAATTTTAAAGGCACGTTGTGCCCTTAAAATTCAGAGGCACAAACGATCCAAATGTGCCTCTGAAATCAGAGGTACATTGTGCCTTTCATTTTTAAAGGCACGTTGTGCCCTTAAAATTCAGAGGCACAAACGATCCAAATGTGCCTCTGAAATCAGCGGTACAGTTTTTAGAGTGTAGAGGCCTATGTGCGTCTTTTCAGCGGCGCTGTTGGCCTCGAGTTCATTTTTATGGACGACAATTCGCGACCACATAAGGCTCTCATGGTTGATGAGTTTCTGGAAAGCGAGGATATTCAACGAATGGATTGGCCAGCCAAATCCCCTGATCTGAATCCTATTGAACATGCTTGGGAGAGCTATTACGATGCGCCAACCTCCCCCCAGAACCATTCTGGAGTTAAAAATTGCTCTGGAGGAAGAATGGGAGGGTCTTACACAAGTCCTCCTTAACTCCTTTATTGGCATCATGTATACTCGTTGTGCATGCTGTCTGTCTGTCAGGGGTGACCATACACCATAATAGAGGCAACACACATTGTACAAGGCTTACTTTTATTGTCATCTTTTATCCTTAAGTTCAGACTACATTGGATTTATTGGCAATAGGTCTTGCCAGTGAATGGCACTTTCATTTTTGTTTTGCGTACTTTATTATCATGGACTAAGCTATATCCATACCAAATTTCATTTATTTATATTCAGTACTTTCTGAGATATTTGAGAAAATGTCTTCCATCTCTTAATTTTGTCGACCAGTGTATAATAAATAATTACAAAATATTTCATTTCTATCCGCTTTGGTTTTGTTAAGCTTAGTGCAAATTCATATTAATATTTTCCTAGAGCGATTAATATTTTCCTAGAGATTTTATTCTAAGAAATGATGCATGCATGCATCCCAAATGTATGATTCTTGCTATGTATTGTATTTTAAAATTAACTTTGCGGATTTTTATGTGTATTTATCTTACTATAATTATAAAGTTTAGTGTTACTGAATAACAGACAAGGTGGAAACTATTTTACACCAAGTAGTGTAAAAGAACATTCTATGTGTTTTACTACGCCAGGAACTAACTTTGGTTCTTAGTGCAGTAGAACACCATTTAGCTGCAAAGTAGCATCTTAGTTGTCATCATTTTTAGTGTTAACTTTTACGTGGAAACTTTTTACAGTGCCGTATTGAAATCACCCTGCATTCAAATATATTCAAAATAAATAATCTGATATTAAAATTATGTTTGACATAAATAATACAGTAGCTGCCACCAACCAACATGTTTGTAATTTAGTAACACTACAATTTCTAATTACAGTAAGACATGATACACATAAGAACCAGGAAAGTTATTTTTTGCGAGACAATATAAAATGAGAATCAGAAATATAGGTTGTATACATACACTAATTCTTTATATGCATCGAAATTCGGTACTTAACATATGCTGGGACAGAACATAACATAAATCTATGGAATCTCAGAAATCTATCTTTCCAGCCTATTTATTAAGCCCTATTCCAACGATATTCTAGCTTATATTCCAATGAAAGAGTTTTCCATAGGATTAAGGAAATATTTTACTATAATAGGGATTTCCTAGCTTACATTTTTATTTTATCAAAAAAGAGTTTAGTTGGTATTTCATTGTACGTTTGTGTCATTTATTTTTCTTCAGTTTTACAAATTAAAGGCGCATAAGTAAAATCAACATGGATAATTTTTCGACACATTAGGGTGACGTTTAGGAACTGATATTTTGAAAGGCACAATCGTGTTTTTATGTTGATAGTTGCTCGCTTAAAACCATTTTGTTTATACCTAAATTCTTTAAAGTCAACGGACACTAATAAAATAAAATTGAAATTACGTATTAAATGACAACTCATGATGGGTTGAGCAATGCTTGTCATTGATGGACGAGTCGCACGATGGTATGCTACCTTTCTTTTGACCAGTTGAAGTTTTACAAGACTTCTCGTTAAATATAATAATGTAAAGTCTCTGGTAAGGGCAACAAGTATCAAAAAATGACTATCTTATTAATTTCCAATCTAAATACATAATTTTAACCTATCTAAAAACAGGAATATGTAATTTCATTGTATTAACTAATAAAAGTACTTGTGACTTTAGTAATTATTTTTATAATTAAAATAATGATTGACATAAATTTTGTTTCTCAGAAATCAGTATTGCGAAAACAAAAACATATAGCTAAGTACTAAGTGAAAATTAATCGGGAAATTTTATAGCAATGCTAAAAAGAGGTATTCCCTGGTACCGTAATGTTTTGTTTAAATATGATTAAAAATATTAATATCATGAGTTTTTTAATTCAAAATAAACACCAGCTACACTGGCAATTTAATATATAAGTTCCTTTTTTTGCTTAAACATCTCAAGAGTAAACTACTTGTTTTAGATAATTGCAATTGCTACGTAATTTAATCAAAATTTTCTTATTATTCATGAACATTTCAATCTCTAGAATATCGAATTTAAATTAAATCAGCATTATATTTACTATAATTATATAATGAATACCTAGTTTTAGTTAAATAAAAAATGACTAGTTAAATAATGAGAATGAATGGTTAAATAAGATAAAAATTGAATAACATTATATTTCAAAGTTAGTTATTTTTCAAAATTGCCATGATAACACAATTGATTTCTCTAAATTAATGTATTTTTGAACAAGCAAAATTCATATTTGCGAATATTGATTTTAACTTTATTATACTTTAATTATCAATTTTATTATCTATTCTTTTTGTTTGTTATAATGATCTTTTCGTTATAATTATGCATTTTGAATACTTTCACTGAAGGCAAATTGAAGCTTAATACTTAAAATAATTTTAAGAACTTTCAGTAATGAAGTTGGTGTTTTAAGCTTTAAACTTTAAACTGAAGAGACACTTTTTAACCATGTATGTTCACTCTCTAAGGTAAACTTTCCTGTTAAGGCAATTTAAACGGAGCTATGTTCGTTTAAATATAATTAAAGATTTCTCTTAAACTCTGAAACTTTAGATAATTAAAATTGAGTATCAAGGCAATAGTAAGGAATAGAGAAAGATATATTTTTATTAGTTTGTTATTAAAAAATACACATCTTACTTTTAAAGTGCTTAAGTCTTTATGCATATTATATAGTATGTAATTATAGAAACTGGTACTGTAAGTAACTAGTGACGGCATAGACTGAAAATATCGTATACTTTTTATAATAAATTGACAAAATAAAAAATAAATAAAATAAGGATTAGAAAAGTATATTTGAATTTCCTTGTATTCGACTAACCAAAAAGTACCGATAATTATTGGTTACAGCGTTGGGTCTTTCTTTTCTACGTCAGAAAATCGGAATCTAATTCGCACAAATAGCTATGGAACACATGGATAACTATTATACGCTAACAGATACTTAAGATTATTTTGACTAATACTTTAGTATTTTAACCAAATACTAAGCATTTTGACCAATAAAAACTTCGATTTTAACTAGCAGCAGCTGATAATCATTCATAAATAGGGTTTAGAGTGGTCGAAAGGATTGCGTCTGTTTCAGAGCAGAGTTGGACGTCAATTACAGACAATTACTTCTATGTAATTAATAACTTGTAATCACGATTACAGGTAATATCAATTATAAGTAATCATGATTTCTGATTACATCAGAGTCGGGCAAAAAAGTAATCGATTACATTATTCGATTACAGTAATCAAAACTTGTTATGATTACAAATTCTGATTACAACTGTAATTATGATTACAATAGCAAATAACAGTAATCAATTACTTGTAATCATGATTACGAACATTCATAATTTTGATTACAGCTGCAATCATGATTACATAACCAATTACGGTAATCAATTACTTGTAATCGTGTTCAAAAGTAATCAAAATATATGATTTCATGTAATAATAATATCATGCAATTATAATTGCAAGTAATTTAAATATACAATTATAAGACGATTGTATACCACTTAATATTATATTTTATGGTAAATATAGTAAAATGTATTGTACAGTGATAAATTTTAACATTTTTATATACAACGCATGTACGAATAAAATAGATGGCAAAAGTTGCTAGTGTGGATGGCAAGAAATTTTTAAGTATAAAAGAAAACAATTTGAAATAAGATTATCGTTTATTTTTCAAAACAAAAAGAGATTAAGTTTAATATGTTTTAAAAAATATTTTAAAACAAAATTAAACAACTTTACTGTGATTATTTTTTTAAAAATATAACTTATAAAACAATAGTGTTACGCTGGAGTAACATAATTGTTAAGAATATTTAAATTTTCTTAGTTTTGTGGGTAAATTTTGCGTACATAATATGATAAAAAGCAAACGAGGTTTTGCATCTCTTGATCTGTGGAAACACATTTTCTTGATGTCTAAATCTCACGATAACAAGTAATTTATTATAGAAATTGAAAAATGTAATCGGTTCTGTTTTTGTAAAATTCTGGCACTGCGTCAACTATTCTAACTAGATCGTCTATTTTATGCACGGTACACATCGACATTCGACACTAACACCAACTCACTGTTCCCATATTCTTTTATTTTGTGCCTAATTTTTCTATTATTTCGGGAATACATTGCCACTTCTTTATTTACAACTTTCTTACTACTCAAAACATTTGATTAAAGCAATAAAAAGAGAACTGCATTTAACTTGAAACAATTAGTAGTGATTATCATTTTCACTTAAATAACACAGTTCATTGTAATTTTCAAACGTACAGATAAAATTACAATCATCACTGTAAAGTATTTAATCAGAAAAGTATCGTTTGCATACTTTTAAGCATAATTATAATTTTCTTTGTATCGATTATCATATCGTTTGCATTTTTTTTCATCTTTTATAGAATTCTGGTTTAGAATATATTTAGTAAGTTTGTCTCTGTTTTGATCTACCACTCACTAGGTGAGCCATTCTTTTTGTTTTCTGTCGTTATCAGTAAGCTTTTCTTTAGAAACATTATACACATTTCTTTTTTGTAATATACAGTCGAACCTCTATTTAACGAAGTTGCTAAATCCCTATAATAAGTTCGTTATATGGAAAGTTTGTTAAACAGAAAATCGCCTTTTAAAATGCTTAAACACAAAACAGGTTAAATTCATAAACACTAGACATAATTAAAAAATAAGCGATGGATACACCTTTAGCTTGTAAAATAGTATCTACTATTTATTTTATAAATCTTAACCATAAAAGAAATCTGCATGGAAAACGAGAATAGAGCGGTGTTACACTATCACGTTATATACATTTTCAACTAAAAACAGCTAAATTTATGCATAAAATTTTAACTGTATTTATTTGCGGTATAAAATTATAACTGCAAAGTAATTTTAAATAGGGAAAGTGGAAGTTAAATAGGGAAGTGAGAAATAGGGAAAGTGCTCGTTAAATACCGTCATAAGTTTCGTTAAATAGATAATTCACCTCGCTATTTGGAAGTTAGTTAATGAAGAAATTTCCGAAATGTTTTTAGTTCCTAAAAAATTCGCAAAATGGAAAAATTCGCAAAATGGAAGTTGGTTAAGTAGAAGTCCGATTGTATATCTGTTAATTGTTTATTTAATATAGCTAAGCTGAAAGTTTTAATTAAAATTTTATCTATCACATCTCTTAAAAAATCAATTAAAAAAATATACATCTTTGAGAATAATCAAAATAAATGACATACGAAATTTATATTTCAATAGCATCTAATATTTGATATATAAAATTAAATATTTGATATGCAATCTTCTTTCTTAATTCAACTTAACATTTGGTATAGAACGCTATTTTGAACAGATATATAGATTTTAAATTTGATTTGTTTTATTACATAAAAAAATGCTATTTAAAGATATTATAAGAATTAAGTAGAGATAAAATATTCGATTAGAAATTCAACATAATGCAAAAATAAAACTCATTTTCATGTATTTTAATAGTTTTCTTGCTAATCCATGGCGAATCTCTTTTTCAAAGATTATTTTCAATCCTTGTCTGCTATCAACTGAGAAAGAGTAACTCTTCTTTTCCTGTTCAATATCCTGTAATAAGTATCTTCCTTTGCGATGAAAGAGAACTAAGTAAAAGAAAAATCGATTAAATGTTCCAATCTGTCAAAATTTTTATATTGCTATGAAAGTAAAAGATCGCAAAAACGTCTGCAAAGAATAAGAGAAGTCTATTATTTTCGCTACATTTAATATTTTAATACAACAGTTAATTTCAACTTTTTCTGTTTTTTAAAAACTTGTTTGCAGATTTTGAGTAGCAGTATTCATCAATACTATTTTAATATTATTATATAAAATGCATTCATTAATATTATCATATAAAATGCAAATATTCATTAGGAGTTAAAAAAGATTTTTATCTTTAATTTTAAGTTGGAACAGTATTTTTCTATCATGTTACACAAGTCAATAGCCCTTACAAGTACAAACTCTAATTATCTTGTTAGCTTAGAGTAGGTGACTTTTTCTATATATTCAATTAATAAGTTTTTAATAAGTTTGTAAGTTCAAACATAAGTTTGATACCAGCACAATACGTAATTTAAGAAGTTGAAAGTTACCACTGTTATTGTGAGTCAATACAGATGTTAATAGCTAATATTTTTTATATTTAATAGCTATAGTACTTAATTGTATGAAGAGCCAATTTTGTGTTGCATAATTAGAGTATTGAGTTTAAATGGTAAAATAGCATTTAAAATGTCTCCGTTACGGTTGAACGCAAAATAATTCAACTTTAAAATATAAGTTATAAACGTCTCAATATTTTAGTATGCTAAGAATCAGTTTAATTTCGTTGCAAATATCTATAAATATAAAATTTAAATCAATCCACTTATATTTGAACGTATATTGATTTTTACTTATTACTCAGTTTATAAGTTTTTCAAAAATATTAAATGTCATATCTTATTCATGTCTTATTCATGCCAAAGCTATTGTAATTTAACTTAATAAATGCTATTATTATTATTACTATGGATAAAGTTGTTGAATAAATTTTGCTAATAGATATTAAATTGAATTTAATTGGCATTAAGTATTTAAGTTTTTTAATAGCTATTTAATTTCTATTTAGTAGCTATTCAGTTGTTCCAATATTAATTAAAATATATTTCATTGTAAGTGAACTGCATTTAAAAGCTACGTAATTATGTTTAACAGCTATTTAATTATTAAATATTTAAGGCTTCAGTTCACCACTATTTTAAGAAAAAAAGCTGGTACCCAATATTTTAGTATAATTTAACACATACCTAAATAAAAATCTGTTAAATAGGCTAATTAAAATTGATCCTGATTTCCAGAGATTGTGACTCTTTATAGTTTCCTTCAATTTACTATTACATGGCTGAAGCATTCATTTTGTTAATAAGGAGTCAAATTTGATGACATTAAATGGAATAATTTAAAACAGGATCATTAACTGTATTATAATACACAAGTATTTATATCGCAAAGGATTGAAGTTCATGAATTTCATCAGAATCAATTTAAATCTAGTTAGTGAAATAAGTTTGTAGCAAAGACTTAAGATATTTAAATATGAAAATCATGGTGTTCTCAATTTTGTAAAAAATGTGCCTGTTCTTAAATTTTGAACGCTACTTAATACTAAAAATTATAAATAAAGACAATTTTGGGATTAGACAAATGTTAATCAGTATCCCATCGCTAGAAAAATCTCAAAAGCTAGGACAATCTAGAAAAATTTCTTGGGAAGATATGTACTAGTACTAAAACGGAAGAGAAACGACAGATCATTTATAGGTAGAACACTAACTATTATATATCATTTTGAGCGCAGGGTCTACTTTTAAAATATAAATAAACACACATAAATCTTATTTTACTGTGTTGAAATGATGCAGGAGGCTACATTAAATACCTTTAAAAAATTCTAAAAAAATTACTGCACTTTGTGTTAATGACATTTATGGGGAAATAAAACGCAATTCTCGTTAATAAAACCGAAATATACTATATTTAAACCATTAATTTAATATTTTTCAGTTCCTAATGTAACGTTTACCGGTAATTCCGGTTTCTAAGTTACAGTTCTTATTATCCCACATTTAGTAAAAAGTACAAAACTGAAAACTGCGTTTAAAGTAATAAATGGTTTTTGTGCCCGGCTATATCATGAGAAATTAACAGATTTTACTACATTTACCAAATTTTATCGCAGATCATTATACCATATTTTATTGTTATTTTTACCAAAATCATTACCAAAGGGCTTCCGTAAAATAGAGACAAAAATATGGTAAATTTTACAATATTTCGGTAGTTTTGACCACGCTTTTTATTCTCAGTAAACGATTGTATTTTAATTTTAACGAGCATTTTATTTTACCCTTATTTACAAAGAGAACTTTGATATTTTACCTTTAAACAGAGCATTTTTCGATGTGAAAAAAATAGGATAATAACCAAGAAAATTTTGTACTCAGATTGAAGTTATCTTGTTTTAAAAACAGAATTTTCATTCATAACAAGATTTTTTTTTTTGCTTTCTCAAGCACCCTAAGCCTTTTTTTACGTATCACGATTCTCTGATATTAAGATATTATTAAATATTTAATGAGTTGAAGGTATGCATGAGTAACAATTTAAAGCCTTGCTTGAGATTTTACATGTAATTTAATTAAAATAATTTTTAAGAGACAAAAATGCATCATTAAATTTCAAGAGCACGCTTTCACATTATATTTCTTTTCTGTTTTCCTGATTTAAGGATAAAACATGATTTATATTTTTTCTCGATAGCAATTTTAATATTTTGTTCTTAAATTTTGGTCTATGAAAGGAAAACTTTAAAACATAGATGCTGAGAAAACGAAGATTTTAAAATATTAAATTGCTATTATTATCTTAAACTACACAGTTGCCTAGAAAAAACTAGATTTTAGAACAATGTTTATTTTTCTGGATACAATCTCTCAAAAATGTATACTATCTCATCTCTAAAATGTATATGAAATGTTCTATTAGAGAAATGTTCTGTTTTTTGTCGTTTTTAAGCAATTTTTTAATATATTTTACCTTTGAAAAGGTAATATTTTAAAAGCTTTTTCCTATAATAATTGAAGAGGAAGTTTTATAATAAATAATGGATATCACGTTTCAATTATATATAAGATTTTAATTTTTTCATTCGAAAGTTTATTTAATAATGAATGCTTAATATCTCGTTTCTATGATTCATACGCTTGTAATTAAGAATGATTCATAAGCCTTTTTATCCTGGTGGATGAGCAAAATTGCAAAATGTGTGTAGTTCATTTATTAGTTATAGCTTTGATTTTGTTCAGCTGAGCAAAATTTGATTAATGTTTTCTCATATAATTTTGTGCAGTTTTTTTAAACTTATTTTATTAACTAATGAGATCCCCTAAAATGGATTGTAGCAAATATTTTTACCTAAAATTACTATAAGATTTCGTGCAATGTTTGTGAGTTTTTTCATAAACATGAATTCAAGTTTTTAATAGTGGTTGCAGAAGTAAGGGAAAAGTCTTCGAGACATTTATAAAAT
This sequence comes from Parasteatoda tepidariorum, assembly GCF_982258835.1. Taxonomy (NCBI): domain Eukaryota; kingdom Metazoa; phylum Arthropoda; class Arachnida; order Araneae; family Theridiidae; genus Parasteatoda; species Parasteatoda tepidariorum. Next base: position 66,664,631 of record NC_141756.1, on the reverse strand, counting down.
TAAAAAGTATTTTAAAACCAATTGGTTTTTATGTGATCATTTAGTAAGAATAAATTAATATTACATTTTATTCTATTAAATACCTATTGCTCAGATATATAAATAAAGGAATTTATAAATAAATGAATTTATAAATAAATTTATTTGCGTCAGTGAGATTACTTCTGAAACGAAATTTAAAAATGGAAAACTCATTATAAATTAATGTTTTTATTCAGCTTTAACATCATTTTATCATCTTTTCTATATCTTAATTATGATATTCAAAAGATATATTCAAATTTTAAACTTCTTTTCATTTAAAAAGATTCACTTCCAAAATCAAGTTATTTTGATGCTTTTAATCAAATTTTAATAACGTATTAGAATGTATACATCTTATCAGGATATCTATAACAGGTTATTCTTTAATAACGGAAAGCAATATTGTGTAAATATATTTTATACCAACTTTTTTTAATAATAAATATAGTTAGTGAGAAATGACTAACTATATTCGATGCTATCAAAAGACCTTAGCAGTTTTAAATAAAAAATTTTTTCAATCAAAAAATTATTCGAAATTTGGAATTATTAGTTTTTTAATCATTATCAAGATAATAATGTCTCAATTTTATATTTCTCTTTGCATCATTTATTTATTGACAAAATTACTTTTAATTATAAATATAATAATATTGGATTGGCTTTATGCATAATAACTAATTTATATACAAAATGTTACATTAAGTTGTTTTAGTATTGATGCATTTCTTTCCATCTCGCAGAAAGCGTGATAATACGAGGGAACTATTCTTGAGAAGAATTCCTCCTTGCATTTTTAATTCTGTCGCCTTTGTAAAAAAAAAACAGTGCTCGACTAATTATACAATTCTGCTTGATATAATATCAGTTCTTCAAGTTTCTTAAATAAAATATTTCTCAAAATTCATGGATCAAAAATTCCTTTGTCATGGTCGTTTTTATTGCAATTCTGTAATAAAATAAGTATAAAATTAATTTCTCTATACGTATTTCTAAATTTCAGTTATAGTTTTTTTACTTCTTTATTATTTTTGTACATTAAAATCGCAAATGTCAGTATTTTAACAGAAATATAGGTGATTTCATACATTTTATTTTGATATCATTTCGGAAACTATTAAAGATTTTCCTAAATTATAGCAATTTTCATGGTTGTTATTTACAGTCGTTGTAGTTTACGTTTATATTGTTCCATTTTCTTTTCATCAAAAAAAACCTATTTAAATTAGTTGTAATATTAATTTAAGCTAATTTCGATACTTTAAACACAATTTATACCCTGATCTAACTTTTATATTTACACTGTTGAAAATTTACACTATAACATTAACGTATTGGAATACGTGGCACATATTACGATGGTATTCAGATCTCATCCACTATAAAGTTAAATGTTTTAAATACACATAAATAATGTTTACTAGCCGCCTAAGGCGGCCAGCTGTCCGCCACGCTGTTGGTATCAATTTCTATTTCTATATAATTTCTTATGGTATCAATTTCTATTTCTATATCGCAACAAAAATTATTGTCTTCGGTTAAGAAAAAAAAAATAGAGCGTGGAAAGAAGAAGAAAAACTTATTATAACAATTATGAACAGCGACAAATATATCAAAGCGAAGCGTTCTATTTACATATCGAATATGTTGCCACATTTTTAATACAAAAGTTAAACTTTTCTCCACTTTGATAAATGTAAACTAATGCGAACCTTGCAATTAAATTATTTATTCCTTCGTATATTATTGGTTTAAGTTGTCAAAAATTAATTTTTCAATTGTAAGGTTCGCATTAGCATACATTTATAAGAGTGGAGAAAAGTATATGCATTTTTTAATAGTTTTTTGAATATGGTTCTCTGAAGACGAAAAAGCGTATGTAGGGGAGGTTTGGGTTTATTTGTATTTCTACCAATTCACATAAATAATGAAAGACTAGAAATTATCTAACTCTAAATATTTATTGAAAAGGACAAAACACATAAAAATAAAACAAGGATAAAAAATTACAAGAATTTGGAAGAGGGGGTTTTGGGCTCGAATTAAACGTCCGTGCTTAACGGCGGTTCCTGGCAGACTGTCTTAGTTCACCGCCAGAGGCGCTGTAGTGGGGGAAAGAGAAAAGCTTGTCACACATAGATTTTCTTACAAAATGACTGATAACTAAAAAACTAATCCAAATTTTTGAAAAAGAAAAAAAATACTTCTTCATTATGTCAAAACACAATTATGTTCCGAGTTTCGTGCCTGGGCGAGGCTTCTGGGGCGATATATTGTGATTACAGACAGACAGACAAACAAACACACACACACAGCCGCGTTTATTATTATGTATAGATGTATAGATAAACATTTTAAAATATGAATGAAAATAAAAAAATAATCAATTAAACTAGGATAGCATTATTTTTCTATCAACGATTTCCTTTATGATTACATTTATTTTTCTGTGATATATTTCTCCGAATAAAAACTTTCATTACATTAATATTTTTTTTTCATTTATATAATGCGTTAAACCTTTATACATTTTCTTAAAAACAAAGTTAACTTGTGAATGCATTCTACAAATATTTTAAAAGATGTGATCCCTTACTAAAACCCGGTGCCTCAAAGCTGCCCCCAAGCCGAAACAAATGCCCACCCTTGTTATAAATGCTAAAAAATAAATTTAAAAATAATTTTTTTTTTTATTTATGCAAATTTTGACATTTAATTTTGCAAGAGTGCACGGCTATCGAAGTTCAAACTGTGTTTAAAATATAAACTATTCAGAATAAAACGCTGGCAAATAAATAGATAAATAAGTACTATATATTTCTTCTATTTAATATTTATTGCAAATTTGGGTCTACTAGACACATTTAAATATACACATGCTTTTGAGTTACTGTTTAAAAGAGCAATATTTTAGAAAAAATCTTCCGACTTCGTCAATAAAACTTGTCAAAACGAACTATACATTATGAAACTCAATTTTCCGCTACATGAATAGTCTTTTAGTCTCGCTTAAATTTCTTTTTATAACCAAAAAAGAGAGAAATAGGAGTCCTGAAAACGTGAAAATATCTGTCAGCGAAAGAATAAAAAAGAATAACATGTCATATAAAATATTTGTAAATCAATTTAAAGGCGGAACGAAAGGCTTGAGTCCAATAGACTATTTTGAAACTAGATATGATTTCAGAAATACCGATTTATAAATTTAAGAAGTTTAGGAGCCTTTTAAGAATGCAATGCAAGAAAAGTATTAAAAAAATGTTTTGTTTAGTTGAAAATGTAAAAAATTTCTGTATTTTTTTTCGTATATCTTATTTTATTGGTAGTGAGATAAAAAAATATGATCAAAGCTACCAGAAAATGGTAAAATCTTAAAACTCTTGTCTTAAATACAGAATAACAAAATAGAATTGTTCTAAATAAGGCAAACAAGGCTTCATTTTGCCAAGAAAAGTTTTTGATTAAGCAGCGTATTGAAACTTTTTAATATATATCATGGTATTTTATTTTATATATTATCAAGCTCTTGCACGATTTTGCCTCTTAATGAAACTTATGAAAACATCAATTTGCATTTTAAGATGTTAAGATTTAAACTTCTTATATGTTTCGTATTAAACTACTCTCTTAAAATGAAAGAATTATTTCCCGTACTCAAAAAAGAGTTAAATTTTTTTAACTCCACTTGAGTGAAATACATTCTTATTTGAGCGAAATTCTTGCTTTGCATTAACTCAAACTTGAGTGGTATTTATTAAGCAATATTTGAGTGCTTTCAGCTCAAACTTGAGTGATTTATTTATTATTTAATTGTGTGCGAGATATAAGCTGGAATTTCTATCGCTTTATTTTAAAAAGCAAACAATAATAAATCTAAATAAAATTGTTATGTTCTGTGATCTAAATAGATTATGTCTTCCTTTTTTTTTACGTTTAATTCTTTTTTTTCTGGAGAATATGTCATTTAATATTTTGAATTAAGAAGAATTAAAACAACTTTTAGTTCACAGCGGTATTTCTGAAGAAGACGCTGTTTTACTTTTCAGTAAGTAGATATACTTTGTTGTTTTTATTTTGAAAATACTTTTATTTTGAATGCGTTATATACGCATTCCATTTAAATTAGCTGTTTTTCAGCGTTTTTTAATAAAATATACTATTCTTTTAAATTATTTGTCAAAAAAAATTTTTAAAATTTAAAGTGTTAAATGTGGATGATTATGAAATATTAAAAAAATTTGATTCCTTGCTAGAATCTTTGTCAAAGCATGAGGGAATATATTTTATCTGATAAGAGTTTTAGAATTTTTTCAGATTTCATATTAAAGTTTTAACATTTTATTTTAATATTATAAATTTATATCCATGTTTTAGTTTTTTTGATGTATAATTTTGGTACAAAACATTTCTGGATAATTAATTTCATATCATTCTATACTTCTTTTATAAAGGATATTTACGAAATTATTTTTCATACAGTCCATAATTGCTGTTATTTAAATTGCTTTCTATTAATAAAGTTGACTGTCTTTAATTTATGAAAGTTCACGTCTGCAACATCCATTCATTCAAATCAGAATCTTCAGATGTTCAATGTATTTTATTATAAATATATCATTCAAAGAAAAAGTGGAAAATATTATATTTAAAAAAATTAAGCAGCATTTTGAATTTTTCTGTTTTTATCCTGTTTTTAGCTTTTATTTAATTGGAATTCAGAATCAATACTATCTCCTTATTTCATAAAGTATTTATCACATTATACAAACTATTTTTCCTTTGTTGCTAGCATAAAAGTTCTTACCACTTTTCTTCAAATTCAATTTTCGAGGCAAAAGTGAAAATGCAGAATTAATATTTAATTAAAAATACAATGCTAATTAAAGTATTTGAAAATGCAAATAAATTAGAATTTTACAATAGTTATAGATTAATAGTAAAAAAATAGGAGAAAAATTAAAAGTAATATTTATTATGAGATATAGTTCTATTTGAATTTATATACCTATATCCCAGCTAAAAATAAACTGTAGTTATTCTACAGAACTGAAGTAATTTCGTAGTTTTTCTAGAGTTAACTGCAAATTTTTTGTAGTGCAATCTTAACTGTAAAAACTCTGCAGTTATTTTGCAGCCAATGCGAAGTAATTTCTCAGTCATTTATTTCGAAAAAATTTTAGCTATTGTCTACAAAATTACTGTAGTTTAAGTGAGGTCACTTGAAAATCATAAATTTAGAAAAAACTGAAACTTTAAATCCGTGGTCATTCTGCAGTAAATTTGAAGTAATTATGCAGTCATTGTTTCAGAAGTATACTTTCTGATGAATCTGCAGAAAAACTGCAGTTACTTTGCATTGTTGTAAAATTGAAAGAGTTTGATGTCTTCAATCTTGCTTTCCTGGCTGGTATATTAAATTTTTATAATGTTTTTTCTTTTTGATTATATATTAATTTCTTACAATTAGGTAAAAATTCTAAACGTATATATTGATAACGGAAATAACGTTTACTATCTATATTCATAATGCAACGGGTAGTTTATTTGTAGCACTAGATGGCGCTACCCCTCTATCCCAAAAACGATATCAACAACTATTTTTTTCTGACTTAATATGAGATGACGCAGGACGAGCTCTGTGAACCATCCTGGTTCCCCTTTTCCTACTCATTTTGAGTAAACACTTTCTAGTTCTTTTTGTTAGTTAATGTTATATTTTTTTTACTCTTCATTGTTAAATGTTTAATGTGATTTTATAATTAAAAATATTGAGCTCATAATGATGATATTTTTATTTCATCATCTTGCGTCTATTACAACTGGCGCCTCACGTTGGGGGCCATTTATGTAGTGTAACGGAATATCGGCTAGCTCAAATACGTTGTAAATTACGACAAAATTGACTAAAAGTGCACTTAATAAAGAATTTTAATTAATAACCACAGACACAAACATAAATTACACTTAAGCAAAAAGTAAAAGAAAGATTAAAATTTAAGAAAACTCGGGGATAGGGGAAAATTCATGTTTAGGGTTTCATATCTGAACTTGAACTGAGTCTCGGTGGTGAGGACATAGGTGACACCACAGGGCATCGCTTGGTTGCTACAGATTTGCTGCAATAATAGTTAAAATTCATAAAATACATACTTGATTTAATTGTAATTATTTATAATTCAGAAGCGATGCAATTTAATTAATTTAAAATATGCCTAAAATTAGGTATTTAAATATTTCTGTATTTTAGTAATTTTATTAAAAATGTCGTTTTCATGAATTTTTATTATTTATTTCTTTTTGACTTAAGAAAACTATGTTTGAGCAAAGTTTATGGTAAAAACAATATTAAAGTAAAGTCAAGTAGTTAATGTTAATTAGTTAATTTTTTTATTCGAATTCATACTAAGCCAGGATTATTGCAGAACAAAAATCATACTTATTTTTTTCTAATCAAAATAAATATATAGTTTGGATTTTAAACAAATTTATATCAAAAGAGTTTGTAAAATTGAGTTTGAAAAATGGTATTTAATCCAGATTTTTTAGCTTGTCTGATTTTTTAGATTTGTCTTAAAAAAATTTAGGCAATTTAAAACAATATACCTTTTTTATTGCTTGAAAATAAAGCTTTATAAATTAAACGAATAAATTTGTTCGAAAAAAAATGACTCATAGTATTTTCAATTGAACCTAAAGGAGCATAATATTTATAAAACTGCCAACTTTAAAAATTCTTTTAGAGCTCCTTTCTTTTAAAAATTAAACTTCAAAGAAAAATGACGTAACTTAGGGGAAAGAAAAAAAAACTCAAAACTACAGTGGTTAGGAATTTTTCATAAAAAAAAAACCTCTTAAGTAATAATTAATTTAATTGTTGTTTTATCGTATACAATCAAAATAATTGGATAACCACAAAATGCTGCTATTCAACCTGCTAACTCTGAAAAAATTTTTTAACTGTGTTTTCACCTTATATGATTTAACAAATAAAAACTTTATCCTCGCCAACAAGACCCAGCTCATGAAACTAATTAGTTCTTTGTAGCCGTCTTGTCACAGGACTGCAGCCCAGATGGTTAATCGGTCAATCTCACGACAGACGGGAAGCCAGTTCGAATCCCAGCCAGTGTCGACACAGCGAAAACTTTCACAAGTACTATATTATCTAATTCGATACTTAAATTCAATAAACATTAAGATAAAAAAAATTCCTATCTAAGGCTTTCTCTATCAAAAGGACTTTTTTTGAAACGAAAATTATAGTATTTTTTATCGCTTACGATAGATGGCACCACTAAATACAAAAATTTCGAATATTTACAGTAAAAATTTTGACTGCAATTAACAAACTGAAATACTGAAAATCGCTCAAACACGAGTTAAAATCACTCAAGTTTGAGTGAAAACGATTCACTCAGGTAATACTGAAAATCACTCAAACTCGAGTGAAAATAACTCAAGTTTGAGTGAAATTTTTTTCACTCAAATTGAGCTATTTCCATATAACTCTTTCACTTGAGTGATTTTAACTCCAGATGAGAAGGCCGGTTTTTTCTAGATGAAAGAGTTAAATAGCACTCAAGTTGAGTTATTTTCACTCATTCATTTTAAGAGAGTACATTATACATTGAAATATAAATTGTTTTATGTCATGTCGAAATAAAACTAAGATCCTCTGTTTGATTTCTTTATTTAAAAACTCAAATTTACAAAATATATTTGTATGAAGAATTTGTTTACAGAATAAATAACGCAGATAAATTTTTGAAAAACAAATCACAAATTACTCAAATACATGAGTTTGCAAATCCTAAGAAAGTGATACTCTTATTTCAAAATCGAATACTCTTATTTCAAAACAAATTGAAATATATCAAAACATTTATTTGAAGAATTTGATGGAAGCATTACCCAATCCATTAATGTTTAAGCATTACTATGATATACTAAGTTTCAAGAGTAAATTAAAAAAAATAATTTTTATTGTTTAGAAATGCTTTAATTCTCATCAAATTAAATAAAGAAAGTAAATGCCTTAACTATGAATTTAAAGATGTAAGAAAATGAAATAAAATATTGAAAAAAATTGTAGATAAAGGATGCATTTATATTTAATAAAACTCTTTTATATAAAAAAAAATAAACATGTGTTATTCATAACAATTATACAATTCATAATATAACAAAATAAGCATCTTAACCTGTAAAAACTTTTATAACCTATTAAAAAAGTAACTTCAACACGGTGATACATCGTGAAAATTACTAAAGTTTTAATTAATTCTTATGTCTATATTTTGAAATTTATTTTCGTGGTGTGTCGTGAATATCATGATTTGTAACATGTCGAACATACGATGTTGTCGAATATGATATTATCATGAATGTCGATAAATTTAATTTTAGCAACGAATTTATTGATTAACTTAAAAATAATTAGAAAAATATTTCGATAAATCGAAAATTACGGATGCTTCTTGTCGATATAACGCAATGTTAAAATTTGATATCGCCCAGTACTAATCATAACCTATTAAATACCGATATAGCCTATTAAAATGATTATTAATGTATACCTTTATAACTTGATTAAAGATCTTGCTATTGCTAAAATGTGATTTAGAGTAAAAAGTAAAATAGGTAATGAGAAAGTAGAACAATAAGTAAAACCATTTTATTATAACTTAAAGTTTTACAGTCTAACATAATACATATATCTGTGTTGATCACATTTAAATAATCATGCTTCATGTTTAAATCATATTCAAATTTATATTGGGTTTTATAAAAATATAATTGTAAGCTTATTGAGACGTCATCAACTTAACATATAGGTTATTCTCCTTTTATTTAAATTATATCAAGTCTTAATTTCATTTAATATAGTTTATTTAACAAAAAAAAAAACCACCAAATGTTCAAGAGTGTTCAGTTAATACTCTAAAATACAAACTAATCTTGAATTTAATTTTTAATAACTTTCTAACACTTTTCTAATTCCGTGGCTAAAATTCCTTAATTAAACAATAGCAAACTTAATCATAGTATCGTTTAAAAATATTAAACTTTAGAACAATCTACATTCATAAATTTATGAGTAGTTTCTAATCCATTCTCTGGTGGTCTTAGAATTTGATGAATTCTAAAAATTCTTATGGTAGTTGATAAATAATGCGAAAATGCGACTTCAATTTTAACATTAATGGTTTCAATATTAAACAAAATGCAATAGATATTAATTTTTGCATTTACACATTAAACGTAATATTTTCTCTCAAAATTTACTTTATAAATAATTTTACTGTAAAAAAAAAATTAATTAAAAAAATACTAATAAAACAGAAAAAAGCAGCATAATGTAATTAAGCTCATTAAAAATATTACGCTATTTTATTATTCTTATGACTAATAAGCTTAATTTAGTAAAATACTAAATTGAGGTAACAAAATATTACACAGCAAGATCCTACTAAGTAACCTTTAAAATTTTTAATACCCCTCCATAAATATTAAAATTTTATTAGTAATTGATTTGAGTACAATAATAATAAATAATATAAATTACTTTTTACCTAAAAATGCAAATAGTATTAACATAAATCTTTAGAACGTATGAGGAATAAATGTTTATTTTAATTAAATAATTGAAATTGTGGTATTGTAACAACATTACTATGATTTTCAGTTTGAAAATAGAAAAAGCAATGTTAAAAGTTAGATGTAGAAATAAATAAAAATAATGTCGTAGTTATTTCAAGGCAGAGTAGAAATCAGAACGAATATGCTTAAAGAGTTTCACGTTTATGAATTTTGAGCACTATTAATCCAGAAACGTTAGAACACAACTGGAAATAGATAAAATAGATCAAAGTGAGTAAGAGAAATAGAAGTCCATCATTGGGATATAAATATTCAAAACGAATTCATAGCTAATGTAATTTATCACACACGTATAACTACTGGAGGGTAAAAATATATTAAGTTCATTATTTAATTTAAGGCAATTTTATATAATATCTATGAAAATAAAAATTTAAACACCAATTCCAGGAAAACTATAAAGTTATTTTATTCAATGTAACCATCTTTTAGACAAAATTGTAATAATATTTATTAACCTTCCGTTAGTCGCGCGCACCTCACAGGTGCATCCCTACTGCATTTCCACCTCCTTTGCCGCCAATAAATTTTTCCGGGGGTCGAGCCTAATATTATGTTCCTAACTTTGGATTACTCAAATGTCCGTGTAAAACCGACCTTAGAACATGTCGATGGAGAGCTGGAACCGCTCAAATCACCCCTCTGGTGCAGCGCGTCCATTGACGCAAGTATTATGGATATAATATTTTTATGAATTAAATATATATATATTATCTCATTTTCTTTCCTACTCAACGTAGCAGGTATAAATGGTCAAGTCATATACACAGAAAATGGTTACGGCGTAAAAAACCGCAGAACCTTCTTGCGTCAATCGGTTGAACATCTTGTGATGGAGGAAGAGATCCGACGCGGGAGCAAGAAAAATTTATCTTCGGTACTTCACTAAATAAGTTTTTTGATATTTATCTCTCTAAAGAGCCTTAAATTGGTAACAATTAACTATTTAAACTAAACTAAATTTCATTTGGCTTTCAAAAAATCAGAAACACCTCATAGGTGCAACGCGATTAACCATGTCGGAAACAAGTGCGCGACTAACGGAAGGTTAATAACATGAGTTTTATATTATTAAATTAAAAGTGTTTCAAAATGTTTTCCTTAAGGTAGTCTCATTTATTAAAGCAATTTATATGACTGAACTAATATACTTACTAATTTAAATATATTAAATTCTCTTTACATATTTCGAGTAATAGTAAATTAGATTAAATGAAAAAAAAAACTCAAAATATTTAAATTTTCTCATTTTTAATTTACCCATATCTAATTTCTGCTTAAATTATTCTTGGAAATATAGATAATTTTCTAAATTAAAAGTAATTTTCATTTCCTGCATTATTCATTTACGAAGTTTTTTAAATTATATTTTTGAAATTGAAAACATGTTTTCAGATCGTAATCTAAATAAAAACCTAAATAACTTAAATTAAGATTTCAAACTTTTTATTACTAGTGTTTATTAAGCTCGATGCTATTTGAGCGAAATGTATTAAATTTCTTAAGTCAAGCATTCAGTCAGTAAAAATGGAATGAAATTAAAAAAAGGTACCTGGATATTTTCTTTAAATTTATTAGCGTTTTTTCACTCAGACAACTTATTTATAAAAATTAATTTATTACGTAGTATTGTAAGAATAGATTTGAATATAGTACCTCAAATTTTAGCGTAAAAGGAAAATTGAATCTAAGTGATTGATTCGGTTGCGTTACTTTCATGTTTTGTGTAGTTCATGTTTTAATGACAGCAAAAAATTAGTGATAGTTATTTTTGCTTCATATATTTTTATGCAATTTTGTTAATGTGGAACTTAAAATCTAAAATTAATCTTCAAAACCATTAAAAAACAATAAAATATTATAAATAATATAATATGGAAATAATAAAATATAGAACAAAAAATAATAAGATGTAATAAAAAATAGAATAAGTGTGATTAATGTATTATGAGTAGTAAAGAAGGTTAATTTCAAATTAAGCCTCGTCAATTAGGATTTTTTATCCGTATTTGTAAATACATAAATGCAACAGAAAGCAAACAATAGAAAAATTGTCTTTTACTCCTATAAATAATCAAAATCATATGAGTTGCCTCTGGTGGTTATAATTTATACTACAGGCAATTTTTTGTTCTATTTTTATAGATATTTTGCTGTTACATCTTCATATTCAGAAGAAAAAAATTTGTAAACTATTATTTTAACTTACTGTAGACCTTAGATATTCATTCATTAGGAATTTTTTAAATTTCTCAGCATTAAATTTCTCAGATACTCGAATAAATATCGAAAAAAGGGACGATGAATTTTATTAAAATATTCTAGAGATAGTTTGAATGAGATAAAAACTTTCTTCCATAAAGATTTTGACGAAGTTTATATTTACTTACGTATTTTAATTAATGTGGCCAAATCTTGAAATCGAGAGATCAGATATCAAGAATATTTTTTTTAAAATTTTTAACGGATTCACTATTTTGATAATAGGAAAAATTCGATTAAGATAAATACATTTTTCGCTAGTCTTCAATTTCACGCAATACTTTTTCCAAATCAAAATTTATAATTTTTATTAGTTTTAGAGTTTTATTTATTTTCAATGTTTCCTACATTAATTATACGAACCATTTATTTCTCTTGCTATTATTAGGAGAACGCAATGTGTAGATGAAATTTACTAGAATAATCCCTTTTTCAGACATTGTACAATTTCACATTGTTCAGTCCAGATATTGTGCAATTTTAAGAACATTGTAGAATATTAAATTAGAAATCTAATGTTTATTAAAAATTTGTGATGATTGGGAGGATACTTAAAGGGAAACAGAACAGTGAAATTTTTAAGAAATGAAAATGAAGCTAATCGCATTTTTCAATATTTTATCTTTTGAAGATTATTGTACCAAAATATTGAATTCATTTTCATAAAAATGCAAAAGTTACAGCATATGTCCAGCTTTACGCTCCACGTGCTGGAATGGACAAGTGAATGTAAGCTGATCAATGGATTTGCTTACTCTTAGCAAAACATTTTAATTAAATACGATCATTTATATAATTTCATTGAAATAATTTGTTTAAATTATGTAAGAAAAGGAATTAATGATACTTTCAATCGAAATAATTAAACCTATTTAGCTGCAATAATTTTAATGAAGGTTGCAAAGGGCTATTGATAGTTTTATAACAATTAGCAAAGAATTTAGGCCCAAGAGTCAAAGAATATGCTAAAAATTAAGATGATCGCTTAATTTCGGCTGTAATTCTTAAAACACACGAGCCTTCCAGTTGAGGATAGATTAAAAGAAAGAGTTAGACTAGCATTTAAGACTTTTGAAAATAATAGAGAAGAAGAACCGGTATTGATAATTCTTAGTTGCAATTATTTTTTTTATATTTATATAGATTATTAATAACTAAACCTTTAATGCTATTTAATCGCAACAATGTTTCTCTTTCTTGCTGTATCTCTAACTAGGACATTTTTAACTGATTTATTTTATATTTTGGTACTATGTTCACAATAAATATAGTTTTCGCAGCAAGTGTGGATTTTTTAATTGGATTGACTGGCTTTAATAAATGAAAAAATGTAAATTATTTTAGTTCAATTTCTCTTCAAAACACTATCATTTAGTGAAATTTTTTTTTAAAAGATCCAAGTGAAATGAAAACTACATTTATGTAATTTAAATTAATCAAAACGTAATCAAATTAGGATGGTTTGTTTTTATCAACAAGTACAACAATTTAAGGATAATTTAAAAACTAAGTTATAAACATTCTATTATATAAGAGCTAATTATCAAAATGTTTGCATTTTAAATATAATTAAAATGATGATTTAAGTATGTACAATAAGATAAAAAATGCACAAGTTAAGTTATCTCAATCATTCGTAAAAAAAATCCTTTTTTACAAGATTCCACTGTGTTGCTCTTTCTGAAATGATAAATGAGGTTACAGTATTAAAATATTAGAAGAGGAACTTGATCAAATCGGCTAATTAAGATACAGTGTAAGATTATTTATTAAATCTAGGACTGGAATGAAGCATGAAATAATTAGAGCTATTTTATGTTAGGGAAAGTAACTTAAGGGTTAATTCAATTAGCAGACCTTAATAGCCTTAAGTAAGCAGCTCATAAAGAATTCCAATTTGAAAGCGTAACTCTGCTGATCAGCCATAAAGATTATAAATTTCAACTAATTTCAATTGTTCCAAAAAATGCGTAATTTTATATTGAAAGACAAAAAAAGCAAAAGATTCCGAAAAATAATTTACAATTTAAGTAAAAGTAGATAAAATAGTTGCTAAAAGTTATAAATTGCTAAAAAATAAAAACACATAATATAAAATTGAAATAAATTTACTGAAATTGTTTTAGTTGTAATTTCCTTTAAAGTTAACCTAATGTTTAAATAGATATTTGAATTAACAACTTCAAAAAAAGTGTTAATTGAGACAGTCTATAATTAATGAAAAAATTCTAGCTGAAATAAATCATTAAATGGAACGAAAGTTTGAACATGCAATTTTCGTTTCAAAATATGATTTTATTAAATATAAATGCCTGTAAAGAAGGCTTAACATAGCCTAAATTATTTTGGTATTTTTTTCCTTACTTCCGCACAACACGATAACTGCTTTCTTGCTTAAATTTACCTTTTATTCACAAAAAAATCTTCAACGAAATTAGTCATCCCTTAATAAATTGAGGGCTGGGATATTCTTATCTAAAAATTTTTTTTTTTAATTTTAATATCAGCAATGAATATACCCAGTTGTTTAAAATAAGTAGGTAATTGTTTGCAGATAATTAATATTTGATATTAAAAAGACCGCAATTTGCGAAAAAATAAATAATAGATATAAGCAAAGGAAATAAATTTATAGGAATAAATAAATAGATATAAATAAAAAACGAACTGTTGTAACCCGAGAATAATTTATTTTACGCAGTATATACTTGATTTAAATATCATTTCGTATAAGTTGTTTTAAGCACCTTAAACAACTTGGTAAAACAATATTTTCCTTCCGCCAAGTACTCTAAAGCAGGGAGGCAATGTTCGCTCTGTTTTGTGTTATTTGCAATTGTTTTCTACTTGTCTTTAATTTGACAAGAGCTTATTGAAGACTACAATTTTTTTTCAGATAGATGAATAAATTTATTCTGTTATCAAGTAGAACAAAGATCTACTATTATAATTTGAGAGTTACTGTTCAATTGTTTATTTCAATATTTCTTAAAAATCGCAGGGTCAATTCTAAAATTTCCAGAAAATTTTGAATTTCTTGTGAAAAGGCAAACTTCCTTATAAAAAAATAATTTTTTTCGTCGTAGTTAACGTTGAATTTGTTTTACGATATCAACCTAGCTTATCAATGAAAATTAAAAAAATCTATGCATGAAAGTCCAATGATTCGATTTAAAATATTTAATTTCCTTTTCAGAATCCTTTCTGGAATTTTTTAGAGGTGTAAAACTTGTAATATGCATAGTTTGTTGCTTAGTCAACACAACATCTGTAAAATTCACCTTTAACAAAACTCGAAAAAGATTTTAATGTGGCGAAATAATAAATAAAACAATTAAAATAATATTAAACGATATATGCTTTGTTTTGTACTAGCTGAAAAGATTAAAAATAAATTTTTATTACAAGGTGTAGACATAAAATTATAAAAAATGTATATTTTGTAATCTTTTAATAAATAATAAAATAACATCTTTCGTAAAAGCTTAATTAAAGAGATAGCTTAAACATGAGTAAGTAGAATGAAGATAGCTAGTACTCATAATATTTCAATATTCGTACATCTGGATTAACATGTAGGAATCTAAAATTATTTCTGTGGTTTAATTCAAAAGTAAATCAATGTCGTTGTATCTACCCAAAAAAACTTTAAAGAAAATATTTAAGTTTTTATCTTTATTTGATCTAATAGAACACGTTGCCGTAGAAATCTATACTTATTCAACAATAAACTTTATTACGTAACCGTAATTTATATAATGATGCAAATACTATCATAAAATACAAAAAAGACAATGGTACGATGAACTAACAGATAATTTCCTCAGGGTTGCAGGATTAAAATAGACATTCTGTTTAAAGAACTTCACATCTAGAAATTGATTGTTTTTGAATTAGTCCACAGATTTAAGCTATTTGAAAGAAAGAAATTAATCTGTTTGTTATTTACTATTAACTATTGGTAATATATCCAGATAATATTTTCTATATCCCAGAAAAATCGTTTCAACTTTCATGAAACATAATATGAGGTAAATTTGCAGCAAATCTTAATAAAATGTTAAGTAGAACGATGTTTCCATATAAGTTGGATCACCGCAGCATGAATTACAAGTACGATAACACAGTTAAACTTAACATCAAATTTAAATTTAAGCAAATTTGCACAGTAATAAGGTTTAACACGTTCCAAAATTTCTAAGAATGTATCTGTTTGTATTTTTTTAAACACGTGAAAAAAGTATTAGATTAAGATATTTTAATGATCTAATGAACAGCATTAAGTAGCACGGATTTCTTGAACCATTTCTAAAAACACTTTAATTTATGTTAATCGGAGAATCCAATAATAAGAAACTTAATTTATCTTTGCACCATCTATTGCAAAGAACGAACGAGTAGGTATCTCACTTTTGGACGTTTTCTTAGAAAATTACAACTTTTTGTTAAAAGCTGCCAGCTCTTTCTACTTTTAAAATCCATGTGACGTTTTAAGTAAATCGTAATCCCCGTCGATGCAAGGGCACTATCACCAAGAAGGATAAGGAAGACACCACGGTAATAACAAAGAAAATCCAAAAGAGGATTCTGTCTATGACTAGCGCCATCTGCCTCCATTCGTTGACAACTCTTATTCGATGGTCTTCTTGTTCCTGCCTGTATAATAAATACTGAAGTGTTCTTAAGATCTCTTCCTGAATTTTAGTTCCGGGAGCTCCGCTGGAACCCATTGGTGAAGAACCGTTTGCTTGACCCTTATTAGTTGTAATGCCATGAGATCGACGCTTGTTGGAAGACATGTCTGTGCTGTTGTTACTTTCGTTGCAGGATAGCTCTGGATTCATCTCTTTTAGCTCTTCGTGCAGGCTGTCAATAGTCATTCGGAAAGTGTCCCCCTGTAGAATTAAAAAAAATAAAAAGTTACTGTAATGCTTATTATTACTAAGGATATAGGTTATGTAGGGATTTTGTTGCTTTTTCAGGAATTCAGTTGGTTCTGATTTCATTTTAAAGACGTCAGCTCGCGAATCTTAAGATTTTCTGTAATATGAAGATATTTATTGGAGGTATCCGGCAGCTATATCTCCAGACCTGAATTTGAATTAGAATGTTTGAGAGTACCTCAGTTAAATCTTTGTATCTTACCTTACGATCCTTTTATGAGATGGGGAAAGGATGCCAGGTCTATGCTTCCCATTTAGACTTATGACAACTAAATACAATAAAACTGGCGTTATGAAGAATCATTGTCACCAATGTATTTCAGTTAGAAGTAGACTCATTCCAAGCAAAACTGCATTCTAGTAATGTTTCAAAGACAATACGATGCATTTTGTAATGTTTCAAAGACAAAACGATGCATTTTGTAATGTTTCAAAGACAAAACGATGCATCTTATAATGTTTCAAAGACAAAACGATGCATCTTGTAATGCTTCAACGACGATCTTGTAATGTTTCTAAGACCGAATGTAACTGTGATATAATTTTTTCTGTCAGAAATGACTTTTCTGCCAAATTTACTTTTTTGTGGTAAATCATGTTTCTGTTTGTGCAAATTTTTATGTAGCAATAAAAGGGAACTGTTAGGACACTTTTTCTCTAAATTTCATGTTAATATGAATCGTTTTAAAATTGCATTTAGAAAACAAGTTGTTCCTTAACTTTTGAATGGCGACATATTTCAAATTAAAAGAAAACTGTTTTGTGAGTGAAAAATTTTCATGAATTTAAAATACATTTGGTAATGTTTACTCCACTTTTAAGTATCCTATTTTGTATAGCTCTTTGCATCGACTTTGAAACCAACAGATTTAAATATTTTTCAAGACAGTCTTATAATGTTAACATATTTAAACATAAGACAAAACGCAGTATGCTATTGATTGTATCATTTTTTTTCTTTTCAAATTATCTAAATCAACAATACAATCTAGCAGAAATATTTTTATATTATTTTTGAATTACTTTTTATTACTTGCTAATTAGATGGAAACGATGGTTTAATATTGACTGTTTAAAAAAAGTCTAGGATACTTTTTCCTACCGAGTTTGTAAGAACAAGCAATAAAATTATATTAACAATATTTCATATTATTATCCTCTAAATAATTTTGAATATTAAATTTTCAAAACTCGTAGAAATTTAAGTGTGTCCAGATAAATGACAGTCTGGAAATTCTTTCTTGTTTTAATGTACTCCTAATTATTAAAAACATCAAATATTGCGAACTAGTTAACCATTAAGTTTTTAAATTTAGTAAAAACCATTTTCAAATCCATTTTTTTTATTGTAATTTTTATAAAAATATCTATTGGATACTTATGGGTGTTGGTAGTTTTCTTCATGGAAATTCGCATCGAACTATAGATTTTTTCGGCTAGTAATCAATATAATAAATGATAATGTAATATTTATTAAATATTATGTAATATGTAATATTCATTAAAATATGTAATATAATATGTAATAATGTAAAATTAATATTAATATATATGTAATATAATATGTAATCTAATAGGGGAAGCTTGGGCAAGATGGGACCACCGGGCAAGACGGAACATCGCTTTTTTTTCTATGCGCATTCACGGTAGCGTTTTCGGAAAGAAAATATTATTGTTCTCAATACGCACAAGTTTTTTCATCAGTTCACAAAGTGTTACTGAAATGCAAGCATTGTTTTGTTTTTCTTACATCGTGTTAAAATATTTTTCCAGGTTTGTATGCTGATATTATTTGTTTAATACGTTGCAATAAATTTTTGAAATTTGTAGCCCTGTAGTGTTATTATTGTAGAAACAGAATGAGTAGTGTAAATTAGAATTTATTTGTTTAAACAAATTTTCAGATATTTTTTTTAAAAAATTACTATCCGGGCAAGATGGGACAGCCAAAGTAGAATAAAAGTGTAATATAAAAATTAACTCTCCGGATTTGGTAAAAAGCATAAAAAATAAGGTAATATTAACAAAGAAAAAAATGAACTAGCAAATATAACTTGACAAATTATTTAAAAAAAATTATTAAAAAAATTTATAATTAATTTCAATATTCAGACTATATTCAGATTGCTTAGAATGAGTTCATGAAGTGTGCAGTGCTTATTCCGGTTTTATCCGCATCTTATGCAGTTACTGTGATGTTTAAGAAAGTTTTTTTGTCGATTATTCTTTAATTTTGACATTAATTTCTGTAATTTTTGAAATATAATTATGTGTCCCATCTTGCCCGGGTATCCCGGGTAAAATGGACCAATGTTCTATTTTTGTTTAAAGTTATTACTACTAAACTTTATTGTTTATTTATTTTCTGTATGAGATATGTAAGAGCAATGTTCCCACTATATGTTTACAATATAAAATATATAAAATGGCTCTAGTATACTATTTTCTAAACTAAGTTTCCTTAAGCGGTCCATCTTGCCCGATCTTCCCCTATGTAATATTTATTAAAAATCTGTGTTGAAAAGAGCTTGCATTTTAAGATGTTGTTTTATTACAAGCAAGAATACTTCTTTTCTTTTTAATAAAGATGACAATATTTTTATAGAAATATGTTTAAATATAAAGGCATTCAAAAACAAGTTGATTTTTGTATGTATGTTACAACAGCATCTTTTTAAGCTTAATCTATTAAAATATAATTACTTTTATTCATTGTAAATACGCGTATTAAGGTTTCTAAGATAAAATTTAGATCCAGATATAATTATAATTATTTTTATGTATTTTTTCAACCAAGCACTGCCATTTTTCATAACTGTTCAGTTAGAATAGCTAAATGTTATACAAACAATATTATTGTGTTTCTGAATTACCTTAAAAACAGGTGGCAGATGAATGCCCGCAGTATCGTAAGTGTTTTTCTTTTTTGTTGGTGACCTGAAGCAGGAACAGGAGGCGAATCTCTGGAGGATTAGTTGCCTGAGGTAAGGGGGCACCTCCTTTCTGCTGGGACCACGATAATGGAAATTCAGCACCACAACCGTGACTACGACAGAAATGGACGTGATGGCCATCACTACCGTCAGGTAGATGCCTATAGGAAATAGAATTATATAATAGATAACCTTATATATTCAAGTATTTTGTAAGAAAGCATAATGGATGGAATACAATTTTACCCCCTGCAATCAGTTTGCGAACTATGTAACACAAAATGGGTTATCATTACGACTATGTACTGTACCAGCTAACTATTAAATACAAAATTAGCTATTAATATCTATATTATATCATAATGACAGTGGTACCTTTCGAGTTAGTAAATTACGCATTATACTGAAATTAAACTCATGTTTGAATTTATAAACACATCAATTAAATATATTAAAAATGTCACCTACTCTAATCTAACACGTAAATTTAAAATTGTCTTAATTTAAACTTGTACACTTATATTAACTTGTGTAACATATTAAAAAATACTATTCTGAGTTAAAATTAAAGATAAAAATATTTTATTGTAATCTTCTTAAAAAATACATTAATGATAAAAAATTACAGGATGTTAATCTTTTTTTTATATTTTAAATCTCTCTAAAAGCAATTTTATTTCACTTAATTTTCACTTAGCTGTGTAATTTTTATCACGTTATAAAATAAATTTCTAAAACTTTTAGCTCTTATATTTTCTGAAAACCAAAGTTTTCTAGTATTTTCAGAATAGTATTTGCCATAGTTACAAAATTAAAAGTTGCGACATTTGGTTTAGCACATCTATGCATGCTTAAGCCATGAAAAAGGATCAAAACTAAATAGTAGGCAAAAACAATTTTTCACGAATACATATATTTTTTTAAAGTAAGTTTTAATTTGTAACAAAAGCAATTTTAAACATTTCAAAGTGACAATATTTTTTTTTAATTTGCAAAGATTTTGCTTATAATGAAAATTCTCTGATGCCTGATTTCTTAGATCTGAAACAAACAGTTGTAATATTTGGTCTGAACTAGACGGTACGTCTAAACCAATGACAAGGTTTCCCACACATCCTATAATTTTGAATCGAAATTCATAATTCATGTACAATTAATATTTTCCTCGTTAAAAATATTAAATGGTTTTACAAACAATTTACATCACTATAGTTTGCCACATGCCTCAATTTTTAAACCATTTTAAGTTTTTTGTACTTTTATTTATTAAGTACTAAGTAGGGATTTGCAGAATGTAGTGCATTTTTGTTTCGAAGATTTACTATGAATCCTAGGGAGTCGTTAAGAACTTAAGTGCAACTGTCGAATTTAGGTTCGTTTTAGTTTCTAAAAAGGATTTATTACTATACTGGCGTACTTGCACCATTCTCATATGATTAATTGGATTGGAGAAGGTAGTTATCAAGCGACAAAAAATATTTAAAAAAAATATTACTCATTTATTTTATTTTTACTTGTTTATTTTTTACGCAGGCAATTACAAAAGTAAGGTCTTTTATTTTATTAGAACTTATGAAATCAGCTTGTTTCTTTAAATCATTTTATCATTTTAAAGGTTGAAGGCGTGTATTTTTAAAAAATTGCTATACTCTAAGATTGCTATACGTAAAATTTGCAGCTATACGCAAAATATGTTACATTTCCTTAATTGCTACTTGTGGAATTTTAAGTTTTGGCCATTAATTTATGCACCTAGTTCCCTCCTTTGATAAAAAACCCAAGTTCCTGTAATTATAACTGACTTTAGTAAAATTAGTATTTATACGGTTAAAATATAAAATTTCTAACTCAATTCGGGGTTGTACGCACTATTCCAGGGTGGTTGCACTATCGGGCCACGTGCAAAATGGTCCCGGGTTTGAACCCAGCAGGTGCTATTGGAAATTCCTTTAGCACCGAAAAGTTTTGTACCTCTCGGCAGATGACATTAGTCAACAATTTCATCTCGTCTCTCGTTTTGACTTGATTTGATAAGTAAGTTACATCAAACAAAATCTTAACGTCATTAACAACG
This sequence comes from Parasteatoda tepidariorum, assembly GCF_982258835.1. Lineage (NCBI taxonomy): Eukaryota > Metazoa > Arthropoda > Arachnida > Araneae > Theridiidae > Parasteatoda > Parasteatoda tepidariorum. Next base: position 66,642,735 of record NC_141756.1, on the reverse strand, counting down.
TCATGGCCCGAGCCAGAGATAACTTTTAGATGTATTACGTTAACTTAAAGTCAGGGGCAATATATTTTGAGGGGGAAAAATTAGCGTCAAACCTGTATTTTTAAGGTCACGATAGTTTTATGGGCATAAATTTAATTTTGCAGTTGGTGACTGGACCGCTATTTGCCGGCCACTAACTAGCAGTGAAATATTTTTAAATGTACTTAAGATCATTTTTTTTTAATTTATCCATTATTTTGTTGTTGTGAAAGTTAGTGTATATCATTGACCTATTCACTCTCCGCTATGCACTCCATTGCACTAATCTTTCACATCGTCTTTAAGACCAAATATCCTTTTAAATGAGAAAATAAATGGTGGTCACTGAATGCTAAATCAGGAATATAGAGAGGTAGCGTAATCATGTTCCATTAAAACAACTGAAAAGAAAAACGCAAACTGAAATGGAGCTTGTGCAATAAACTTGAAAAATTTGTAACAGTCTCTTCAAAAAAGTAAGATTAACAGCAATTAGAAAAATTATAAACGTAAGTAGAAAATGGTTCCTCAAAAAAAAAGGAGAAAATATATTTTAATTCTCTTATAAATGTAAAAAAAAAACTTTCCCTTCACAAAAATTACGTTTAAGATTTATAACATATTTTTTTTATCCCATAAAACATAGTAATTTATTCTCTAAAAATATTTCTATGCAAAGCAACACCTTTGAAATGTTTTCTTTAAAAATGCAATCCTTTTAATACCTTTTAAATATTGAAGCAAAATAGTCACAAAATGAAATCTTCATAACATATAGTGATAACTTCGTTATTTTATCTCCTGATATTTACGGGCTGTGAAAATGCTTCAAATGTTCGTAAATTTCGACTTGGTGGAAAATTAGAATCGAGTAAATTAGTTATTCATTCATTAGTTAAGTATAATATAGACTTCAAGAAGCAGAGCCAAATTTAATCATTATTTGTTAATTCTTTTCTCGCCAATAAACTAATTTCGCTCAGCAGAAATACATGGACCTATTGCTGTGCACGAAGCTTATCCGAATAGTAAGGTCACAAATTTGTGACGAATTTGGTTCATTTTCTGTAATGCGGTACGCATTCATTAACTCTCAAGAGACAATATTTGTGATCCTCACTAGCCTTAGTCCTCATTAAGAGATGTTTATTTTAATAGATTAAAAGGAGCATAAATTTAACGAGAAAGATTCTTTAAGGAGAAAATTAGTTTGTAGAGCATATTTGAAACTAAAAAGATATAAGCCAATTGTATAAATGTAAGAAAAATACATTTTTTGAAGCTATATTATGTTGTAAATAATAAAAAGACCATAGAGGTAAAAGATTTAAGTAATCATTCGCGACTGCATATACGAGGGTTGCTATTTATATTTCTGGCCTACGCAACAGTAAGTGTTGCTAGGTGACCGCAGACGATTTTAATCGAAAGTTTGATATTTTTAAACATAAATTCAGAAGACAATTTACCATTATAGCTTCATTTGTGTTGTTGACAGTAAATTGAAAAGTTCTTCTCTTTCAAAAAATGGAATTGAATCGTGAACATTTTCGTGCCATTATTTTTCATAACTTTCGACGTGGATTGTCAGGACAAGAGTGCTTCGATGAACTTAATTCTTTATTCAGCGATAAAGCGCCATCCTACAGCGCTGTAAGAAATTGGTATAACGAATTTAATCGTGGTCGATGTTCGATCCAGGACGAATCCCGTGCAGGTCGTGCAAAATCCGTTGTTGTGCTAAAAAAGATCGATGCTGTGCGTGAACTGATAAAGCAAGATCGTCATTTGACATACCGTGAGATAGAGGCGTCTTTGGACATTAGTATGACTAGCATCAATAAAATATTGCATGAACATTTGAGCGTAAAAAAAATTTGTTCGCGTTGGATCCCGCATAATCTGACAAACGCTCAAAAAAAAGCTCGTGTCGATTGGTGCAAGGAAATGTCGGAAAAATGCGTTCAAGGAACATCAAAGGCTGTGTATAACATCTACACAGGTGACGAATCATGGATCTATGCATATGAGCCGGAAACAAAACAGCAATCAACTGTATGGGTCTTCCAAGACGAGGCAAAACCAACAAAAGTTGGTCGAGGAAGAAGCACATCGAAACAAATGATTGCCTGTTTCTTCGGCATTAACGGTCATGTGGCAACAGTGGCGTTAGAGCAACGCAGGACGGTCAATTCTGAATGGTACACGACCATTTGTTTGCCAGAAGTCATCGGAGAAATTCGAAAAAAGCAGAAGAACAGGCGAATCATTCTTCATCATGACAATGCGAGCTCTCACACATCGACTCAAACAAAGGCATTTCTGACGGAGCGAAAGATCGAACTGGTGGATCATCCGCCGTACAGCCCTGATTTGGCACCCAATGACTTTTTCTTATTCCCACACATCAAAAATAAATTACGTGGACAACGATTTTCGGCCCCCGAAGAAGCAGTTGATGCATTCAAAACGTATGTTTTGGAGTTACCTCAATCGGACTGGAAAAAGTACTTTGAAAATTGGTTCAAACGCATGCAAAAGTGTATTGATCATCATGGAGAATATTTTGAAAAACAATAAAACCAATTTCGATCCTACATATTTGTTTTTTCATTATTAGGCCAGAAATATAAGTAGCAACCCTCGTAGTACTGTTTTATTTTGTTATCAAATTATCCAAATATGCTTTCAAAGCAATATAGAAGCTTTTAAAAGTTAAATATGTCCGACAAAAACTTAATTTTTGCTACCTTTTACAATATATATCATAGAATTATTAAAAAAAGGTTATAGTTTTGTAGTTTTACTGGGATCTTAGGCTTGGCGACGTATTTCGATAAATAAGGAGAACATTCGTTCTTGAAAAAGAAACAACTATATGACGTTGCAAAATCATTGGATTTGATTGGACCACAAAATATGATGCTATGCTGATAAGACCTTAGCAAATCAAATTCTAGATAAAGAAATTTTACTTTTGTTTTGTTATAGAAGAAAATCGTCTGGAAAAAACAATATTTCATATTTTTTAATCAGTTTCTTTTTAAATGCGAACAGAAAGTATTATTTAAATATGATGAGAATTTACCGAGTAATGATGGGAATGATTAACCGGGAAAAAAACACTAATTTTTATCCAATAAGTTTTGTTTTTCTCATTTCACGCGATTTAAGAAAGCATGCAAAAAAGATGGATGTGCAAAGAGTTTCAAGAGTTGGCAATTTTTGATACATGTTCGCGTTAGGAGCTTGGCATATATTTTGTGTGCACTTAGATGCAAACACTGCTTGTAAACTGCAGCAGTTTTTGCATGCCCATGTCATGCCAACTCCCAAACATGTTTTTGAGCAAGCGCTGTACTTCATATGTCACCCCGCTGTCGGAGGCTGACCTCAGAGTAGGCTGACTTCATACACAACAAACCCTGACAGGTCTGGATAATGATGAAACTAAGATGAGCAATTCAGAACCGGAGAAAAGAATTGTTGCTCAACGCATTTTCATAACAACATTATACTCAAAGATCAGTTGCACCAGTGCTCAAATAGCAACTGCAACTTTAAGCCTTATGAAAAAACTAGGCCTATTTGTTTTCTAAGAGATATCAGCAACATATGTCAACCTTTTCGTTGACGAAGAGAGGTTTATTGTCAATTAAAGTTCAACCGTTTTCCGAATAACAAAATGTCTTAAATTTAAACTGCAATAGGATACTTGCGCTTCAAGAAGAAAGATATCATGGATACCCACACATGTGACCTATGGCATCATCTTCAGCTTATAAATTATAAAAAAATGAAGTGTTAAAGTTGAACTAATTTTCTCCAAATAAGTTGGAATGCTGATTAATGTGAAGTTAATTAATTACAGTGCAGTGTCGCGGATTTAATTTGTTGAAACATAATTTTTTCTCGCCTACGTCTTTTACTTAACTTAGATTTATGATTTGTTTACGTATTTTGTTGTATCAGTAATATATTTTTGTTTTGTGTACCTGACGACTTCGATCCATATTTAATTTATTTTCTACATGGCTTCGTGGTGCCTGTCTTTGTGTTAAGTTGAAAATATATAATGAAAGAATTGGAATCTTTGTAAAAGAATGTTTGTGAAAGATTATAGAATGTGTCACTCAAGAAAATTGATACTCGACGAGCTTGATTTATTCGAAATAGAATTGAAAGAGCAGTTACTGACGTAAGTAAATGCCATGTCTCAACAGCCAATCAAGATCGAGATAGACACACTATGTCAATTGTAGGTATCCAACTCTAATCCTGATAACAAAAAAAGGTTAATGTTGCCTTGTGTACGCTACAAGAAAAATTTATCGACAAAGGAAATGTATGATCAATTAAAATTTCAACCCCACTTTAGTCAGGTGGAGGGATTGCACTGATCCATATAAGATAAAAATAGATTCTCTATTCTAACTCAGTTGTTCTTTTTCATTATAAATTCTGAATTGACCCTTTTTGTTACCGCGTTCGTCAACGTTTCGAAAATCTACTTTAGTGCTGATAATAGATAAGCATATAAGCGATACGCCTACTTTTTCATTTTAACTCTTAATACCTACCCACGCAATTGTATAACCAGCTGTATTATATACTCGGGTCATTTTGTCCGCTGGTAGCTATGAAGGATCAAAACTGACCAAAATAGAATTATTTAATCCTTTTCAATCCACTGTAAACGCGCAGTTTTTGAAAATTGTTATTTTATTACACTGTATAATGCTAAATACATTATTTACGAATTAACATGCTTAATAAGTGGAACTTTATATTTGAGTATAATTCTTTTTTTCAATTTTAAAAAAAGTTTTTAATGAATTACATGGATAAGCAAATTTCGTGTTTAAAATTTATAGTATTCTTTTCTTTAGTTACAAAATTTCATTATTAAATACAATGTTCTTAAAATCATTTTATTTAAATGAATTTTTTCCGAAAAGAAATTATGAAATCTGAATTTTAAATGTGTGCACTAGTTTTAAAGTAAAATTAGCATAATTTTTATAGAATTTTCAGTAACAGTGATGTGGTATCTTCTAAAGCTCCAAAAATATTTTCTTGAACTTCTTCTTAAACATAGTTTAAAATAAACTCGCAAAGTGCGAGTTCATATAGTTTATAAAGTGAAATAAAATGTTAAGCAAAATCACTACCGCAGCAGCCCGTTGTGGGCTAGAGGTCGGCATGATTATGAATAATTGGTCAACACTGCGCACGGGCCGTCTTTACTTCCCTGACAAGCTGGTATCCATTGATCTGAAGCTGAGTGAGCCATTTTTCACTTTGACAGTTCAGTGCCTTAGTCACTGAGCCATCACCACTCAGAATAAAATATAAGCAGAAAAAAGTAGGACTTTTTTGTTATATTGTAGAAATATCTTCTTAGACTGAATCTTCATCATTCATTTCGTTTTTCATAAATTTCATTAGTTCAATTTATTTTATCCTAACAATATCTTAACATTACTTATAGACTACTTCAAAGTTAACAATATTTCTTTGTTACATAATTTTAGTTGCAAGAACACAAGTTTTAAAATTTATATATATGGTATTTCATTATTCGTAAAAACAATACAGGTTTGAAATACTTTGAGTTGATTCTTACAAATTAGAATTTATCTATCGAAATCAAATTTTAGATTTAAAATAATAACATGTTTTTCTTTTGAAGGGATTTAATATGTTTTTTTAGAATGTTTTAGCAACATAGTGACTTGACAAGTAAAGTAATATTATAATATATATAGTATATTTATTATAATATCGCTATAGAGATAAAATGTATGTTAGAAAACGTGTAAAGTTTACGATACAAAATGTTATTGTGATCTGCGTAATATATAAAATAAGCAGATCTGTTTACTGAAAATATTACGCTTATGCTAGAGAAAAATGATAGTATTCAGTCAAAGAAATGTAAACGCGTTAAGTCTAGACTATTCACACAAGAGCAAGAGGATAGTGTATCGTGTATATCAATTTAAAAATGTTAGAGCCTTAAAGTTTCTGGACTAGAGTATTTTTATTACCATATAACTACTATAATACAACGGAAACCATCATTTATCAGTGAAAGTAACCTAAAATATATATTTTACTTTAGATTCTTTAAAAAAGGAGCTCTACACCTGCATATTTTTCATGGCTGTTATTAGGTTATCAAAACTATAAGTAAAATAAAGTAAGCTTCATAAAGAATTACTTTGCTATGTTTTTTAAAAAATAAAAGTTAAATCAGGTGACTTTTTAATCTTTGTTGATTATGTAAGTCTGAAATACTATAGCAAAATAAAAACAGATAACTTTAATAACTTTTGATGCAGTTGTCGGATTTCTGGTTGAGATCTTAATGGTTTCATAAGCCGGAGATCATAAGCCGGCTGTTCATTCAAGCAAGTTATATTTCAAGTTTAATAATTAGACTTAAGAATGTATACTTTATATGAATAAACCTATTTTTTAAGAAGGGGTTGACATTCGTAAAATAGTCAAAATAGTAGTGGGTAGGTAATAGTGTCAGAAAAAAAAAGCATATTTGATGTTTTTTTTTAATTTCTTAAGAATTGCCAGCACTTTCGGTGCATCAATCGTAAAATCCATTTTTCCAATAAAATATTTTACCGTATTTTTGCAGTATAAGAGTGATTCAGTGATTTTACGGTAATTATTACTGGAAAATTACTTCATATCAGATTTTTTGAACATGCTCTCGTAAGAATGGATTTTACGGTAAAAAAAACAGGCGCCCTGAGTTTATCGTAATTTGATTCTGAAAGTTTTACAGTGTACCTCCACAGATATGCGTATTAAGAATCGAAATCCGTAAGATATGAAAAAGTTAATTTAAAAAATATATGGTTTTCTAATTCTGTAGCTGAAATTTTTTTCAGTCAAAATTATTTAGAACTATTTATTTAGAACTATCAATTGCCTCTGGAGCAATTAAAGTAACATAATAATACATGTAGATTCAAACATTAAATGAAAAGTCATTGTGATGCCACAATAAGGCATTACATATTTACTAGCTTTTAAAATTTCTTTACTTCCTTAATTTTATTTTTTTAATCATTCTTAATCGAAGTTAATTTGAATTAAACCAATTATTTAATTTTTTATAAGGCTAATATAAATATGTTATTCTTTTCTTAACAATCAGTGTAAAGAAATTTTTTTTATTTAAATACTAATGAAAACTTATAAACTCTCTGTCACTACAAAATCGAAAAAAAATCTTTTTATTACTCTTTATTTCTTTCCACAAAAATGTTTCAGTTACATGGTTATTCTAATTCTCACAGTCTTTTTGGCTATAAGCTTTCGCCAAATTATTTTTCAAATTTAATATTGAGTATAGAGACTTAGCTTTGTTTTTGGCTATTTTATCTCTCGAAAAATAGCCAACCATGAATCTCTTCCCATGCTCCTAGCTGTCTGTTGAGAACAATTCAATCACCCATTAATTTGGCTTGTGATTAGACTGGCCATGGAGGATTTATCTCCCATGGCCTGTCCTTATCAATATTATTATGCAAAATTTATTATTTCAATTAGAAGGTCTTATGGAGGAAATATACTTTTAATTTTGTATCTCGAGCTCTATAAATACTACTGAATAAATGTTTTATTATAACTATGATCCAGTTTTCCTCTTCAACTGTCATTTTCATTATCCTGTTTTCATCACAATCTTCAATTAGTCAATTATACCATATAACTCTTCCTCCCCTCTCGTCATTATAGTCATTAAGGTGCTCTGTTTCTTTTTCTGTCTTTTTTTACACTGCATATCTCGGATGAATTTTGAATAACGTTTTGAAAAGTGACTACAAAACACGGGAGCATATTTATTAAAATAAATGAAATATTCCTTTACAGAATTTATTCAAATAATAAGGAGCAAATATTTTTAACGGGACAAAGATTTTTAAGAAGTTTTTATTAGTCACAGAAAGTTTAAAATACCACTAGCTCTTTAAATAATTTGTAGTATCCTAAAGATAAATATTAAATTAGGTTGTGATTTCAATAAGTTCTTGTTTAAATTATTAATGAAAATGTTTTCCAAGCAACTAAATTGATTTAAAACTTTTTGTTCATCAGATGAACTCTCTGTAAGAATAGCATAAGATATATACAAGTTCTAACTTACGAACATTCTTTAGAAGTTGATTTTAAGATAAATAATAATCTGAACAATTCAAACTTATTTCTTAAAATATAGTTTACCTAAACGAAATGCATGTTTAAAATAATTTCATTTCACGAAAATGGCCGAGAACAACATAAACTTAGGTTTTTTTTTACTTAAGAAAAATGGAAAAAAATAAACAAGAATGTTTGGTAACATAAAAAATAGTAATTTATTTTGTAAGAAAGTGTGAGAAAAATTATGTTGATCATGAAGAGTGAACCTAACAGAGAGCATAATTCCTAAGCAACTTAATAAAAATTTTACCTTCAAGAAATATTCTATGCCTTCAAACTTAATTTAGAATGTTAAAATTGAAAGATATCTATTAGATAGGAATTTTAAAAGTAAATAAGAATTTTAAAAGTATATACCCTATAAAAGTATAGAATATACTCAAGATAAGAATTTTAAAAGTAAAAGATTTCTTAATGCAGAGAAGAAGTAACTTAATTTTTCTGAACTAGTTGCTCATTCATTATCATTTATTTTAAGTAATATCTTAAATCAGTCAAGCATGCTTTTATACAAAATGCAAACAAAATTTATTGAATGGAAAAAAACTGCATGAAGACGAACTAATTTGAAACGAAATTTAAATTGTATGCCTAAGATTGAATTCATTTTTAAGTTTTGAATTAAACAAGAATCTTGTAATTCAGTAAAAATGTTAGGATTGTTAGGTCATTGTAATAATAAAATTAATTTAAAGTCAAACAAATATTTTTTATTGTTTACACTTTAAATTTTGAACAAGTCTAGAGGAAAAAGTTTAATTTTTGAACAAAATCAGACAATTTAAAAAAGATAAATGTCTTGTTTTACGAACACGAAAACAAGACGTAATTATATTTATCCACTGGTAAAAAAAATAAAAATTATTTACAAATATTTACTAATGTCACACACGATTTGAGAAGAGTCTTGCTGATTGTATTTATTTACTTATTTGTTTAATTTTAAACAAAATATGTAAAAAAGATAAGGAATTCGGTTCCTAAGCAAATATTTTGCTACATTGTTTAAGATTTATATTTAACTTGGTAAGGAAGAAAATTGATTTATTTGCATAGTTTTTTTTGTAACTGTAGTTGCTTAGATGTATAGCTTCTATGATTATAAAATGATGCATTTCTGTGTGTGCGTCGTCGAATATATGTCCCTTTTATAACTGCAGAAAATTTTGCGTTAGGAAAGAAAAGTTGATTTTTCTCATAATAGGAAGAAAAAAAAAGGATTTTAGAATTATGGAGAAAGGAAAGTTATGAGTTAAAAAGGATTTTTCTCACAATTGGGAAAAACGAATTTTTCTCAAAATACAGTAGTCCACTTTTAATTATTTAAAAGATTGAGTGATTACCTATCAATTCAATCAAGAATGATTTTCACTGGAAGTTTTTTGAACGTGTTTCATTATCTTTGACTTTTTTTTGTCAGGTAAGCGCAAGCAAAATCAAAGTGGTTAGCATGTTTGTACGTCGTCTTGAAAGAGTATTGTGAAATCTACCTAAAACCAAGTATTTAATTTGTTTATATTCGCGTTTCGAAAATGTGTATCGATAAACTTAAATAATATGAAATAAAAAATATCATGTCTTCTAAGAAATTTCCGCAAAATTTGGAGAGTTGGCTTGTAATTGACACCGCTATCTCACGTTTCCGAAGAAAATAGGTCCGTACCCGTAATTGTTATGAACTTCGGCAAATTAAGTAGAGTTTACCACTGACGTAAATGGTTTACTCTCTCTTTCAAAAAAAAAAGTCAACGAAACGTAATAATATCTTTCTTGTATAAAGATCTTCTTGATGAGCAGTAATAAAAAAATGCGAAAGATACATGTTTGACATTTTTGTAATCACATTATTTTAAAACACTGAAAACTTTTGAGTAAAATTGTTGCATATTTTAATTATTTTAAATTCTGACAAAAATTTAGCAGTTAAAAAATTCTGTATTTTAGTTATATTTAAACTAAAGATATTTTTATTAAAGGTTTTTAACCTTTAATTTCATTTAATTTAATTCAAACTTGCCATTTTACAATATTGAAATTCATGCAATGCAATAAAATGAATGCATAAGTCATAGCTGAAATTTATTAATGGAATATTTAATGACTACGTTCAATTATAGATTTTAGATTGCATCTGAAAATGTATGCATGGATTAAATGCATCGATAATATTGTGCATAAATTCCTTCAAAAAGAAGATAACGACTATAAACTTAGAAATGCATGATAAGTTTTAAAACATATATTTTCATTTCTTAAATTAGCACTTCAAGCTATTTTCCTTCTTCAGTTAGTAATACATATAAGCACAGTTAGAAATAGTAAAAACTACATATAAAGTTCTTTTAGATTCGTTTTTTTTCACACTTCATGTATTATACAAATTAATAGTCCCATTAACCATCTACTAAAAACTTCTTTCTGCTTTTCTCTAAGGATAGAGTGGATTTCAGTCTTGCAGAAAATTAGTCTTATCTTCAAACGTGATAACCTAAAATTATCATGACATTCTTGGAAGCCAATTATGTCTTTGCTTTAGAGCATCCATGCAACTCAGAGTTACTGAATCGATATATCTATATGGGAATAGACTATTCATCGAACCGATTTCTCAATGGAGATAATTTTAATTTAATGAAAACAATGGTTACAAGGCCTGATAATCGAGCGATTAATAGTGCTTCAAATAATAAATCATGCATTTCAGAGTGTTATCGATCTCCATTAAATTGCTTGTTTGATGGCTCTTAGATGAAAGAATTGAGGAGAAAAAAATTCAGCTTTTTTATTCACAACTTATCATTTGGTTAGATTACAGATGTCGCATGCTGAGAAGATTTTTTTTTTATAATGAAAATATTATTTTTGCATTTTTGTATAATTAGATTAAAACTAAGAAAATTTTTTAAAAGTATGAATTAAAAACCATGGAAATGAGACAGATCTGGGTATGAGTACAATTTTGAAATTTTTTGTGTCATCTTCTCTGAACAGTACTTTTCATTCTAATGATTTGTAGAGTAAACGTGTCAATGGCAAATCGTTTTGAAATACAAATAAGTAGTAACTTTTCCATTTTTTATGGTGTACATTCTTACAGAGGTACATTTTAAGCTTTAATCCATCTATTTACATTCAAAAATGTGCATACAAAATTATTTTAATGTAATCATCCCAAATATTCATTTTACCTACGCTGTTTTTTCTCTAGTAATAAATAAAACTTTTAACATGAACTTTTTTTCTAAACATTTAGTCGTTGATATTTTTTTTAATATTTGAAAAAGTGAATGTTTAAAACATTATAAAAAATTTACGTTAAAGTAATTTGAGAGAATAAAAAATTATTTTGAAAATGAAATCAGTATTTCCTGAGATAAATAATTTGATATTTGTCTAATTTAGACTGAAATGAATTTTAAAATATTGGTTGCAAACTTTCATTATATGAATTATTTCTACGGCTTTAATTTGCTTACAATGACCGTTTTCTTAGAAATTTTGTTAATTGTATTAATTGTATCAATTGTATCAGAATTATCAGATGATATTAATTGTATCAGAATTACTAAATGAATTATTTATATAATGCAGCCATTTATACTTCCAAGTTTACCATAAAAACAGTTTTTTGCAAGGTTAAAGAAATAAAATTCCAAGTTCGTTGCATTTTTAGCAATTGACTAATTCGTATCCAATAAATACAATCGCATGAATATTTTTTTTAAATCTTCCATAACTTTAGAATTTGATTTCCTTTAGGACTTATATAATTCCAGAATACATCATGGCAAAATGCATATTCCGGTTTAAGAAAATTTTATATACTTTTTAAAAGTATTAAAACGTTTTTAAAGTCTTTTGCTGAAAAGTTACTGAAAAATAAGTTTTCAGTAGTTTCATGACTTTACGACATAGAAATTTAAATATTAACAAAAATGAGACTCGGTATTAGTGAGTTAAAGTTGAAATGGAAGAACAAACGTACCCAGCAATGGAATGGATTCTGATGTCTCTGGCATTTTTTCAGCGATCGCCAACATAAAAACAGAAAACGCCAACAGGACAGTTACGCCAAGAGCTATCTTCTCCCCGGAATCTGGTGGAAGGCAGAAGACGAGAAGAGTTAACACTGACATCATCATACAGGGCATCACTACATTGTACATATAGTACAATGTCTTCCTCCGAATCACCAGTGTTATCGTAACATCTGGAAAAGGTTCCACACAACACGAATAGTACACTACGTTCCTGACTATTCTGGCATCTAACAACTCCCACTCACCGTTTGGCACATAATTTGATAGGTCCACTTCTGATGTCCTGGAAGTTTAATAACATGGGAAAAGTTTAGAAATAAAAATGAATGAATTGCTAAACATAATGAACATAATGAACATGCTAAACATAATTGCTAAACATAATGATAAACATAATGTCCTAAATGCAAAAGAAGTAAGAAAAAAAGCGGGAAAATTTCAAATATCACAGAAATGGACATATGATCTTTTCGATACTTTTTATTTGTATCATTTAGGTAACATCTTCATCATTATCGAAATACTGATTTTTTTTAGTAATTCTTCAATAAAGAATTACTTTATTATAGCATTGGAAAAAACACGTGCTTGTAAAATCTGTGGAATTATAAGTCAAGTGGTATGTCTCTGAGGAGTACCATGGGTTCAGGGACCTGAAGAAAGTTTCCTTCCCCATCAGATCTTTGTCTAAATTTATTAAGAAGCCTCACAAATGGGGGGTGCTGCCATCTATCTGTGGGGTTCTGAACAAATATGTACTTTCACACTTGCGGCGCCATTGTCAAACGAAAGGAGCTCCTTTTTCTTGACTTAATTTGCAAAATGTCATTGGTTGGCGAGTTTGGCTTATTCATGCGTCATTAGAAGTAGCAACAACAGATCGCATGTCTGTTTATGTGACATTGTTTATACTTTTTCACATTTAAGTTCACTATATTTTCGAAGTGATAGAACATTTCACTTTCGGAAAATGATAATCTTAGTCACGAAACAATTACAATATTTTTCTTTTCCTTTTTTTTAATAAAAAAGGAAACGTTTGGTTGTTGTTAACGACCTGATTTAAGTATTAGGAAGAATATATTAATGCTATAGTCGACGTTCAGCTATTTACATTTTTACGTATTGTACTGAGCGCAGGGTTTCATTGGGATTGAAGATGGATGAAATCGTCCTTAAGACTTCAAAATTTTATTTTCCGAAATTTCCAAAAAAATATGGCTGTTTAAAACTCTCAATTACAGGTCTAATGGCAGGGTAATACAGAAAAACACAGTGTTCGAAACCTAGGACGAGTCAATTAACGAATTCTTTTCAGATCATTACTAAAATCGCAGTCAGACTACTCCCTCTATTGGTATACAAAATGAACAGTTTATCGAGCTGGAGTATGTAAGTAGTGATCTGACCTAAATATTTCATCGACCAATACTAGGTTATGAAGCCTGTTCCTTGTTGTATTGTCATGTTTCAAAGATATTTAAATAATTAAAATTTATTAGCTTTTAATATCTAATATCTATCTTTAAATCTAATATCTTTATCTATAAGTCTAATATCTGATAAATATCTTTATTTTTATAAAATTAACATTAAAAAAAATTTAGCTTCATCTAAAAAGTTTTGAGGAAAAATTCATAAAAGTTCTAAAAATTATCTAGCTTTATTTCATCTGATCTAATATAGGGACCCTTTTATTCCATACCTTATTTGAAAGGTATTGTGCTGTCTAACAATACTACATCATCAAAAGGTTTTCAAGTTCAAAAAAATATCTAGAAAACGCAATTTAAAAATTTACCCTGCAATCCAAGATGGTGCGGGTAGAGGTCTCTAAAAGGAATAATAAAGTTAAAGGATAATATTTATAAAAAATACAGCCTTTTATTTTTTAATGCATGAACCAAAAACTTTTCTGGGTTATCTTTGAATTTGTTTATTTATTTACTTATTTATTTTTTTAAATTTTTGGCTACTATTGACATTGTTACTATTAACAAAACTATTGACACGGTTTAGTTACGTTATTGGGAACTCGTTAAATGTTTTTGACAAAAAGATCATCTAACACTACTGCGAATAGTTAATTGCTGGTACTTCTTCATAATTTAAAATAATTATTTTTTATAATTATTTTTATTACTTAAATTTATTGTTACCTATTTTCCTACATGCAATATATTATGAAAATAAAACTTTTTGATAACTAAATCTAACTTATTTAGCGTTAAGTAATTGTAAACATACTTATTGTAAAATGTTGCGTAATTAGATAATATCATAGAGCTACTTTGAAATATACATAACAACATAATTTTTAGTTTAAAGCCTTTTGTTTGGAATAAAATTGTCATGATTTTTTCTTTTAACTTTTGTAAAAACACAAAAAAATATGTGAAAAGACAATCTAAGATAAATATTAATAATAGCTAAATTTAGTTAAAGATAATTTCAATAAATGTATATTAAATATTTCCGTAATCACAATAGAACAGAAAAAAAGTACCGCTAAACAAGTGATAAATAAATGATTTTCAGGAACTCTTTATTAATTATATCCTTTATTAATTTTACGTTAATGACAGCCAAAGATTTACGGTTCTTCTTTGTTAATTAAGAATACCATCAAATGAATTTTCCGTATTATAAGAATGTCCCGAAAACAATGAGAAACAGCTTCAGATATTATCTTTTATGTTTTATGACGAAATAAATATTTTGAGATTTAAATTATTTTTTTTATAAATAGATTTTCGTAGCAAAATGAATCACCATTATTTAGACTTATAGGAAGATCCATCCTCGCTTCGCTATAGTACCCCCTGATTTGTAGTCACTTTTGTTAAAGTTAGTAAAAAGTTAGTAGTAAAGTTAGTAAAGTTGTTGTAGTTAGTTGTTTTGTTTTGTAAAAAAATCACCATTATTTAGACTTATTGGAAGATCCATCCTCGCTTCGCTATAGAACCCCCTAATTTGTAGTCACTTTTGTTTCTTATTGCTAAACTAAGATGTTTTTTGAATATAAAGTTTAAATCAATTGATATAGTGTTTTATTTACTCTTACTCACGGCTCAATGTTCGCTTCCAAAATATTTTGCGATTTGAAATACACGTATGAAGGAAAGTTTTGCTTAACTAAGAGCCTGATAATCAAGAAACCACCCTCAAATTCATAAAATTCTTTTGCAGAATCCAGTTGTCAGTAAAGAGGGTTATGACTCCAAAATGGCAAGAGGAATGACGCAGGTTAAATGATTTATAAATTCAATTATTTCATCATTTTAAGTTTCATTGTATCTGCGCAACTATGCATATAGCAAAGTATAAGTAAAAAAGAAATAGATATTATCTTAAAAAACTTTTAAATAACGTGAAAGTTGAACAAATCCTTGACGCAGAGTTAAACAGAATACCTGTTCATGACGTCCACTTGTAAACCATCATAAATCCAAGACCCCATTTTCATTATGCAAGTTTGGTCATCAAAAGGAAAATATGTAACGTCCACGGGACACGTACTTCTTAATTTCGTGGGAGGTGGCCAAAACACATTTCCACTTGGTTCCAACATTGCTCTTGAATTCATGTATCCACGCGTGTAGTCATCAGCACTAGAAAAAGAATCTTTAAAATTGAAAATAAAAAATCGAAGAGAAATAAGCAAATAAACCGTAGAATCAATTTTAGCATCAACGTCTGAACTCAATTAATCTTTTGATCAGTGCCTTGTAATCAAAAATTCCATTAACTTCGAAGGATACATCCAAGTTCAGAGTTTCATTATTATTTTTTTTAAAGATTGAAAGCTAATTATTTAACTATAGCATGTTCTCAACTACATTTTTATACCGAGTACTGAATGATATCTAATTAATTTTTGTGACATCAGTGTTCCGAAACTCTCATTCTCTGCCATATTTATTCTATTGAACACTAAACGATGCTCAATTCATTTTTATGTTTTTTGTACCTCTTACTTACCATATTTCAACCAGAGTCTAATAATCAGGATTTTTTTTACTTCAAAAAATACATCCATATTCAGAGTTTTATTTTCATTGTTTTTTAAGATTGAAAACTAGTAATTTAACTCTGGAATATTCTCAACTACATTTTTATAGCGAGTAATGAACTATATCTAATTAATTTTTGTTGCATCAGTTTTCTGAAACTCTCATTCTCTGCCATACTTATTCTATTGAACACTAAACAATGTTCAATTCATTTTTATGCTTTTGTTGAAGCTCTTATTTACCATATTTCAACCTGAGTCTTATAATCGGAAATTGTTTTACTTCGACGAATACATCCATATTCAGAGTTGTATTATTATTGTTCTTTAAGGTTGAAAACTAGTAATTTAACTCTGGAATATTGTTAACTACATTTCTATAGCGAGTACTAAACGATATCCAATTAATTTTTGTGACATCAATGTTCTGAAACACTCATTCTCTATTCTCATTAATTACCATATATATTTTATTCAAGACTGAACGGTGTTCAATTTATTTTTATGCCATCTCTATTCTGAAGCCCTTACAGACCATATTTGTTTTATTGAGTACTAAACGCTATCCAATTAATTTTGTAGCTTTCAATCTCTACCATATTTATTTTATTGAGTACTATAATATGCAATTAGTTTTGTTTTGTTTAATAACTCTTTGAAAGTTCACCGTTTTTATTATTAATTATATTGAGTACTAATTAATTTTCATTTAATTTCTCTCTTTCTCTACATTAATTATTATGTTGGGATTCAAACCTTATCCAATTAGTTTTTGTTTCATAGAATTTTCCGTTCTTAATTACACTAGTACAAAAGTCGAAACTTCAACATGATAGCGCTTCAACACACAACGCTGAAACAAGAAAAAAGGGGAGTAATGCCAATGTTTCGAGATTTTCTAACATTAAAAGAAGCCTCTATACTTGCTATATTAAAAGTTGGCTGAACCCAGTGCCTTAAATTTTAATAGGCTTGATTTTAATGGCATAAAAGTTTGGAGAAGATGAAGAAACTTTCGTGGTGGTGAGGCGAGCAAAAGTTGCTGCCTAGTGGCAAAAACTTGCTGCCTAGAGGCTAAAAAATTGTGTTTTTGACTGTTGAGATAAGGCACTTGGAAAAGCTTAATTACGTTGCTCCCTGAATTCATTATTATTGCATTGTAGTTTTATTAAACTTAGTTTGTTTGAAAAGAAACTAGATAGAAAATGATTTTTGGAAATTATTAACACTCCATACATAATAATTATTTAAAATTTTAAATCCAAAATATTTTAAAAATGGGAAGTAAATTGTTAAGAAAGAAGAGTATCTACAACAATCAGAAAAAAGAAATGAAACTTTAAATTTTTTCAGGCTATCTTAAAAATTCCTAAAATAGAAATATTTCTATCATTTTCCCTTGCATATTTTAAAATATGCGAAGACGTCTTAAAGATGAACAATTTTTCAAATTTTCAAAAGTATTGAGACATCATCGATTTTCAAAGGTTCTTCACAATAGGTAGGTGTTAATAAAAAGTTGCAAAAAACTTTTCGCAGCTTTTCTTTTATGTCTTTCAAGCAAAATACTTTTGAATCATTTTTCTACAGAAAAGAAATTGAAAAAATATATTTCCTTCGAAAGCTAACTTCTTTTTCTTACTTTTTATTTCCATTTAAAGGAAATAATGATAGATCGAAATTTATTTTTCTGTTGAATAAAGAAATACGAAAAAGTACATCACAAAATAATTCATGATGGAATTTTATTGAAACATTATATCAAAAAGAGCTGCCAATGTATATTAAAATAAGTTAATTTTAAGGGAAAATATTTGCTAGGTTTTATAAATGTAAAAAAAATAATAAATGTCTTCAATTTAAACACTAGTTCTACACTAATAATTTAAACACTAATTAATCTTTCCTTTGTTTTCGTGAAAGTATTTTAATTGATAATTACACGGAGAAAAAAATTCTTCTAAAATTATCGCACTCTATGACAATAACACTTCAGGTTAAAAAAGAACAACAACATAATTTTGGTTAATAAAACCAAAATATACGGTATTTTAGCATTTGATTTGATAATTTTTCCAATCATAAGGTAACGGTTTACCGGAAATTCTGGTTTTCAAAATTATAGTTCGCAATTTATAGTTTTGAAAACTACTCATTTAGTATAGGATACAAACTAAAAAGTAAAGTTTAGCATGATAAAATTTCAGGATTTTATCACATTTTATCTCAAAATTTGTCACACATTATAAAACCATATTTTATTGCTAATCTTACATAAATAATAAAGTCATTACTAAAGTACTTCGACAAAATTGCGGAGTTTTTTGATATTTCCATACAGCTAAACTATTAGAAACTTCTCGAAAAAATTTTTACCATATTCAAACAAACCAGTTAAATAACCATAAACAAGACAGTATTCAAACTGTTAACTGTGAGAAAAACCGTTTATTAACTGCTTTTTCACATTATGGTTAAACGATCAGAATTTTATCGCTGCAAACTAAGCCCACCTAATGAAGCCATTAAGTTCCTGGCAATTGCGTACATATTACAACAGAGGGGGCTAATCAGTCAATCTCATGACTGACAGAATTGGGGTTCTATTTCCAGCGTTTATGCCACAATATTACCGCTATTTCCTTCAACACATGAAGATTTTCCAGGGCCCAATGTCCATTAACTAACAAAAAACCTAGCTTCCATGTTCAGGCAAAAATTGTTCTGGTTTTGAAACCATGTTAGTTGCAAATGATTAAAAATTGTATAGTTTTGTATTCATTGTATGATTTATTGTTATACCCATGCTAGTTGTAAACGGTTTCAAAATCATAGAGGTAAAAAGGTAGTTGTAGAGCTCATAGCCAAGCTCATAGCTTATAATATCATAGCCAAGTAATGCAGTAAGAGTTAAAATGTGTGATGTATAAGAAATTTCTTTTAACTTTGATTTTAAATAAAGTTTAAGAACTGTTACTTTTTATCTTGTTTCAGTTTTTTTTATAAATAAGTATTTAAAAGTCTTTAATCGTGCATTTTACTCAGAATATTAATTTAGCTACTATTTCACAAATTGAGTTATAATTTCTCAAAGACAATTATTTTTAAATAGAATACAATCAAACAAGAAATTCACCCATTTTTTAGGGATAATGAAGAAAAAATGGATACCTTAATCATATTTATTTATTATTTTTTTGACGGATGAGGGAAGAAAAAATATCTGTAGTGGTGTTTAATCATCTCGTAGAAAGAACAGAAAGAACGAAGCAACAGAAGCACGAAACGATAATCAAAAGAAAATAATTGATATAATCTATCATTTAAGATAAATCTTCTATGTTTTTTAATAATTAAGGTGACATTCTTCAAAATGTAAATGATTACTTTTATATAAACTATTAGAAGATGAAATTGTATTTATTTTTATTATTAGTTACTTTTGTATCACAGATTCGTATTACAAATATCTTTTTTCACTTTGTGTTCTTATTTATTTTTTTAAAAAATACATTAGCAGTCATTGCTTTTTATTAGGTTTTAAAACTTTCCATTCTTAAGACAGGGCGCCATTTATGCGAAGAAATGTTGTCCATGAAAGACAAGCTTACAATTCAGGGTCGCTTAAATTTTGATGCTGCCAAAGAAGACAACGCGTTTTCATTGCTGAGTAAATTCTGAGGCATATATTTTCCCTTTTTGCTGAGAAGGGCTGGTCACTCAATTTTTTATCACAGTACCTTTTCCTTCTTGAAGTATTTAGTATTTATTTCAAGAGGCCCATAAACAACCGGGTCTTGAAAGAATTGACTAAGTGCGGCAACAGCAAATTCAGCCATATATGTGTTTCAAAAGGCCATTTACTCAAAATACTGCTCCATGACTCTTACTTTAAAAATAAATATTTTCTTAAAGATTTTTTATTTAAAAAAAAGAATTTTTTGTACTGAAATAACGTATAGCGTAAATATATTTAAAAATATTTTTTCTTTACTATTGTTTCACTAAAAGAGTATGGGTATGGAATACGGAAACACTTCTACACTAATACATTTTTTAATATTTCTCAAGAAATACTTAAGGAAGCATTTTATAGCTTCAGAAGTGTGCAGATCATGCGATTTCTCATATTTATCAAGGAAGTTTAAGGCCTTTACACTTTTAAGGGATAAACAATAAATTACGATCGAAAAATAGTGTTTTTTTTAACAACCTATGCCAAAATATGTAGCAATAAATTTGTAACTTGAAGCAATATTTTTGGTTATTACATGCCATAATTGAGCAAAATTTCGTAAACCTAACTTAAATACTTATGGAGATATTCACAGTTTTATTAGAAACTAACTTTTTTGTCTTACGTTTTTTTGCTATAATTTTGAGAATATTCAATAAAACTAAACAAAATTTTAAAATTAATTTGAAATTAGTTATAGAATTATTGTTTTAAAATTTAGAAAATTTCATCACAAATTGCGCTAGATATAGGTAATTAAAGTAGTTCTTTCATGCGCTGGTAAAGTTTGAAATGTTTTTCTTAATTTTGAAAAAAAATCGTATTTGGCAATTCATGAAAAAGTCCGATTTGAATATCTAAAAAATTTAAAAAGTCTAATGCACTTTTCTAAGTAGTTTTTGTATTTTCTAAAAGAAACGCAAAATGATGTTGGATTTTGCATAAATTTAACTTTGTACTATTAAATAAAATTTATTAAAAATTGGAATGGCATTGTTTGGGATCATCCCCATAAAAGTATCTTTCTGCATGTTATCTTTTCTTATACAATTGTATTTCTGTGTATGAACATTTATTGTATGGCATTAACATTTGTAATTTAATTTTGTCTCATGATAAAAAATAATGTTTGCAGAAAGCCCCTTATGATTTTGAGTTTCTTTTAAAATGCAAGAACTACTTAGAAAATTACTTAAATTTGTTTATATTTTAATTCAAATCGGACTTTTTCATTAGTTTCCAAATACGATTCTCTACAAAATTAAGAAGAAAAAAAATTAAACTTTTTATTATATCTCCATAAATACTTAAGCTAAGCTTATGAAAATGTGTGCAATTATTGCATTTAGTAACAGAAATAATTGCTGCAAGTTATAAATTTATCGTTACTTTTTCTGGCATAGGGTGTACAAGAACACTATATTCCGTCTGTAATTTATTGTCGGTCCCTAAAAAGTCTAAAAGCATCAAACTTCATTGATAAGTATGCGAAATCACATATACTTAACTCTTACAAATTAATAAAATGATTCTGGAAGTATTTTTTGAGAAAAACCAAAAATTGTGTTAGCATGGAATTGTTTCCATCATTTTGCCCACCCCCCGTTAGTATTTTACAAATTGAAGCAAAATAAATAAATAAATAAAAGAAACAAAAAAGAAATAAATAGAGAAGGCAACTAGATCTCCACGAGAAACGAACTATTTCCATATATCATCCCATTTATTTATTATTATTAGGAGAGCTGTGCTTAATTACTTTGCATCAAACTCTAGTTATCCAACTTTCTAAATTTACCTTACCCTTCTTTTCCTTTTCTTATCTCAGAAATATCAACATCAGAATTTAGTTGCAGGATTTTTCATCTTTGATAAATATCATACTTGAGACATTACTTAATGAAATTGAAACAAGTGAAACAATTTTTGAAATAAAACAAATCGCTCAAATCTTAAAGTTAAAAAATCACTAAAACATCGCCCATGTTGTTTAGAAAATGATGGAAAGTCTTCAAATCCATAACTATCTTTTTCGAAGAATCCAAAACTTTAGATCCCAAAGTATTTTTTACTTTCCCTCAAAGGAAAAAAATATCTTCCAAGGCAAAGTAGTTTATGATGCTTTTTCTATTGCATTCTATTTTCAGCAACATGCAGAGATACATAGTAATTCATAAAGCGAACTTTCAGGAAGTAGCTCGACTATAAAATCATGCAATGGTTGTTCGTAGATTTATATAATGGGATTATAATGACGACATCTGAAAAGAAACGCTGCTGTGAAATATTATCCCAATATCAAATATTAGGGACATGCATCTTTTTGACGTGCAGTTTTTCATAAATGTTTTGTTAGATGTTTTTCTTTAGCCAAACTAATAAATTAGGAAAAACGCATACCCATGGTTGATTTTCATATGATATTATAATTCAAATTTTATTAGCAACGAATTTCTCAAAATGTTGCAAACCGGTTTTGGAGCTATGGTTTTATTTGATATAATTAGTTAAAACATTGTAAGACATTTAAAAAGTATGAAGGTTCCTGAATCATTGTTTATTATTTAAAACTACCTCACACTTAATATGGTTACATGTTAAATGATATTTTCGCATATCTTAAAATTTATTCCATTATACAGTAACTTAACTTCAACCGTCGAGGTTTAATTTAGCACATTTTGTCAAATGTTATGATTCAGGGTACTGATAATTTAGTTCAACGTGCAACAAACGTTTGTGAAAATTAGTTTAATATACTCGATAGTACGATTTTACTCACTTAAGTTGTATTCTGAAATTATATTTACGATTGTCGTATTAAAAACATACACTGAACAGCTAATTGATATTTGAAAGAAGTAGATTTTTGACTATTGGAGATATTTTCTGTCAGAAATGAGCAGTTTCTTTTCTTTAAATTTTTTTTATTATTATTTTTCTTTTTTGCATTTTGCACATCTTAAATTTTACACTATTCAGTGGTTCAATTTGAACCGAAGCATGGTTCAATTTAACACATCATAGCATTTGAAAAATTATAATATTTGTCAAACGGTATGGTTGAAGGATCTAATAGTTTTGCTCAAAGTGCAATGAACGCTTTTGAAAGTTCAGTTATCTTAATGTTGTTAGTTGAATCTTAAAATTGTGTTTATGATTGCCCAATTAAAAACATTCACAGAACAGTTTATTTAAATTAAAAAATGGTTTTTTAACTTTTGGGAATATTTTTTGACTGAAATTGTAGAGTTTTTTTTCCTTTTTTTAAAAACATTTTTCTTGTTTTTTTGGCATTTACGCCGTAATTCGAAAGCTAATTTCTCCCACGGATATAATGTTGGTGGCACCTAAATAAAACGTACATTAAGCAATAAATTTTAATAGACATAATAACACTTTTAGTGGTTTTCCAGGATTTTTCTTACTAACATTATATATGTTTTTTAATATTAAAACTAATAATAAGAATAATAATATTACTTGTTATATAAAACAATATCAGGAAGCCATATCTTTTCACAAGGCACGCGAATCTTGGTCAGATTGCCGTATTCAGCTGGGTTCCAACTTAAATAATCATCCATCCATTCCTATAGAAAAGGTAAATCCAAGTTGATTAAACTGAAATTATTTAAGTGAAATATTATTGGTCCAGAGTATCTAAAAATAAATGCATAAAAAATATTGTTCTATGTGCATTTTTTAAAAGCTTTTAAGCAGTTTTAGGTAAAAATGCTGCAGTCTTTTCAGCAACAATAAGATATTATAATGTTTTTCTCATTGATGATTTTTATAAGAAAAGCTACTATTCAAATTCTAAAGGAATTTTTTTTGTTTAAAAAAAGAGCATTGAATGTTTTTTTTGTATACAATCAGTATGATACACTGAGTATAGGTTGAAAATAATAAAATACTAACATTTTTACATTATGTTACACCTGTGTGAAAGGTACTGTTTTATTTTGTAGGTAAAAAAGGAAAATGTTTTAATTGGTTTTGAAGCAAGCGAACATACAGATGTAAAATAATTATCATTACTACCATAAAAAATAGAATGGTTAGAAGAACTGGCAAAACTGAAAGTTTATTTGTTATAAAAGAAAACATTTATGATTCTTTTAAAATCCGGAAAAAAATTCTTGAAAATAAATTTTTGATGCCAATTAAATGTGCATGAAAAGTACGCTAATGTGTGTTTAATGTGCATTTAAAAATTTGCATTGCACTCTTATTGAAAGAAAAGCTATCGGCCAAGTAGCAAAAAATTCTGGTTCAAATTACGGTATAAAATATCGACACTTTGGATGCATCATCCATAAAACCCATTTTTACAGTATAAATACAACACAGTAATTTTTACAGTGATATTTATTTAGTTAAAGAGATTTAGTGATTTTATGGTAAGTACTTCTGTAAATTTTACGGTATATCAGATTTTTTGACCAGTAACATGTTCCGGTAAAAATGTAATTTACGGTAAAAAGCACCGGTACCATGAGAGCTAGTGATTCTGAATTTTTTACTAGGAAGTGAGCAGTGTTATTCTTTAAACAGCAAAATGCCACAAAAAATTGACGAAGTCCTTACATCTACAAGTGTCTATAATTTCATTTCTTAAACATTAAACTAGTTTTATGAATCAAATTTTAACCCCTACCGAGACCAATTAAAAAATGTAACTAAGAAATCGCTTTAAGGAAAAAGCGACAAAAGATTTAGTGGATGACTAGTAAGTATTTACACAATCGTTTCCCATAGTAGAATAAAGGACCTAAACGACTCTCTTTTGGAAAGCGTTGGTGATAAACGATCACTTCAAGCATCAACGAGCCATAAAACGAAGTAAGACTCAGAGGAACCACTAAAACTCTTGAGTATCCATTGAAACAATTATTCTTTATTTATATCTTCTGTGGTTTGATTTTTGTTGATTTTATTTTAATTTGTTTATTTATCTTCTAAGTAGACTTTGAATATATATTTGCGTTTTGCTTATTTTGTTATTTTGCTTTGCTTTGTTTTGTTTTGCTTGTTTTTATCACTAAGATAAGAGAGTGAAATTACACTAGAAAAAAATCGAAGCTTCCTGAAGATGTAAAAGAAAAATTTATTTGTGGCTGGAAATAAAAATTGATTTTTTTTTCTTTATTTAAAATTGTTAAAATTTTTTTTTTCAAAAAATGTAATTTTTTTCACTTTAATTAATTAATAATACAATTTGCTTAAATTACGAGTTATTAACTTATTAATTCGGAAACAATTAGTGAGACAGATGAATACTTTTCAGGTAGCAAGGATTCATAAAATAAAAGTGCGACTTAAAAGAACCATTAAAACTCTTGAGTATTCATTGAAACATATATTCTTATTTATATCTTTTGTGGTTGGATTTCTGTTGTTTTTATCTTAATTTACTTATTTATTTTCTAAGATAACATTGAATTTATTAATTTGCATTTTGCTTGTTTTTATCACTAAGATAATAGAGTAACTACACAAAACAAAATCGGAACTTCCTGAAGGTGTAGAAAAACAATTATTTTAAGGCTGAAAATAAAAATTGAATTTTTTTTCCTTATTTAAAATTTTAAATCAACACATTTTTTTAAAATTAATAATTAAAAATTTTTTTTTTTCAAAAATTAAAAATTTAGAAAAAACAATGCTTTTTTAAGAGTTTTAAGTAATTTTTTTTTACTTTAATTGTTCAATAATATAATTGAGTTATTATTTTGGAATTAATTAGAGTCACAGATGATTATTTCAATCAACAAAGAGTCATAAAATCAAAGTATGAGCCAAAGGAAAAATTAAAACTCCAGAGCATTCATTAAAACATGTATTCTTATTTATAAATTTTGTGGTTTAATTTATGTTGTTTTTAGAGTTCAATTTATTTATTTATCTTCTAAGTAAACTCGGAATATATCTTTTCATTTTGGTTGCTTTCATCACGAAGTAAACAGAATATTAATTTGTTCCTTATTTAAAAGTTTTGAAATGGTATTATTTTAATAATAATTAATTACCCATGTAATTTGATCAAATTAATAATTATTAACTTAGTTCGAAAAAAATAGTTTTAGATGTTACTTCAAGAAGTAAGGAGTCACAAAAAATGGGACTCAAAGGTGCGACTAAGACTTTAGAGTATTTATTGAAAAAATTCTTCTTATTTACATCTTTTGTGGTTTGATTTCTGTTGCTTTCGCTTCAATTAATTTTCTAATTAAACTTTGAATAAGTATTTGAATTTTGCTTGTTTTTATCACGAAGATAAGAGTTTAAAATTATACTACAGCAAAACTGTATTTTCTTTTAAGATGTATAAAATAATCAATTTATAGTAGAAAATAAAAATTAATTTATTTTCTTCACCAAAAATTTTCGAAAAATGAATTTTTTAATAATAATAAATTGTGAATATAATTTAATTTTATTAAAATTTTTTAGTTTACTAATTAATAAGGAAAAAAATGTGATTGATAATTACTTAAGGCAACAAGGAACCATTAAATAAAAGTACAACTCAGAGGAGCCACTGAAACTCTTGAGTAATTCATTAAACCAATTATTCTTTTTTTATATTTTTTGTGGTCAATTTTTGGTGCTTTTATTTTAGTTTGTTTATTTATCCTTTCAGTAAATGTCGAATAAGTATTTGCATTTTACCTGTTTTTATTATGAAGAGAATGAAAATTTACACAAGAATAAAACCGAAACGACATTGAAGATGTGAAAAATTAATTGATTAATAACCGAATATAAAAATTTGATTTTGATTATTTAAAACTTCTGAAAAAAGGATTTTATTTAATATTAAAAAAATACATTAATTTAAATTCAATGGTATAAATAATTTTACTAATTATAATTTGGTTATAATTACTTAAAGTAGCAGCGAGTCATAAAATGAAAATAATCGATTTATGGCAAACAAGAGAAAAGTATTTTGATTGTTTTTGGAGAAAAATGTATTGTAATGTTTCCAGTTGCTTTTGTTTCATATTCTTTATCCATTATTCAAGCAAATATTGAATTAATTTTCGCAAATCTTTTGATTTCATAATAAAGTAAAATGCGGAAAATTACGGAGTATAAAAGCGAAGCTTCATGATGTCGAAGAAAAGTATTCCTTTTATTTCAATTTGTTTACTTTCTTTCGATTGAACTCTGTATTTTTTTAATCTTTCTGTTGCTATTATAAAGTTAAGTGCGTAAAGTTGCATTCATATTACCCAACCGAAGCTTCGTCTAGGAAAGTAATTGATTTCTAAAAGAAAAGAAAAATGTATTTTACATAATCATGAAGCTAAGTAATGTGTAAAATAATTATTAATTAATCCATAATTATAGTTCTTTAAATATTTAGTAATTAAGTAAACACATGAATTATTAGATTTTAATTAAATTAATCAAAGTTTTAAATATTTAAAGTGTAATTTCTTTAATTTAAAAAAGATTTCTTAACTCTTTGACGCAGAATTTTTAAAAAACATATTTTTCACACGTTTTCATTATTTTTTTATTAATTTCGGTTGAAATAAGGTAAAAATTTATATTTAGCATATTAATAATTTATGGTTATGAAATATAATAAGAAACATCGTGTCCTTAATTTGCAAAATAAATTACTGATAAATTTTTAAATATGCATGAATTTTTTTTACAAAACTGCTTTATTTGTATTTTATATTTTAGAACACATTTAGTTCCGATAATTTAACAGCTATTTCGGAAACTATTAGACTGTTTTTTATAATAAAAAAATATCAAAGCTTATTTTTGACTGCCATTATAGCGTCCTAAAAATCTTTAGAGCGTCAAAAGGTTAACCTTAAGGAATATTAAATCTTTTTAACTGTGCTTCAATTGTGTATTTTTCATTTAATAGCCGCTAGAAATAGTTTTAATTAAGGGAGAAGTAAATTTGAAATTTTTTTTTAACTGAAACATAATTTTATTATTTTAGGAAACAATTCGTGATAAAAAGTTTCGAATAAAACATTATTCTAATAATTTATTTTAACTTGCTATTCATCAATCAAAATCAAATTTCACATTTCAGTTTAAGGTTAATTAATTTGTGTTTTCGATTATCTTTCAGATGAATTTGATTTAAATAATAAGTTATTGAAACAACTAAGTGAAAAGTGAGTTAGTTTTTCTTTATTTTTTTTAAAATTTGTTTTACATCTGTAATTTATAACCAATTTAATGTTTAGAAAACAACCGATATTATACTTGAAAGAAAAACTTTTGAAATATAAATTTTTTTTAAAGAAAGGAAAAAAAAATAGCTATTCATTTTTAAAGAGATTCAGGAGATATAAAATCTATCTGACCAGTTAAAAACTTTTTGAGAATTTACCCTGTAAAAAATAGTTACTCAAAATTCAGCACAAATATGTAATAAAGCTCCGAAACAAATGTAGTCGAATTTGAAACCCCATGTACTCATTATTAAGCACATTGAATGCTCAAAATTAAAACAGCGTATAGAGAAAAGTAGGATAAGAACATGTATTGAGATTCTTAGGAATATTAGAGCTGAACTGTTTGCTCTAGAAACTGTCACATTTAATCAAGATATTCATTGTTTAGTTGCGTACAATATATCATTCCAGAAAATTCTTAGATGCACTATTTTTAATGAATAATTTTTTTTTATCGAAAAAAGAAAATAATATGGTCTTACACCACTAGTGAGGTAAGACTGAGTACTCAAAGTAACACCATGGGAAATTTAGAAATGCAAGAATTTATGAGAAAAAGTAGCAGGCATTTTTATTTTGCATTACAATTTAAGAATATTCTGCATTTATTTTACATGTGATGCAGTTATCTTCCTCTACTGCACTGTAGCTTTCATGGGACCAGCATGGACACACATCAAGGAGGACATGGGAGTACCCAGTCTTACTTCGAGAGCAGAGGTTAGCGAAATAAAATGGAACTGTCACTATTAGACTAAATCCTTATTGTTTGTTATGGTATAAATCTTTAATAAATGTATAATAAGCATGATTAACAATTAGTTTTATAGCTGTAATGTCCAACAAATAAGACTAATTTAAAAACAAAAGAACATTAGAGAGTTGACATAACAAAACAAACTTATCTACACCGACACCCATGAACTAATTAAGAACAATACGGTAGGTTCTTCGTCTTGATAAGTAACGTATAATTCAGAGCCTGTTCTTTATAAAAAAGAACTAATTTCGTCACAATCGAGGTATTCTGTCACACTCCAGCCTCTACTCATTTTTTAGCAAAATAAATAGTATCAGCAATGACACATCATAACAAAAGGAACCATCATCATAAATTTAATAAAATTCAAACTTTTTTAGTTTATAAGGAACAAATGTTCGAAAAGAAAGTGCAATTAGATTAAAGTTTGCTGCACTTAACTTCAAGAATATTACATTCTCATAGGAATGTTTTCAGATTGGTAATCAACAGTTTCCTACTTTCCCACCATATTTATTTACAAACGAAAACGGAATTTCTTTTTCAATTTTAACCGCGTCACTATACTCAATAATGAGTGCTTGGGATTTTCATACTTGTTTCGGAGCTATTTTATCCCGTTTTTGCTCAATTTTGAGAAATCCTTTCTTGCAAAGTATTTATAAGTAGTTAATCTTTTAGAGAACTTTTAAAGCTATACAGATATTGAAATTCAAACAATTCTGCAGTTTAGAGAAAATCGAACCAAACACTATAGCATTCAAAATTTCAAAAAATAAAAAGTTTGAATTTGTTAACAAGATTTAAAGTTTCTATTCAAAAGAGGAACTTTGATAAACCGGCATTTGAAAGCACTGAACAAATAGCGCAAAAACGTCAGGACTGTAGTTTCTTTGAAATTTATCCCGACTTAAAATGTTAAAGTTACAAAAAGTTTAAAAATCTGTTGCCATTCTTTTTAAATACACTTTACACGTCATGAACTATGCTATTTTACGACAGACGAAAGGTTTAACTGTAACTTTTCGCTGTAAGGAAGAATTCAATTTTATCTCGGCACGAAAAGAAAAAAAAATTACAATTCTGTTTATTTAAAAAATCAAACAAAAAGTGCATCCTCTGTAAGATGTTTATCAAAAGTTTTTTTTAAAATTTTTTAAACATTTAAAATTGAAAGTATTTGCTAGTAATATTTAAATTATTCTCTGGTTGGGTTTAATCTGGTAGAAAAAGTTTTACTTAGCAGTAATTTTTTTACAAGTCTAATTCTTTAGAAGACTTAAGATGTTTCAGCACACATATTTGTTCATACAACGTATATAGATACAGTTTTTTTCCTGAGCTTCAGAAATAAAACTTTATTTTATAAAATGGAAAAAGTAAGCAGCTTAGTTCCATGTCTCTTTCCTCTTGAAAGAGTAACAAATTGAATCATAAAATGAAAAATATTAAATTGTAACTTTTTTTTCCGTTTATCATACATTTTCTAAAAATAAATATATTTAAAGTCATCATAAATTTGTAAAAATCTCCTTATGTCTAGAAAAAATCATTTCAGTAAGCACGACATCAATTTTTGTAGTCTATGCAATTGGAATAAATTCAAATTTCTTTTTTCAACCGGACTAACTATATAGTTTTAAAATACCTTTAAAAAAAAGCCTTTTTCTTACTTTATTACGAATTTTTAGCACATGTAGCCCATGTTATTTTAAAAAGTCGATGTATTTTAATTTTCAACCTAAGTTTTATTTTTTTTACCCTATTGTCTTATATTTGTAGTTTGATATCTGACCTTTGAACATTTTTTCCTTTGCCTCATTTCATGAAAGCCATACTCTTTAATATTTAAAAGTCATGTAAATGTTTGTTAAATATCTACAGTTCACAGTTTCAAATCTTTACAAATTTGAAAAATCAGAAGTGCATTGAATTGAAACAATATTTAAAATCACATTTCAAAGCTACTTACTTGATCTAACCAAACATTAGTAGTCAAAACTTGATTTTTTTCATCCTAAAAGTAATTAATGAAAGGCATTTTTAATTGTCATTGAAAGTATTACATGACAATTTTTGAAAAGAAAAAATTAAGCAAATAAAAATTGTTTATTTATTTAGTATAATAAGGTGACTTACTGTTTTGATCAAAAATACAGTGATCACAAAGCACAGTAAGTTGCATTCAACTATTTCTGATAATAAAACTAAAATATACAGAATTTAAATAACTTATTTGGTAATTTTCCCTGCTCACTAGAAATTCTGGTTATCAAAATTATATTTCCTATTATTTTACATATAGTAAAAAAATGCGAAACTGAAAAATAAATGCAACCAAATATATGGTTTTTACGCCATACTCTAAAGTAACATGATAAAATTACCAAATTTTTCCTTATTTACCAAATTTTTGACACATTATATACCAAAGCGCTTCGGTAAAAATTCCGGTGCTTTTTGGTGTGCATACAGTGTCAGAAGCACAGTAAATTTCGCCATATTCTGGTAGATTTAACAATAGTGTTTGTTCTTAGTTGAGAAGCATATTTTTAGTCTGAAGAATGATAAAAATAATTTACAAAACCGAAGGTATGATACATAACAAGGAACTCTTCAGCAATACTATTAATATTTTTAAACCCTATAGAAGACTTAGCCCCCTGTTCGTTTTGCTCCAAAAGCTCCATGATTGCTTTATCACTTTTTTCCCTGGTGGTGAAGCAAATATTTCATTCAGAATCAAAATTTATTCTGTTTCATATATTTTAAGCTGTTGTTACTCACGACAGAGTTACGTACAACTCCTTATTCTTTTCTTATTTTGAACGCAATTAAAAACATCTATTGACAACGAAACTAACTCGTTTGTTAGAAGTTGTCCCCAAATGAAATTAGTAAGCCTTCATGTCATTTGCATACATAGCAGAACTATATAAACCTCTCATGTTTGCTTAACAACAGCAGGACTTAAATTTTTGATCATATGAATCCTGGAAATAGTTTTTAGCTGCAATGTCCTTCGTACTGAGAAATTCCCTATTAGTATACTATAAAGGAAATCGAATCAAATTACGGTAAAAAATACCTGCGCACTACCGTAACATCATTGAATCACTCAAAATAAATATTAATATAAAAATTAGGGTATAATATTTTAGGGTTAAATGGAGTTTACGGATGATGCACCCGAAGTGTGGATACTTTATACTGTACTTCGATCCGGAATTTGTTACAGTGTACATGTCACATTTTTTTCGCTTCGCATATGCCTTAACTTCTCAATGTTTTTCATATATCATCTCAATTTATTTTATATTATAACTCATGATAAATAACTTATTCTAGGTGTAAAATTTGAGAAATTGACGCTTATATCCAAGCCATAATTAGAACAAATTCGCTTTCTCTTAGTTCATGTTTCGTTTATAAATATATGATTTTTATCTTATGATCAGTACTTAGATTTCTCAACTATATTTTATTTCACTTCATCATATATATTTATTCCTGTCTACACACTATGACACATAATTAATTATAATCTAAGTAAAATTATACAAAATAAAATTATTTAACTTTAGTGCATTCACTAAATTGATGGTATGCATGAAATTCTGTTGATAGCAAAATCTTTCATCGCATTAATATTAAGTAGTTTTTAATAAAACTAAGAGGACAAGCATTAAGACAAAGTCATATTTGGAGGCATCTGTTGAAGGCCGTTACAAAGAGTAGAAAACCACTGAATGTTCTTCTTTTTTTTCCAGCGTCAACAGCACTTCAACCCTACTAACTACCAGTAAGTTAAATTTTCTTACTTCTGAAATGGTCTATCAGCATGACATTTTTCACTATGTAGGTGGATTTCTTCGCTACAAGTTTAAAATTTAATAATTCTTGAATTAATAATTGAGTCTTTTTTTTTATAACCGTCGTTGAATAGCCGACCCAATTTTATGGGTTTACGACTACTAATGTTCAATTCAGTAGGCTTGTAATTTTGAATGCAATCCAGAAGACAAGGGAACTCCTGGATCGAGTATTGGTAGAAATTTGCCTTCGTGGCGTACTTTTTGATGGAACTAACCCGCATTTGCGTTACATGGAGAGGAAGACAACGAGAACCTCCCACGGTTAGCCTGACGACTAGGGGACCATGATCAGTCTACAACTGAGGATATTTCACGTCAGCACTGTGGTCGGTGCAAGTCGGATGCAGAATTCGTATCGACTGGGATTCGAACCCGGTTCGCCTCATTGGAAGGTGAACGCCCTATCCCCTGAGCCATCGCGGCTCAATAATCGAGTTTTAAAATTGTTATTCTTCCGAACTCTTCGCACACTTTTCTACACACCTTTGTAATTTCAAGTCTTTAAGTCTTACAGATTTTGTGCCGCAACAAAACAAAACGTAACCAAAAGCAAAAAAAAGTGGGTAAAAGTTCACAATAAAACACTTAAAATAATTGGAACAAAAAAAAGTTTGGGTGAAATTCAGAAACAAAAAAGGCTCTAATGGTATGTCAAATTTAAACTCTGTTGCTCGAAGGGATGCCAGCATGATATTTTCCCTTCAAGTTTAATAGTTATTAATTCACGATCCAATAATCGAATATATTAAAATTTTTTATTCCATTGTACTATTTTAAGTGTTTTCGCCTCTATTTCGTAATTCCAAGTTCCTAAGTCAAATAAATTTTGCGTAGTAAAAAACGTTAAATATCTAAAAAAGCGACGGCACATGAGAATTCTTTCATATTTGGATGTAGGAAAGACTTGTCCTTTCTTTTTGTTGACAGATTTAGAATTTTGTCTAGAAATATGGTCACAAAAACTTTTTTTCAAAATCAATTATGCAGCCAAAATTGTGAATCGCCAATTATAATTTTAGTTTTCTAACCATATCTTTAGGATGCTTTGCGTTTAGTAGTTAGTAGAAAAAACAACCACTTATTTCTAATTAATATTTTTTAACGAAAAGTCAGCTTTTATTAATTATTGCATTATAATAATTAGTTGTTATTTATTATATATAGGCTATGATTATAATTGTAATTTTTTTTTTATAAAAAGTATAATTATTTTAATATCATAAACAACACAATTTTTAAAGATAAAATCAAAAATTTAAAATTAAATTCCTGAAATAGTTTCCGCAACGTAAAATCTAATTTAAAATGAACTATTGATTTTTTTCTACTCTAGCTTCATAACTGCTGCTAAATATATTAACTTAGATAAATATTTTGTTTAAACACAACTATAACAAGGAATACAAATAAGTGTCATTTTAGTTGATTTCGGTTTCTTTCTGAAACATTTTACTACTGAATATTACATTTTAATAAGTTAGTATACGCTATAACATGGGAGTTAATTATATCATGTGACTTTTAAGCTGTTATTTTTTTAAACGAGATATGCAATTTTTCAGACTCATGTAAATCAGAAATTTATGCACGTCTTATTAAATTGAGTTTACTAGTTGCAAAGTAAATCTGAAATAACTGTAATCATAATGATGAAATTATATTCATTAGATTACTTTCAAAGGTTCAAGAAAGTAAAATGCAAAAAAATAGTAAAGAAAAATAAGTAATAAGAAAAAAAGTTAAATGAACTTTAATTCGATTGAAACTTTCGAAAGCAAAGTTCAGTTCTTCCTAAAATCTAAACTAGATTAAAAGTAGGTGAACAGTTCGGGTTGATTACTGTTTCTCAGTGTAGTACGAGTAAATAGCACAAGAAGTTGACAGTGCGTCCTGCAGAGAAAGGAAGTATGGTCAAAACTATCAAAATATGGTAAAATTTAGCATGTTTCCTCTATGGAAACACCAGAAAGACCGGAAATCTTTACACAAGCAACTTGGTAATGACTTTGGTGAAATTAACAATAAACTGCGGTTTTATATTGATCTTGATCAACATTTAGTAAATGTGGTAAAGTTCGGTAATTTTATAATGATACTTTTGTGCATGGCATAAAAACCATTTATTCGGCTAAATTTACTTCTCAGTTTTGTATTTTTTACCAAATATGTGGTAAAGACAATTCTTATTTTGAAAGCTAGAATTTCGGGAAAACTATTACCATGTGAATGAAAAAAAGTACCAAATATTGGTTTAATTACCATATACTTAGATTTTATTAGCCAGAAATCTTATTACCCTAGAGTGCTACTGTTACTAATACAGTTTTTTCTCCATGCTGACTGGGGACAAATTTTTAATCTCCATTTCTCTATATTCAGTCATTCTGTGGCCGGTTACCCCTATGCTAATTTTACCCATGTGACCCCAAGCTTTTTTACAGTAAATTAAGATTAGCAAAAAATATTTTTTTTATTTATTCTCCAACTCAATTAGCATACTATTTAAGCAAACAAAATTAATTTGTAAACAAGTGTTAAAACATATTAACGAAACTATGAAAATATTGCTTGCATGTGTGTTTGGAGCACTTTAGGGTAACTCTAGTTGTAATCTTGCTTTTACAACTGGAGTTTCATTTTCAGTTACACTACTTCTATAGAAAGTGCTCTCTATAGAATCAATCCCGCCTAGGAGTATTCTCGATAATAGGGTAAAATGAATCATGAGGAAAAATGGCAGTCCCATCCATTGTCTTTTAACTAGGGAGGAGATCAGAATGATTGACGGAATAATCCTCAATCTCATTATCGTCTGAGAAACATGAAGTCCCCTGTCGTCTTTGTTTGTTACCTTCCAGTGAGGAGCAGATTTATTCATTTATGTCGCTTAGTAACAGCTAGCGGCAGCATTATACTAAATTTCAGAAAGGAAACAAATTAGAGAGTTTCCTTTGCACCAGATATATAGATCTCAAATAAAATTTGAAATAAACGGTGAAACATATTCCTCAGCTTAAATCTCCATATGCATGCTTAATTATATTTCGGTAGAAGCGATGTCGTGTATTTGATATCTTCATTTGCTTGGAATGTAAATAATTTTAACGCATAAATGAATGAATGAAAATTCCTTTAAATTTTATCGTAACACAACTGTGTTTAGTTTCCTTGGTTCTTATCGTTCTTATCTGCGAAACTGAATAAATTTTACTGTTCGTTAATTTTAAATTAAATTATTATCTGATACGATTTATTTTATTCCAATTTTGGTCACTATAAAAATGAGGTGGATGATCACTGTATAAATTTTTGAAGAAAAATACTGTCTTCAAAAGCAGTTTTGGCCTTAAAAGAATTTGTAATTTATAGAATTATAAAGAAAACTGGTTTTATAAAATGTTTTTAAATGCATACATTTTGCACTAAGGAAAAAAAAAGTATGGTATAAAACGAATATGGTAAATTTGCTGGATTTTTGTTTCTTTTGACACTTTAAAAAGCTCCGGAATTTTTATCGAAGCTCTTTGATTATGATTTTGGTAAAACTAACGATAAAATAATAATAATAATTAGCAATAAAATATCTAACAATAAAATAGTTTTATAATATGTGATAAAATTTGGTAATTTTATCATGATACTTTAAAGTATAACATAACAATTTTTTTCCAGTTTTATATTTCTTACTAAATGTGGGGTATTAAGAACGATAATTTTAAAAACCAGAATTTGTAGTAAACTATTAATGCATGGACAGTAAAATTACCGTATATTTTGGTTTTTAATACCAGATATATGTTTTTTTTTGGCAGAATTGTATTTACCAGAATTGTTCATTACCATACAGTACGGTAATTTTATCAGAAGTTTTTTTTTCGTGTGGAATATTCCATAGATAAATTCCATTCCATCTTGCAAAAAAAAAAAAAAAAAAAAAAAATATTGCGAAGTAAATCTTTTTTCTGCTTGATTCTTTGTTAATGATACTTAAAAATTCTGATTTGTACTTAATATAATATTGCTATTGTTGATATAATGCAGTTCATGTAATTTTTTCTTCTTAGAAAAATTAATAATAGGTATGTATTCACAGAAAAGATGTGTGATCATGCAAAATGTTTATAATTGTTCGAGTTCGGTTTAGAACAATTTCGGTACCGAAATAGATGCTATTGATCTAGAAAACTTATGAAAGTCAAGATTTACCCTTCAATCAAGTAATTTTTTAAATAAATTTTGCATTTTAGTATAATATAAGAAATTTCGCTGCCGAATTATGGTCAGTGAAAAGCAAACATTGATTTAGAAAACCAGATTTTTCACTAAACCATGAATGGAAAAATTACCAAAACGAATGGTTTAAATATCGTGTATTTCGGTTTTATTAACCAAAATTATATTTTTTTCCAGAATTGTCATTACCATTTAACTGTAATTTTACCATATTTTTGTCCATGAGTTGAACCATAATTTTTTCTCCTTGTGCTCTCTGCATTAGATAGATCAATTGAAATAATTAAAGAAACCTAGTTTTAATCAAATCAGAATTTTATTGATTTATTTGTTTTTAATATAAAATGAAAGGGAAATTGACAAAATCTTGAAAGAAACTCTGAAACCACAAGAAACTTTGCTGAACTTTGAGACCAAATAAATATTTCCAAAGGGCAACTTTATATTTAGTTTGTTTTGAGATATATAAAGTTAACTCTTAAAGTATACAAAGAGCAACATCTAATAATGTAATTGGTTACAGCAAGGAAAGTTTAATGATAGTTCAAATTCATTCCTCATTCAATTTCAAAAAGGAATAAATTGCCACTCATATATTGTTTTTAATTCCATGAAGCAAACAAAATTTCAACTTATTTAATAATTTAACAAATCAGAATAATTTTTTTAATGAAAGACTTTGTACTAATGAGAAGCAAAACCATTGTTAATTTATCATATAATTATGACTTTTGTAAAATTTGTGACTAAAAAATTCTTTAAGAATGTGATGCAAAGGACAACATGTAGAAGGTGAGTTAAAACCTCTGTCTCTTGTGTAATATGAGTTGATTCTCATAAATTTACTTGCCCTTTAGCTAAATAAATAATTATACTTTAAGAAATTAAAAGACCAGATATGACCTAAGGCAGTTGTGGCAGCAGTTAGTATTATTGGCTATAGATATAGCAAGTAAGTGAATAAGGACTAAGAATGAATCAGTGAATTCTCAAGAGGGCGAAACCGTAAATCAGTATATAAATACAAAAATAAAAATTTTGAAGTCTGCAATGTCTAATAAAGAATTCGATGGCTTTTTCTTGTTTTATTTACTTAATTTATAAATATTAGCAGATTATTGCACCGAAATATTTTGCAGCTAAAGTAGGCCCCAACGAAAATTTTTTGAAAAGAGAATCTAAATTAGGAACTTCTTTTCGGTAGTGTCGGCGATAAAAATCACTATACGATAACGTGAAGAGCCTTAGTTGAACTTGATCTAGACTAATATTACGCAATTGTTGTTATTTAAAACTTTTATTTTAACATTTGTTCAAGATTAATTTATTATAAATATTTGTTTCCAACATAAGGTTTAAGAATTTAAAAACTTGACGTTATGAAGTTGTGTAAAAAATTGTACAGGACATAAGATGGAATAAAAAATTTACATTCGATAATTAATTCGCTTAACATTCATTAAATTAACATTCGATAATTTTGAGAAATACAGTAACCACTCTGCCATCCATGGAAGTGCAAGAATGGATTTAAACTGGACGTGCTAAAACGGCCTTTTTTATGCATAAATATAGCGTGAGTTTTCTCTTTCTTGAAATTACAATTTCTTATTGCAGTTTAAGTGCCTTTTCCCCATTTCTTAATTTTACATTAAATACTGATTATTTATTATTATTTCAGGAAATTTAATTCATTTCTCTCGAGATCTTTATTTTATAGGCTCTTTATTGAATGAATATTGAAAATAATAAAAAAGAAGCAAAGATATTAGGAATTTAAAAAATACTTTTACTATAAAAAAAATTGTTTCAAGATAGAAGAAAACGGTCATTAATAATGATAAAAACCTTATTATAGAGTAAAATTACTTCTCATTCTTCCAGTGAGTCACACAAACTGTATTCCTCAGTTTAATTTTTTTCAAGTACTGCTGATTATTTATTTAAAGCTCGGTAACTTTTTATTCTGTTACGATTAGAAAATTAACAAAATGTTCCAACATAAAATGTATTAATTATGCACGTATTTTTTTAATTAATAAGATGATCTTTCAAGGAAACGAATGAATCAGACGAAATCAGAGGGGTTGGTGAGTGGAGTAAAGCAGAGGACGCAACCTCCTAGTTTTAAGTAAAACGTAGCGTAAGTGGCATTATTTAGTATGTATCATGCCTAAATTTATAAATTTGCATTCATGACTTCGCATCGTCATAAATTCAGATTGTTTTAAAATACGTAAGTACGTATGGTATTTTGTATATGCACACAAAATGTTTGGATTTCGAGTATCAAGCATTTGAAAAATTCTTTTTAAGACCCACTATCTCTTTACACCGTAAAATAGAATTTTTCAAAATGGCTTTGAAATAAGTTATAGTCGAATTTAAAAACTTGATGTACTAATGATTGAGAATAGTGACATGCATACCCAAAAATGTATACTAATTATTTGAGATTATGCCCACTCTCATTCAAACAACTAATTAGGGGAGAGTCGGGTAGCCCTGCCCAGCGGGTACCCCGCCCACTGTCAATTTCATATGTATAGATTATATTTTCAAGTCAATGGGCCATCGGACACTAATTTTTACATTAAAAAAAGATTATTTTCAAAGTTTCAAGTATTTATGCAGCTGTTAACATGGTAAACAATAGTTTTGAAAATATGTTGAATACAGTAGTCATGAAATTAAGAAAAATTGGTTGAATGTTTCGATTAAACTTCATTTTAATACTAAAAAAATAATTTTCTCTATACATACAGTATTAAAGTATGTAGTCTTAAGTTTAATTTGAAGCAAAGAAAGAAGTTTATTTGTTAAAAATTGTTCGAGTAATTACAAATTTACAAAAAAATTGGATTTCGAGTAGCCCCGCTCACATG
This sequence comes from Parasteatoda tepidariorum, assembly GCF_982258835.1. Classification (NCBI taxonomy): domain Eukaryota; kingdom Metazoa; phylum Arthropoda; class Arachnida; order Araneae; family Theridiidae; genus Parasteatoda; species Parasteatoda tepidariorum. Next base: position 66,602,728 of record NC_141756.1, on the reverse strand, counting down.
ATTGTCGGGTATCACCGCCCAATTTTATTTCGTCGATAAATGTATGGTTGCAAAGATTATTATTTTATTGCTTCAAATTTGAATGTTATATGCATTTTTAACAAAAAATATTATTGTTATTAAATGATTGTTATTTAATGATAGAATTCACTAAAAGTATATAAATGTGCAATAAATAAAATAATTTTGTGGTAAAAATAATAAATGAGGTTAATCTATTGTCAATACATCGGTCATTTTCATTTACACCTGAAAAAACAGTCAAGAAACATAATTTTTGCAACTGGGTGGGGCTACCCTACACATTTTGAAAAGAGCTGAAAAACATGTTTTTTTAAATTTCTATTTTTTTAAGTTAAACTGTTCTTTTTTTGGTTTATTCTTTTTGCATTGTTTAATTAGATGATAAAATAATAGAAACATACAAAAACATTGATTATTACTCAATATTATACAGAAATATAAGCAATACTCCTTAAGTGGGCGGGGCTACCCGACTCTCCTCTGCACAAAATGAGTGCATGATGTGTCCTTTTTGAGACAATGCCCGCTCTCATTTAAACAACTAATTACTCAAAATGAGTACATGATGTGTCATTTCTGAGACAATGCCCGCTCTCATTTAAACAACTAATTACTCAAAATGAGTACATGATGTGTCCTTTTTGAGACAATGCCCGCTCTCATTTAAACAACTAATTACTCAAAATGAGTACATGATGTGTCCTTTTTGAGACAATGTCCGCTCTCATTTAAACAACTAATTACTCAAAATGAGTACATGATGTGTCCTTTTTGAGACAATGCCCGCTCTCATTTAAACAACTAATTACTCAAAATGAGTACATGATGTGCCATTTCTGAGACTATGCATTTTGTCAAAAAATGAGAGCATGCTGTTTTGAGGATGTCACTTTACTTAATGATGAGTACATAGAAGTTTTAAATTCGACCATTATTTATTTTGGAGCTATTTGGACACACTTTTGCTCAATTAAAAAAAATTTTTTTGGCAGTGTGTAAGTTTCAATCATTCTACATTCAAACATTCTGCATTCTAAATTTATGTATTTTTTATTTTATAATAGTAATGTACAGAAACCTAAATTCATTTACAAATTCACCGTAATGTAATTAAATTCAAACTGTTTTGCTCTTTTATAAAAACAGAAAAACAAAAACAATCTAACAATAAATAGAAATATTTTTCTGTCACTGTTCATTTGTTCTTATAAATTTTCAATAATTTTGTTTGCTTTTATAAACATAAAAAAAAACTTTTACCTATAAACAAGTTAGAATTCAAACCGATGTATGAATTGAATATGAAATTTTACAAACAAGATAAAATCAAACCTTTTCAATAGCAGCGTGTCACGATATTTAGAACATTCAGTAGTAAGGTGAAATAAATATCGAAAAACTTCGCAAGAATTTTAAATTCTGAGAAAACGTGCTTGTGGAATAATTTCGATACCGATTTTAAATTTATAGAGATTTCTTCCATATCCAGCACACAATTTGGTTATTAATTTCAGTTGAGTAAGAAAGTTTAAAACTGAGCAATTTTAATCTAATTTACAAAACTCAGCTAAGAATAAACTTAAAGTTGTTCATCAAAACGGCTTTGCTGAAATATTAGTTATTGAAAAACAATGTGGTATTTAAACACTCCTCTTAAGATATTTTATTGTAGTCCTTGTTAAAAATGAAGTAAAAAATGAAAATATTAGAGGTCTTAAATATTTGAAGCAAAGAAAAAACAAAAAGTGAAAAATATCGTCATTGAAAAGGTGGTTGAAGTTGAAGGCATAAAAACCTGTTTGACTGCCAGAAGAAACAAGTGGAAATGAAAAAGTGGTTTACATTTCATTCCACAATCACAAGAAACACTTTCAAATTTTATTCAGCAAATCAAAGTGATTTTTTATGTTTCTAACCTTGTTTTACTCAAGAGAAATTCATTTGATCTTGATAACGCTTTTGTTTTGTATTAGAATTTGAAACCCTAACATATGTACTTTTTTCACCGTATTTTCGAAGAAGATACTAACGTTAAATACTAAGGGAAGTAATCACGGATCACCCTACATAAATTAATAAATGCATCATAAAGCGTCAGTGTTTTTTAATAGTACTTAAAGTTTTAAATTTGGTTGCAGATATCATAATTACCTTTATCGCCAAAATGAATTTTTTTTTTTGAAATTGATTAATTTAATTTACATGCTTTTTGAAAGGAATACTGAAGCAGAGTTATAGATAAACAATTATAAATTTAATAGCTATTTTCTGCATTATCTCTTAAGTGTTATCCCCTTTGAAGAACCTCATTCTAATTTCAGTCCCGCAGTGGACTGATCGTTAAGACGCGGTTCCCAGCAGATCATCGAAATCAAGCATCGGCTGCCGTCAGTGTGCGGGTGGGTGACTACTTGGATCAGTCTGTGTAGGGACCGAGGGTGTGCGGTATTGGTCCTCATTAAACTGTTCTACGATAAAGTGCTCGACTTCGCGTGAAGGTCGTTGGGCTACCGAAGCGGGTGTGCCCTTCCCTTTGCAGAGGATCAAAAATCGTGATGGCATGTCTTAGGATCATGTTCAGGGATGTTTCCCAAACCATCGCCAATAGCTCATTGTGCAGCTCTAGTGCGACGTAAATGAACTACTACAACAACAATCAATCTAATTTCAATTTGCTTGCTAATTCTATTAATAGAAGTGACGTCTCAGAGTCAACCTTAACATTATTTGAGTAGAAGAAAGTTGCTCAATATACGACAGTTCTTCAAACCTTTGCTTATGGTCACTTAGCATGATGAAGGTGGTCATCCTGGTCCCCCTTGTTGTATACCCGACGTAAGCAAAACGTTAATATGTGATACACTTGTTGTTACCGATGAAAATGGTGGATTCAAGAAAAAACAATTTAAAACACACGTGAAGGTAGTTTGAAAACAAAAAGAGAGAAAATTGAATCATTCTTTTGTGTTTTGAGTTCTTAAATTGATCATTAAAGTGCATTATTTTTAGACAAATGCTAGTGAATACTTTGTTATTTTATATACATTCTTATTTTAAGTAAGATTGTGCATAAAATGTCATGGTACAGTGCGCTGAAAAAAATGGATCACTTCACGTTCTAGGACTTAATCTGAACGGTTCAAGAGGGGATCTCAAATACGTTAATTAATTAGTGTAGAAGATATTTTAATTTAAGAAATCAAACACAAAAACGTACTTTATCTGAATAACTATACCTTGTTTTTAGATGGATTTGGATTTCTAACGTTCCATAAAGTCGCATTTTTAAAATTCGATTTCTCAGGAACTATTCGACTGATTTCGAACCAAATTTTGTATTTTTCCATGCAAAATTACATATTTTAAAATGATGCAAAAAATTGTATACCTTATAATTCGAACTTATTTGATTATTATTAAATAAAAGAATAGAAATAATAAATATATACTAAGAGTTATTTTTTGCATGGAATTATCTCTGGAGAAATAATGATTTTTATAATTGTGTGCAAAAGCTTTTTTTATTCAGTTAAAAAGTTTTCGAGACATAACGAAGTATGCAAAAAGTAAAATTAGCATAAAGGGATTCTAACTTCGAATCGCTCTCCTGACCAAACTATTGAGACAATATTTTCTGGATTGGGGATTTTGCATCGGAAAAAAAGTATGATAATTCTGAGAAAATATATTTTTGATTCTGATTTCGTAACTTAAAACATCGTCTGCACTAATTAAATAACATATTTTAGTTCACCCCCTCGAACTATTAAGAGTGAGTCCCAGAATGTGAAGTTCCAATCATTAGGTCAAAAATTGTCCAGGGTGGTCATTTTCCATTTAGGTACTGCAGATGGTAATAATGATTTGACCGTAAGTAAGTAAGAACATCTTTCTACTTTACCATTTTAGAACACCCTTTCTATATTTGGCAATTCCCTTAACATTACACTCTTTGGCACAATACTCACGGTTCTATAGAGTTTTGGAAATTTACCCGGTCTCTAACGATTTACACCTGTTACAAGTATATAAGGTATAGTAATAATGCTGCGTTTTTTCCAAGTTTACGATTGAGTTATATGTTTACAGATTATTATTAATCAATCAATTAAGTTTTAAGTAATAATCGAATGTTGATTCACACATGTTATGCAGTATATCTATTAAAGTAACAAACCATTGGATACTGACCACAAATTATTCATTACAAATTGTAATTGGAGATTTTTTAATTTACTACTACTAATTAGTAGCCTAATTATTTCTGTTAACTTTTATAAATCAATAGAGATTTAAATAGTTTTTTAATCTGCAATATAAAAAAATGTGAATTTATAAACAACAGTGGAAAATATTTATCTTGAAAAAATGTTTGCCTCAACTAAACTTGAAATAATTAACCATGTTTTCTTAAATTTATAGTTGATTAAACAAATGATAATAACATTTTATTTATTAGCTTCATTTCCCTCCAAAAAATTGAAGTAAAAATTTAAACAACGTAATTAAAAAAATTAGAAAAACAACCTCGGGACAGTTTAAAAATTAACTTAATGGCTTATTTTTCAGTTTAATTGTTGTTTTAGTCAATGCATTTACTAAATAAAATAAAAAATCCGGAATTAAGTTCTTGAATCTCATAAACATGTAAAAAATTAAAAAAATTCTGCATCAAACAGTTTTTGCCCAAGATGATTATGGAAGCTAAGAATCTACAACTTAGAAAGGATTTAAACTTGTAAAAAACTTATTTATGATCAATTTGCATTAAGAAATACAATTAAGAGAATTTCATTTCTTAATTTTTAAAGCAAATATAAATTTGAGAAAAACTACGCAATAAAAATAAAATATTTAATTATTCTGGTCAGAATAATTTAGAGAAAAATGCGAATTGATTTTTAGTATTAAATTTATGAATGTAAATTTATTCTAAAAACTGGAAAAGAATTTTTAACAAATATTGAATTGAAAAACAATTTTTTTATTCATTTAAGTGGTGGCACGAATATTACATAAAAACTGAAGAAACTGGGCAGACATAAATGCATTAAAAATTTATAATTAAAGTGCTATAAAATTACTTTTGTTGCAAAAAAATATTTTAATCATAAGAGCAAAAATAAAAGGCAAATCATTAATTGGTAAGAAAATTGGTTTTAAGAAAAAAAGTTACTGATGTAACCACTTTCAAAAAATAATATTTTGTCACATTGTATTTTTAAATAATATAACTTAGGTTCTAAGATTATGTTTATTATAATTTAGATTAACTTAGAATAAATTAGAAAATAGCAAATTAGTTAAAAGATTATATTTCTTTAAAAAAAACTATTGTTAAAATGACACAATGAACAATAAATTCATGGTTGATAAAAATAAAACCTAGTAAAACAAGATATTCATAAAACTTTATTGAAAGAGTCTCAGTTTTCAATTATTTTGTTATAAATAATTGAATATCTAACAAATACATAAAACGTGTTATTCTATACAGCTATTTTCTTAGTTTAAATAAATTAAAACCATTAAATACTCACCGGTAATTACTTTGTTTTTAACACTTCCATTTAAATAATATTAATAATTTCACTCTTAAAGTACAAAGTACAAGTGAATTTGTCTTATAACTTCCATTCAAAATAAATAATTTTATATTTTATTTTAAAGTTTTATCTTTAAAATGTAAGGTATGATTAGACATTAAAAAAAATGAAACATGCAATTTTTTAATAAAAAATATTTTTAATTTCATCTTAAAATTTATTTATTACTTACAAAGTTTGTAAACTAACAAGAAATATTCCAGACGTAATAACAGAAAATAATAAAATAATTCAAGTTTCTTTTTAAAATAAGTTTACTGCACACCATGAAAATTGTCCTTTAAAGGAAAATGTATAAAGGGAAATTTAAATGATTGATTGATTTAACTGAGTGATTAAATGACCGAGGGATTTAACGTATTTTAACTGCACTCAATAACAACTTGCAGACAAAGGAAAGGCACGCTTACTGATACGCCAACTTGGCTACTTTTTCGACATTTTTACTGATCTGTCTTCTCGAAGTTTCACTGCTCTAAATGCGTTAGCAAGCGCAATTAACTGCAACGTGTGGAAATACTGAATCACTTAGTTCAATCTTAAAGGTAGGAAAAACGTTTAAATTTGTTTTTCAATGTTATTATCATCATTAAATTCTCATTAATTTAAATGAAATTTTTGACACGTGTTGATAAAAATTTGAAATTTGAAATTATTATTATTTTTTTTTTAACCTTTCTTACTTAACAATCTTATACAAAATATCCTACTGATTTTGAATTTTTAACATATTTCAAAAGAATGCAGAAAGAATTATTCTCTGTGATTAACTTCTTGTGACTTTTTTGTGTGACTAACTTTGTAATAAAAGAGTTAATATCTTTTTTCAAAATATTGTTTGAGTTTTTCAATTTTCTGGCAATATAAAGAACTTAAGCCAGTCCCCTATATCAAAAAGAAATATATTGGATAAATAGAAAAAAACTTTCAAAAGTTATGACGAGTCGTCTGCCGCAGGCTTTATGCCTTAAACGGTTCGCTTAATGATGTATTCTGGCTTTAAAAACCACTCTTCAAGAAGTATTCTTCAAGAAGTATTTAAGAATAGTTCCAAGAAGAACTTAGAATAACGCCAATTTCTTATATTTTGTTTTTAAACTTTAGTTCAAAGAAGTTTTGCTCTTATTTCTGTTACCTTAAGATAGTTTTCCCAAATAGTTTCCAGTAAATAATTGTTCTTTTACAACTCGCATGTCTGTATTGTGTTTTTGATCCTTGAGTTTATGATAAATTGGTATTTTTCTGTATCATTGATCAATGTCAGTGTAATCACTGTCAATGTTTATTATGACGAAACAACAGATTAATTATATAGTGTTTGTTTTGGTACAGCTTTTTTGAACAAGTTTCTGATTATTTTAATCTTTTCATATCTACAATATTTAAATGTTTAACTTGAAGCTCCATATTACAAATTGCTTTACATAATTAATTAGTTCCTAGTGAATAAATGTTTTTTTGCTTGTAAGCTACAATCGGGTTTTTTGTCTTGTATTGAATGTTTGATTGTATTTCTTTGTCTTGTACTGAATGCTTGATTAAATAATTGTCTTGTATAAATGATTTAAAAATTTAATTATCGTACAATTCAAACGCTTTCCGACTACTGTTAAACGAAAATAAAAATAATTCTTAGAAATTATTTTTTCAGGAAATTATCTTTAGATAAACGAATTATACGTATTTGATTACTTTATTGTGGCCAAAAATTTTCTTATGTGAGCTAACATCTTAATATTTGCTAAACAATTCCCGAGATATACTGTAAAAAATTCTGAATCAAATTACGGTAGAAAGTATAGACTCTCAAGCTACTTTTTACTGTAAAATCCATTGTTGCGTTACACAAAATCTGATATAAAGTAATTTTTACAGTAATATTTACCATAAAATCACTGAATAACTCTAATTAAATAAATATTACTGTAAAAATTAAAATTTTACAGTAACATTTTCCGTAAGATCACTGAATAACACTAATTTAATAAATATTACTTCAAAAATTAACGGTACACTATTTTATGCTTAAAATGAATTTTACGGATGATGCACCTAAATGTCGGTACTTTAAACCGTAATTTCATACGGAATTTTTTAGAGTCCACTTTTTATAGTGTTTCATAGTGTACAAAAAAATTTAAATCAACATCAAGGGATGTAAGCTTTTAACTGCTCTTCGGATTTAACAATTGGGGCTACCGTTTTACTATTTTGAGGGTCAAGAATCCAAATCCGTTAAAAAAAGAGGGCATATTTATTACGAGCAAAGTACGCTTTGTGTCTAATTTCGTATCTTAAAATATCGTCTCCTCCAATTAGATTGTATATTTAAGGCGAGGCTTCAGAACCATTAAGACTGCGTCTTGGCACATAAAAATCCATTCATTATATATTAAGTTATTAACCGATCACTGGTCTAGTGGTTACTGTACTGAATAACGGGGCCAGTGGCTGTAGATTCGAATCCCGCCTTAGGCATGGGAGTAACTTTCTCTGTGTTTCATGTCCTTTCTTCTGTGTGATTTTGTGAATGTAATCCGCCCAATAAACGGGTTTGTGGCTGTATGACGTGGACGACGCTACTCCGCTGTGGCTTAGCAATAGGTTCCCCACTGGGTAGCGATTAGAGAGCAGCAATTCTGGCATTTCTAAGCCAAATAGGAAAATGATAAGTTGTTCAGGGTGAACACCAATTTTCAAGTTTTACTCACAGTACAGCTTGATTAGTTTGCTAAATATTAGTCTCGATGTGATTTTTATGATAAGATCATCAAACCATTTATAGAAAGTCAGTCTGTCTCACTGAAGGTAATTTACCTATATGATAATGTGTCCTTAAATTTGGTTATAAATCAGATTATTTGCTTTTTAAGTCTGAAACTATTCAAAATATGAATCAATGCCGCTAGTTTCTCACAGTTTTAAACATTATCAAATAATACTGTTAATATCTCACTGATATCCATGTTTCGTTCACATGGTGGAGTCTCTTAAAAAAAAGTAATGACAATAAAATTAAGTAATTAACTTTTTCGTAGGTGCAGATATTATTGAGTAAAGCATACTTAATGAAATCAGAGAGTTATATTTCAAAAGCTTAGAATAGGTGATCCGAAGTTAATTATATTTTGATATTGAATTTCTAAACAAAGGAGAAATATATTTTCGCGTGTATGAAAAAAATGTTTAATAAGTAATATAGTTAAGAAGTTAGCAATAGGATGTTCGAAGTTAATAATTTTTTTTATATTAAATTATTAAACAGAGGTGAAAACATGAAAATTAACTTAAATATACTTAAAACTTAAATATACTTAAAAGGAAACATAAGAAAATAAATTAAGTTCTCAAATCATAAACTTCCTTTTAAAAAATTTTCCTTTTTGACTCTCTTTTTCTTTTTGACTTCCTTTTAAAAAATTTGCCTGTTTAATTAAATTAAAGAATGTATCAGCTTTTTAAGTGAAAATTAGGAAAGCCGCAGGAGGAAAATGTTTCATTATTATGTGGCCACCGCTTAGCGTTAACATCGTAAAGTGGATATTAGAGCATTTTCTTGTTCTCCAAAGAAGTGCTTTTTCTCTTCTTTCTTTTCGACTTTCTTTTCTTTTTTTCTTCTTTAAAGTAATTTAAAAGTAATTTTAATAAAAAGTCTAAAGTGATATAGAATCATTAATAATTTTTCATACTAAACAAAATATCGAACAATTTTGATTTGCAGTTACAATCACCCATGTCTAATGATTGTTATTGTGACTTTTAAAATCCCTAACAACCCTCAAATGAAATCTGTCAAAACCCTAAAAATTCATGATTTTCTTAGTGCTTCCATCGAAGTCAAGCATCACTGGCTGCGGTCAGTGGGCGAGTGGGTGATCCACTTGGATCAGTCTGCGTAGGGACCGAGGGTGTGCGGTATTGGTTCTCGTTAAACTGTGCTACCGTAAAGTGCTCGACTTCGCGTGCAGATCGTTGGGCTACCGAAGCGAGGGTGCCATCCCCTCTGCAGAGGATCAAAATTGTGATGGCATGTCTTCGGATCATCCTCAGGCATGTTTCCCAGACCGTCGCCAATAGCCCATTGTGCAGCTCTAGTGCGACGTAAATGAACTACAGCAACTTAGTGTTTCTAATTGTTTTCAACACCGAATTAATGTTTAAAAACTAGGGTTTGCATAAAATAACAGGAAAAGTGTAAATTAATATCGTCTTGTAAGTGAATTACTCATGGCCAAGATTGCGATTTTCAGACTTCATGAACTGTACTACTGGTAGCCTACGCATAACATGGAAAACTAGCAAGCAGCCAAGAGGGACGAATCGGAAAACCTCAAATCAAATAGGGGTGAAGTGATAAGTAACGGAGGGGTTAAAATAATTCGTCATAAACAAAATTTTCATATTGGAACTTGATGGCAAAATGGATCACGTATCTTCAGAATACCCTTGAAAACTAATTAATTGGTCTATTTCCGTCTTCAAAACGGATGTTTACCTTTCCACGTAATCTCAGGTTTATCAGTGAACTTCGCTGTCAATAACTACAAAATAATGGACGTGGTCCAATTAAGCAATATTTCCCAGCAATTTGTGTATAAATATTTTTCTCGATAAATAATTGATTTTTTTGTAAAACTTTTATAGCCTAACACGCATTCAAATATAAATAGGATAATAGAAATTATTTACTTCGTCAACATAATTTTTTTTTGCTTCGTTTGTAAAATCAATGTAATTCTGAACAAGTCACAATCAATGTAATAATCGTTTGTAAAAACAATGTAATTTAAAACAAGTCACAATCATAGATGGGTAAGGTCAATAATAATATTTTTTACTTCGAATCATAAATGTGATAGTTTTTGGACAGCCTTATTAATTTATCATGAAAATCAATCACCATCTTACTAATGAATGTTTATTTATATTCTTCATCATAGGCTTTTAAGAACATTAAAACAAACAAATTAGAAGAAAAAATTCAAAACAATTATATACCAAGTCATATTTTTTTTCCAGAGACATTCCGTTCAATGTCATTCTGCTATAACTAAAATAAGGTTACAAAACCTGATGATAAATTAAACAAAAGACCAGATTATTCAATAAAATATATTAAAAAGTTATATAATAAAAAATTAAAAAGTGTGCATAAGATCTTTAACGAGCTGAGGATTGACAATGATCATGATGATTTAAAGCTTTTTAAAACCATTCTAAACTATTGCAGATTGCATGTTTTTTAGATATTAGTGCAGGGTTCAAGTGAAATTAAGTAAATAAAGTTATATATCTATAACCTTTATAAACAAATGTAATACAGATAAGCAATAACCATATGGTTACTGCTTATGCACTCATTGAATGAAACAAAGTATATGTAACTTCAAATGAAAACATCTCATAACCATGTATCAACATGTTAGTATGTATGCAAAATCATGAATATACAAAATTAGCTAAAATGTTTTTACTTACCAAATCAAAAATTTGCGTAAGAGTTATTCCAAGTCTTATAACAATTGCATCTGAAGCATTTTTGACTGGTCGTACACTGTTATCGTATCCTCTCATTAATTTATCGACTAATCGTTTTTCGTCGCTGTAATCCATGTGAAATGTAGATTTTTCCTCATTTCCTGAAACAAGTAAGCACTTTTAATAAAGTTTTGTAAAAAAATTAAGAAATACAATCATGAAATTAATTTAAGAATTTTAAGAGATCATTCAATTGAGAAAGAAAAATCAATCAGCAATATTATAAATACCTAGATCAGTAACATAGATATTAATAGATTACGTTTCATGTAAATTGAATGTGTAAATAGAAAGTGGTATAATAATAGCGTCAGTAATAAAAAATAGATAAAAGAGCCAAAATTCAGGGTTACAAAGAAAGTTAAGAACCTGTCATCGTGGATTGCAAATAACAGTTTATTCGTTCACATGAGAGCATTTAATGTGAATGTAAAGACGCGCTGAAAATGGTTGCGTCAAAGCAGGGGTATGATCAGTTTTAAAAAGGGCAACACAAATAACTAACTAATTAATTTTTTTTAGCACAATCAAATTTTCCAAGGCATAAAAAATAAAAGAATATTAATGTTTATGAAATGCTACAAATTTGAAAATGAAACACGCAATCTGAACAATACCTAGAATTACACAAATTTGGATAAATATATTTAACGAACTTGTAAGAACGACAAAGCATTGGAGAAATCGCATTCTCAATTTATAAAATTTTAAAAGTTATAATTACTTACACATTATGCATAGGTTTACTGAAAAGCAATTTACAAACTTTTTGAACAGCAGAATTGCTTATTAAGAGAGAAATCCAGAATATTTTAAAGAGAGAAATCCAATAAAGATATAAAATAATTCTCACTAGAAATTAGTGCATTAAATGAAAGGAAACAACTAATCACATTTAATTCAAATGCAATTTTATCAGTCGAAATGGACATTCAGCTGTATGAATGGCTAAAAGAATATTACAAAAAAATTGGAAGACTGCCAGTAAGGATGTTTTCGTCCAAATACTTTTAAATTTTAACATATTTGAGATTAAAGATGATTAATTCCTCCCTTGCATCATTCCAATTTTATCATCATCGCTAGATTTTCTCCATTAATAGATAATTCTGCTGCTCGAAAAGCTTGTAAACTGCCTTATAATTAACATAATGTGTGTAAGTAATTATAGTTTTTTTTACGAAATCATGGATATATTTCCTCCAATGCTTCGTTGTTTTTGCGAACTCATTAAAAGAAGTAAGAAAAATTCTTAAAGCAATCACTCGCTAAATTATTGCAATTTTTTTTATTAAATCACGGTCAATTCTCAACAGTCCGACAATGTTAAAAAGGAATCCAAACCTTTTTAGATATCGAAAGAGGTATTCAATTACTGCTTAGTATATGAGAATATTAAAAAAAAAAATATTCGATAATTTTCTCTTGGTTCTATAGTTCTCTAGCAACAATCATAATTAAGTTGGTCTTATCTTATTTCTTGATATATTTATTTTTTTAATGTTTTTTTTTAAATCTTAAACTTTTTCTCATTAAGATAGGTATTATGGAAAAATGAGTTTCAGATTCAAACTTATCAACTTTTCAAACTTATCAACTAATTCTTTAGCAGAAGTTTTCAAATCTCACCCATTATCTTTGAGGTTTTTTTTAAAATTATGCCTTGCTTTCAATGCGTACGAAGCAGAGTTAAAATTTATGTCAGTGCTTTGTATTAGTTTATTGAGGGAATTTCATTAAGTGGTTTGAAATTTGAAGTCTTTTACTTCATTTCGAAGGCCTTTTACTTTAGTTTTATATTTAAATTTACTAGTAGATTCGTAAACATCTGAAATAATATCATCAACGATATCATCATTTTGAAATCTTACACCTTGAATTCTTTCTGTTCTGCATTCTCATCTAGTTTCAAAAAATGTTTAACGGCGAAATATTTTACATTTTCTTTTCCTCATCGATGATTTAAAACGGAAAATAAAATATTTATTTGTTGGGTAAATCAAAGAAAAAAAACGGAATTTGTTGATTTAACCATGATATTGAGGGCTGGATCTAAGCTTTGGCATCCAGCATCCACGTGGAACAAAATATGTTTTTGGATTTTATTACAGTACCCGAAACTTTGTACCAACTATATTTTTCAACTGCTCTTAAGTAAATGATAACAATGGGAAACTTTTTTTTCCTGTTGCATGAGATTTTTTTAACGAAACTGGGAAAGCTTTTGCGTCACTGATTTCTAATCTGCAATTCGTTTCCCTCTCCGAGCTACATTTTTGTTTTTAAAAATAATATTTATAATATATTTCTTGTCGAAATATACAAGTTTGAAAATACTATATATAGCAAAACATTACGTAAATTTTGCGACAAACTTCTAAGGGAGTTAGAGCTCAGGCTCAAAAATGCATAGGTACCCATGTCCGGGAATGTCGTCTTACGCCTCTAGGGTCACTTCTTAACAGGTCACAGTAGGCAAACACATCTATCCGCTTATGACGACATTTCCGGGCTTGGGTTCCTATGCAATTTTAAGTCTGATGATATGCCCTAACTTTTTTATAAGTTTATCGCAACATTTACGTGATATTAATTTCAGATTTGAAAACCCTGCACCTGAATTAAACAAAATTAAGTATTTGTATTAATGCAACAAAAAATCCCCCAGAGTAATCTCAAGAAAGCACAATGAAGATGGCTAAGAGTATATTTTTCTGTAGATTTGCCATTATTTTTCTGTTGTAACTGTCATCATCTTACGTTAAAACGCTTAATTTTGATTAATCTAAAGTATTTGTCACCCCAATCTTTTGTGGCTTGAATTTTGCACACAGATCTTGAATCTGATTACTATTGTCACACACATATAGGAGAGAAAATTTTTTGTTTTATTAGTTTTTGTGTTTTTATAGTCTTTTAGCACTTTCTAACTTTTTTACGATGTTACAAATAAAGAACTTTCAAAAACATTTGACACCAAGTAGTCAACGAGTAACTTTAAAGAAATTTCTTTCCTTTGGGAGCAATTTTAACTCGAAGAGATGGCTAAAGCCAGAACGCAATCAGATCAGATGATTCAGTATAATGATTGTCAACGCATGAACTTTAAAATTTCATGAAAATGTTCCTTAATCTTCAATCACTCAGAACGTTATTTGTTACAATAATTTAAAACAAAATAGCATTTATCGATGCAACTTTCAAATTTGCCATTTATCAATAAAAGTTGCAAATAAGGTTTACCCGAAACAGTATTTTCAAATTTGGTAGGAGTGCACTGTAAAAAATTCCGGAAGTCAAATTAGGGTATAAAGTAACGGCACTTAAACATACATAAGGTTCAGTGCTTCGTCTATAAAATCCATTTTATTGTAAACTCCTTTTTACCGTAAAATTTCATACCGTAATTTATACAGTGCTATTTATTTAAGCAGAGTGATTCAGTGATATCCCTGTAATTATTACTGTAAAAAATATGGTACATCAGATTTTTCGTTCAGTAGCAAGTTCCGGTAAAAATGGATTTAAGGAAAAAGTAATAACACCTTGTACTTTTTACCGTAAATTGATTTTAATTTTTTTCCCTCGAATGTAAAAAATTAACAACAAATTATCTAAATCACATTTCTTTTTTTCCCTACTTATCTACTAATTGCATTCTCGAATCCAATTAAATAAGTTTTTTAATAACTATATCTAAATTACCACTTTTTCAATAACTATATTTTATTACCACTTTCAGTATTCTTGTTTTTTTTTTAAATTTTTAACTTTTTAATTTTGTTTTCAATTTTTTTTAAATTTCATTTAATAGCGTCGTTGTAAATGTAATTAAAAAAACATTTTTAAATAAATACATTTCATAAATAGTGACTTTTAAGAATATTTTTTATATAATTAGACTTTTAATTTTTAATTAGATAATATGTATTAAGGTAATTTCTATAACAAATTATACAAGAGTAAATTAATGTATTTTGATCACAAGTTGAAAATTTATTTAAACATATTTCATAAAGAAAAAAAAAGATGGTTGTTCTTTAATAAATACATTTACAGTTTTTCAAAGAAAAAGGAGTCTTAAATTCTTTGTCACTTTGTTTACTATCGTAAATTAGTTTTTTTTTTTAAACCTCTAAATTGGAAGCTGAGTTATCCGGTTTCCGGTCATGTAATACCATATGTTTTTTATAAAGTAATCATTGATACACATATGCTTTTGTAGTTTCTGAGCAACATTTTCCTGTTTTGAGTCCAGATCATTTAAACTATCAACTATTGGTAAATAATTTGTTTTGTCTATTGCGGTTCTAATGTTCATGGGATGTAATTTCTCCCGGAAATACTTCCTGTGAGCATTACTCTACTAATGAACTTTTTTCGTGTATTTTCTGAGCAATGTCCTTTTTTTCTCTCCTTTAATTATCATTAATTTTCAGCAATAACCAAACCCATTTAATGGTATAAAGCCTCCTTTGACTCAGTTCCCCTCACGGATTTAACGACCTCACCTTAATTAACTTATGATAAAATGGAAAATCTGACGGTTTATTTCTTTAATAAAATAATTAATTTCTGAAGAATTGCTGTTGAAATTGCTTTGTTTATTTAATCTTGATCATCATATAATGAATTCATGCAAAAATTTCCCTGTTGAACAAATGGCGTTATTTGTTAAAGTTTAAAGCAGAGCTGTGGAATCAGCAGTTGAATGTTTAACACAGACTCCAAATTTTGTGACACAATGACTCCGAGTCCCGCAGTGGACTGATCGTTAAGACACGATTCCCAGCAGATCACCGAAGTCAAGCATCACTGGCTGCAGTCAGTGTGCGGGTGGGTGACCACTTGGATCAGTCTGCGTAAGGACCGAGAGTGTGCGGTATCGGTCCTCGTTAAACTGTTCTACCGTAAAGTGCACGACTTCGGTGCAGGTCGTCGGGCTACCGAAGCGAGGTGCCATCCCCTCTGCAGAGGATCAAAATTGTGATGGCATGTCTTCGGATCATCCTCAGAGATGTTTCCCAGACCGTCGCCAATAGCCCATTGTTCTTCTCTAGTGCGACGTGAATGAACTACAACAATGACTCCGACTTGAACGTAATCAGATTTTTCGCCAAACACCAGGAAAGCTTACATTTTATTATTTTGTGACTGTTACTCTATAAAAACATTTCGTGTATCTGCAACACCAAAAAGGGTGTTAATCAATTTACATCAAAGTGGTGTTTCACTAAATGTTCCATTACGCCAAAACCGATGATAGTTCCTGGTGCAGTGAAACGCCTAGAGTGTTCTTTTACACTACATGAAATGAAATAGCCGCCACCATGTTTGTTATTCAGAGACACTAAAATTTACAACTGGAGCAAGATATGATACACATAATAATCAGTAATGTTACTTTTATCACACCATATATAAGAAGAATCATAAATTTAATTGCAGATATACAATATTTCTAAGAATAAAATTTGTCTGTTAATCAAACTTAGACGGTAAAAAATTTACTGTACCTCCACGCATAAAATGGTGGCGACTTATTTACATTAAAGTGTTGTAGTGAAAAGTCATACTTTACTCTTGCATCAAGTTTATCATTACACAAAGAATGTTCGTACACACTACTTGGGGTAAAGTAGTCGCCACCATATTTGTCACTCAGTAACACTAAAAAAAGAGCTGATTTTTCAGAGTCTAATTAAGTTTAAATTACTGAAATATATAGATTCCAAATTTCACTTTTTATACAGTTATCTTCAATAAGTTCTTAGATACTTCATTTTCAAGTGAAAAGAAAAATCATACCATAAAGTTTAAGCCTCTCTTAAAATTTCAGTATAAAGAAAAGTGAAACGAAATCTTATAACGCGTTCCGATTGAGATAAAAAAATTTTTTTTTCTTCATTTGAAAGATAATTAATTTTTCTATTTTTAATTTTTTAATTTAGTTTTTAAAGTTGCTGAAAAAAGCTCATGATTTTTTAAAGTTCGTGATGCGTCCCAGGCTACCTTGAAGTGCATTATCATAGTCACTGTTTAGAATCGTGACACACACATAATGGGAGATTTATACTTAACTAACGTGAAATTTGCACTTGAGATTTACATTTTATATTTACATTATAGATTCGATAAGCGCAAAAAACTTAACATCGCAAGTTTATGTCCTTGAAACTAAATTCATGCAATATCACTAAAATAGAATGCCTTTCGCTAGTAAATTTCTGATGTTTTTCCAAAAAAGTTAGTTACTTCAAGTAATTAAATATATCTTCGAAAAAATTAAGATAAAAACTGCATTACCCATCGAGATAAATACTCTAGTGTAATGATTTTTAAAAATTACCTTTGTAATTCACTCAGCTAATATCGAGATTATCAGAACCATTTCGATAGTAACTTTAACGCATTTGTAACTACTAATTTCGGGACGCTTTGCGCACTAATTTTGGAACGCTTCTTTTAAAAATTTGGTAAAGAAACATTTGTCAGAACTCTCCAAAATTATACAATAGATGTCCTAAGTATTTGTTCTTAATATGTAGTATAGATGGCAGCACATTTTGAGAATTAAAAAGGTGGTAGTGGTGCAGAAACGGCAGCAGACGTTCATTTTCCTGATAAAAATGGCGATAAGAAAAGTAAAGTTATTGCACTTATTTTTAATAATAACCATTTTATAACTAATGTTATTTATCAGTTAAAATAATATTTTAGAATACGTATTTCTAAATTTTTTTATATTTTATATTTTTTGAGGGTTTTATATCGTCCTTATTTTGGGACTGTAGGCACGAAAGGATCCGTGTTTTTTCCCGCTCATTCTGTGCTTTACAGCAATATTTTATCTTATAAGATATTTTTAAAAATTAATTTTAACATATCTTCCGGAATATTCGATTATAAAAATAAATTCTTAGATTTTTAAATATATATGTATATTTTAATCGTTTAATTAATTTTACCTTCTATTATGGAAAAAGTACACTTTTTTTTAAACAAATTTGTGCAACCTTTTCAAAAACCTCTTATAACTTATTCAAGCATAAAAATATTTCAAAGCAAACTATAATATTGAAAATAGTCAGAATTATTAAATTATTTAATAATTTTTGAAAATTATGAAGCATTTAGAATTTTGGTTTTCTCATTAGTACTAGAAATGTGAAAACGAAAGCATCTTTGAAAATATGAGAATATTTTAATGAAATGGTCTTAAAATGAATCTTCTTAAACAATGCATCATGTTATCATAAAAATTTGACATAATTAAATATATTAATATCTGAAATATTTTTATGTAAAATAAGTAATATGTCCTGAAATTAATGTTTCATATGTTGGTTTTTGAAAATTAATATTTTCAATAATGTATTTGTATTTGGGTTCAAAAGTGCGATACTAAATACTTGACATATATATAGTTTATGCCCATTTTCTTCATCAAAACTTTTGGATTTTCTGAGTTTCAAACGAGGAAAATGTTTAACATGTAATCAAAAACAACTTCGCCTGGTTCTTCAGGTAGACCTATTACTAAAACACGCAGATGCAAATTGCAAGATTTCATTAGATATAAACCACTTTGGCGAGGAGCATAAAACGCTGTTATGCTGCCAAAATACTGAAAAAAAGGGCAAGAAAATGCAGTAAATGTAAAAATGAACTGCACGATAATTTTGTGAGATTTTCCTACAAAATAACTACATTTTTTTTCTAAAGCTACTAATAATCTTATTTTGAAGAAAGGACTTAATTTTATCAACTTTTAAAAGTATTTCAGCTATGTTATGTTTATTAAAAATTATTAATCTTTAGATAAAACCTGTACATTCATGCGTATAGCGACCCCAAATTGGGAAATTTTAATTTTTATAAAATAAATTTTAAAAAATTGAAATCTAATTTTTAATATTTTTATGTTAATTCGACACCGTTTTCTGAAATTAAGCAGAACATTAAATTGGAAAAAAAAATCAGACATAAATGGGTTAAATAAGGCAAATTTATTACATTCTGCACAAATTACACAGATATGCATGCTTTTTCAGTTTAGTGACGTATGGAGTCAAAGAATAGAAGCAAACTCAATATAGAAATGGATATCGAAAAGAAAATCGATTTTGCTCAGATTTAAAAATAATAATTGTTTCAATTTCATTAAATATTCAACCAATTTTATTTACATTTACAGAACATTATAATAAAATATATTTTAAATCTTAATATAATATGCTTTATTACTATTTTTAAGCTATTTTATGTTCTTTTTTATTTTATCAATGTTCATTTCTATAAAGAGTGTTTATTTCTCCTATTTCTTGAAGTTTAATTCATTAAAGCCAACATGGGAAAAAGAATAAGAATTAAGGAATTGGTGTAAAATGAAATAAAATAAAAGTTTACTCAGACGAAGCTTATTTAGGGACAAAAGAATCTATCCTATTGTTTTTTCTACTAAGTCTAAACACATTTTACTGTTGACTTGAATAATTTGCAAACGTAAGCATTATCAAAATTTAATAGGAATACCTATGCACAAATGGTGATCAATTTCAATCTCTTATCTTAGAAAAACTTAACTTCTTTTCTATACCCACCTTTTGACCCTGTCCCTTGATTGTGGTACTAGTTCTATCATTGCGAGACTAGTTTATACCAGCACTGCTACCGTAGATAGCCATGCAATTCATCCAACTATCGACAGAGTTATGCCAAGGTTGGTTTACTAGTTTATACCAGCACTGCTACCGTAGATAGGCATGCAATTCATCCAACTATCGACAGAATTATGTCAAGGATGGTTTACTAGTTTATACCAGCACTGCCTCCATAGATAGCCATGCAATTCATCAAACTATCGACAGAGTTATGTCAAAGATGGTTTACTAGTTTATACCAGCACTGCTACCGTAGATAGCCATGCAATTCATCCAACTATCGACAGAGTTATGCCAAAGATGGTTTACTAGTTTATACCAGCACTACTACCGCAGATAGCTATGCAATTCATCAATCTATCGACATAGTTATTTATGCCAAGGATGGTTTACAAGTTTATACCAGCACTGCTACCGTAGATAGGCATGCAATTCATCCAACTATCGACAGAATTATGTCAAGGATGGTTTACTAGTTTATACCAGCACTGCCTCCATAGATAGCCATGCAATTCATCAAACTATCGACAGAGTTATGTCAAAGATGGTTTACTAGTTTATACCAGCACTGCTACCGTAGATAGCCATGCAATTCATCCAACTATCGACAGAGTTATGCCAAAGATGGTTTACTAGTTTATACCAGCACTACTACCGCAGATAGCTATGCAATTCATCAATCTATCGACATAGTTATTTATGCCAAGGATGGTTTACAAGTTTATACCAGCACTGCTACCGTAGATAGGCATGCAATTCATCCAACTATCGACAGAATTATGTCAAGGATGGTTTACTAGTTTATACCAGCACTGCCTCCATAGATAGCCATGCAATTCATCAAACTATCGACAGAGTTATGTCAAAGATGGTTTACTAGTTTATACCAGCACTGCTACCGTAGATAGCCATGCAATTCATCCAACTATCGACAGAGTTATGCCAAATATGGTTTACTAGTTTATACCAGCACTACTACCGCAGATAGCTATGCAATTCATCAATCTATCGACATAGTTATTTATGCCAAGGATGGTTTACAAGTTTATACCAGCACTGCTACCGTAGATAGGCATGCAATTCATCCAACTATCGACAGAATTATGTCAAGGATGGCTTACTAGATTATACCAGCACTGCTACCCTAGATAGCTATGCAATTCATCCAACTAACGACGAAGTGATGCCAAGGATGATTTTAGTTAGTGAATGAGGATTTATTTCTAGTATATCAATATTAATCTAATTATCTAATTATAATATCACTTAATCTAACTTTTATTATTCTGTTATGGATAATTAGTTCAAAGATAGTCGCTTTTGTGTATTTTTATGTAGCTATAGAAACACAGAATAAAAAAAAAATTATCTTTTATCGTTCCTTGCATTGCATTAAATACTCTTTAGAAAACTCGCTCTTTTCATCAAAGACCTTAATGAGAGTCATTAACACTAAACTTGTTATCTGGAAGGGATTCCTTAACACGAATTAGGGATAGATGCTATCTAGACTTATACAGTATAATGTTTAATGGATAAGTCACTTTTACTTACCTAAAACTATGCGAGGGAATAATGCCCATCAAGAATAATGCTTCCTTTAATAAAATTTAATAAAATAAATTAGGAGCTTAAAAATGAGTTTCAGTTTAGATTGCATAATTAAAAAAATATTTGACCGATATTTTAACTCTTTGACGCAGAATTTTTATTGAACATATTTTTTATACGTTTTTTTTAATTATTTTGAATTAATTTAAATAAAAATAAGTGAAAAATATTATGCGTAGCATTTTTATAATTTTTGATTGGGAAATACAGCATGAAACATTGGCGACATTTTCTGCGTTAAAGGTAAAATTTTCCACACACTGCTCACATCCAAACAATAACTTTTAAAATTTGCTTTTATTTGCTGTTATTTATGCTAAAGGAAAACAGTTGTTCTGATTGAATTTTCGTTAATTTACGAAATCAATTATTCCAAATAAATTTCTAATATGAAGAAATTTTATTTTCAAACTACTTTTTTTTATGTTTTATATTTTTAGTATAAATATAATTCCGATAATCTAACAGAATTTTTAGTAACTATTAATCTTTTTATTAAAATCAAATAATATCAAAATATATTTTTGCTTGTATTTAGAGCCTCAGAAAAAAATATATAAAAGGGTCCCATCTGCATTAAAGGGTAAAAACTATAGCAAAAAATTATGTTAATTTGTTTCATTTTTTTATAAATAATAATTAGTTTTATAGATAATGTTTAAATCTTTTCCTTATCATGTATTGAATTGAAATATAATTAAATGCACTTAGAAAAAATTATTAGCTATAACAACTACTATATATATTTTTATATAATTATTTTTTAAAACCTTATAAAATAATTTAATTAAAAAAAACTTGGGTATAAAATGTTTTAGGCATTACTATAAGAAACATATTCAAACTACCACTTTTAGGCATACATGCTAAGTTTAGGCTATTTAAAATCTTTGTCAAGATAGAAAATAAAATAAAACATTTAAAATGTTTTCTCTTTTAAATTTTTGAATACTCTAGGTCATCTACTTTAAAATGTAATTAAATTATCTACATGTTTAAACATACTACAGTGTCATAATTTGAAACTTCTATGAAGTGCAAAAAAGTAGTTTTATACAAAATTGTTACTTTTTTGGGCGTACTTATACATTTTAAAATCATCATCAAGGAGTTAATATATTTTAAAATCCTCATCAAGGAAGAAAAACGAAATTGTAAAAAACTTCGGATTAAATTACAATAAAAAATACCGGTACTCAAGGGGCTGGTATTTTTTACCATGAAATAAAAGTTTTCTTTTACGGAACACAAAGCTGATATACCCCAAATTATTTTAGTAATAATAACAGTAAAATCAGTGAATCACTCTAATTAAATAAATATTACTGTAAAAATTACGAATTAATATTTTGCGTTAAAAAGGGATTTTATGCTAAAAGGGTTTTTTCAGATGATGCATCCAAAATACCCGTACTTCATACAGTAATTTGATACAGAATGTTTTGCAGAGTATTTCCTTTTTTTATACCTGATGAAGGTTTTAAAAATATCTAAGTGCATCTAAAAAGTAAATATTTCAAAAAAATATTTTTAAAAGAAATCAAAATGTATCTAAAAATTAATATTTTGAATTTCTAATGTTTCGAAGATATATTATTTTTTTTTAAAATCAGGAAAAAAAAACAAAGTAATTTCTATTTAATATCTACATTTTTAAAAATTTTATTATATTTTATTTTAAAACTCTTATCAGGTATTAAAAAAGATATCATATATAAACTGACTACTTTTTTAAATATACTACCTTATTTAAGAAGAAAAAAATCTACTCAATTACAAAAACAATTCTTACATAAAATTCCCACTTAGTTTAAATATACTACGCTAACTTTTGTTAAAATCTTTACCAAGCGTAAAGAGGAAATATCTTGCATAAAATATATACTAATTTTAGATATACTTCTCTAACCTTTTTTAAAATTAGTTTTCATGCTTGAAAAGAAAACATCACGCTTAAAACATCGACTTTTTTAGTTACATCTCCCAAACCGATATTCTACCCAATACTTTAACTCCTACATATATAACTCGTGTATCCATGTTTCATTGTTTTAAAAACCTTCCTTGTTAGCGAATATTTCGAAACCTTTAATGAAGTCTAGACTTCTTTTCAAGCTGCTTAATCACATATAACCTTTTCAACCTCACGTCCTTTTCACCTAGCTAATGAGTGACTAAAACAGCAAACACCAAGCTTCAATGTTCAAGCCTCGGTCACAGTTAAAAAGACCCCAAGAAAAGCTTTGTTTTGTTAGTGATGAAACTTCATCAAAAACAAACATTATTTTAAGAACTGCTGCTAAACGATTTTACGTTTTTTTCTCTTCATTACTGTGGAGCTTTTTGCAGGGAAATTACTTATAATACATACGAAGCAACTATATAAGGATATGAATTTCATTAGGAAAAAAGGAGCAATTAGTTAGAAGTATTAAAATATTTTATGTTTAGGAAAAATAGTATTTTAATAATGTAGAAAATATTTACATTTACTACAAAAATCTGTTTTAAAGCATAATTGGTTCACAGCCGGTTGAAAAGATTAAAAAAAAGTTTCAAGGTTTTACAAACTGTTTGTTAAGCTGAAATATTATTTAAATAAAAGAAATCATAAAAGAGAAAACAATGTAAATCTGATGTAAAAAAAAAACAAGTTTGTAAGAAGTACTAGTATTTGAAGATAAAATGAGATTTTTTTAACTAATTAAGAAGGTTTAAAAGTTCAAGGTTTTACTGTTCAAGGAAAAAATTCCTATCATCTTGTCGGCTAACTAAGAATTCGATTTTATCAGAATAATATTGAGAAAAAGACGGCAGGAGCGCAATGATGATTGCAATGCCACCAACCATTCCGCCGTTGGTATACTATGATTGAATCGATAGACTAATATTCAATTAGCTATATGTTTAACTTTTTTTCTTACATCGATCCATTATTTGTTTAAAGTTTTTGGTCATAAGATATTATCAAATATAATGCTGCGACAATAATTGCTTAGGTCTGTAACATACAATGATTTGTGTATTGAAATAGATATTGTGAAGCATCAAATAGATTCCATTCTCAATGTATTGTACAATTTCCTATAAATGTTTGTAACTGTAATGTTGTATAATTCCAATTTAAAACTTATTTCAAAATTTTTCTCTGTAGTTTGATTTAATCTTTACTAAAAGTATACAATGTCTTATATGCTTTTCTTGTCTTTATTCGTTTTAACGAAAAACAAGGTAGTTAGATTTATTATATTTATTTTAATAAGAATTTTTAGAGTGTCCGTAAACTTGTAAGTTTCATTGATTTCAACGATTGAAATAAGTTAAGCTTTTTCCTTGGTGCTCTAGAAATTAAATTTCGTTTCTTCTTTCTTTGATATTCTTAAATATTTCATAATGTATTCGAGTTCGTTCGAATTTATGAGTGAATGTTAACAATCTAAATTAGTTGTACCCCCCCCCCCCAATTAGTTATTGAAACGTCACAATACTTAATAACCGCGCGGAGAATTCGAGTTAGCAAGTTTGACCAAGTGTTTTCTCAAAACGACTAATATTAATAAAAAAAATGCTACAATAAGTCTTAAAATCGAAAGGAAAAAGATGTGTTCTAATTTTTAATTCCAATGTATTTGTGTGACGATTTAGATGTTCTCAAAATGTACTGATATACCGTCACGCAATAAAAAGGACTTCAAACGCCAATACAAAAAAAAATAATAATAATAATACAAAAAAATAGTCATGCTTTTGGAAAGATGATGATATTTTTGGTAACAATCTACCTGAGCTGTTGAAATTTATGAGTTTAAACAACACAATAAAAGAACAAGCTACAATAAGAAAAGAATTTAGTTACTTTCAACCGCAGCAATAACTAAACGAAGAAAAGAAAACGAGTAACAGATGTTAGGTCGCAAACGTGATTTCGACGTCGTTACGCAATAGGTATCAGAGAAAATGAAAGATACGAGTTTTATCTAGAATTGTACATAATCAAAATTCCTTTAAACGATTATGTGGGGGTATAGCTCAGTGGTAGAGCATTCGACTGCAGATCGAGAGGTCCCCGGTTCAAACCCGGGTGCCCCCTGTTTCTATTTTTTTTTAAAAAATGCATTCACTTACTAAAAATCATATGGAAGTTTGATAAAAAAAAATGTCTGAACTTCTTATAACAGAAATTTAAATTTTTTAAAATATCTTTCAATTGTAAGTTAAAATAATACAACAGAAAAGTTAGATTAAATAAAAGGTAATTAGAAGAATAAAATTTATTCTGTTCGCTTTTTTTTTCAAAACATGATTAAAAATTTCGATTTTTGTTTCTGAATCTGAACAAAATTAATATTACAATGAAAATAATATTACAATGCACGAAAGTTGAATTTGATAAATAAGGAAGATATGTATTCAGTGGCAAGGCATGCGACTGCAGACACGGGTATAAAACAATTAAAAATGACATAGCACATATCTTCTGTAGTAAAAATATCCATAAGGCGAATTTTCTATTTACATAAAAAAATGAATTTATTAATTAAATAAATATAACTTTTTTATGGGAATTCATTTATTTATTCTCGAAAATTTTATGTTTGCAGAAGCGGTATTTTTTGCATTTTTTACGCATTTATAAATAGATTTCGTAAGATATATAGGTTTCTTATATGCCTGCAACTTTTTGCTGCTGAATTTAGTGGAATAGTTCGAAAATTAAACAGTTATAAGACTGCGTTAATTTTACCATTGCGGCAGAATACTAGTATTGCTTATATATTTAGTAAAACTAGTATATATATGATTGTAAAACTGAGAGTTTGATACTATTTTGTCCCAAAGAAATAACGTGCAATAATTTGCTATCTGCAGTTCATCTTTGAGTCAGATGGCCTTAGTGTATTCTTTATAAAAACTAATAAAAACATTTAATTTTTTGCCAACAAACTAAATTTATGATGATATTATCACCGAATTCACTTTCCAAGTAACTACAGCAGTCAAATTTAAATTAGAGTTCTCTGCTGGTTAACCCCAAAATCAAGGAAAACCACGAAAACCTTCCATGGTTAGCCTGATAGCAAGGGGACTCTAACCCATAATCCATCTACCATTGAGAGTATTTTACGTCAGCACTGCCGTTGGTGCGAGCTGGGCGTGGAATTCGAACCCGGTTTGCCTTATTGAAAGGCGAGCGCCCTATCCACTGAGCCACTAAGGCTAAAGAAGAACTTGTTGCGAATTATCCATCGTCAATAAATAGCTTTAACTTTTGAATAACTAGAAGTTTCAAACTTCAAATGGAGCACTAATTCAAATTACAATTGTTTCCTAAATGTTGAAGTAAAAATTTTCTTCCTTTCATTGCAAGTACCGCATTTAGACAATATAGAATTAACAGAGAATAGAAAAACAAAATAATTGAAGTAAATTAAATTAGAAAAAAACTTCTTTATCCAAGGGGACTAAAAAGAATAATTATAATTATTATTAATAAATAATAATGGTATTGATGCATTAAAATAATAAAAATAATAAGTGAATTATAAGTCCTTAAAAATTCTTAGTAGTAAACCTTAAAGTAAAGTCCTTAAATTAAAAGTTCTTTAAAGTAAAGTCCCTAAAATAATTGGAGATTTATTAACACTAATAAATCTCTTTTTGCCTCAACTAAAATGAAAAACGTAGTGCATTTAAAATTCGTAATAAAGTTCTGTCACCAACGAAAATCTTTCTCTACGTCTAGCGAAAGTGATGTGCCTACTTTTATAATTTAGGTGTGATGAATTATTATTAAATTGCCTACGTGAAATATCTAACTAATTATTTTAGAAAACTTTTGACAAAAACATGCAGCTTCAAATATTTATTAAAAAAAAACATTTACATCTACATTTTTAAAATTATTTTCTCTAATTTCATGCATGATGTCTTAAAATCTGTTAACCTAATTTACAAGAAATTATGCTTAATTGTTCTTTATATTCTTGGGAGAGAGGTTACACACTAACAGACCAAACTGATAATTTAAATTTTGTCTCAAAATTGTCTTTTAGTCAAATGAGATTTGATTTTACAGTCAATTAATTATTTTTGGCGTATTTCAGGTGTCAAGTAAATAGATAATTTCTCAAGTAACAAACCTTACATATCAAGCAAACCTTAAAAATAATATTACCTTAGCCTTTTTTTTTTAAAGAATGCATTCATAAAAAAAAGTAAAAAATATTTTTTATCGCTTCATAACCACTATTACTCCCTAAATAATAAAAGTATTTGAGGAAAAAAAATCTACATTGGAAAAAGAAATTCTTAAGTTTTAATCAATAAGTACCATGTTTTATTGTAAAATACATCCATAAATCAAAATTTAAAAAAAAAAAAATGAAACTAAAATATTTCTAAATTTGCTCTCCAAAGGATAACATGACTGAATTTAATTTTCGCAATTTTTTAATTTATTTTATTCTATTCAATGTGAATATAACTAGATCCAATATAATATTCCCAATTTTCAGATATAGAAATAGCTTTTTTGTGCAGTTCTCTTAAAAATCACTTTTAAGTTTTTGTCAATAACCAGTACCACACTCCCGGCTCACAAAGATCCGTTCTTCATGATAAACGTACATGGGAAGCCAAGCTGCTCTTCAATTAATCTGAGAGACATGGTCCAGTTCCTGCCAACAGCCTCTAAGCTATTGGCTACTTTTCACAAAATCTAATTTTGCCACCCCGCTTCCTTCAAGTGCTCATTGATTGACCAAAGGACATCCCGTGATTGATCTTGTTGGTCTTTCGTAAGAGGCACCAAACTTATTAAAGAGCGTCATTTCTAGGAACTTTTCGAACAATGAATGCTTTACTAAATAAAAAAATTTTTTGGAAATTTCGTATTAGTGAGAAAAGAAAAAACAATGTAATGCATTAAAAAAATTATTTCAGAAATGCATATTTAGTTAGGAAAAATTCTATACCCAAAAAAAGTACAAAAAAATCACAAATATTCTATGTGTCATTCTAAAAGAGATAAAATTTAAATTTGTTTTCAATATTTGGTGAATGTAAAAGTATTATGCTTCAATGCTATTTGTATAAAAATATCCATACTCTAATTTGCTTTCAGTATTTTTTATATTTAGTGTTTGAAAAGTTTATTTAATTAAATGTCATATTTTTTATTTTTATTATCTCTCACTCTCTCTCTCTCTATATATAAAAAAACTGTCACTGCTGTTTTGGATGTTCAACTTAACGTGAATTTTTTTTCGTGCCTAAACTGTAAGACTCTTATAACTACACTATGGATAGATAATCAACAATAGAAATTATAGATATACAACAAAAGGTAAACCTGAAATTGCCAAGGTATGTTGAAAAATGTACAAGAATTACAATGGAATAAAAAAATATAAGACTCTTTTATATATTTGGGAATTATCAACTGTTCCACTTATAATAAAAATTGTTGGCCGATTTACAGACTGCTGAACTGTAACTACGGAGTTGAAATGTGATAATTTTGATTTGTTACCGTGCTAAAAGATCATTTTCATTTATTACCTTAAAACGATTTTTTCCACTTCCAGTATTTTTGATAATTATTGCAATTTTAGATGCCTTTTTTCAACTTTATTTCATTACTATTTTTTTTTCTTTAAATAATTAATGTTGAAGGGAGAAATGCATTTATCTCTCTCTGGATCTTTTTTTTTCTGGATCTTTATCATTTTATAAGCTCGAGCTTGATTTGATATCAAAAGTTAGAAAAAAATTAATCTCATTCAAAACTTCTAATTAAGTCACATAAATATTTATTCCTAAGTTTAAAGTTTTCTTCTTCTTCTTTTTCTTCTTTTTTTTATAATATGCAGTTGAGTTTTTACGAATCCAATAAATCGTTCTTTTCATTACGATTAAGATTAAGACCGGGATAGCCTGGTTGTCAGGGAGTTAGGCTGTGTCCAAGGGGGCTTGAGTTTGATCCCCACCGGCCAAAAACACTCCGTGAAGTAAATGGTGACTGATGCACGTTAAATCTGTCGGGTCTCAAAGTCCTCTATGCTCCCATAACAAATCATATACCTCTAGGGATACTAAATTAGAGATTGATTGTTCACTGATTCAGGCCAAAATTACGGTCTGTGATGAATGAATGGGTCCGCTTATGAACGGGCTGTGACGTGAATGTGGCTGAAGTCATATTCTTGGTCATAGATGGCTTCACAGAAAGAAAACAAGAAACTCACACTCTGCCTTACATTCTTTTAGTTTCACCGAGCAGGCTGGTTGTCATTGGCAAGTGGCAACAACAATAGCGATTAAGATGTTATGAAAATTTTCTTTCTTATGCTATAGTTATTATACATTTTATTAAAAAAGTAATTATTTAATTATCCGATCATTTATTTGGAAAATATCGAGTTTTAATATAAAGAAAACATTAACAATGAATGGAGAGCATTACCCAGGTTTGATGAATAGAGCTTCATAATTCTCTTAAAAAAAAGTTATAAATTAAAATCTGAACATGTTTTTCCAGTTTCCTGAAGACAAATTGAATAATGATAATTAGAATACATGTTTTTAAATTTTATGCTGTTACCTCTAATAAGTTTTGAGATAGCCAGTTTTTAAATTAAAAAAAAAAGAAATAATATTAGATAAAAAAAAAGTCTACAAAGTTTCAGAAATAACTTTAAATTCAGCATAGTGGAAAAAAAAACGATGAAAATTCTAACATCGCGTCCTAATTAAAAAATTTTATTAGTAAAATATTAATAAATTAAACTTGATTCAGTTACATATTTTTCAATAATTTTTCTTTTTTACTACATGCAGATGAAAAAAATTACGACTAACTGATTCGACTTTTTAAACAAATTGAGTATTTCAATCAAATATATATAAAACATCTTCCATTTAACAGTGTAGCCGATAATTATTATTTTAAAAAAACAACACTATTTATGGAAGGAATTAAATCCAGTATAATATGGCCTAGTTTTTCTTAAATAAATATTGTTTTAAATATAAATTTTAATAAAAAAATAAACGAAAATGAAAATATTAGAACTGCTGATTTTTTCATAACTTTTTTATTCCCTAAAAGGCCGCGCTCCTTCCTTCTTCCGCTCGCTAACCCCCATAATTGCTTCAGAATATTATTTTTCACCGAAATAGATCGTCTCTCTAAATTAAAAGAAAAATTCAATTAAAAAGTCTCAAATTTTTTTAATTGCGATAATACAGATTTAGTTTGAAGGAAGTGTTCTCTAAAAATTGGAACATAATAAATTTTTAAAATAGGAAAATACATAAATATTTAAATAAGCATGGTTTGTTTCTTAAAATCTGTTCTACTTTATATTTATTTTACTTTATATCAGTTTTACTATCTCTTCTAGTTTCTTTTTTCTAGTATTTTATGTTTTTAATAGGTTTACTTATTTCTTAAATTAGAAACACTTTGATTTTAGTTATTAATTAAAAAATAATAAAAAGTTGTGATCGCCTTATTACAATTACTGGCTGCCCATTGGTCAAATGCTTTTTCTTTCTGGATTGATTCCGTTAAACGCCTCAACATTTCAAATCGTGGGTCGCTAAAACTGTCTCAATTGATGTTTATCGTCGGATTGGTTTTAAAATCCTGCTTATGTACGTCAAAAAAATACTTTTCCTTCTTCAGCATTCATATTTATATTGAAATCACCATCAAGCCTGTAATTATACATTAATAATAAAAAGAATATAAAAATACTTTAAATTATTGTTGCGCAAATACATTAAAAATGCCTGCTAATGAAAATAAAAACAGCAGCGGTTGCCATAGCAATGCATACAATGACGGCGCATGCGCACTGTTTACTGTTACTCTTAAACACAGTTGAAAAGTGTGTGGACGCCATCAAATCCAAACTAAGACCCATTTTGCCAATGGGTAATAGAAAAAGTGAAACAGTAATAGCTTTTAAAATTATTGATGTTCCGTCTCCTTATCAGTTAACTTGATTTTGGTTTAGAACTTCGCTTATTACGCCGATTTAATGACATACATTTTATTTATTTTGAAGTACAGCATTTATAAGAAGATAAAATATATTATTTAATTTTTTGGAGAACATTTCCGCATTGTAGACAACGGCAAAAAGTCGTCTAATTTTAGTGATAACCGGACAGCTAATTTACATACTATCAGCCTTTAACGAATCGCTCTTTTTTTTGGAGATTTTTATCTTGGCTGTAGTTGGTTCCAATTATAATGTAAGCTTTTACTTCCTTTAATATTTGTTACTTGAGCTATAACAATGCCCAAAATCAATCTTTTTTCAAAAAAAAAAAAAAAATAGTAAGCAGGGGAATGGGTTGTTAAACGCAGCGGAATTATGAAATGGGCAATGACATGTACGAAGGTTTTTTATTTCTTTTTCTAGATAAAAAAAGCAGAAATGGGCCAGCACGAAGGGTATAGCACTTAACCATTCCCGAGAAAACTGCTACTTATAAAAATTGATGCAGGTGAAAAAAATTGATTTCTTTTGCACGATATGAAATTTTCTCCATATAATAATACTAATATCCCCTTATTTAAGCAAAAGCTCCTGCTAAAATAGAAGAAATTAACAAAGAAATAAAATTAATTCTTAAATAAAGGTTATTTTAAGATTTCAAGAAAGATTGTTTTACGATTTATAAAAAAAGATAATTATTAAAAGGTTAAAGAATTATAATCACAACGTAATTTTTCCCCATAAAGGGCCTATGATTTCATTAGATAAATTCATTATTGCCTTAGATCAGAATTTTATTAAATCACTAGTTCCTCATTTAATTCGATAAGATTTTGACTAAATCATATTGCATCATTTCATTAGATAAGATTTTTATTAATCCATCATTTTAGTATTTCATTAAATTTAATATTGAATACTTAAAATTTTTTATTTGTTTAATTAAGGTATTAAAAAACAAACTATGTATTAATTTATATAAAAATACAAATAGCATTAAGGAGAGAAAAAAAATTAAGAGATCTTATATTTACTTGGACTATTGATGAAATTGTCTTATAATAGTGTGCAGAAAATATATTATTATTATTAATTGAAATAGATAAGAATTTTATTAAATCATTACTACATCATTACATTAGATAAGACTTTATTAAATAATATTTCATCATTTCATTAGCTAAGATTTTTATTGATGCATTATTTTAGCATTTCTTTAGATTTAGTATTGAATAATTAGAAAATTTTATTTGTTTAATTTATAGGTATTAAAAATCAAACTATGTATTAATTTATATAAAAATAACATTAAGGAGGGAAAAAAATTAAGAGTTCTTACATTTGCTTGAACTATTGATGAAATTGTTTTATAATAAAATGCATAGTACGTATTAGTATCTGTTTTAATCACTAAAAGGTCGGATAAAAAATTTTTTTCTTATGACAAATTGTAAGTCTAGGAACAGATTGTAAAAACTGGAAGAAAAGATTTTTTCAATGTAATTTCTTTCAAAAATAAATATTATGTTTCGATTTAGCTGATGTATCAGCAATATTTACACACGTATTCGCATTAACACGGAAAAATGAACTTCGTGACAAGCAATAAAAGTTTAAAAGAAAAAATTTGATCAAATATTTGGTTAAAATATTTCCCGAAAAGCCAAACAATAGGTTGGATTTTTTTCAGGTACTTTTAGCAAAAAAATGTGAGTGATAAAAATGTTTTTATTACAAAGTAATCTTAAAACGTAGTTCTCTGTTAAATGTTTAAAGGGGTACGGAGATACATTTTTGAAATTATTTTGAAAAATATATTCTGTATTTGTTCTACAGTTCTCGCTTTGAATATATGTTTTCAGAGCCTTTGAAAAAAAAATTAAGAAAAAAGTGTGGCGATATAATATTTAAATGAGGAAAAAAACAAAAAGGCTATCAAACTTTGACAAAAAAAAAAAACCACTGAAGAAAGTGAACTTAGCTTAATTGCCAAAGAAAAATTCAAGAAAATATTGATAACTGCTTTTCACTTCCTGTCAAATTTATCGTGCAATTAAGAATGTCTTGAGGTTTTTAATCTTATCTTCCTCAACTGTGAGTTATTAGATTTTGATATTGTTTCCGAGCTACTGCATACTGATTTCTAAACATTAACATGCAGATTTTTTGTTTTCATTTTTGATTTATAATTTAAATATGTATATTAAAAATTTTGTTCTGCTTTACCATTAAAAAGTATGCGAAATCAATTTAAAAAACATTATCCGTAAATTTTGTAAAAAATTATATCTTGTCAAATTTTTAAATAGATGTTATTATTTTATTATTTTTATAAAAAAAATCTTATTAAATTGAAAAGAATTCAAACAATTTTGAAATTTAATTTACAATTTTTAAGACTAGCTAAATGAAATAAAAATTAAGGAAATTGGAGCAAAATTAGAGAAGTTAAAGTAAAGCAACTTAAATATGACATAGTGTAAATCCGTTGATGGTACCTTTTATTTAGCTTTTAATCTTTCTCCCTCAGAGAAAACATGAAAATATATCTTAGGACCAATTTAAGATCACTGAAAGTAAATAGCAACACCAAGTGTTATCCCGTGGTACAAGAAAGATTTTCTACAACAGAAAAAGACAAATGTAATTCCCACACTGTTCTTACACCTAAATCTGTTAAGTTTACGGAAAAAAAGTGTCAGCTGGTGTTCCGTGTATAACTGTTTATTTCTCAGAATTTTTTTTTATTTATAAACGGATGTCTATTTTTCAGGAGACTTATTTTTTATTTTTTAAGTGCTGTTATTTTAACAAACAAAATTCGTTATTTAACGAACTAAATCTGTTAAGTTTACGTAAAAAAAGTGTCAGCTGGTGTTCCGTGTATAACTGTTTATTTCTCAGAATTTTTTTTTGTTTATAAACGGATGTCTATTTTTCAGGAGACTTATTTTTTATGTTTTAAGTGCTGTTATTTTAACAAACAAAATTCGTTATTTAACGAACTAAATCTGTTAAGTTTACGGAAAAAAAGTGTCAGCTGGGGTTCCGTGTATAACTGTTTATTTCTCAGAATTTATTTTTATTTATAAACGGATGTCTATTTTTCAGGAGACTTATTTTTTATTTTTTAAGTGCTGTTATTCTAACAAACAAAATTCGTTATTTAACGAACTAAGTCTGTTATTTTAACAAAGAAAACTTTACAGCATAACTGAGTCAACATTGTAGTTGTTAAGAGCTACAAGCAGAATTCGTACAACCAGTCTATGCCGGAATTCGAACATGGTCACCCCATTGCAAGGGAGTGCTTTGTCTCCTGAGCCACCGAAGAGCAAGTTTTCATTATGATAAAAAATCATGCAATTTCTTTATCTTTAAAATCTTATTGAACTCATATTTAAGTGTAAAAAACATTTAAAACTACATTGACCCGCTCTTATAAAATTGCCTTAATTCATCAAAAAATGATCTAAATCTAAGGGAATCTAAATCAAAAAATCTAAAGGAACATATGAATCCGGTCGAGAATCATTTTGATAATAAAGTTGTTTCGCATTTTTATATGATGTTCAAAACCTTAAAATAATTGCTGAAGAGCAAAAGCAAGTAAGGAAAATAATCGTAAAATAATTTGAAACAAAAGCAAAGTTATCGCAAGGTGAGCAAAACAGCATGGCTAAAGCTAGAATTTGAACTGACTGTTTTAACCCGTTTATGATAAGGTTAAAAAATAGAAGAACGAAAATCGTTTTCTTAACAAAAGAGCTTTGAACCATCTAATATACCGAAAAAGTCTGTAAAAACAGTAAAAGAAAAAACGGAATTTCTTTACATTTCACGGATACGGTTAAAAACAGTGAAAAAATTCTGTATTTTTTAAACAATTTTTTACTATCAAAATATTTCTTTTTTGGAATTTACTGTTATATTTTACAACGCAGACATTTTGCAGAAAACTAAAAAAATAAATAATCAAACAAATACTTAATTTTTTACATCTTTGTGCTTAATACAATTTTAAATTTTATTGCTGTAAAATTAGATCAAAACCCTTACAATGGAGCCTTACAAATGATTTATTACATAAATTAAGGTTCAATTATATTGTAAAAAAAGTTCTTCAGATACTAGTATTTGCAATTATCTTTTAACCAAAGACTAAATTTAAAATACAATATTTCGTAATTTTACTACTTTATTTTAAATGTTTATTACAAGGAAATCAAAATCAAAGCTCGAATACTTGACTTACATTGCAAAAAGTAATGTTCAAGAGCTTTTAAATGGAAAAATGTATTCTCATTTAATGAAATTAACGTTATTTATAAAACTAAAACTACTCAGGATTATAGTTGTTGAAAACTCAATGTTTTCAGTTTAGAAAGATGTAAATTACTTCTCCTGAAAACAAGTATTATTTGTGTATAAATATTGTTTCAAAATAACGTATTGAATTTATAGTTAATGAATTTAAATACATTTCGTAATAATTATGGTTTTCAACTGCACCGTTTAAGTTTGATTGATTAATTGATATATATATTAAGAAGGCACATTTATTAAAGGAGTCAAATATTAAAAATATTTCAATTCATTACCTACATCTGGAGTTTTAGTATATCTAAATATAGATTAATATACACCAGTAACAGCCTGTAATTTTTTTAAAAGTCAAGATTTATTGCAAAGAAAATAAACAAAAATTTACCCATGGGTCTAACATGGAGGTACATTTACTTATTCGAGGGAATCTCAGAACTACAGGTGAGTATTTTTTTTTTCTTTATTTTAAAATTAATCGTAACTATTCAAAGTATCTGTTTTACGCGAAATGAATGTTATCCATGAAATTTGTGAAATAATTAATTTTTAAGGACATAGGAAACTGTACTGCGTTCTTTTTATATGTCATTTATGCTTTATCATTCAAAAACAAACCATTAAGTTCTTCATAAAGCATAAGATTTATTTCTCAAAAGTTACTTCTAATAAAAATAATTGCATCGGCGGACTAAATTTGAAGTTTAAATTTTATATTTAAAGAGTTAAATCAGTTAACCTTTACAATAAGCCACCTAGCTGGCAAAAAAAACTCGAGTGGGGGGAAAAACTACACGAAATGAGATTCTATACAATAAGCATGATTTTGATGCAAATTAAAGTAAAAAGTGGGATAAACTTCGCCACATTTAGTAGCTGATTCCGCCCTCATTCTGCTTCATAACCCTAATCTGGACAATTTGGAAGCTGGTAGTCGTTTCTGTCTGAACTATGTTTAAACATAAAAACTTTACCTTCTTCACATTTTATGTCCATTCAATTTATGTTTTAGTCGAATACAAATGGATATTTCTATAAAGCATTCTTATGATGTCAAAAGGGTTGAAAGTATGATGAAATAAAGCCTAAAAGGACTAATATATTTCATGGAAGCTTTTAAATTCAGATTAGAATTTCCCTAATATTATTCCTGAAATATCCCTGAAATACTCAAATTTGAAAATTGCTTTTGTATTGCAAATAGTATGTGTCTGCTAACTATAATGCTACGTCAATACCAAATGCTTATATAAATGACAACTTAATTGTACATTTAAAAACATAAATTTTTTTTTCTTTTTTTCAGTAGGATTTTATTTCATGTCTAGGTTCGCAATAGGAAGCATGTATGCAATTTTAAAATCGATTGAAAAGGAACAGAGACAATGTTCCATTTCAAATTGGTTTATACGATGAAACACTAGCCTTCATTTTAAAGATTGAATTATTCTAAATGGATCAAATATAGGAAACTGTTTCAACTTCTGAAGGTGAATAAAATAGTTGTATAATATACGGAGCATACCTATGCCCTTAAAGGAGAAAAAAAAGTTTCTTAAATTTTCTTATGTGCTATTTCTTCAAAGAGCCTGTAATTTTATCTGTTGGTAATCAAATTTTTAAAAAGAAAATTTTTCGTATCATTTGACAAAATTAAGAGAAAAATTTTATTTGTTATGAAATTTCTTTTTAATAAATCTAGAATAATTTAGCCGAATGTTTTTCTGAATAAATGACAAAAAAGTAGTTTCTGAAGGTATTGAACAGAAAGAGAAAAATTTAAAAAGCGAGCGTAATTGAATTCAACCCTTAAAAATATTATTGTGCAGTTTTAGCGTAGTATTAATTTTGAATTTACATCACTTTTACATTTAATATTGATTGTCTTACAAATGACCGACTACGAAAAATCAGAAACCGAAAAATGGACAGAAAGAGAAATCTACGTTCTACATTTGAAACCGGAAATTTTATTTTTATCCAGTTTTATTAAAAAAACTTCGTCAACCGTTGTCGTTCCAACCCCGTAACACAAAATTTTCACTAAGCATATTTTTCTAACTTTTCTCAGTATTTAAGTCAAAATAAGTGAGAAGTATTATATTTAGCATTTTAATAATTATTGTTTATGAAATATATAGAACATCGAAGTTCCTTTTTGGATTAAAGGTAAAATTTTCCTCACATAGATCACTTCCAAACAATATTCTTTTTCAAAATTTTCATATTTGCAATTATTTAAGAGAAGCAGAAATCAAACATTGAAATTTCTTTAATTTTCAAAATCAATTATAGATAAATTTTGATAAGAATAAGAAAAAAATCAAACTACTTTTTTTTAGATTTTAGATTTTAGAACACATATAATTCAGGAAATCTGACAAACATTTTTTAGAAAATATTAGACAGTTTCCTATAATTAAAAAAACGGAATATATTTTTACTTGTAATTAGAGAGTCAGAAAAAAATATATAAAAGGGACACCGGTGTTTCATCTGCGCCAAGACATAAAACGAAAAAACAGGAAAAGTATTTTTCAAAGTAACTACTATTTTCTGGTACGACGTAGAGCTATCTGAGGTCAAATGTAACAGATTTCTGTGCAAATACTTCATTGGGAATGGTTTGATTGTCAGCATTGTTACGGAATGGTTTGATAATTTTTTTCAGTTATTATAGCCATTTGTTGACAACCTTTGTAACTAATTTTCGACCATGGTAAGACTGAATAATTTGGTTTCATTATAATTTACAAATAATATATTTTAGTTTCCTTCTACTATTATTTCTTTCATTTTTTCCAATTTTCCATAATTTTTGGCTTACCTGGTGTAAGGAATAGATGATAATATTTTTTTTTTATCAATTATAAATAAACTTTTCTTTCCATCAAAACAACATATCTAAGGATCTTTTCTTAGTGTTTTTATCGGGAAAACATTGTTTTCGGAATTCTTCCATTGATCTTGAGATTGAGGAGATTAACTGGGATTTTATTCGAAGTTATCAAGTTGGCTAACTTTCTTATTTTTCCAGCATTGTCTATTTTACCAAAGTATCTAAAGATTTCCTAATAATACAGATAAAACTTGTGTGGTCGGTAATGGAATTGACAACTTGAAAAAAGATAGCAAATCCAAATAATGATGTTTTTTGGGGAAATCAAAATAAATAAGCTGGAACATACTTTTCTGATTCTACTTTTTTATTTGTTCCAAGAGAAATCAAAGTTGGCAATCAAAATAAGCAACAATAAGGAAAATCAATAATATCTTGCGATACAATGGTTGGACTTTCATAACTAAGTTGTATTTTCTATAGTTCGAGAAGGATTTATTTAATTTACCACATAATGAGTGATGAAATTCAACTGAATAACAAAATAAGACCCAAAAAATGATTCTTTTATCAAAAAGCAGTTTGACTTTTTTTTATCAATTTATATGAAGCATCGCTTTTTGTAACGACAAAAGTAATTCAAATTTTAATGTCTATTTTATTTAGGGGTCAAATATTTTTGGTAAATTAAGTAGTTTATTGTTTTTTAGTGCATAGGTTAAATATATTTTCATCTATCTGGACCTTTAATGCACATATATGATCAAGCCCTTGTTCCTGAATTAAGAGCAACTTCAATCCTACTCTTAATAAAATTATATTTTAATTCACAACTGCAATTTTATCGTAATTGTATTA
Source organism: Parasteatoda tepidariorum (assembly GCF_982258835.1). NCBI lineage: Eukaryota > Metazoa > Arthropoda > Arachnida > Araneae > Theridiidae > Parasteatoda > Parasteatoda tepidariorum. The sequence goes on along the minus strand of NC_141756.1, from coordinate 66,563,256 downwards.
AAGCATAACACACAATCAATATACAGTATTCCAAATAATTAGTGGAAATATACTCATTAAGAAAATCTCCAAAAATTTCCCCGAACCCAGATGGAGTCATCTATTAAAATGAATCGAGATTGTAAAATTTTCCCTTTTAGATGACTTTGATTTAGTTAGAGAAAAATCTTGAAACCTATTCCCTTTCAAAATCTCGAAATAAATTACGAGACAGCCGGAAATTGTGGGGTTTTTTTAAAAATATTTTCATGACAAGATATCTTTGTGCTTAATCCCAATCTTCTTGTGGGAAAACATCAATGTAAACTATGGAAAGATTCAACGTACGCTGTGAAATAAAGTTAATTTAAATTTAACAATCTGCCAATTTTTTTGAAATTGCTCAATTCTGTTATAAACTCTATCCATTAAAAGGTATATAATATATAGGTATTTAATGCCTTATCCAATACCTTTATATACATATAAAGCAGGCAAGTTCAAAAAAATTAAGAAGAAAAAAACATATATGAGTATTTTTTTATCAATTTTGATTTAGAATTAAAAATCAATTAATCCAACAAATAATATACATTAGTACTTAAAGAGGCTATCGTTTTTTTTAAAAATAATTTAACGTTTCAAGTTTTGAGTTTTTAAAAGATCTCTGCAGTACATTGAAATTAAAAAAATGATCGTTGAAATGAAAAAATTGAATTTCATGTTGTTTGTCAAGACCTTGTTAACCAACTGACTCGAAATACTTGTAAAACTGTATTGAAATATGGAGACCAGAAAATCAGACAAGTATCTTTACTTTTCTTCTAGTTAATCTATAGTTATATAACTTTTTTAGTATGAACAAATACTTGCTTTCATGTTGAAACTGAATCCTGGCAAATAAATCAAATATTTTTCTTAATGTTCATTCTGATGAGAATAAATATTTAATCTACATGTTGGGAATTTCGCAGATAATGTTCTTTGGATATTGAATACTCCCCATTACATTAAACAACATCCTGCGAGATATCTTTTGAAGAAATATTTAATTCTTACCGCAAATCCGGGTAATTAGAATTGTAGCAAATAGAACCATCACATTTTAGTTTATTTTTGTTGTTGTACACCATCCAGACAAATTTAGTAAAACATGCATATGCTTGCTTATTTTCTCAAATAAGTTTTATAAGCTTTTGCAATGCAGAAGGACAGATATAACAATTCAGAGAAAGACAGCATGAAGGAACATCCAAGATTACGGTGGGATTCGAACCCTCTACCTTCAAGCTGCGGAACGTTGGCGGATATATCCGACGGCTAGGGAGGCCCCTATCCCGGCAAAATTCAATTAATTAATTAAGAAGTGTATATTTTGAATATTTTAAGACGTAATTGTTTCTTTTACGCTTTTAATATTTCTGAAATTATTTCTATTGTTTTGTATAATTTTAGAAGGAATTGAAAAATTCATTTTGTGATATCTAATAAAATTATTGTTTAAAAATATTTGCAACTTCACGTAGAATAAGTATTGTGCTTCAAGATGTTTATGAATCTGAGATTTTAAATTATGGAACCCTACGTTCTGAGGCATATAAATTATTTTTGAAAGGGAAACATAAATCACGTTTTTGAAGAATACGTCAAATTAAGAGCTTAAGAAAAATGCTTTAAAGTGAAACTTAGGGGGAGGGGAGATGAAATTTCTTGGGAAGAGGTGTATTTTGATTTTATTTAAGTACGCAGCACTGATTTATTTTGTCAATTTATTGAATTTTGGAAATATTGGTGAAGTAAGGAGCTAAGTAATAGTTTTATTCATTTTTGGTGCATTTTGGCTTGACAGAATTGACCAGTAGCATAAGAGAACCTGTCTCTTGAGATCAAATTAAAAACATAAACTGTGAAGTTGAGTTATGGATTTATAGATTTTTTCAGCTGAGAAAATTACGGGCAAGAGACTTAGGCAAGACATCAACTTTATTTTCTACCGTCACATATAAACTTTCTTTTAACCTCCATTCCATTCACTGATCACTTCAAAAGAATCTCTAAACTTTTAAATTTAATTCGCACAACATTTTTTCCCCTTCATTTCAAGAGTATTTTTGGGATTAGAAATATTTTATCAAATATTTTACATTTAAATGAATTCATTAATATAAGATTTACATTTAAAATTCAATTTTGGGTTAAAAATTGTATCGAAATCTGAGTTAAAGCTTTAAAAGTAAACAGCGTAATATATCATTCAAATGATATGAAGAATGTATTCAATTTGATGACTTTGAAGCATTTTTAGGAAAATAGTAAAGTAGGCTGGGTTACATTTTCTCCAGGTTCAAAATGCTTTTTCTTCAGAATATTTTTTTTTTCAATTTTCTTAAGTCTCTAAAAAGAATGAATTGATTTGGAATTCTAATTCTATGAAAATTGCACAGTTTAAAAAAAATTGAAAAATCCTTTTGTTACGAAAATCGTAAAATCTACCTCAGCCATAATAACGACTTAGTGTAAAATTTTAACCTACTGCGTGAGTAACATAACAAATTCATTGAAGTATTTGTGTAAGATCATAACTACATCATTAAAAAAAATTTTACAAGAAAATTTTTTTTTGTTTTAATAAAAAAGTATGTACAGGTTGAAAAAAATAACATGAACAAATTTTTAAAAACAAATATTCCAAACCATCCCTAAATTTGAAATTTTTTTAGTAAAATATTGAATTATTTATTTATTAAAAAATTGAATTGTGTACAGAAACCTGTGAGAAAGAGCAGAATATAGCAGAACATAGCAGAAAATTTTGCGACGTGTTTAACAGTGAAGATCAAAGATGTTCACTTAAAAAATTTTTAAATATGATTTAGGTAGTAATATTTTAGTGTTTATTTAAAAGTTTTGTTGTGATATTTTAGTAAGCATTAAAATGTTAGCTTATGCGTTCCTTATTAATACATTTCCTCCTGCATTTTCATTGTTAGCGTTTATGACTATATCAAAAAATAAATAAATAAATTATCGGGTGTTAGACTTTATGACCATGAACATAACTAGCATTAACCAGTGGCATTTTCGATTCCACTTAACTTAAACACCTTATGGCGAAACAACCGAACTCAATCACGTAACAAAAACAGCGCCAATGATCTCTTATTACCTTTCATTCACTGCATTACCAATAATACCAGACAAACATACTGCTTACATTCTGAGCAATTCAATTATCTCGATGATTCTAGTTTCCAAGAGAATTGCGTGACAATTGAATGATTGAATCTGGGGATTTCGTTTCTCTATAAACGATAGAAAAATCTATTGCAGGAACTTGGATTTACTAATCCCGATATTTTTAAAGCTTATGTTTTTACCCGCAAGCAATCATTCTATACTAGCCTAAGCATAGTTCGATTTCAGATATTTATTGTAACTCATTTATGAAACCACACAATTAAGAGCATTTCTTTGTAGGAAAAGGGATGTTTAAGAATGTTTAATGAAAACATTACAGCATAGACACAAGCAAACATTTACATTTTGGCAATATTTATGAAAATTTAATGTGAAATGAATAATTATCGATAAAGTTTTGTAAAACTCAATGAAATATAAATTATAATGTAGTGCATAATTTAGAATAATGTAATGCATAATTTAGAATAGAAATAGTTTGCTAAAAAAACTGAATTTTTCCTCACTTTCAACCAATTGAGGGCCTTGCAATTGTATAACTTTGCTTAACAGTTCAGTTGTTCTCGTGTTTCTGGATAAGAAAAAGTGGTAAATGAATCACAGATTTGCCTATTAGAGTGAACCCTATGGAGAATTATTTCAACAAGTGTATTTTTTCATTAGAACATTATTTTTATTATGTATTTGAATTTAGGGAAATGTTTTTAAGTTACATATATATTTATTAATTTAAAAAAAGTGTGAATCCCAATAAAAGCGAATGTTTTAAATTTCCAATATATTAGTTATTTGATAGAAAATTAGCCATGGGAGATTTTTTAGTATGAGTTTTTTATTGGGGACGTTTAACATTTTTCTTGGAGTCTGTTTTCTTCTAATGTTGGCCTCTGTTTAAATGACATGCATCGTTCGCGTAGAAAATGTAGTTTAACATTGGGACAGCATTAATCTTAACTAGAGAATTATGTCTTTCTTAAGTGTTTCAGAATGTTTAGATACTATGTCATTAAGCTCCATATTTAAGTAAATTCATTGAGTAATTTAGAGATCATAGATTTCTGCTTTCGCTTTTTAATTTTATTCAAAAATGCATGTTGCCTGTTGCGTGTCAAAAATGCATGTTGTATGCAAACATTAAAATCCCTCGAATCTGTACAAAAGGATGATGTTGATGTGCCAATTATTCAGCCACATTTATAATGTAATTAACTGACGTAATATGTTATTCAGCTACAGAATGATGTAATGTTATTCAGCTAAATTTATATTAAATCGTATTGAAAAATTAGAAGGGCATTAGGAGAGCAAAATTTAAGAGGGCATTTACCAAACGTGTTATTTCCATACATAATTGCAAATTCTTATTCAATATGATTAAATAGAAAGCTGTATTTCATTTGAATTATCACTGTTTTGCTCACATTAGAAAATAGGAGCTAAAAAGTTTCAATTTTTTTAAATTGATTTTTTTTAAATTTAAAAGACTCTTTAGAAATACGATTTAAGTATTAATGGGAAAAAGATTTTTTTAAATATTATAAACAGCAGAAATTTGTTCATACCAAAAAATAAACTAGGTCGATAAATCTTTCACGCTTTTTACTATCCAAAAACTAATTTAATTTACTTCGCAAATAAAAATAATAATTAGAAATAATTAAATTAATAATAAAAAACTAAAAAATAATTAAGAAAATAATTAAATTAATAATAATAAAAATAATAATACCAGTGTTTTTTTGTTATTTAAGTATTATTTAATCAGTAAAACTTCTCAATGCTTTAGCGATTGAAAATATAAATACTTTTTTTAAATCTTTGAATGATCCATAATAAATAAAGCAGTTAAGGATTGTTTGGTATTCAAATAAAATTTGTTAATTTCATTTCAATAGTGTATCTGTATCATTGATTGAAAATTGCGTTCGAAGACTACGAAGAATTTTAAAATAGTTAAAAAACATTTTTGTCTCAGACATAAAAAAACATTTTTGTCTTACTGGAATGCACTACGAGTAGTATTGTATATTAGACTATGAAGCATATAGGAAGAATTCTGGTGGATGCTCTTCAATTTTGAGTTTATAGGCAGGGAATCCATGCGTGGTTATGCTCTTGATTCAATGATATTATTCAACAGTGATATTAAGCTTTCAGAGTTATAGAATCAAATGAGATTCTGAGTAAAATCTGGCCTAAAATCTAAGAAGAGTATGGAATACACAAAATGAATCAAAAGAGATTTCTGTCAGAAGTAATCGGTAAAGCCTCATAATGAAATAAAATTAATATTCGGTTGCTAAAATTAAAATTGTCTGTAAGCTGCTTAATTTTATTTGCTTACGCAAAGTATCACTTGAGCAAAACAACTATTTGAACAAAGTACATTGCAACCAAGTAAAAATTAAAGACAAATAACAAAGAACATTTCTTCCAATCTTAGTGTGGTTTGTGATACCAGTGAGGCATATATTCAGTAATAAAATACAAGTTTCCGATGTCGTTGAAAAATTTACTCGGCAATATGAAAATTTTTCACAAAGCTGTTTGTCATAGATTTAGGTGATTATCTTGAAAGGCATGCTGCTATGGGACTTTCCTACATTTCATTTCTGTAACTGCATATAAAATATATTGCACTTGTTTTATAGGAGCTAAACTATTGATTAAAACATATTTAATAAACAAGTACTAAATTGGGAATTATATTCTCCCCAAGCGTTTTAAAACTTACTGGTAACATTTAAACACGATGCTTATTCTAAATATCTTAAAAGCAATAGCGCATGAAGATATTTGATTCTAGGATTTTCTTTAGTAGATATGTTATATTTATTTACGTTGATGGAATGCTTATCGCCATAGTGTATGTGAGGTTATAATAATTATGATCTTGTAATTAAAAACTGCTCGTACAGCAGATTTTATTTCTGAATGAAAATAAATTCCACTTATATTATGCGTTAAATAAAATCTTCTCGTGATGAGTTCTACGGCTTTAGAACATCACCCCATGACTCATTGACCATTGGGAGTATCTTATGGAAGTATTGTGTTTTGGTGGAGTGGAAGAAGAGCGTAAAACAGTTGGATATTGAAGGAATTAGAGCTTTACTGATCGAACAGTAAACATTTTTGCATTGAATTTTAAAGATGCAAACCAACACTGTATCGTCTACACTGCAATGCGCCATACGCTATTCGTCCGGAGCAATGGCGGTGACTATAGTTACAAGGTTTAAATATTTCAAGTAGGGTTATTGGGTCAATATTTAGGACAGATTTTGGCTTGGGTCAGCAAAAGAAAGGGAACAAGGGGAGAAAGTCCCCATTTTGAAACGTGCTATTTCTGGTTACATGTACCGATTCTATTTTGCTTGTTTCCATTCATGTTGTTCCAAAATAGTAATAAAAACTTTAAAAGAATGAGTTAAAATTGGAATAAGTTTCAAATGATTTGGATCTTCTGAAAAATCTCGTGTTAAACAAAAATGGCCTATTTAACAGTTTTTTAACATTTTTACTCTATAGTTGCACTTCTGGACATACGAGAGTCTCGAATGTTATTTTTTACCACAGAGTAAAAGTTTCTAATTTTTGAGAAAATTATGGAATGTTAACTTTTTGTATTGTACTTCAACACATTCCTTGTACATTTTTCAAAACGCTTTCGTGATTTCAAGTTTCTGAGCCTTATAGTTTTTGGGCAGCAATACAAAATGCAAAGTAAAGTTTAACTTCTAAAGCAGCGGCGGAATCGACTCTTACGTTTTCTTATTAGAGATATTTTAATTGTATTGCTTTTGATTGTTCTGCTTTGGTTAACAATAAGTTCATTCTTTTAATCTTTTATTTCGTTCTATATTTCATTTTCTTGCGCCTTTCTCCTTTTTATTTCTAATCTAATTTGAATTTATATTGGAATCATTTTCACTATATAAATTAAACAAAAGAAACTATTTCTGCTAGTGCTACAAACCGACCTCGAAACTATAATTCTTTTTAAATAAACAAATAAGTAAGAAAATTAGAATGAATAATTTACTTATTTTAGTTTCTCCACCCTCGTGTCAAATCAAGTATTTAACAAGTTACTCACTTTAAAAGAGAAACTCGATAAGACACAAAAACATTTAAAAAAAGGAAAGAGTGCTTCGCAAAATATTAAGACCAAGAAGCAAACAAAAAGGCGAATAACAGAACTGTCCTCAAATAGTTTAATTTACCTATGCAAATTAAATTCAAGTAATAATTACAGTTCAGATTTGTTACTTTTCATCAGTAAATGAATATTTCACATTTATTTTGACAAGGATAATTCCTGTAAGAACGTAAAATAAAATGTAATTAATATGGGAAAAGAAAATAAAGGTTGGAAATAATTTTAGAAAGTTTCAAAACAAAATGCTTCAAAAGCCTTTATTCACCTTTTTTTGCTTGAATTAGTAGTTCATCGTGTGTTTTAAGCAAGAAAATAAAATTAAAATTTGAAATAGAAATAATTATAACTTTTAATTACTGACATGTAATATATGTTTTGTTGAAATCATTAATTAAGTTTTCAGAACCTTAACAGATGAATTTCAACTACAAAATATCCATAAATGATGGGGGAAAAATATATAACGTATTTTATATGAAAATCTATCAAATGTTTTAGAAAAACTAATTTCAAGTTCTTCTAAATTATTTTATGTATTTTTTTAAATAAACAATTAAGTAAAATATGAAATAACGTCAAACCGATAAATAGTTTTGTTATTTATATATTAGTGAATGTTCTAAATAATTTATGTTCTATATTGTTCTATATTAAGCATTTGTTTTCCAAATCAGCAGAAATCTTTCTGAAAAAACAAAACGTGTCTCCATAAGGGAGTTTGAATTCGGCTAAATTATTTTGGTATTTTTTGAAAAGAACCCAATGAACGAAAGAAAGAAGTAACCAGCGGTTTTTGTCCATTTCATGATTTTGCTGCATTAACTACTTAAACAGTTTAAAAGGAGAAAGTTTGTAAAAAAATTAGTTTAAAAATTCATTTTTCAATCATTTTTTATTTGAATTATTTTAAAAAAGCACATAATATACATTTTTTAAAAAATATCTGAAAAGCATAAGTTACGGTGGAACAAGTTGAATTTGTACCCAAGTGTTTGATGTATGTGTAGATAAATGTTCGAAATAATTAATAAATAATAAAAGAATGTCACATTTGATTAATTAATTATGATATTGCTTTTTTAATTTTTAAGATATTAGTCACAAATGTTAATAAATGCTTAGAAATATCTATGGCTTAAATGTAAACTGCTGTTTGTAGAAAATGCAACACCATGAAAGAATCATCAGAATCAAATGAAATTTAATGCAGAAACGACTTGTACTGATACAAATAAATGATGAAATTTTCAAAACAAAAGAAACAAATTAAGCGTCCGAAATCAGTATTTGGTGCAGCCACCACGCGCTGCAATAAGTGCTGCTATACGACGTGGCATGGAGTCAAACAGATGTTGAATATCTGCTTGAGGAAGAGAATTCCATATCGCTTGTATGCGCAACCAAAGTTCGTCTTTGGAAACTGCAGGACGCGGATCACGAGTGAGACGCCGACCAACCATATCCCACACGTGCTCAATAGGCGACATATCCGGCGAATAAGCAGGCCAAGGAAGAAGTTGCATGCGTTGTGCTGAACAGAAGTCTCTAACAGTCCGCGCAACATGTGGGCGTGCATTATCCTGCTGAAAGATAGCTCCAGGGATGCCTTGAAGGAAAGGAACGACTTCGGGCTGTAGCACTTCACGGACGTATCTGTTGCTATTGAGATTACCCTCAATTCGTATCAAATTGGATCGTCCATGATACGAAATCGCACCCCAGACCATAACTCCGGGTGTTCGACCACTATGTCGTTCAATAATACACTCAGGAAGGCAGCGTTGACCGGCATAACGTCTAACACGAACACGGCCATCATGGGTCCACAAATTGAAGCGTGATTCATCTGAAAAGACAACTTGGTGCCAATCAGCTAGCCAGTCTCTGTGCTCAAGAGCCCACTGCCGACGCAGCCGTCGATGATCCGCCGTGAGGGGAATCCTGTATAATGGCACCCTTGCACGCAATCCACGGCGCAGCAGACGACGACGAATTGACGAAGCCGACAATTGTACACCTGTAGCAGTAGACCAATGTGCTGCCAGCTGCCTGGAGGAAGCTGTGCGATCATTCACCGCCATGCGGAGCAGGTGTCGATCATCGCGCTCTGACGTCACCTTCTGTCGTCCAGTGCCTGTTTTTCGAGTTGTTCGGTGCTCGTCGGTCCACTGCTTCCAAACTCGCATCACTGTGGAACTGTTCCGCTGCATACGAGCTGCTATTGCGCGATAGGAAAATCCTCCTTCTCGAAGGCCGATTATCCTCCCTCGTTCAAACTCCGTAAGTTGCTTGAATTTCTTATTCTTCCGTCGTGGAGGCATACTCAGGTCTCACTAAACGTTTGCCACTAACAAATAATCATAGACTATTTTCAACGTCCCGCTACAGCACTTTATTTATACGCTTTCAGCATCAATTCAGAGGGCGCTGCGCGCGCCACGCACGCGCGATGGCTCTGAAACTTTATTAATTTGCATAATATCCTATAATTGACATTTGCTGCGAATTTCATTTGATTCTGATGATTCCTTCATGGTGTTGCATTTTCTACAAACAGTTTATATTTAAGCCATAGTCTGAATTTAAATATATAGACTAGAAGTATTCAACCAATATGTTGCGACCAACAGAATCTTGATCATGACTTCTTTCAAGATAGGTCCCCAAAGATTTTCAAGAATAAAAAAAACCTAATCATTTTTATTTCTAATCACGAAGTAAATTAAGGAAATTAAGAATTGATTACACTGGGGAACACATTTTTTTTGTACATATGCAAATGCTTAAACTTAACTAATTCGAAAGGGGGCATTTCAAATCTGAAATTAGTTTTGTCCGGAAAGTAAGATATTTTTAAAAAAAATTATATCTTTAGTTCATTCATATACGTGTGTCAGTTTCAAAAAAAATAAAAAATAAAAAACTATGACATTAGCGTATCGCATCATAAACTGAAATGTATTATTTTTTTCCCTATCACTCCCTACATAGCAAAACATTGGCGGCACTTAGTGTATTTTAAAAATACTGGTTAGGAATATATTATAAAACTACATTGAAACTGTAGTTTTTTTAGAGAAACAGATTATATATTTTAAATCAGCATTGCAGCAGTATCTAAGATTCGTTAAAAAATCTAGTGCAACAGAAGAAAGAAATGTTCCACAGTGTTATCAATTATAAAATTACTTAGCTTAATCTTATTGCTATTAAACATCACAATTGTTTTTAACACAGTCCCATTTAAATATGAACACCTACATTAACCATTTAAAGTTTTCCTTGCATAGAAAATCTCAACTTTTTTTTAAAATATACGAAAAAGATGAATATTTCTTGTATTTTAAAATTAATTCGTAAGTCATAAGTCTTGCCTGATTAAATCGTTGCGAAACATTCACAAGAAGATTGGAATACTTGGCCAGATACATCTATAATAGTATTTTGTACTTAGAAATGTGTTTGGAATGTTCAGAATTGTATATTACTTCTGTAAAACAATTAACAACATAAGAGTATAACTTTATAACACATCGTAACTTGTTTAAAACATAAATTTAAAAGTCAAAATTCAATAAATATACTCTAAATACTCACTTTTTAGTGTCTGGACTCGCGACTGATTAAGACCATACGTCCTTATTTGAAGATGGTCCTAAAAGTGCATTATATGGAAACATAAATTTTTACTGACACTTTTTATTTCATTTAATTTGTTTCACTAACAGTTTGTAAGAAATGCGCTACGTTGTCTTTCCTTGTAACAAGTTCGGAACAAAAGTACCATTTTACCAATATCGAAAAGTGTTACCTTTTGTTAATGTTTATTAGTTTCTTTGTAATATCTGTTTTAGTTAAGTAAGGTTTGCATTTAGGACGATATTATATAAAATATAATTCTAAGAATACTTCTTCGGAATGTTATATTATTTAAATTTTGATCATTTTAGACTTAGTATTTCCTTCTATCAAAAATTTCATAGATTTTTTAAACTTTTCTAATTGAAGCAAAGTGTTTTTATAAGTAGGGTGTTATAGATGATTTTTTACTTGATGTGACGACACTTAAACTACTGAACTTAAAACCTTAAGATAACTCGGGCCAAGATAACTCAGCCTGATATAAGAGGTTAATATTTATTGAAGAAATACGCATTATTGAAAAAATAGGCATCTGACTTTATGGGTTCTGTTATTAAATTTTTAATAAGTTAGGGCATATAAAACAATTTTTGGCATTACTTTAAATTCACAGAAACAAATTTTGGAATATCTTTAGAATATTTAGTTGTATTAATTTAAAAACAAATTTTAAATACTCTTTTTGCAAAAAATGAAAAAATATACATGTAATTGCTCTATCATTTACATCCGAAGAAAAATTACACAAAAATTAAACATCACACACAATTTAATATTTAACTTAAAAACACAATTTATCATCGATGCATTTTTTTTTCATACTTCACTTTAAAATTCTTACCTGATTCATTTGAGCCAAAACTTTCTTTAATACACCAAAATCCGAAAAACAGAACAAAATTCATATTCAACAAATAATTTAATAACTTTCCAAACTCATGTAATCCATTCGAAATATCCATTTAAAGCAATTTTATATGAAGTTGTAGGAATGATAATTGAAGATATCCAAAAGAAATCACTAATGCCACAGATTTACGCATGCGCAGTTAAGCTAAAAAGAATTGTTTAAGACGAATTTTGCAGCTTTTCCCTCCGGTTGTAGAACGATAGATGAGCGCTGGACAAACTGCCGACGATTGGACAAAACTCCAGAAGGTGTGCAGATTCGGGATCGGTACACCAGGGGGCAGAGTGTGATGAGGAAGATCAAAAAGATGAGAGGAAAGTAAAGTTGTATCGAAGATATCGTCAATGGAAACTTTTGCTTTGTTCTCTCAGAAAACCGCTGCTTTTGCGGTTCCGTAATTGAAATATTAAAGAAAGGTTCTTTTGGGGATTGCGGTATTTTGGGAGAATAATGAGGTGATAGTTTTTATATTGCAAAAATTCAGCCTTGCATCTTGTATCCTTTCGTTCCAGAAGGAAATGTGATTCTATGAAAAGAGTTGATTGTAAATTTTTATTTAGTGTTGTTATACATAAAATTATTTTTTTCATTCTATTGTGCAGAAAAAAAAGAAAATAGTTCTGAAAGAGATCAGAGAAAGGAACTTAAAGTATTTCGCTTTTTAAATATGTAAATAAGATAAAATCGGGTGTCTGCTGAGCACAAAATGAAAAAATATAAAATATCTGAATAACTTTTGAATTAGTATGTGGATTTTCAGGTACTTAGATGCCATCATTATGGTTCGAAGATTTTACCGTACATATACCAGGTTATTTGCACAGACGATCTCTTAATTTACCAAATCAAACAAATAATGTATTTTATCTTAATAACTTATATTTTTGTATTCGGATTTACTTTCTCAATCCTTAAAATATTCGCAATCTTCTAATTGTTAGATAATATAATCCTATAATTGTTTAGTCGTAAGAATAACAAAGAACTTGAGTCCGTTAATATTAAAATTATCTTTTACTTTCTTTTTTATTGACGCCCGTTGGATTAGTGGTAGCGCTTCATACTTTTGTGTCGCAGGTCCTGAGTTTGATTCTAGGGGCCGGGCAAGGTTTACTCAGTCGACATTCATCCCTTCAGTGGGTCAATAATATGAGTACCTAGTAGGTTTGAGGACTAAACAGTGCGGGTTTCGCTTTTTGTTGATCACCCAACCGTGGCATCTGCTCCTGCACCCCAGACCCCAAGGTCAAGAAAGTAGGACACAGTAGGCCTTGGACCTCAATGGGCTGTCACGCCACTGAATTTAGTTTTACTTTTCCTGCCATGTCCCTAAAAAAATTAAATTAATAAGAAATTTTTTGTATTCTGTTATAAAACTTTATTTTTTAAAAGGAGCAAAAATGGTCTTAAATAATTATTTATTATGTTTAAGTTTACATATGATCAAAAAATTTTCTTCTATGATTACGCACATTTTTATTTTATTTTAAATTATTTAAATTATTTGTATTTAAATTATAGATCCCGAAAAAAATATAAGATAAATCGACTTTTTGAAGAATTATTGTACAGCAAATATTCCACCGATTTCTTTCAAATTTTAGATTTGGTTATTCAAAATAATATAATTTTAGATAATGTAAAGATATGGCTTGAATTGAATTCAAAATTTTTGAATCAATATGAAATTTAAAAATGGAAAAATAACAGAAAATTATAAGAAAAAATACTTTTGCTCTGATTTTTTTTTATCTTATAATTCTAGGATTTCCATATCACTGAAGATGCTTTATACCAAGAGACAGAAATAATTACTACGCGAAAAATAAAATTAATTACAAAGGAATCCAATTTGATAAAAATACCTACTTATATAGACTTTTGGCACAGTACTTTCTAAATTTCTCTCCTCTTTTTTGTATCAAAAATCAAAATTTCTGCAGAGAATTTAGGATTTGTTTGATTTCGTTACTTAATTTATCGTTTACGCATACAATTTAGCAAATTTGAGGTTAACCTTGTATAAGAAACAATAGAATTTCCGCCATTACGTCAAAAATTATTCAGTTACTTTCTTAACAGCATGCTAAATGAATAAACATTTTTTTGGTGACTGTCATACCTTCAACACTACAGTATTTAGCACGAAATTAAGCCACCTTGGTTTTATGTCATAACTGAACTCAAATTAAACTAATATGAATCAAAAATGTATATATTAAAAATGTGTATTATTATCAAAAATGCGTATTCGATATCACTTATAGCTCAATATAAAACTTTTATCTTACTTTTATCTGATTTAAGGAAATAAATTTCAAATACTTAACATAAAAAAGAAATATTTGTTGTTGAAATATTGTAAAAAGTAATATACATGTTATTAAATAAAACTCACCACAAGCTCACTTTATGAGCGGTGGAACAAAACTAAGACAATTAATCAATTCTTTACAATTGGGTATACTATAGCCTACGTCACAGATCGTGTTATTCCTACTAAATTTAACTAGTAAACAGCATTTTCTACGAACCTGATTTCTAGCAACAATTTAAAGCATCAAACGAAGTGTCTTGTTATAAGTCGCTACTCGCCAGGTTGGAATTGTATTAGTCTAGTTCCTTTGGAAATAATTTATATTGTTGTTTTACCGAAGTTTAGGAACTTAGTAAGCATATTTAAAACTAAGTTTATTAATTAAACTAAAAGGTAAATGTCATTCCTAGTAAGTGGAAGTAGTTGTGCTTTTTTCATATTTTACCCAATTCTATTAAAGATTAAAAATTTGAAAACGATATAATAATCGATATGAAAAATACTAAATAATAATCACGCTTAAAAATATTCAAACAATACGATTATTGAAATAAAAAACTCAAAATAATAATCATGCTTAAAAATATGCAAACGATATAATAATCGATATAAAAAATACTAAATAATACTAAATAATAATCATGCTAAAAATATTCAAACAATATAATAATCTAAACAAAAAACACTGATTAATAATCATGCTTAAAAATATGCAAACGATATAATAATCGATATAAGAAACGCTAAATAATAATCCTATTGAAAAATATGCAAACGATAGTTTTCTTGTGCAAAACTTTACACATGTATTTACAAGGTGTAACTCATTTCTTGAGGCACATGGACCTCCTCCAGACTTTGACGCGGACCTAGATTTGTGGAATCCTTTCCTACTCCACCTGGAAAGAAAAAATATTTCATAAGAAGAAAAGGAGGAGGAAAACCGTCCCACAGAAGCAAAGCTACTTCTGATTTGAGCCAAAATATTTGCCTCATTTATATAAGTTTCAAAATATGCAATGTTGCTTACAATTTGTCAATGTCTGGAAGGCAGTAGCATCAATATCATGCGTGGTTCACAGATTGAAACTGTACTTTTTCTTTTGTATAAATATCCATACTGAGGATATTCCTCACGTTTTCTTGAGGATTGGGGTAATGGTAAGGAGTCGGTCGAAAGCAAGTTAACTTGTGGAGTGCGGCGTCAGTCATCGGATACTGGCAGTACAAAATAGGAAACAAAACTAAAAAAATTGCATTGACATTGTTTTAAGTAATTACTAAAAGTTGATTTAAAAGTTACTTAGTTTTTTTTAATTTATTTCAATCTGTTAATCGTGCGCTTCGCATTGCTGCACCAAAATACGAACGCTTCGAAACAACACGCGCGGACTTATGGGAATTTCCATAATAATACGTGCGGCACTCAATAAGTTTATAGAAGCCGAATAAAAAGCGTGTAAACATATTTTATCAGTAAAATATTTGTATCAAAAGCAAAACCACCCTGTAGCCACGAAAAATATTTCTTTTTCCTTTAACTAAACTGTGACTTAAAAAATTATATAGCTCAGTTTCGTAACGAAAAAAAGTCTCAAAGCATGAATCTTATCCAATTTTTAAGAACTTCATTTTAAAATATTTTTCAAAATATCTGGTATTGGAAATTTTATTCACAAACGCAAATGAAATTCTGGTTTTGAAATGTACTTCCGGCTTTTTTTAAAAAAAAGCAAGAAAAACAGAGAATTTTTTAAAAGTTTTGCTTTCTTCCTTATTAAGAGTTTATGGACAATAAAATACTTTTTGTTCTTTTTCCTGAACAATTTAGATAAGCAAGCAGTTTCAAAGCTTCCACTTGTTTGCTTTAATAGAGGCTCTTTTAGTGATGAAGGACATGTTCTGTTTTTGGAAAGACTCCAAATTTCGATAAGTTATTTTTTCTTTCTTTTTTTTATTAGAAAAAAGTGTTAACGAAAAATTCACGCTTGTCTGTAAATCTAGAAAAGCTTAGGATTTCACTGTGAAAAGTGTTATAAAAAATATACATAATTTTTTTTTTAATATTTATGTTAAAAAATATAAGAAAATATGTAGTAAAAGAGAATAAAAGCGTTTAAGTTTAAAAAATAATAAATTTCTAATTTAAAGTTTTTTTTTATTATTATTATATAAAACGGAATTATTTATCATTCGGGAAAGAAGAAATTTTATAGTTTTCACATTTTTTCGAGGTAAAAATAAATACCTATTTAATTGGATATTTTTTAATTACCTACTCAGAGTTTTCCATAAACACATCCTATAAAATATATTTCTTAAATCCTCCGAAAAATCCCACACAAAAAGTCTAAAATTAATATTGAGGTGTAAAAAACTACAAAAACTTTATCAAAATATCAAAATCTGTTTTATAAAAAAAAGTAACAATAAAAGAAATAAAAGAAAGTAATGATAAAAGAAAGTTGGGTAAAAATCACAAATCTAGTTTGATCGCAGTATGTAATTTGGAAGTGTTTTTAATAATCATCTTTCAACTTTCCGCTCTATCAAACAGGGCTAAACGTTTTCAGCCGTACCTTCCTCAATAGTGATTCATTTGATGTCGATAACGTGTTTTCTTTTCTAGCATTATCTTAGAATTTGAACCTCCATGTATTTGTAAGCTAATTAATTTTTGACATGTTTTGACTTAATTTTTGGCAAGGGATCTAAAAATATACATTACAGACAGTGATTATGGAACATCCTGTATACAGAATATGATCATTTTGATCAGTCAGAATCTATTGATTATCACAGTATCCATAAACGTATTAGTTACGCACATTAGTTAATTTTTGCTATTTTTTAAAATTATTTTTTGTCAAAATTACATAATAACTGAAATGTTCAGATTTTTTTTACTAATTTGAGCATCCAACATACTTATAGAAATAATTTCATCAGTTTAAGAAACATATCTAGCAGTAAAAATTATAAGAATAGCCATTTTTAACCTAAAATGTAAATTAAATTTAAATATATTTATTTATAAAATTATAAAAATCTTGTTACGAGCTTTTAAAATATTTTAAATGCTGTACGATCGAGTATTTCAAAGAATTCTCTGAACAGTATTTGAAAAGATATAAAGTAGTGACGTTTCAGGTGTTTGAAATGCAAAATTGAGAATTGAAAATGTATTGAGAATTGAAATGTATATATTGAAATGTAGTATCAAAATGCTGACTTGAATTCTTTATTTAAAACTACAATTTAAATATTTTTCATCACTTCCGGTGACAAATGTAGTTTATGACTTAGTGAAATCCAAAACACTTAACAACCGCATAAAATATTATTTCATTTGCATTATAAAGCGCGCATAAGAAACGGACCATCCTTAATAAATTTTGATCTAATGAATGGATCCTCACGCTCATGAACTCAATCTTAATAGCTTGTGGGGGTGACGTTAAATGTGCTAATTAATAAGTGTAGACGATTTTTTAAGTTACGAAATCAGACGCAAAAACATACTTTCTTTGAATAAACATACCTTTCTTTTGACGGATTCGAATTTCTGACCGCCATCTGGTTCTAATAGTTTGGTTAGGAGAGCAGTCCAAAGTTTGAACCCCTTCATGTTAATTTTACTTTTTGCGTATTTCGTTATATCTTGAACTTACTAAGCAAATTAAAAAAAATTTGCACAAAATTATAAAATTCGTTTATCCAAAGTTAAATCCAAGAAAAAATGACCTTTTATAAATATTTACTGCTTTTCATTATTTTATTTAAACATGGTCGAAAAAATTTGAACTGCAAGGCACACAATTTTCTCAATCATTTTAAAAAATATAATTTTATGTGACAAAATACAAAATTTGAGCAAAATCGATCAAATAATTCCTGAAAAATTTAATTTTATATATCTGACTTTTTCGAAAATTGGAAATGTGTGACAGCTTTAGAATTGTACGAGGAGTAACAGCGGCCCCATTCAGAGTATGAGGGATCACATCAGAAATTTCGTAAGCACAGATTAACATGAGGACATTTAAAGTGAATGTTAAGTTGTATTAATGATGAATGCGACCATCATTAATAAAACAGACACAACGTGAAATAGAACGATTTTTAATCTCAATACCGTTCATTACTCAAGCAGAACAGGTGTCATAATTTATTTTATTTGAAATCAATACTATTATTTCCTTGGTTAATGTCCAGGACATTAACCAGAATATTTACATATCTTCTATCATTCTATATAGTTGGAATTCAAAACACAGGTTTGAGTTTTCTTCTGCTAAAATCATTCAGCACAGCTCTTCATTTTCCAAATCTGATTTTTTGAAGTCATTCTATTCTATATTTCGAAAAAATCTAATTGTTTAGTTAATATTCTTTGTAGAACCCCACCGTTTCCCAATATTTGGAAGTCTTTTTAAACCAAACCCTTTCACTTCTGTTTGTTGTCTCCCTTTTCTTTTTCTTATTCAAACTTGTTCCTCTATCCCAAATGGTTTAAATACCGAGGAAGGCTCTTGTTAATAGAACTGAAACTATAGTATGTCTATTTATGTATTTTCATTTGAGCTTTATGAAATTTTTTTTGTTGCTTTAGTCTACATAGCGTAAAGTGTGCCCTATCTTTTACTCAATAATTGTCACTAATTACGCTCATACGTACTGAGATACACTGTATATTTTGAAGCAAGCATAACATTAAGATAATGACAAGAAATCAAAACTTATTTTAATTAGACAAGAAATTAAAACTTATTGAAACTTCGTAAAATTGATATTTTTGCAAATGAGCAAATATTAGCAGCTAATTTTTTGTGCTTCTAAAGTAATGTAAAAAATATGCAAGTTTCTTTCATTCGACAATGTGAAACATTTTTTGCAGACTTCCTAGAAGATAAAGCCTAATTCTGTAATTTAGAAACATGCAATTTATTACATTATCAATAAAATATATGAAAAAACCTTTATCAGTTATATATTATATAGTCATTAATAAAAAATTTATATTTAATTTTCACATAGGAAATTTTTTTTAATATTTATTTTATTCGGATAAAGAAAGCTTTATATAAGCTTTCGAATAAAGAAAGCATATATAATTTATTCAATAGCAAAAGAAAATTCTCTATTATATTCCTTAGACATTTTCAATCTTCATGTTAAAAAATAGACATTTTTCTTATTTTTCACAGCTAAAATTAATTTTCGTCCCACTGTGTGGTTGATTAAGAGCCAATGTTGGATACTTGACATTTCGATTTTACTAAATTGAATAAGATCGAAACCAAATTACTAGAATTAAATATTTTGAAGTTATAAGTGTTAAAATGATATAATGTGCAAAAACTACAGTTTTTAACTAAGATCGATTTACGCACGTAAATAATGTCAATGAAAAATTGCAAAATATATGCTGCTTTAAAATAAAATTTAAATTGCAAAGTTGTTTGTCTTATCATTACAAATCTTAAACCGATTCAGAAAAAAAATAATCCATCATAAAATTCAAATGTTCAAAATAAGGCATGATATATTTCTGATTTCTGCTGATAATATTTTTCTCTTGAAACTGTTAACTTTGCTCTCATTTGACTTAGTTTTATCGCATTTGATATTCTGTATTCATTGATTTTGAAAGTGAAAGTCTTAGAAAATAGTTTTTTTTTTCGAAGATTTTTGAATAACCTTTGATTTTAGATGCAAAGGTCCACTGAAAACATTTGTCTTAATTTTGGTTTTATCTCTAAATCTTAATTCGATTCAGGAAAAAAATAATACATTCGAAAGTAAATAAATCCAATATAGGGCATGAAATATTTCCCAAATTTTTAAAAATAAATTGGTTTTCTTTCATTTAACTTGGTTTGATCTCATTTGATTAATCCAAAAAATCTGTTGGATCTAAAGCTTTTTTGCACATCAATGTACTGTACTATTTATCTATAAAAGCTTTTATAACATCTGATCTACTAGTTGTATCAACTTGGGTGAGGCTTCATTGGATTTAGAGTAGAAAATATATCAAATTATCTAATGAAAGTCATTTGTCTAGATAGAAAACTATAAGTTTCCTTTTCTTAGTCATTTATAGATTCAGACTGCAGCTTACCTCGGGGGAAGATGCTTACTTCATGTATTCACATTGGAATAAAGACCTGGATAGCTTGGTTGGTAGGGCGTTGGTCCCATGTTCAAGAGATCATGAGTTCGATCCACACCTGACGAAGACTCCCCATGTAGTAAATGGTTACTGGTGCACGTTAAATCTGTCTGGTCACAAAGTTCTTATAACTCAAAGTTCTCATAACTAATCGGAACCTCTGGGGGTACTGAATTGGAGATTGATCGTTCTCTGGTTCAGGTCTAGGGACGAATGAATGGATGTATGAATGAATGGATAAATTAATGGCTCTGCCCTTTTAAACAGTCTTTGACGTGTGTGTGTGTGGCTGAAGACGTATTCTTGGTTGTAGATGGAGCCACTGAAAAACAGGAAGCACACCCTCTGCCTTAAATTCGCTTGGTTTCACCAAGCAGTCCTGCTGGTATTGGTAAGTGGCATATAAAGCAACAGCAACATAATGACCTAAATTACATTTAAAAACAATTTACAGGTTTCCCATAATTATTTCTGTATTCAATTACTCATCTACGGGTCACAAGCGTTTGAGCTATATTATAAAAAATTTGAATCAGTACGAAGGTTTGTTGATTGATTTTTGCTTCTGCTATAAGTAAAGCTTCTTTTAAAGCAAATTTTGCACTCGTATAGTCTTGTCAAAGGCAGCTGATGACTTTTAAAGTTGTGCAAAATTTTAATTTATTGCTACTTTACAGTCAATTTTAAGGCAGTGCCAGATGTACACGACAACCGTTTATTTTCTTCAGTACTGCTCATTAGTATGTTATTTCACTGAAACCTTTGTGGTTCCTTTTTGGTATTAATAAGTATTAGAAAATAGCGTCGTTTCGAAGACTTTTGAATAACTTTTGACCTTCAATGAAAAGGTCACCTGAAAGTATTTATGTCTTAATAGTTAGTTTGAGCATAGTAAAACATGTAATAACAATGGTCAGTTAATAATTCTGTTGCAATAAAGACTCACACAGAAACGGTGCATGGAGTGACATGATAAAAGTATAATGTTTAACGTAATTATTATGAAACGTTTTAAAACCTCTTTAATTGAAAACTTTTCTGGTCCAATACATATTTTCAACTGGACGAATGACAATGCAGTGATTAGAATATCTCTTCAACTGAAGCTAAAGTATAAACAGAGTGAAACTCCCTTGACAACCATTAAGAGACAATTTATCATCTAAATGGTAGTTTTGAAGACTAATTAATTCCACGCAGCTGGATAATTCTTTCCGTATTTTACGCTCACTAAATTCCAAATAAATTACTGACTATCAAAGGAAGGATCGAATTTAAGCGACTAACAATTTGATAGTTAACAAAATGTTATTTAGTCTATTCATACTAAACAACTCGTTAAAAAATAAATTTTATCTTTATGAATTTATAGATTCAAGAACCAAACCAAATAAAAAATACTAGGATTTAGATAATACTGAAAGAAAACACAAATAATTAAGATCAAAAGGATAAAACTTCTTTGAAAAAAACGCGCTAAGCAGCAGAAATTTCAGAAAAAAGTATCAATACAAAACAAATGAAATAAAATAAAAATATGACCACCGAAGCCGACGTCTTCAGGGGGTACCGGCCCCGGTAGCCATTAAAAACAAAACCATTTCTATTTGAGGGAGAAGCAAAAGCTTAAAATATCTCCCTCAGTACCCCGATGGTTTTGTGTAGAGGTCCAGGAAAAACAAGATACATTCAAAAGAATGAACAAATTACGAAAAGAAAATCAATAAAAATCATCAGAAAATTAAAAACTCACAGTCACAGGTCAAGAATCAACTTCAAAAGCGGAGGAAAAGAAAACACTAAAAACTGAAAAACAACGCCCCCTATAATAATGCGCAGTAAAAGTTTAAAAATGATATGAAAAGGTCAGGAGAAGGAGATACGTAAATAAATTAATAGAATGCTTAACTGGGGCTGTTAACTGGGGCAGCCCCAGTTAAGCATTCTATTAATTTATCTACGTATCTCCTTCTCCTGACCTTTTCATATCATTTTTAAACTTTTACTGCGCATTATTATAGGGGGCGTTGTTTTTCAGTTTTTAGTGTTTTCTTTTCCTCCGCTTTTGAAGTTGATTCTTGACCTGTGACTGTGAGTTTTTAATTTTCTGATGATTTTTATTGATTTTCTTTTCGTAATTTGTTCATTCTTTTGAATGTATCTTGTTTTTCCTGGACCTCTACACAAAACCATCGGGGTACTGAGGGAGATATTTTAAGCTTTTGCTTCTCCCTCAAATAGAAATGGTTTTGTTTTTAATGGCTACCGGGGCCGGTACCCCCTGAAGACGTCGGCTTCGGTGGTCATATTGTTATTTTTATTTTATTTCATTTGTTTTGTATTTGTAGGATTTAGATAAATTACCTTATACGCATTTGTGCTTTATTACAAAGAAACGCTTATTGACATATTGCATATGACTTACTATTGTTTTTAATAAATTGTTTATTTTTTAAAAATCAGGATGAGATATTTTAAAAGAATAGCCAATTCAGTTAATAGCGAAATTTTACAATATTACGAAACCTCCTCCGACACAGTGTTCGGAAATTGAGGAAAGAGAAATCAAATCCCGTAGGATTAAATCAATCATCAGTCTTAATCATCAATGTTTTTAGACAAAAAAGTAAGAAAAGTAATCTAAAATAATTCGATAAAGCAGTATTCTTATTATTATTGCATTACTATCGACTGGTTAGAAATTTCTGATTATGGAATGTGATTTTTGTTATACATTTTTTAATAAATAATCATTCATCATTCATTTTAAATAAATAATCTTTCACTATTTTTTCCTTCATGTTTTCAGAATCTTAAAAATCATATTTGTACTTTGATCCTGAAAAATTTGTTAAGTAAAGACTTTACAGCAGCTAAAGTCTTCATGAAAAATTAAATATTTCATATATAATTATTCAACTCTTGTATGGTAAACAAAAGGGAGTTCTCCTTTGTTCCCCACCTTCATTGTAAGAACATTAAAGTACCAAAGTTTGCTCTATTGATAAAAATGCAGAAAAAATATGTTCAGTTATTTTTCTATTTTTTAACGTAACGCTTACTAAAAATTTAAATATGAAATTTTTTTATTATTTTCATTGAAAAGGAATTAAATATAATCAATTTTTATTTTTTTCTCAGAATTAATGTGTTATAATACTAATAAAAATACCACTTTTTAAACAACATTTCCGAAAATAATAGCTGTTTGAATAAAAGACATTTGATTAGCGATCAAGGATAACCATGATTGCAGGTGTAATGTGCTTTGTTTTGAGCAATTATAAGCAAAATGAATTTAGTTAATATAGTAATAATATTTGAAAAAGAAATTTTAGACAAGTTTAAGATGTAATGTAACTATGTTACTAAACTGTATGTAAATCAGAGATAATAAAAGGAGCTCGATCCCATGGTAAAAAAATCTCTTAGTTATAGTCTCTAATTTAAAGTCAATGAAATATATATTCTTTGTATACATTTTGAGAAAAAAAAAAGGAAATTATAATGTAAAATATTGGAATTAATATGATGATATACTAAAATAATAACTTTCTTTACTATTAGCCCATAAGAATGCTGATCATTTATTTATTAATTTCCGTTTTTTACTTTTTTTTCTAATTTCCCTTTATTTTCATACCTTTTTGGAACTTTATTGTTTATTTTCCTTTCTTTTTTGTTACTCGCCACAGTGATATAACGAATTTTAGATAATGTATGCATAATATATGTATATCAATATTAAATTTACAGAAAAATAATAAAATTTAAATATTTTGAAGTAATATTTATACTTAGATAATTATTGGCCATAAAATGCCGCCATTTTCAATCCGCCATTTTGAAAATTGAATTTTTAAACTTTTCTTAACGTTTTCAAATAATTTCGGTTGAAATTTCAGAGAAAAAAAATGAAGTATGAGTTTTGTATCTGTTATTTTTAAGTTCTGACTACTGTAATCATGTTTTGTTCCTAGCACAATTACTACTTAAAGAAATTATGATTTTCAACTGAGGTTGAGCAGAACGAAAGACCATGGGTACTTACAAAAAGTGTGGAATACTAAATATAATCGAATAAGAAGTTTCATGAGTTCCCCAATAAAGGAAAATTACGTAATAGGGGAGTAATCCTGCCGTATTTTGTTATAATTTTGATATTTAACAAACAATTCAGCATTTCAAGCTTCATAGTTTACTCTAAGTTCAAGAGGAACCACTTTTTCCCACGCTCAAAATTTTAAGTTTCCATTCTGTATAAAACAGAATTTTTCATGAAGCTTTTCTCCCACGATATAGAGTCCTCTTAAAGTATTTTGTGCATGAAACGGATTTTTGATTTATGCATTTTTATATAAAATTAAACTCTCGTACTATTTAGGAAAACCAAATTTTTCATTTCTCATATAAATTTAACTTAGTACATTTCTTCTAATCTATTTACCAGAAAACCTGCCTTAGAACATTTCTTTTTATACATAAGATATTATTATATCCATAATACTGAATTATATATGCTGTATTTTATATGAATTATATATGCTGAATTATATATGCCATAATATATATGCTGTATTAACGGAATATGCTGTATTTTCATAACTCGATCTCTTCAATGTATACAAATACATAACATACAAACAAAAAGAAAAATTTTTTTTAAAATGAAACATTTTATTACAAAATTGAAACAGCGTGTATTAAAAATAACAAAACAAGCATCATTTATATTGAATGAAATAAGCAAAAATGGGTGTTGTGAACAAATAAAGCGAAAATATAGAGATTATTTGTTTCTGTTACTAAATCAAAGTCACGAAGCGACTTCAATAAATTTAATTATGCTGTTTCCGTCACGCATCAACTTTTTTTTATTTAACTTTGAATTCTAGTCCCTATCGAAGATAGAAATATTGATTTCATTATAATCTTTTTCAGTCGTCTTAATCATTATTCTTTAGTGAGTCAGTCGAATGTGGCCTAATTAGGTTCCAAAGAAATCACTTGTTATAGTTTATCTTGCCATCGACAGGACTGGAAAGTTTTATTTCTATCATTGTGTTCGTTAATTTTTCAATTACTCGAAACGCGCTTTCAAACAGAAGGATATGTTTCTATAAATATTCCTCTTTTTGTAAAGTTGTTAAATTAAAGCTAAATGTTATTTTGTTTACCATATTTACCATTATTTAAATTCATATTTAAATTGATTGACACTGAGACTTGCCGTAAACTTTCTCAACAATATGAGGACACTGTTCCACTACAGAAACTTGTCAGAATGAATCGAGAAGTTTCGAAACGGCTGAAAGAGTGTGAAACACAAAGAGAAAGCAGAACAGCCGTCTACCACTTCCACTTCATGCCTCACATTCTCTCAGCTGCTTTGAAACTTTCGGTCCATCCTTGCACACTTCGGTAGCAGATCGATGTCATCGCATTGAGTAGACAGCTTCCCGTCAATCTCAGTTCGGCAACTTAGTACGACAATACAGGAAAGTTCTGGTTTCTTTTCATCATCAATCATTTGATGCATTACATGCATCTAGATTCTATAATTATAAACTAACCACTAATTTCTTATACTAAAGTATTCAAGTCTATGCCATAGTGGTCAGTTCACAGCGACAGTAGATCAAAGCTCAAATAATTTAACAGTATAATTTCATTTTATTTTGACCACGTTGATCACAGATTAGAATTAATTGACAAATGAAATTTCGAAACTCTTGTTGCATGTAAAGGTTTCGCTACTTTTGAAAAATCATTTTAGAAATATTTAATATTTCAGACATCTTATATTTTGCTAATACAATTTAAACTCATCAGTATCCAACAATATTGTTTCCTAAGCAGCGAAATTTAAGCATTTCAAAATTTTACGTTTATAAAAAACTATCTCGAATTGAATTTATAAAAAATTGTGTAAATCATTAATGAAATTTCTAGTAATTAACTTAAAAAATGTCTTAAATAAAACAGAGTTTGCATATTTTCATACGAATAAACTATTGCAGTTCAAACAAACTACTTATATCCAATCTTCAACATACCCTATTCGTTTTCAATAGATCTAAGATTGAAATAGAGTAGGATAACTTAATAACAGCAGGATTTTATTAACGCAATGAAGGCAGGCTGAAGGTTTTTGTTCCCATGCTGACTTTCTGTAACTGACCTTCAGTTTTAAATGAATTTCTGTAAAATATACAATTTTACACTTAAATTTAGTCTGAAAAATGCAAATTATATGAAAAAGAAGTACATTAAAATAATAAATTTTTCATTAATTATAAATGATAACTGGAAACTAATTTTAATAACGTTTAAGAAAATTTAGCATGCCGAGTTTTTACGCTAAATTACCACAATTTTAAGTGCAGTCTAAAACCTGAAAAGTAAGGATATTTTTAATTAAATTCATAAAATATCAATTTTGCATACAATTATTAAATGGTGATATCTTTGAAGACTAATAACAAATTAAGATATTACATTTGAAAAGAAAATTCGCATTTAATTAGACGCAAAATTGTGTAAAAAGTTTATTTTTAAAACAGCGAAATTCTACATATTAAGATTTTCCTACATGGAATTTACATTATATTTCAAAAGAAAATTTTTCTAAATATGCTTTGATTTTCTTGCGAATTTCCTTCTTCTGTTATCTTTTTAAAAATTATCTTTTCTCAGTCTGGAAATTTTGATTAAGTTTTCTGAGTTGTACGGAGTTTGCTTTAAATTAAATTTTATAAAAACAATTATCCATTACTTCCCTTAAAGATCTGTGCTTCTAT
This sequence comes from Parasteatoda tepidariorum, assembly GCF_982258835.1. Lineage (NCBI taxonomy): Eukaryota > Metazoa > Arthropoda > Arachnida > Araneae > Theridiidae > Parasteatoda > Parasteatoda tepidariorum. The sequence goes on along the minus strand of NC_141756.1, from coordinate 66,536,073 downwards.
CATTCACAGCCAAATTCTCATTTGTTAAGCAATTTCTAAAAAGGATCCGCATCTCCACTTTATTTCCAAACTTATATGGCAATAAATTATTCTTTATTTGAGCTCTTCTACCTTCAAAATTTAACCTATCTAGTTTAGAAAATTTAACATTTGTCATACTAGGAAACACCCGGTATAATAGACAATAAGAATACTGAGATAAACAGCGTAGTAAATATCATGTTAAATGAATTTGGAGAAAGCTATTTTGTATTGGGATCGGATAAATTATCCTTGATCTATTTTAAACATTGTTTTTGAAAGCCTTACAATAATTCGGATTACCTGCAGTGATTCAATTACACGCATCTTCAACCAGTTACCATTGTATTTATCTAACCTATCCAAAACTTTATATCCATTCCGCTTTACTTAGAAGTTGGGGAGAGTGGGGGCAATTACAGCATTTTTTACTTAACTATTTTTAACTAACAAAAAATCCAATATATTATTAGTATTAATTGACAGACGAGTAAAGTAGACTATCCTCTACTAGAAAAAAAAATAAATACCTTATTTTAAATTTTATTATATTAGTTATTAACAATTTTTGACAGTCGTGCACTTGTTACAATTGTCATCACTTACGGGGTCAATTGTAACATTTCATAAATTCAACTAAAATATAGTTAATTACGCATATTATCATAGTTGTGATATATTTTTTATTGATAAAAATAGTAGTGATATTTTAGGAGTAAAAATAATAATGAGCAGAGACCTAAAAGGCTAAACTTTTAACTCTAAGGGGTTAAAAATTTTAATTTATGCTGTGAAGGGTGACAAATAAAATAATGCACATGCAGCATAATATAAATGATATAGGAAACCATTGGTGGTTCTTAAAGAGTTAAGTAATGGCTTGTAAACATAAGATTATTTATTTTCAGCTGTTACAATCGTCCATTTACTAATTGTTACAATCATTCCCAAGAGGCCATTTCAGCTTCATTTGTTAAAAACAATGCTAGTTAATTAATAAAACTAATTTTTTTACTGAAATGTCAATTAAGGTGTCCACTTACATATTCGGTTAATAATTTTTATTTGTTTAAACAAAATTACTTTGTTACAATATAATATTCTAATAACAAGAGAAGTACTTGCGTAGCGTGAAAATATCTTTTGTGATGTAACTCTTTCAAAAGTACATAAAAATGGTTGCCAGCAGGGGTGCACATGTAGATTTATTAAATACACCTTGTGCGCCACCTAGGAACCAAATCTAGAACCAGACACTCGAAATTTTTGCTCTGTTACAATCGTACCCTGCTACAATTGACCCCACTCTCCCTTACTGTTTAACTGGAATTTTAAACCACAGGTTAACAGTAATCTATCATTCTCTTTAGAAAAGTAATCCATGAAGTTCATCCCATAATGTACGCATGTATACTAACTTTTCAATGCAAAGCACTCCCTACCGGATATATAGAGAGTGGCTATACGGCTTTTCGTGTAACATCTCTCCACACTACAATTTCGAATTTGTTCAGAAAACAGAACTAAATTTCAAAATAGTATACTTTTTTCTTAATAAAAAAGATACAGTCCAGAAAAATAATTGTAAAATATCCTCAAATAGGAAGAGTCTGGTATTGTAAGCCTTCACAATACAAGAATATTCTCCCGCAGCAGCAACTTTCGAGAATGAATCGAGAAGTTCCGAAACGGCTGAAAGAGTATGGAACACGAAGAAAAAGCAGAACTGCCATCTACCACTTCCTCCTCGTACCTCACATTCCGCTAGTAGCCTTGAAACTTCCGATTCATACTTGCATGTTATCTATTGCAGATTAATACTCTTGTATTGCCTATAGAAATTTTTCGGTGGAGGCAGATATCCGCACCGTTGCTTAAACATTTCAAATTATAGATACAGTCTAATTCAAAAATTATTTAAGAAGTTCACATTACATTTCTATAGGTCATTGGATTTTTAGAAGTATAAACGTTTTAAATTTTGAACAAATAAGCTTTAAAACTATTTAAAAGTTCCTAAACACTATTCAAACTCTTTCCGAACGTTGTCAATCATTTTTTGATCTTGCGTGGTTCAGTAATGCAAAACGGAATCCTTAAAAAATTATTCCATAGGAATAGCTGGTTAATAGGATAAACTCATGATCTGACTACCTGTCGGATATATTTTTTGTGGAATTAAGTTTCCATGCAACTGGCTAGTTTCCATTCAAAATGACCAACATTTGCGGTATCCCGATTTCAGTTTATAAATAGGAATGTTACCACATTTGTATTTATTTTTAAACAGCCAAATATATTTGATAATAAATAAGAGCTAAAAAAAATTTTATAATTTGAAAAGAACTTCGATAAATTTAAAAAACTCGAAAATTTTATTTCGATGACAAATGCGAACTATATTCAGTTACGAATGGGCAAAATTCAACAACATTAAGTAAAATTTGAATTGAAATTAAATTGTGCCTATAACTATTTTCTTTAAAATTAATTTGAAATAAATGGACTAAAATTTGAAAATAAACTTTGACAAAATTCAGAACTCAGTAAGAAATTTAGTTTACCGATACAAATCTTTAACACTTATCCCTATATTGATAAGATTCTTCAATAAACTTATTTTGAATAAATATGCATTTAATTGCCAAATTATGAAATGAAGTTTACAAATTTTTTTATTAAACTTAAATATCTCTTCCACCTTTTAAATCTATTATTTTCAATTTAAATTTAACTGTTACGCAGAAATTTCAGACTTATTCTAGTTTTACTGTTATTCTAAGCCCCTTCTCAACTATTCGCAACTATTACTTCACACTATGAAAATATCTTATTTAACTTTAGTTGCTGGATTAGTGTTAACTTAAAGTTTGGGTATGTTAGTTTAAACTAGATTAGTACTCATTAGTAAGAATAGATTAATACTCATCGTTGAAGTTCCGACTGAAATCAAATAAGATATAGGAGAATTTCAAATTTTTAAACTGGTAATTTTACTTTTTCCTTCTAATTAAGAATGAAATATTGGTATTTAATATAAATTCGGAATTCATGGAATCTGAATATTATTAATGAAATAATCTACAGACTTTTTAAAAAAAACAATTTTTACATACGTTTTCTAAACCTTAAAGCTTTGTTGTTACTACTCTGATTCGAGTTCATAACCTGCTCTCATTTTTAGCACCATGCTTCTTCCTTCGAAAATAATTCCTATATTTTATAATAAAATCTTAGAAGTTGTAAATTTTATAAAACGTTTATTTGAATTAATAGTTTAAAATTTAAAGTATTAAAAGGAAGAGTATTTGGACAACGTGTTTGAGAGGCAAACTTAGACTACAATGTTATGGATCACTGCTTTCAATGATAAAGTATTAAAACTTTACTAATTTTGTGATCTCTGCACTCCGAAAACTAATTAAACTAAGAGTTAAATTTCATCCTTACTTAAAAAATAACCTGCCGACCGGCCTGTGTAGGGGACAGGGAACTGTCCTTGCATCAGAAGGGTGGTTCTGGGTTCGAATCCCGGGCAAGGCATGGATGTTTCTTTCTATCTAACTGTGTTCTATGTCTGTGATGCCACAATTGGCATTACATATTTATTTCCTCTCATTTTAAATATCTTTTATTACTTAAGCTGATTTTTATTAATTGAATTACTTTTAAAATAAATCAAAGACTTAATCTTTTGAAACGAAAATAAAATCCTTCTCTTTTAGATAGATCAATGTAACGGATACTTTTTATTTCATTACTAATGCAGACATATTAATTCACTGTCGCCTCTAATCGAAAACAAAAATCTATTAATAACTTTTTATTTTAAATTTCTAACTACAAAAATGTTTCAGTTGCATGGTTATAATAATTCTCATAAATTTGTTGGCGACTCATGATCGCCAAGGTATTATTTTAAACCCAATATTGATATGCTGGTTGGCCTTGTTTTGGCTATGTTATAATTTATTAAATCGCCAATTTTGGATCTCCTACCCGTGCTTCTGTGTCCGTTGGGAACAAATTACATGTACTTTTTAATTTCGCTTTTGATTAGGCAGGTTGTGGGGGATTTATCTCCCATGGCCTGTCCTTATTAATATTATTATGCAAAATTGATTCAACTGAAATTCTTATGGATTATATTTATATTTGGTACCTCGAGCTCTGCAAATATATAAAATAAAAGCTTTTTATTAATTCTGATCCAGTTCAAGCATTATTTTCATCACCCTTCTGTTTTCATCGATAGTCTTCAATTTGTCAGTATTCTTCAACTTGGCCCACTATACCAATACAAACTCCAACACACCTTAATATTCCACCATCTCAATATAAATTGGCACTCTGAAATAATACCTTCTCCATAATGTCATTTCTCCTTTGTGAATGTGACTCGCCCTAAAAACGGGTTGTGGTAGAGCGACGTGGGCGACGCTGCTCCACCACCGTGGCTTCGCCACGGGTGCCCACTGGGTAACGAAAAGAGAGTTAGCAGTTCTGGCACTTTCTGTGGTCAATGGACAATAGTTCCAAGTGACCACCATTAAAAAAAATTTTTAAAAATATAAATAACCTTTAGTGTTTTGGTTAGGCCTGTTTCTATTGCCTGAATAGTTCATGAAACAAATTTTCGTAGATTTTCATCGATTTTAGGGTACAACATGCAAAACCTTATTTTGGATACTAACTTGAAAACTTTTTTTCTATTTCCAATGGCAGATTATAGACAGTAACAGCATACATAAACATCGAATGAAACTAAGAACAGAAGCAAAAGATACTGCAACAGAATCTATTAATCACAACATGTCTCTAGCTTCCCAATAACGTTCAGTGATAGAATTCCTGCAAAGTGCAGACTAAGAACAGAAACAGGAGACATTAGCCACAAAAGTGTTACCAGGTGCACCACGAGGAGGTAGATCTACATCGCACCTATAACTTCGCCCCTACATTGCATTTAAAAACTTAGATACATATCTAGATATATGTGTCTAAAGATGTATCTATCTAAAGATATGTTTCTAGATATCTTTTGATACATGTTTAGATTAACTTAGAGTCACGTATGAAGCATTGTTTCGCACTAATAAGACATATGGACTATTTGATAAGCGGAAAAGTTCCCTTTAAACAAAGCAAGGGCCAAAGTTCTTAACCATTCTTAACCACGCCTTCTTTCCCCAACCCCAATGCAATGTCTCAACAATTTTAGGGATGTGGCAAATTAAAAAGAGAATGTTAAATTTTTTAACCCTCGTTCTAGTTCAGACAAACTATAGCACTGATATGCAATTATATTTAGTTTATTTAAAATTAGTTTCTCAAACTGCTTTTAATCTTTTAGTTCTTATCAAATTTATAAACTTTATTAGATTTGGTATACCGCGAAAAATTTTGACGAAATAGCGCAATTACAGTTAGTGCTACAAACTAATTTTGAATAAAAGAAAAATGTAAAAAGTGGCGTAAAAGACCCTTAAGTTTTGCAAAAAAAATTTAATTTCAGATTTCAAATTCAGATTTCATAAATTTAGACTGCATTTAAACTGCAAATTAATAAGTATAAAATAATTTCAAATATAATGTACTTTCTTTAAAGAAACACTTATTACTGCTAACAATCAAGTTCTTGCAATTAGTGCGTTCTACAAATTAATATTCTCTTGGTACAAAAAGATATAGTTGCAGTTAAATCCTTGCGTATGGAAAATGTCTATCATTAATCCCAGTTGAACATGGGCACAAATTGTTAATATATGGGTACATGAAACTACATTTGAGGAGTAACAGATTCAAATATTTTCTCTCTTACGAAAGATTTTATAATTTGATAAAACACTCATAATGTTTATAAAATATGAATAAATATAAATATAACCTATGTAGAGACTTCAAATAGGTGCAGTAATAAATGGATATCTCGTCCGAAATGCGGACTATAGGTTGACTACAGACTGTTCTGCAAAGACCTCTGCTTCTGGAGTAATAGTACATCTGAAGGAAAATTATATAAATCAGGAATTCAAAAAGTAAAAATGGATTTTATAAGTTTTGTGCTAAACTTAATAAAATTAAATTAAAGTTAATAGATTTTAATTGAACTCTGTCTATATTTACAGTACTGGATAAGTTCACATACTAAATACCAATAAGATTAAATCAATCATTACTAAGCATTTTAAGACGCTATGGACTGAATAGAATCTAGAAGGGTAGGCTACTCGAAATATCTTTTCACATTAGCTACCGTTTTTTTTATGTCTGAACGTAAATTTTACGCTCATGATCCTATGTTTTAATAAATAAAAATATAAAATATTCAGTGTGTAGCACAAATTTTAAATTTCTTTCAGTCCACTTGAAAATTAAAACTTTAGCTCGTGGGACTGGAAATTCAAACGAACTTCAAAAAATGGCAGAAAATAGTATTCTAAAAAGGAACTAGTAAGAAAAACGTCATATTTCAGTCGTAGGATATTTTTAATGCATTTTTTTTTAACATTTCAGTCATAAAATAAAAACCAATCCGATCAAATAAAAATTTTATCTGTCATAAAAATGCTCAAAAGATTGCTTATATTGAACTTACTTTTTCATAGTTTATCATTTGGGATTAAGAACGCCAATCCACTGAAGAAAACCTTAATATATTTTTAAAAAGACAATCTCTTTAGTACAATAATTATCATTAAGCTTAAGTGCACGCTTTAAGTGATAATTATTGTACCAAATACTGTCCAATGCTAGCCAGTAATAGCATATTTGCAAAATTAATGATCCCAGCATGCAGGTTTATTTTAATCTTTCAGGTTAATATAATCCTTGTGCTAAAATCACCTATAGTGATGGTTACTTAAATGCTTAAAATCGCAATATTTAAAAACTTAAAAATTATATTCTCAACTTAGTCTTAGTTGTATCTTTTAAAACAAATTACTAAATTTACTTTCACCGCAAAGTTTTGTTTCTAAGCATGCTTTGCAAACAATTATTATTCAAAATATTTCCTAAGCGTGTATGCAAAATTCAAGAAAAATACGGTTTAAACTTTACTCTGAATCGAAAGCTAAGTAAAGCGAGCTATAGCAAAGCTATAGCAAAAGCGAGCTATAGTAAAGATAGCATGACTCCTGTAGCGATCCGAATTTGCAGAAACTGTTCCGGGGAGTGTCAGCAAACTATAGCGAGTATAGGAAGATAGAAGTGCTAGTAAGTTATAAATTTTGTAAATAAAAGTACTACAGAAAGAATCTAAAAAATTCATTTCAAAAGTTCATTTAAAAAGAAAATTCAATTGAAGTTATCAGATCTCATGCTTTTTATACTTTTAGAACCAAAATAAAATATTCCTAATAAAAATGAAAAATTAGAAACATCATAAGAGACAAAAAAAAGGAAAACAGGACGTTTAGAAAAGTCATTGCTACATTTTTGGTGGGAAAAAAATAAAAATATAACTTAGGGAAAATTACGAGCAAAGATACAATCAAAATAAACTAAATTGTAGAAACAAATTGTTCTTAGGGGTAGAAGGATATGTATCTTTTTGAAACACCATTTTGAGGCAGCTGTCGTTGGGATTGCTTATCCGAATTCCATTAGGAACGTGGCAAATAAAAATGTTTCAACTTAATGAGGACATGAAAAAAAATGTTGTTTGTACAACTTTTTTTTGGCATGGAATTTCTTGTTTTATTGTTTTCGAAAGTTAAATTAGTTATTATTTTTCTTGATAAGAAGACACGGTTTTGGAAAAGTAAAAAATTACATATCATATTTTAGGCACATCACTTTATGAATGCATTTATTTTGTTAAAGGAAAATTTAATGCCATCTAACATTCACATCTTCCTTATCATTTTTTCTTTAATTTATAAGAAATCTAGACTTGAATATATCCATCTAATTAAGAAAAGAAATTCTATAGTTTTTATTTTTTAAAACATGCAGAATTGTTCTTTGAATTTATGTTTGTGGATTCAAACAATATTTAGAAAAAAACATCCACTACGCATTTGCTAAATGAAAGTATTAAAAATAATATTGACAAGGCTATGTTATGGAGGAGTTGTCTGGAATGACCACTATTAATGTATATTTTTCGAGTTTTTCAAAAATAAAGCAAAAACAAGTACTCACTGGGTACATCGAGGTAAAACAAAAACACTATTAAAATTTAACGAATCACTATGGAGTAAAACGTAACTGAAAATATCAAATTCAGTTTTATTGCCAGAGAAAACATAGGGAAATTAAAAAATGATTAATAGGATAAGGCATTAACGTTATATCAAACAGTCAAACTTAATTTAGTGCTTTTACTTCCACTTTCTTTAATAGTGATTTCTTAGATTAGGGTATTCTTGTTTTTAAATATTCAATGGCGGCTCCTAATGTATTTTTTTTACTTTATATTTGGTAAGGATTTTAAAACATTTTAAATTGAAGGAACATCTTCACAACTTATTGCTATTTCTTAATGAAAAATTCATTATTTAAATCTTCCCTCTGTCCAGATGTTGTCCAATATGTTGCTTTTTTTATTTCATATGTCTTATATATTGTCCAATATATATGGCATATGAAATAAAACATATAGAAGGTAGATCATATAAAAGTTGTACAATATAGATATAAATATATGTAATAGATCTCCAAAAACATTTATTGATTCAAATAAATAATTAATATCCAGGTCAGCTCAATAAAATTGAACATATTGCAGATAAAAGCTGTTAAAAAGAACTTTATTTTGAGTACTATATAGCAAATAAAATTTTTTGCAAAAAATAACTTTACTTTGAGTACAATTTTTTGTACATATTAAACAATTTAATTACGATTAACTAAAATAATCTCAATGTATTACATACAATCAAGGTCAAATGTTCTGTAAATGTACTGAATTAAAAAAAGTGGTACATAATGTTAAAAAAATGAATATTTTAGTGGAAAGAATTAAAATCAACTTAAATTGAATTAAATTACAAAATACTGATGAAACAAAAAGTGTATCAATTAAAATAATAGAGAGTGATACTAATTTGCTTAAGAAAAGAGTAAAAAATCGCTTAATTACTGCTAATGATGCTTTATTAATTTTGATATTAAGTATTAATGGAAATAAAAAAAATAAACTATATAAAGTACTATAAATCGAAATTAAAAAATTAATAGAGAAATGCCATTAATTCATTCAGGAAAAATGTAAACAATCGCCATATTGTTTTTGACGCCAATGGCGCTTAGTTAATTTTGGTAATGGACTCTACTAGTATTATGGTAATTGGTGCAGTTTTAATGGTACTAATGCACACATATAGGAATACATTGATATTGAATACAGTTGTTTTTTATTTTAATGGAATGAACTACTAAAATCGCGTTTTACTTAATCTAATAACCTAAAACTACCGAGAAGGTCAAAATATAACAATAAATTTAAGAAATAGCATTATATTAGCTTTCTTGAATGCGTTCTTATTATCCAGCATAGGAAAAGGTATTAAAGGTAACCAACGTGAATAATGCACAGATGAAAGTGCATAAAAACTAAATTTATGTAACCATTTTGCAATTGATTTATGCAATTTTGATTTATGTTTTTTCATTTGTGCTTTATTCACGTTGTTTTTTGCCTTAGTTTGTGTGTTCTTATTATTTGTATTTGTTTTTGTTTATAACTTGTTACTTAATGATTTGTGTTTGTATAATTTTAGTTTTATTAATTTTGCAGTGTTGTTCAGAGCTGATATATTGATAGCTTACTTTTTCGAACTCCGCACGAATAACAGGTATTCAACTAGAATATAATATTTTAAAAATTTCTGAAAAAATAAAACATTAAAAGATACATTTTTGTATTACAAACCAGTTAATTAAATGTGAAAAAAAAAGCGAAAACTATATCAAAATCTGTCAAATCAATTTGGAGAAAATTGGAGAGAAAAAAATTTGAAAGCGTTATTATTGTCTGTAAAATTTTTGAAAAAATTTCTGCTTCCCATTTTATCTTTGACTAATTTATTCTAGCATTCCAATTCTATTTTGATAATGTTTAATCAATTACCTCCGCCATTTTCAATGTTTCGTCAAGTTTTGATAAAAGTTTTCTTTTCTTTTGTTCGAGTATTACTTTACGTCTTATATTGTTTATATTTTTTTCCATTTGGAAAAGAGGCTCTAAAAATTAAGAATAAATTTCTTTACCCACCTTTAAAAGTCATTTATTTAATTAAACATAATAATTTATTCATACATTTAAATGAATTATTATTTTATTATTGAAAATAATATCTACAATAAAATATTACTTTTTTTGTGAGAAATAAATTCAGCTCAAAATGTTTTTTCAATATCGCTCTTTGGCAACATTCTGACTACTTTTGCAGATTTGATTTTTTTTCTGAACGGGAATTCAAACAGGTTTCTATTCAATACGGCTTTTAAGTAAAGTGTTTGACGGGGAAAAAAATTCCATCGCGTATAGATACATTGAAATATTTTTTTTAAATAAATAAATAAACTGCAATCTATTTTTTTCACTTATCACTCTACACCATGATTTAAATCACCAATTGTTGAAAAAGAAACTTTACTTATTCTATGTAACATTAACATTTTGTTATTAAATTTCTAGATATATTAATTTATTTTTACTGTTATTTAAAAATATATTCGTAATTTGAAAAGTTGAAATGTGTTTCGAAAAACTGGATATATTTTTCTTGTTGTGATACAACTCATGTCTAAAAGTATTTAAACTCATGTCTAAAAGTTAAAAAGTTTTGCAGAAAATTTTAGAAAAAAATGTGACGCAATTCAAGGGAAATATTATACGAAAATAAAATAGCAAATTTTAACAAAAATAGGTAATGGTACAAAACTATGACCACACAGATGAACCATACAATCAAAATAGACAAAAAGGATGTATAGATGTGACTCTCGTGAAAGGTATAATATAACACCCAATTTTTACAAAGACTGAAAAAGGAGTCTGAAAGTCTTCTGGCATCACAAGCCTTTTTCATGCTACTTAAATTTACCCCATTCCAGATTTTAAGAGCCTCATCTTGAAGAGATTAACTAAAAACGACCACGTTGTGCAAAGAGTCAATCATTACTCGTCCGAATTTCGGCCTGACTCGAAGTTGTCTTGTCCTGCAGTGGACTGATCGTTAAGACACGGTTCCCAGCAGATCACCGAAGTCAAGCATCACTGGCTGCGGTCATTGTGCGGCTGGGAGATCGCTTGGATTAGTCTGCGTAGGGACCGAGGATGTGCGGTATTGGTCCTCGTTAAACTGTTCTACCGTAAAGTGCTCGTCTTCACGTGTAGGTCGTCGGGCTACCGAAGTGGGAGTGCCATCTCCTCTGCAGAGGATCAAAATTGTGATGGCATGTCTTCGGATCATATTCATAGTTGTTTCCCATACCGTCGCCAATAGCCCATTGTACAGCTCTAGTGCGACGTAAATTAACTACAACAACAGCATATGTATAAGAATAAATAAATAAGGTAGAGTTAATTGGATCTACTTCAATTTAGTACATGTATATCATTCATTTATGGAAATTAACGTGTACTTTAATATCACTTAGTCTAAAAATGACATACTACAAAAAGCAGCACTTCAATTATAAGAGCTGAGAATTTTTGGGAACTTCAAAGCACGAACCTGAGCCTTTCATATCCAGAGGTTGATCTTTGCTCCGGATTCTTTACATGATAATGTAACACATTTGATGTCAGTCTTCTTTAGCAAAGCTTTTGTCTGTTAGTAATCGTGTTTGTGCTTTTCAATGATTGACTCAGTCATAATATGAGTCTTATTCAGTCTCAGTCTCTCAGTCATAATTTGAGTCTTAAGTCAAACGGCCATAAATGTGTGCACGCTCTTCGCTTAGTTATTTCAATGTTTGACTTAATAGCTCAAACTACAGAAATAACATACAACACAAATTACCTTAAACATTGTTCGATTGTAAGCATTGAGTTTTTTTTTCACTTCAGGACTCGAACCCACGACCTTCTGTCGCAGGACCATTTAAGGGTTTCTGTTAAAAAACACTAACTCCAGTTTTCTAAAACTCCAATTGCTCTAACGTTACGAGTTTGTTCTAAAAGAGTTTTATGAATTCAAGGTTTCGTTGAAGTGATTCGGAATTACTTTCCATTAGAAATATTTCCTTTTTCTTTCTCGACATTTATGACGTAATATGACGCTTATTTTTCTTCGCTGTGAAAACCAGTTTTGACGCCCGGTGGCTGAGCGGTAGAGCTTCGAGCTGTCGTGTCACAGGTCCTCGGTTCGACCCTCGGGCCGAGCAAGATTGACCCAGCCTTTCATCCCTTCAGTGGGTTGATAAATGAGTACCAAGCTTGCTTGGGAACTAAACACTGGGGGTTCCGCGTTCGGCTTACCCCCTGACCGGAACATCTGCTCCTGCACCCCAGAGCCCAAGGTCAAGAAAACTGAGATGGACACAGTAGGCCTTGGCCCTCTATGGGCTGTCGCGCAGATGAGTTTAGTTTAGTTTTAAAAACCAGTTTATAGAACCTTACCTTCTTGGAAAATGTGCCCTTTTCATGTAAGTAGAACAGTTTAAATATTGAGTAATAAAAAGGTATTTCTTTAATCTTTGTTAGTTTTATCTGCATTTAGTAAAAGTTTCTTTTGTACTTTTTTTCGTAATTTTACTTGTAATTAATAGTTTAAGACTTCGAGCAACTAAAATTCAGAGTAAGATCAGATCTATATTTTATGATATTTGTTAAGACGTAATTGCAAATCCCTACTATAGTTTGAAAAATGTAGTTAAAATAAGCCTTCCAAACTTAAAAAATTCTTAGTTTTGCTTTATTTTGCTCATGTTATTATAAGAGGAAATAGTTTAAAAGTTTAACATAAACTATGTTTAGCTATAGCTCAGCACTCAAGTACTTTTAAATTTTATTAAATTCTCAATATTCTAATCTTTTTAATGCCTTTCCATTCCAGATATTACCAGATAGATCCAGATATTCCAGATATTACCAGATTCCATTCCAGATCGATAGTAATCTCTCAAATAGGTTACATCTTATTCATTCTATGAGTTTAAGAAATTTAGACTTGGTTATTTTCATGAAAATTCTGAGGGTTATATCCAATTATATAATTTTTCGTAAGAAAATAAGATGTTTCCATTAGGTGAAGTAATACTAACTCATAACTGAAAAGGAGCTTAACTAACAGTAAAAAATCCGCTAAGCTGCATTAAAGTCTAACTAAAAAGAATAAATATCTGTGTAAAATTATTTTAAAATTTCTTTCAAAAGCTTTTCTAATGCTATCTAACTCAAAGTAGTAAGTCTATTGAAAAAATGTTATCAATATTAGGATTCGTATTAAAAACATTTGTATCCGTAAGCGAAGTTAATTTCAAAGAATCTAAAGTTTATCAGTTTATTTCAAGTTTCGACTGAATTTGTTTAAATCTTTAAGAATTTATTTTAAATGAGTTGTAAGGAGTAGGTTGAAGGCGCAATTTAGTTTAAACTTAAATTTTATTTACTTACAGCACGACATAGGCTTTGAATTTTGTACTCTTGTAACAGAATATCCTAAGAAAATGCCATACAAATAAAAAAAATTTAAAAAGTTCTTAGCAAAAGCTTCAAAATTTTATTAGCTGTCATTAGTAGAAAATTTCAGTGTTTAAAATCCGAAAGTTTTAAAACTAATATACAACGTAAAAGCATTATATATTTATAAAATGAAATCAAGAAACTGTAAATGTTGGTGTTTTTTAAAGGAAATCAACCATTATTTGCATGAAAAGATGATTCTACGAACTTTTACAACGGATAATCCGATCATGAATTTATTCCTGGAATCAGTTATGCCTGCTGTACCATTTTTGTATAATCTGTTTAAGGATTGGTTTTGTTCTGCATTACCAAATCACGCAAGATAGTTTAAATTTGTCAACTGATTTAAATGGCTTAAAACGCTGCCTTATCACAGTTATAAACTTTAATTTTCTTAAATTCTAAATTTAATGATAAAAGACGAGTTCATATGAGAACTACTTAATTCCGTAATTCGATTTTTTTTTTAATCAAACTATTCATAATTTGAAATGTTTAAACAACGGTGCAGGGATCGGTGAAAAAGTTATTGGCAATACGAGAGTATTTATCTGCAATCGATAACGTGTAAGTATGAATGGGAAGTTTCAAAACTACTGGAGGAATGTGCAGCACGAGGAGGAACTGGTAGACGGCCGTTCTGCTTTTTCTTCGTGTCCTACACTCTCTCAGCCGTTTCGTAACTTCTCCATTCATTCTCGCAAATTGTTGCTGCTGGAGAAATATTCTTGTGTAGTTAAAAAAAAGGCTTATATGCCAGCAAGTCTCTACCTGTTTGAGGAAATTTTAAAATTATTTCTCTGAACGATCTTTTTGTTCAGATTTCTGCAGAAAAAGAATCTAAGAATAATCTGAACTTTCATGCCTAATCATAATGTATTAGAATTCTCAGTTTAAGGATAATTTAAATTTCCTGGTTTAAATTACTAGTCAGTTTTAAATTGTCCGTTACTTCATAAAATGTTTTTTTAATCAATTTTCTCAGTGATTACTTTCATGCAAAATTCCCTAGTAATGCAACTTGGTTTCCATTTAATCTAGTTTAATACTTTAAACTCTCTATTAAATTCTAAATTGTAGTGTTGAGAGATTCTACATGAAGATCAGTATAGCCACTCTCTGTACATCCGGTGGGGAGCGCTTTACATTGTTAAGGAAGTATACATGCGTATATTATGGAAGAAACTTCCTGGGTCTCCCTTTCCTGAATAAAATGGCAGATTTTATCTAGTTATTAAACTGTGGTTTAAGTTTCTAGTTAAGCAATATTTCCAAACAAAAGTGTAATAGATATAAGTTAGCTGACAGATCTGGGAGCTAATTGAAGATGCGTATAATTGAATCAATACATGCAATCAGAATTAACTTAAAGTGTTGTAAGCAATTATGTTTAAAATAAAGTAATTTTTCAGATCTTGTTTTAAATAGGACTCTTAAATTCAGTTAAAATTGTGGTTCGCTATGTTGGCAGTAAGCGTTACTCTTACTGTCTATTGTACAGGGTGTCCCCTAGTACGAGAAATATTAAATATTCTAAACTTTATAGGCTAAATTTTGAGGGTAGAAGAATTCAAATAACTTGTCAGCAATATAAAATTGGAAATAAAGTGTAGATAAGCATATTTGGATACTACTAAACAAATAAGAATTTTATGATATATAGAAGTTGAGAATTTTGATCGAAATAATGAATGACAAAATTGCATTTTTAAAGTAATTGCTTTTAATTCATAAACTGCAAAATAAATTCTATGAAACGCAGTAAATATATTGCAAAATTGGTAACACAATGTGAAAGAGATTAATAAAAAGTACGAGAAGGGTAATCCGTAAGGTATAAATTAAAAACAAATATTTAAAGGATATTTTGTGAAAACAAATTTTAGTGAGATAAAATGCAAATATTATGTAGAAAATCTAATTAGCAATATTGCGCCGTTAATTTCTATTAAAACATATTTCATAGCATTTAATTTTGAGTCAAATAAAAAATGCTAATAATTTTCTTTTCAAATGTAAATTCTCAGTTTATTAGCCTTTAAGAAAGACTTTACGATTTAATAAATTGTATACAAAATTTATGTTTTTGAATTTCAAAAAATCCCAAATTTTAGCTCTTAAACTGCACCTAAATTAATATAATTTTAATGTAAAAGCTCAACATGCTAAATAAGCTTTCTTAAACTTTATTCTAATCAGTTTCCGTACCTTATCAAACATTAATAAAACCTTAACTTTAGATATTGCTTATAATTGCTATAGCGCTGTGAAATTTATGGAAAATATTTATATACCAATTTAAGAATTTCTAATTTTTAATGTACTTTTTATGCTATTGGTATTTTTCAGACTAAGATTTTTTACTTGATAGAAATTTATTAAACTGAAGGTCAGTTATGGAAAAGCACCATGTGTTACAAACCTTCACCTTAGTTTCATTGTGTTACCAAAATCCTTGTTACTATTTTGTAAGTTATTTCATATCACTTCAATTTTAAATCTATTGTATAGAAACTAATTGTGTTATAAAGATGGACACAAGTAAAGAATGTTTAAATTGCAGTAGTACAAAATTATTCTAAATTCCATTAGCGCTTCAGAGTAATTATAAATATGCTCAATCATTTTTATAAAAGTAACATTTTGACAAGATATAAAAATTCGCTGCTTATTGAACAAAAATTATACGATACGTATGAGTTAAAATTGTTTTAACAAAATTTAAGAATTTTGAAATATAAGCATTTCAAAAATAAGAATATTTCCGAAGTAGGGAAAACCTTCAATCATTCTAATATGCAATTTGTCAATAAATTCTAATCCGAGATCAACATGGTCAAAATTAAATGAAATTATACTGTCAAATTATTTGAGCATTGATCTTCTGTGGCTGTGAATTGACCACTCTAGCATAGATTTGAATATTTTAGTATAAAAGATTAGTGGCTAGTCTATAATTATAGAATCTAGATGCGTGTAATGCATCAAATGATTGATAATGAAGAGAAATCAGAAATTTCTTATATTGTCGTACTATTATGCCGAACTGAGATTGACGGGAAGCTGTCCACGCAATGCGATGACGATCTATTACAGAAGTGTGTAAGGATGGACCGGAAGTTTCAAAACAACTGGAGGAATGTGAGGCATGAAGTGGAAGTGGTAGACGGCCGTTCTGCTTTCTCTTTGTGTTTTACTCTTTCAGCCGTTTCGAAACTCCTCGATTCATTCGTACAAGTTTCTGTAGTGGAATAGTGTCCTCATATTGTGGAGAAAGTTATGGCAAGTCTCAGTGGCAGCAACATCGTTCGATTTGAAAATACTGATAAAAGCTAAATCTTATTCCCGCAAATTTGATGCAATATTCCAGGCGCAAATTCACAGATCAGGAGACCTATGTTCAAATTTTCATTGACATTATCATTAATTCTTAAAATGAGGGAATATTCATTTTTATTATAGAAATTTAAATAGAAAAATCACCTAAACATTTAACACTTGCTGAAGTAATTAGTTCGAGTCTTGTGGTTATAATGCTATTTGCAATAATATCTATCTATATTATATAAAACACTAATACGTACGTATGTATGTATGTATCAATAAAACCAATGATATCTCTTTTCTCGCGCTGGCAACAGTTTTCATTTTTAATTGATTGGATTCGGCGCGCAAGAGCACGTAGTGAGCAACCAGATAACAATAACCAGAGTGAGCATTATCAGGTTGTTCAATTCAGATTCATGCACTAAAAACATGACAATATTTAATTTAAACTCAATTAGGAATTAATTAATTAATTGAAGTGAGAATGCTTTAAAAGGCCGCTGTTGAATTGATATTTTTCTACTGGGAGCTACCTAAACGTCTAAAAAACGTTTAAGTGTTTGTATTGAATGCATTGAATTTTTTTATATTTCGCGTTTATTTATGCATTGAATTTTCACGCTTTAAAATGCAGAATATTAGTGAAGCAATATTTGATAATTTATTTTGCTAATATGTTTTTTATTTAGCTAATGTTTTGATTTTTTTCACCATGTACAATCTAAATAGCTAATATACTTTTTTAAAAGCCAATAAGAACATTGGTAGAATTCATCTATATAAGTACAATGCTATGTCTTTGATGATAAAATACTATGTCTTTGATGATAATATATTATGTCTTTGTGCTAGAACATTGTGCTCATTGGCGAGCGAGCGCAGCGAGCCATGGTTCACGGCGTGAACCACATAGGATTGCGTAGCAATTCTCGGGGGTTGGCGAGCGTTAGCGAACAGGGGGCGGAGCCTCCTAGTATTATATAAAACGCTAATACGTACGTATGTATGTATGTAAACTGCTGTTTGTAGAAAATGCAACACCATGAAAGAATCATCAGAATCAAATGAAATTTAATGCAGAAACGACTTGTACTGATACAAATAAATGATGAAATTTTCAAAACAAAAGAAACAAATTAAGCGTCCGAAATCAGTATTTGGTGCAGCCACCACGCGCTGCAATAAGTGCTGCTATACGACGTGGCATGGAGTCAAACAGATGTTGAATATCTGCTTGAGGAAGAGAATTCCATATCGCTTGTATGCGCAACCAAAGTTCGTCTTTGGAAACTGCAGGACGCGGATCACGAGTGAGACGCCGACCAACCATATCCCACACGTGCTCAATAGGCGACATATCCGGCGAATAAGCAGGCCAAGGAAGAAGTTGCATGCGTTGTGCTGAACAGAAGTCTCTAACAGTCCGCGCAACATGTGGGCGTGCATTATCCTGCTGAAAGATAGCTCCAGGGATGCCTTGAAGGAAAGGAACGACTTCGGGCTGTAGCACTTCACGGACGTATCTGTTGCTATTGAGATTACCCTCAATTCGTATCAAATTGGATCGTCCATGATACGAAATCGCACCCCAGACCATAACTCCGGGTGTTCGACCACTATGTCGTTCAATAATACACTCAGGAAGGCAGCGTTGACCGGCATAACGTCTAACACGAACACGGCCATCATGGGTCCTCAAATTGAAGCGTGATTCATCTGAAAAGACAACTTGGTGCCAATCAGCTCGCCAGTCTCTGTGCTCAAGAGCCCACTGCCGACGCAGCCGTCGATGATCCGCCGTGAGGAGAATCCTGTATAATGGCACTCTTGCACGCAATCCACGGCGCAGCAGACGACGACGAATTGACGAAGCCGACAATTGTACACCTGTAGCAGTAGACCAATGTGCTGCCAGCTGCCTGGAGGAAGCTGTGCGATCATTCACCGCCATGCGGAGCAGGTGTCGATCATCGCGCTCTGACGTCACCTTCTGTCGTCCAGTGCCTGTTTTTCGAGTTGTTCGGTGCTCGTCGGTCCACTGCTTCCAAACTCGCATCACTGTGGAACTGTTCCGCTGCATACGAGCTGCTATTGCGCGATAGGAAAATCCTCCTTCTCGAAGGCCGATTATCCTCCCTCGTTCAAACTCCGTAAGTTGCTTGAATTTCTTATTCTTCCGTCGTGGAGGCATACTCAGGTCTCACTAAACGTTTGCCACTAACAAATAATCATAGACAATTTTCAACGTCCCGCTACAGCACTTTATTTATACGCTTTCAGCATCATTTCAGAGGGCGCTGCGCGCGCCACGCACGCGCGATGGCTCTGAAACTTTATTAATTTGCATAATATCCTATAATTGACATTTGCTGCGAATTTCATTTGATTCTGATGATTCCTTCATGGTGTTGCATTTTCTACAAACAGCAGTTTATCAATAAAGCCGATGATATTTCTTTTCTCACGCTGGCAACAGTTTTCATTTTTAATTGATTGGATTCGGCGCGCAAGAGCACGTAGTGAGCATCATATGGCTAATCCATGTTATATAAAACGCTAATACGTTTTAATTGATAGGCTTCGGCGCAAGAGCACGTAGTGAGCAAAATTAAGGTTTAGAATTGCTTCGGAGAAATTTGAATTGTTAACAATGACTTAAACAAAAAGTTTTATTTTAACTGATAAATACTATATTATAATTTTAACTTTTTCTATGACTATACTCATTTTCTTACTCTTTGTTTTTCATACATTTTATATTTTTGTGATAAAATAAAGAACTTATAGTTGTTCTGTTTCTGAACACTGATGAAAACGCAAAATGATGGGCTTCATCAACAATCAAAAATATATACATTTATTTTACAAATTCCATATTAGGGTGGCGCCATTCAGAGAATTAAAATTACAAAATTATCTTTAGCGAAGCCGATGCTTTACATCCGGCGTTCAGTGGCAGACTACTATTTCATATTGTTTTACAACACATGGCTTTAGCCCTTTTGTGGGAAAGACTTTAAAACAAAACTTACAACAGTTACTTTTGTCAACAACTGAAATTTAGAATAGTGTGATTAAGAAAAATATGTGAACTGTTTGCAATTTCAAATTAATATTGAAAAGTACAGGTTTAGAATTTTCTACAGTGAAAAGTTTTCGGAACTTCAGTGTTCAAAAAAGTATACAAAAGCTAGACGTTAAGAACGTATCCAATGAGCGAGTAAAGCGAGCATCGGATTGCGAAGCCATCCGAAATGAACTGCGAAAGCAGTTCCGGGGGTTGGCGAGCACCAGCGAGCAGGGGGCGAAGCCTCCTAGTACTTAATATTTCTCATACGTTTCCTGAACGTTCTCATACGTTTGATGAATTTAAATTTGTGTACATTTGTAAACTTGTAAAACTGTTCGAACCTAAAACTGTTTGAATGTGTAATTTGATGTTATACTACGTTAAAATTTTATTTGAAATTAAATGTTTAGTATTGTATAGAATTGTATGTACGGCATGGTATGTATAGCAGTGAGAAACATATAATATAATTGAATAAATGTTTTAATACGTATACTTTAGTGGTAATAATTTTTACTGTTTCACTCGTTTATATTACTAAACATATTTTTTTAAACCGTTGAAGGAAAATTTTGTTAAATTACATGGTCTGACCCCTTTTTAGGGACTGTTCTAAAAATTCCTGAAATTCAGAAATTTCTTTTGATATAGTTGATTTAGCATTATAAATTTTACTTATGGACGCACGTATGGAGTGTTTTCCATTCGAGATATTATACAATATCCAGCAATAAAACGACTAGTTAAATTCTGCACAGGATATAAATGTATAGTTTCAGGATTATTTTAAATGTACCAAAATGTATAGTTCATAGAATCCCAATTTTATAAATTTGATAGCTCAAATTTTGCAATCAGTTTTAAGGTTTATGGATTTACGTTTTATCGAATTTGAGGAGATGTATATTAAGTTCCCGTGAAATTTAATATTAATATACAAAACTATATTCTAATATTGCTACTTGACTATTCGCGGATAAAATTTCGTGGAAATAAAATATTATCTTAGAATATAACTTCTGTTCGCAAATATATAAAAATGTATGTGTCGTGCTATATGTGATGCTTCACTTATGTGCTTTATGTTAGTGCTTTATTTCGAAACGTTATATTAAACCTTCAAATTGAAATATTTTTGAATATATGCGCTAATTTTAGTCGACAGGGTAATTTCGTTGACACGGCCATGCGTAATTTGGAAACTATTTTTAGATTGTTTGCTTTTTGTCGTGATTTAGTGCATTGTTACGCTGCTTATTTTTATTAATAATTAGAAAAATAATATGTATTTTTTATACTAAATCAATATTTTTTTAATTGCCATAAAAAAACAAATTTTCTTTTTAAATTGATATCGCCCTCTCCTTTACCTATACACTCAGTTAAAAGAACTAGTGTTCTAGTTGTATTTTTAAAGTATTTATTTCTCAGATAAATTTAATTTTTTAAAGTGCGTGCATTATAATGGATTATCATCGCAAAGGCAAATGCTAGAACTATTAAAGAAGAATTTTGATATAGCAAGTGAAAAAAGGAAGAAAAGAGCAAGGAAAAAATAAATTAATGAATCCAAAAAACATTGAATCCTAAATTAAAGAGTATAATTTTGGAACTGAATTACAGTAATTTCATTTTTCAAATAAATTGGAAGGTAGTTAGGAAGCGTTTAACAGAGGTAAGTTGATATATGAAAGTTAATAAA
Organism: Parasteatoda tepidariorum; assembly: GCF_982258835.1. NCBI lineage: Eukaryota > Metazoa > Arthropoda > Arachnida > Araneae > Theridiidae > Parasteatoda > Parasteatoda tepidariorum. The sequence goes on along the minus strand of NC_141756.1, from coordinate 66,514,308 downwards.
AGTTTATAAGTCTACTTCATCTAAATTCTTATAGAGCAACACTTCTTCTCAGGATAAGAGTCTTCATATCATTTCTGAGCAGGATATCCTGGCGGTTATCAGCAGTTCATTGTGGTTCCAGTGTAACGTTAACTCCTTTTAAAATCAAATAAAATATATCGTGAGAAGTAATAAAAAATATTACACTAAAATATAGTCTATTTCGGGGATAGCTCAATAAGTATTTTAAAGTATTTAATTTTAGGAACAGAATGTGTGACAGAAATAACAAGTGAGAAGTAATTTAATGAACAGTATATAATTTATATATTGAAGTTTCAAGCTTTTTGAAAATTTTTCATATAACTTTTTTTGAATGAAATTTTAAATAACTTAAGATACTTATAACAAAAAGCAAAGTTTTAAAGGGATATTTTGAAGTATCTCGTGAAATTAAACGTTATAAATCTTAAAGGATATTGAAACGTGACTTAAAAGATACTGGTATTTGATCGGGCAATATTTTATCCATGTCTTCTTGAATTTCAATTGCAAAGAATTGTTGCTGTGCTAAAAAAATTTTGCACACAAATTAAAAATTCATTTGTCCAAAGATAATTCCATGCAAAAATAAATTTTAGTAAATATTTATTATTTTATTTAAGAATGACCGAAAAAATTTTAATTACAAGGGGTACAAATTTTTGCATTATTCTAAAAAATATAATTTTACTTAAGAAATACAAAAGTTGAGCGAAATCGGTCGAATAGTTCCAGAGAAATCAAATTCTAAATATCTGACTTTTTTGAAAGTCAATTTCTGAGGAACTATTTTACCAATTTCGCTCAAAGTTTGCATTTTGCGGTGTAAAATTATATTCGTGAAAATCATTAAAAAAATTGTCTACTTCTAAAATTCAAAATTTTTTCGACCGTTATAAAGTAATAAAACAAAAACATTTACTAAAATGAATTTTTTTGCATGAAATTATCTTCGAATAAATAAATTTTATAATTGTATGCAAATTTTTTTCAATTCGCCTTAAAAGTTCTCAAAATATGGCGAAGTACGCAAAAAGTGAAATTAACATTAAGGGCTTTCTTTGGGGCACTCTTCTGACCAAATTATAGAGACCATATTTCCCTAATTGAGGCTATCTCCTATATTTTAAGGCAGTGGTTCTCAACCTTTCAGTATTCGCGGCCCAGTTTTCAATCATAATTTTCATCGCGCCTCCCACTTACAGTAAAATATATACAACAATAATGTATATTGAGTATTTTGAATTCTGTCTTTAAAATATTTTTAACTAACTGACAAAACAAAAGTAAAGTAAAAACCAGCAGCAATTGAGATTGTAGAAACTATGTTTGGGGTTAATTTTTAAAAAGAATTACAGTCCTCTTTCAAATGATACTGTTGCTCGTCGAATTGGTGATACAGCTGGAAATGTGGTGTCAGCTTTTCTCGATGTTGCGTGACAAAATGTTTTCAATACAGTTTGATGAAGCATAATAAAGATGCTCATTTAATTGCCTATGTTTGATTTTGTGATAATATGTCAGTAGTAAAACTACTTTTCTGCAAATCAACAGAACTTAGAACAACAGCGCTAGCATTATGCTATTTCAAATGAAGTTATGAATGAGGCACACATAGAATGCAAAAATTGCATCGGAATATGCACCGATGGTGCTCGTTCAATATCCGGAAGGTTCGAAAGTAACAAGCACTTGTAAAAAATCGCCTCAATGCGTCTGGACACATTGCATGATCCACAGAGAAGCTTTGGTTTCGAAAGAAATGCGCCCTGGTTTAAATATTGTGTTAACTACAGTTGTAACGATTGCAAATTATATAAAAATGAGAACCCTGAGATAAAGAAACTTTTCCGCTCTTTGGGCCCAAGGAAGTCACTAAAAATTATTAATTTCTTTTTTAAATTTAGTATGTTTTGATTAAGTAAGGTGGTTAAGCCAAAGGTGGTCAGTGCTCCTAACGTAGCCCTACCCCCAAAGTAAAATTAAATTTATAATTTATTTTGAATCATAAGACGTCCCTGCTGCATTGTAAATCTTGTATCTGAGGTGCACGAGGCTGAATTGGAAGATATTTCCTTGAATGGCCTCCATTGTATGAGGTGATTTAATTTTTTGCAGTTGTCGTTCTAATTTCCGGGAGAGAAGATATTGTAATTTATATGTGTTTAAATTCTTAGAACTTTGAAAGCTTATTTCTTTTTCTTTAACCACATTACTTTAATTCTAATTAATCTATCAGATTAATAGTTTTAAGTCGTGCAAATGGTGATCATATGCATGTTCCCAAGGTGGCGCGACCCCGGTGCCACCTTGGGGACACAGGGGCCACCTTCGGAAACAAACGTGAAATCTATAAAAGAGTTCATTATAAATCATTACGTAGCATGTTATTTCTCAAAGAGGAAGGATTGAATTGAATGCCAATTGATTTATTTCATTTTAAGCAAATGTGGAACTTTGGTATTTTTTAAACTTTTATAATATTTTGACGTTCTCTGCACTTTAGTAGAGTTTGCGATATTTTGTTACAAGTTTTTTGTATTGTTTACATTTTAAAGTAATTTTTCCGGTATTTTTTTTCCTGGTAGTTATGAGTGTTTTTGTGGTCGATTCTGGTATTTTCTTGTAAATTTGGGTATTTTATACTAGTTATGGGTTAGGTTAGTTAACTCTAGTATGGTTATTTAACTCTTGATAGTTAATCCTTTTGAAAAAATTAACTCAGTAACAAAAATTAAAAGAATCGCTAGTGACTTCACACAAGAATTATCAATGTAAAATCAATAGACAAATTATACACTTTAAGAACAAATATCTTTTTTAAAATCGGGAAACTTTAGTTCCTACTAGTAAGACACTTAAAGTGCCTTTTTAATAGACGTTTACCAGTCCAAATGTTTTTTCTAAGGATAATTTGAGTAAGTGAAAAAGTGATTTCAATATATGGCTCACCTTTGGAACCTGTGGGAAACCTTAGGCACAGAAGCTACAATTTTGAAATTGTACTATAAAATAAATGAAATTTTATTTTACAATTAAAAGTATACATGATATATATTAGAGATAGGTGTAAGATGTTACAAAAAAATTTTCAGCCACACAGACTTAACCAGAAAATTAGGAAAAATCCTCAAAGCAAAGCCATTTTTGGCTCCCTACCTTAAGTTTTGATTCAATAGGTTGTTTCACTTTAATAAGTTATTATATATGTCGAAATGTATTTTGTTTTCTATGTGTATGTGCGTTTTCCTTTCATGTAGTTAATCAATTTTTTTAAATAATATTTTCTCTTGAATATTCTCGCGCCACCCCTCTAGTGTGCTCGCGCCCCCCTAGGGGGGCGCGCCCCACAGGTTGAGAATCACTGTTTTAAGGGTCAGAAATCCAAATCCATCGAAAAAAGGTTTAGAAAAAGTAAATTTATGTCTCTGATTTCGTAATATGAAATTTCACCTGAGCTAGTTAATTAGCCTATTTGAGATCACCCCCTCGAAACATTATGTCCTAGAACGTGAAGATCTGATCATTAGATCAAAAGTTAATCAGGATGGTCTATTTTTTTTCTCGCACTGTGCAATAAAATTTCATTAAATTGTTCTAAATGTCGTCAACATGTCTTCATTTAAATAGCTTATACTACTAGCATTAATACATTTCTATACATTTCATACATACTATACATTTCAATATGATATAAATGAAAAATAAGGAATGAAATGAAAAATATGGAGCATCGTCTGAATGGAACGAAAGTTTAATTTTGTTTTGAAATATATGTGTCAAAAATACTCTTCTTTCATAAAAAAATTCTAAGAGGTAAACGTAAAAGAAACAGTTCATGGCAAATTCTGTTTTACCCGTATTAGTAATTAAAAATTTTGAGAATGGAAAAATGTGAGTTCTGGTGAACTTACAATGGAAACTAGGGAAGTGTGACTCGCCAATTTTAAAATAAACTAGTGAGATGTATCGATTTTTCTATAAATTGCATTATTTTTTATCTCTCACAGGACCTTCTATGGGCCGAAACGAATGTTGCCCCTTAAAATTATTTCTCATAAGGCATGCATCCCACTAGTTTATTTTAAAATTGGCGAGTCACACTTCCCCAGTTTCCCTTGTTAGTGTAAACTATACTATTTGAAATGCTGATTTTTTTTCAAAAAATGTGATAATGATTAACTATCAAATAGTTAATCACTTAAACTCAATCCTTCGTTTGACGGTAAGTAATTTATATCGAAATTGGTGAGCGTTAAATACGAAAAGAATTATCCAGCTGCACAGAATTAATTAGTCTTCAAAACAACCATTTAGATGATAGTCTCTTAATGATTGTCAATGGAGTTTCGCTATATTTATGCTTAAGCTTCAATTGAAGAGATATTCTAATCACTGCATTTTCATTCCTCTTGTTGTTGTTTTCGTCGTGTCCATGGATAAAGGTTGTAAACTAGATGTCATTAAAGGAGCGGTTAACTGCAGCCGCTATTTCTTGTGCCTCGGAGCTATAAAGGATCTGCTGAAGTGGCAGCATAACGAACTTTGAAACATTTGCAATACAAATATTGAGCATTCAGAGATACGTTTTGGTGTAAGTTGGGAATCTGCGCAGTTCTTGCAGTTGATCATTTATGATCTTGTATTATCGTTATGAATTTTCATTCCCTTGTAAAGTTTTGTCCTTAGTCTGGTTAATGTAGATAAAACATCTCTAGGTGATCAGTGGTTTCCTGGTGGACCTGTTAATTAGTCAGCATTTGGCTACTGCATTTGCATCACCAAGGGTGATGTCTTTATTGGATTGGCAGATCCTACGGATTCATTCGTCTTATTAAAAAATATGTATTGCGCTAGAAAAGATTTCAATTAGCGAGATTTTAAAAGCAATCGTAATAATTTTTTCCAGTTCTAAAATTTAATCATATTTCTCAAAGTATCATCTGCAATGGAATTTTGCAATGGAATAGAACTTGCTACCATTCAAGTAAGAATAGACTTGAGTAAATGTGGATTTAAAAAACAATGGTATTATTTATGCTATATACAGCTTTTGATGTTCAACTGGTTTGATATCCAAGTGTACTGTTAGTGTATTTTAAGTCAGTGTTTCCCAGCCTTTTTATCGCCACGGTTCGGTCAACATTTTATAATTTTACCATGGTCCCCTTGATTGTTTACATATTTTTAAATATTTTAATTAGGAATTTTAATTTAATTGTTATTTAAACATGACTTCAAAATAAAATACAGTTACATGCGTTGGTGAGGCTTATGAAGACATCTCTGAGCTCCCGGTTTACCTCTCGTTCGTGAAAAGTTGCACAAACTGGAAAGAAATACACCATATTAAATGAAATGAAAATAATTGTAACATTTTTTGAGCGGCACGGTACCAGTTTATCCATTATCCGGTACCGGTCCGGGGGGTTGGAACCACTGCTTCAAGTCATGTCACAATGGAAAAAAAAATCGATTTTTGAGTTTAGAAATGGGGAAAATGAAGCATTTTCACGAGTTACTTTTAACATTTTTTAAGTAAAATTTCCAAGAAAAATGATATGAAACTTTATTTCGCTATTAAATAAGTACAATAAAATTCGAATAATGTTATCGAAAAAAATATTGAAAAATTAAGCTGCGTTTATCTGAATAACATAAACCTTAACAAAATTAAATATAAATTTTTATGTTAATGACCAATTACATTACGAAAATGGAAAGGATTTTTCATTAAATTTATATTTACATTTATTTACAAAGTAACCATTTGTATGTTTCTAAATTATAGAATCCAACCTTATCTTTCGGAAGGCCTACAAAAATATCCACATATTGCTCCGGTCGAATAAAAGCAATTCTGCTAATATTTGCTGATTTATCTAAAATATCGAACATTTTTTTTTACCTCTCCAAATGTTACATTTATTTTTTAATCCTGATGTTTACTTTGTTTCTGTCAGTTATGTAAAATGAGATTATAACAATACATATTCTGAAACTAATTTCAGTCCAGATATGTAAATAATGTAATATTTTATCAGTAACTTTCTTAGATACACTCAGATTAAGCTTTAAAAAAAGGAAGATTGTATTAAAAGTTTACATTAAGCGCTAGTAACGCAGTATAACAAAATAAAATAAACAATTCTAAGCCTTCTTTTATTATGATTTTGACAATAGTTTAAAAATGAGCATTTAATTAAAAGAAAAACATAAATTAAAATACTAAAAATACAGATTAGTACATTGTTGAAAAAATAATCGTCGTGTTAGCGTGAAGAATGAAATTTTGAAAAAATGAAAAAATGCAATTAAATATTTAAGAAAATTGTCATGTGAAACACGCGCGGGCAAGTAATTAAAAAATTTATTTAAATATTAATTAAGGACGGGTAATTAGGCTGATGTATTACATGTTGAGAAATTTTAAGATGCTTAAAAATGTTGGCTACTCTCTTAAAATGAAAGAGTTATTTCCCCTACTCAAAAAAGAGTTAAATTTTTTTAACTCAACTTGAGTGAAATACATTCTTATTTGAGCGAAATTCTTGTTTTGCATTAACTCAAACTTGAGTGGTATTTATTAAGCAATATTTGAGTGCTTTTAGCTCAAACTTGAGTGATTTATTTATTATTTAATTGTGTGCAAGATATAAGCTGGAATTTCTATCGTTTTATTTTAAAAAGCAAACGATAATAAATCTAAATAAAATTGTTATGTTCTGTGATCTAAATAGATTATGTCTTCCTTTTTATTTACGTTTAATTTTTTTTTCCTGGAGAATATGTCATTTAATATTTTGAATTAAGAAGAATTAAAACAACTTTTAGTTCACAGCGGTATTTCTGAAGAAGACGCTGTTTTACTTTTCAGTAAGTAGATATACTTTGTTGTTTTTATTTTGAAAATACTTTTATTTTGAATGTGTTATATACACATTCCATTTAAATTAGCTGTTTTTCAGCGTTTTTTAATAAAATATACTATTCTTTTAAATTATTTGTCAAAAAAAATTTTTAAAATTGAAAGTGTTAAATGTGGATGATTATGAAATATTAAAAAAATTTTATTCCCTGCTAGAATCTTTGTCAAAGCATGTGGGAATATTTTATATCTGATAAGAGTTTAGGAATTTTTTCAGATTTCATATTAAAGTTTTAACATTTCATTTTAATATAATAAATTTATATCCATGTTTTAGTTTTTTTGATGTATAATTTTGGTACAAAACATTTCTGGATAATTAATTTCATATCATTCTATACTTCTTTTATAAAAGATATTTACGAAATTATTGTTCATACAGTCTATAATTGCTGTTATTTAAATCGCTTTCTATTAATAAAGTTGACTGTCTTTAATTTATGAAAGTTCACATCTGCAACATCCATTCATTCAAATCAGAATCTTCAGATGTTCAATGTATTTTATTATAAATATATCATTCAAAGAAAAAGTGGAAAATATTATATTTAAAAAAATTAATCAGCATTTTGAATTTTTCTGTTTTTATCCTGTTTTTAGCTTTTATTTAATTGGAATTCAGAATTAATACTATCGTCTTATTTCATAAAGTATTTATCACATTATACAAACTATTTTTCCTTTGTTGCTAGCATAACAAGCTAGCATTGCCTGCTTTTAGAATTTTACAATAGTTATAGATTAATAGTAAAAAAATGGGAGCAAAATTAAAAGTAATATTTATTATGAGATATAGTTCAATTTGAATTTATATACCTATATCCCAGCTGAAAATAAAATGTAGTTATTCTACAGAACTGAAGTAATTTCGTAGTTTTTCTAGAGTTAACTGCAAATTTTCTGTAGTGCAATCTTAACTGTAAAAACACTGCAGTTATTTTGCAACTAATGCGAAGTAATTTCTCAGTAATTTATTTCGAAAAATTTTTAGCTATTTTCTACAAAATTACTGTAATTTAAGTGAGGTCACTTGAAAATCATAAATTTAGAAAAAACTGAAACTTTAAATCCGTGGTCATTCTGCAGTAAATTTGAAGTAATTATGCAGTCATTGTTTCAGAAGTATACTTTCTGATGAATCTGCAGAAAAACTGCAGTTACTTTGCATTGTTGTAATTGAAAGAGTTTGATGTCTTCAATCTTGCTTTCCTGGCTGGTATATGAAATTTTTATAATGTTTTTTCTTTTTGATTATGTATTAATTTCTTACAATTAGGTAAAAATTCTAAACATATATATTGATAACGGAAATAACGTACACTATCTATATTCATAATAGTTAAAATTCATAAAATACATACTTGATTTAATTGTAATTATTTATAATTCAGAAGCGATACAATTTAATTAGTTTAAAATTTGCCTAAAATTAGGTATTTAAATATTTCTGTATTTTAGTAATTTTATTATAAATGTCGTTTCCATTAATTTTTATTATTTATTTCCTTTTGACTTAAGAAAACTATTTTTGAGCAAAGTTTATGGTAAAAACAATATTAAAGTAAAGTTAAGTAGTTAATGTTAATTAGTTAATTTTTTTATTCGAATTCATACTAAGCTAGGATTATTGCAGAACAAAAATTATACTTATTTCTTTTCTAATCAAAACAAATATATAGTTTGGATTTTAAGCAAACTTATATCAAAAGAGTTTACAAAATTGAGTTTGAAAAAGGGTATTTAATCCAGATTTTTTAGCTTTTAACGTCCTCTTCAAAAATTTATTAATTTCACTTAGTTTCAGAAATTTGTCTTAAAAAAATTTTGGCAATTTAAAACAATATACCTTTTTTATTGCTTGAAAATAAAGCTTTATAAATTAAACGAATAAATTTGTTCGAAAAAAAATGACTCATAGTATTTTCAATTGAACCTAAATGAGCATAATATTTATAAAACTACTTACTTTAAAAATTCGTTTAGAACTTCTTACTTTTAAAAATTAAACTTCAAAGAAAAATGACGTAACTTAGGGGAAGGAAAAAAAAACTCAAATCTACAGAGGTTAGGAATTTTTCATAAAAAAAACCTCTTAAGTAATAATTCATTTAATTGTTGTTTTACCGTATACAATCAAAATGATTGGATAACCACAAAATGCTGCTATTCAAACTGTTAACTCTGAAAAATTTTTTTAACTGTGTTTTCACCTTATTTGATTTAACAAATTAAAACTTTATCCTCGCCAACAAGACCCAGCTCATGAAACTAATTAGTTCTTTGTAGCCGTCTTGTCACAGGACTGCAGCCGAGATGGTTAATCGGTCAATCTCACGACAGACGGGAAGCCAGTTCGAATCCCAGCCAGTGTCGATATGCTCACAGCGAAAACTTTCACAAGCCCTATATTATCTAATTTGATATTTAAATTCAATAAACGTTAAGATAAAAAAAAATCCTATCTAAGGCTTTCTCTATCAAAAGGAATTTTTTTGAAACGAAAACTAAAGTATTTTTTATCGCTTACGATAGATGGCACCACTAAATACAAAAATTTCGAATATTAACAGTAAAAATTTTGACTGCAATTTACAAACTGAAATACAGAAAATCGCTCAAACACGAGTTAAAATCACTCAAGTTTGAGTGAAAACGATTCACTCAGGTAATACTGAAAATCACTCAAACTCGAGTGAAAATAACACAAGTTTGAGTGAAATTTTTTTCACTCAAATTGAGCTATTTCCATATAACTCTTTCACTTGAGTGATTTTAACTCAAGATGAGAAGGCCGGTTTTTTCTAGATGAAAGAGTTAAATAGCACTAAAGTTGAGTTATTTTCACTCGTTCATTTTAAGAGTGTACGTATTCGGCAACTCTATTCTCTTTGTAATGACATAAAATATCAAAATACGATTTCACATAATCATCGTTGATATTACAGTTTTATTCAAGAAGACATAACGATACCTTTTATCAAACTTTCATCTCAATTTAAGTTGTAATTGCTTGATAATTATAAAATATGCAAGGAAGAAATTGATAAATATATTATTCCAAATCAATGCATTCGTATGTATATTATTGAAATTGTATCAATTATGCAATGAACATTCTGTTGTTGTTGTTGTTGACGTAGGCCTGTTTAGGCAGAGGGGGTGCGATTGTTCTTGTTTTCCGGTGGCGGTATCTATGGCCAAGAATTCAACTTCTGACACACCATGCGTCACACCCACTTATAGGGCGGACCCATTCACACATCCATTCATTCATCCACATCATCAATGAACCTTCTAAAATTAAAATTTAAAAGGCAGATATATAATCACACATTCTATCAGGAGCATGCTTACATAAAACTTAACATCCGTTGAATATAATGCTTTATTCAAATCTCTTTGCTAAAATAATACATTTTCAGATGATTTAAAAAGAAGCATCGTATTTCATAATTTAAAAAAATATTAATATTCGGCTATCAACGAAAAAAATAAGAATGAAATTCTACGTTACGCGTGCGTAAGTCAAGTTTCTCATAAGTTAACTATATTTAAACATTAATCATCCTATTTAAATATTTATACGTTGTCGCTAAAATATTTTTTTAAGATAATTAATTTTAACTTTTTTTTACTTTTACTGAATAAAAATAGTTGAAACTTCAGTTTTGGAATAGCAAAATACGTAGAGTTATATGGTGCAAAAAAAAATTATGCCTCATGATTCAAAATTTCTTCATCCACAATTAAATTAAATAATAAGAAATCATAAAAAAAATATTAAAAATTATTGCTCGCATGAAATTATTTTTGAATAAATGAGTTTCATGAATATGTGTAATCTTTTTTAAAACTGTTCAATTAGTTTTAATATATTATATGGTTAAAAATGCAAAAACTGAAATTATCATTAAGGAGACCCTTTCATCCACTCCCCTAACTAAATAACTAGGGTCACAATTTCCAGATTGCGGCTACTCCCTATATTTTGTTGGTCAAAAATCCAAATATGTAAAAAAATTTATGTTTATTCAGAAAAAGTATATTTTTATGTCTGATTTCACAACTAAAATAGCAATTAGCAACAAATAATTATGATATTTGAGTTCACCCCTAAAAATCATTAAGATTGACACTTTGTACGTAAAAATCATTAGAATGAAAGTTATTTAGTTTGATTTTTTTTTTGCGCACTTACATTTGTTAGCTCAATGTGTTCATTGGTTGCAATTTTTCATAGCCAAAATAATCTTTAATTGTACATTTCATAAAATAAAAAAATACTTACCACCTTTTACTCAAATACACGGATTATCACTACCATAACAATAACCATGAAGATTGTTGGAGCTTAACTTAAATATCATATTTTCTTATACTTCTCGTTATAAATGGAAACGAAATTCCAGTATTCCAGCTCTAGCAATGCAGGAAGGGCAGCAGTCGTAAATTTTACCTCTTAAATATTTATGTGTATATCACTGCATTTTAAAAATAAGCCAGAACTTTTTTCTCGGATAAAATTGGCTACTTTATATTTTAGTCCTAAAAAGCATAAATAATAGTTAAAATATTGTTATTTCATGAAAAACGCAGTATAATATTTTTCATTTTTCGAAATAAGTTCTTAATTAGAGAACTATTGTTGAAATGTATTGTTTATTTCGTGAATATTGTTATTATAGTTATATGTATTATAGTTGAAATATTGTTATTTCATGAAAAACGCAGTATAATATTTTTTATTTATCGAAATAAGTTCTTAATTAGAGAACTATTGTTGAAATGTATAGTTTATTTCGTGTAATCAAAAACTAAGCATTAATTGTCATTTTCTCTTTATTCTGTCATAAATCTGCGTTCTCTCCTTATATTTTCTGAGCATATTTATTTTCAAACTAAATAAGTAAGGAGCTCTGTTAATCTTAAAAGAATATTCGTGTATCAGAAAATTGATTTGTAGCATCTAGATCATATCGACAAGATCCATCTTTCCAGCAAAATCTGAAAGATTACCTATAAATAGATATTATAGCAAAAATAAAGATGTGTATCTATTAAATGTACCTACTGGTTCGAAATATTTTTTTTCCATCCTTTGTTAAATTATGACAGTATTGAATTTATATTACTAAAATGGAGAACATTAAGTATTTTTAAATTTATTGTTTTTAATTGTTTTCCCCTTAGCTTTCATTATATTATGGGATCATTTTAAAGAAGAATTTAATTTTTCACTGAAATAAAAGCTTTAAATATATGTATGATAAAATATTCATTTATATTTTAATGTGTAAATGATCTAAACGGATCTGGTATTTAATAGGGGGGAAATTGATTACCAATAATAGGAAAATTCCACATTTTTCTTTCCTTCGGCAATAGTAAACATTTCGTGACTAATTCAACATAAAAACTTTTATAACAAGGTGCAATTTATGTGTATATAATTTCACTTATTAATGAGTAGTGCTAATTAATTGTTTGAAAATTGGTGAGTATATTTTTCTTGAAAACAAAAATAAGATGCTCTTGCTTTCAGTTATTTATCTTTTTCCAGATAAGTAATATCCCTGTGTAAAATAATCATTTTTAATCCATATTATTTTTTGAAATCTGAATGTTAAGATTAAATTATCCGTAACTTTTAAATTTTTTTATTTACATTTAAAGTTCTGATAATAAATCTAGAGGTTTCATGGACTATGAATTTATACATTAATTTAATTCACTAAGAATAATAACAAAATTTAAGGTTGTTGTCAAGCTTAAATTTATTTAATGCATTCGATGCTTTAAACTAGATCTTATTTTAACAAATCGTCTTTCCTTAACGTATTTTTACTTCATATTATTTTATTTTGATGTAAATACTTTATGAGTTAACATTTCAAACATATTTTAAATCTACTCTTAGCATATAAGGATTACAAAACTTGCTTTTTAAGAATTTTAAAAAAAAACTCAGACAATATAGTCCTTTTTCTTAATCTTAAGTTTATTCTTTATGTGAAATTCAATAATGATATTTAAATACTAGCGTAAACTTAAAAACACTAATGTTTCACACTAATATGCAACACAGCTACAGCTTGTACTGGTTTTTTTATTTTATTTTATGACCGCCGTTGAACAGCTGACCCAATTTTTGGGTTTACGACTACTAATGTTCAACGCCGTAGCCTTGTAATTTTGAACCAATCCAGAAGACAAGGAAACTTCTGGATCAGTACCCCCAGAAGTACTGATAGTCTGTACTGGTTATCAGAAAGATGAAACAAAATAATTGATTCAAGCTACAGTAACTGGCTCAGGCACGAAATGCGAATTTTCACGACAGTGAGTGTTGCGTAAATGAAGAAAGAAAGAGTCTCGTGCTGTAATGCACAGAATAAGGTTGTGAGTTTCATCGAAATTGCAATATAATTTATTGTTATGATTCATTTATCAAATTGATTAATTTTTTTATATAGTTTCATGATAATTTATCATAAATTATTCATCGGCCGAAATGATGTCATGCTTTTATTTATTTTTTCTCTTCTTTTCATGAAAAATAATATGCTAATGTTGTGATAATCTGACTCTAAACTTCTTTGCTGGAGGATTTCTGCAATTAGAGCTAATACTAATTGAGTAAATTTATTAATTAAATTACATTATTTATTAATTAAATTATTTTGTTTTTACTCACAAAAATTTTTTTAGCTTTGTTTTCATTTATTATTTTTTTTTTTAATCTGAAAAGAAATAATCAGCTGATGCTGTGATATTCTGCCGTGTGAGCTGCCACGCAAAAGGGTTTCTGAAACTAGAATTAATTGTAATTAAGTAAGTTCGTTAATTAAAAATGATTTTTTGCGTTTTTACTTTCAACATTTTTAAATAAAAACATTTTTATTTACAAATTCCATTTATTCTAAAATGAAAAATAAGCTGCTAATGCTGTGATGATCTGCAGCTACAACTGCCGCACTGGAGGATTTCTGATTGAGACAATTCTTTTCACAAAAATGGCATAGACAGCTTAAGTAAGCTTAAGCATATATAAAGTTGCTGCAAATTTAAGTCACTCGAACTGTAGCTTTTTTAAAAATTTTCCTTAACGAAAAGGCTCGAAAGAACACCTTTGAAGCCGTTCGCAAATATCGCACAAACTAAAAAATTGCTGTGTTTCCTAGATTAACTCCTATAAAAATTATAACATTCCTTTGAGAGGATAAAAGTATTTCTGAAAAGTAAAATGGACCTTTCTGCGCTGCTAAGTAAATTGCTAAAAGCAAAGTTAGTAGTTATATTTTTCCTATGTAGGAACAACTGAGCCGTTGTTTTTCAAAAGTGGAAGCAATCCATTTAGAAAGAGGTGCAAGTATAAGGCTACAAAGATTTAGTGTTTGAATGAATTTGAAAATTAGGCAAAGATTAATTTATTTTGGGTGATATTTATAGAAGTTTAATTTGGTGAAATATCAAAGTACAAAAATTATCATTAAAATCGTGAAAAATAATAATAAATAAACGACTCTAGCTCTACATAGAATTATCCCACTTTCAAAATGAACGATTCAACTACAAACTAACCAACCATTATTTAAATTTATGATGGCTGTTTGTGTTTATAAATAGTTTGACCCTCAAGTTTCGTCTTCAAACTAACGTTTTTTGAGAGCAAGTAAAGGTCTAAATTGTTAAAGCAAAGCATAAAACTTTTTTAGTAAACAAACCGTAGTTTTGAAATCTCAGTAACACAGAGTAAATTCTGCTGGAAAGAAAAAGTCTAAACAAAGAACAGCCAAAGAAGGAAAGAAAACGAAATGGCTTTCGAAACGTTTCCTCGTAGGGCGCGATCGTTTTAACTGGCCTTTACTTTCAGTGTAATGACTGAACAATATTTTTAACGGCAGCCCTCAAAGTTTTAAAGAAAACCTTCTTATTTAGGGACCTAAAATTAGATTTTCTGCGAAATTAAAAAAAAATTTTGGTTTTATACAAAAATTAAAAAATATTATCTTAGTTTTCTTCTTTTTAGTTAAAAATTGTTAAAAGTTTAGTTAAAAGTTTAAAATGATGTAGAATAGAATTTTACTTTTTATTTATGAGCATTGACTATAATTACAATTAGATTGTTATGAAAATTCAAATAAAAAATATAATAGGTGAACTCAATATGCTTTTATTATTATTTTCAATAATAAAAGCAAATTTAAATCTTTTATGCTCTCAAAAATAAATGCTAAGTAAGGTAAAAACTGCATAGTTATCAGATAAAGTAACATAATTATTAGATAACGTAGTTACAATATGAAGTATCGAGCGAAACGTAATTATTAGATTAAATATTCTACTAAACTAGTATACAAGATATGTCGTGCAGACAGAAGTTAAAATACATTTTTAAAATTCTTTATAAATAAGAGAGCAAAAAAATTACACGCACTAAGAGTCGCAAATTTTGGAGAGAAAAAAAAGCTTTATTAAATCTATAGAATCAAATTTTTTAAAAAAAAGTGGAGTTAACGAAATCCAATACTGATTTGAAGGCCATAATTTAAAAGATTAATATTAGAAACACCTTCAAGTTTTTACTGGCAATCAGACAGGTTTTGATGACCTGTACACCCACTTTCCCTGATTGTAATTTGTCAGATATTAAAAGCGTCTTTTTTGTCTGGATTTTATATAAATTTGTCATTCCCAATGAGCTTTTTTCGTCTTGAATTTTACAATCATTAAAAACTATGTATCAGAGGTGGTATATAGGACACTCCCTGTACACTGTAGGTTATGAACATATGCTAACGGCAAACACTATTCATAATTAGCACTCTTTATTATACTAAATTAATAATCCCGAAAAAGTTGTTGTTGCTGTTAATTTACGTCGCACTTGAGCTGCGCAATGGGACATTGGCGACGGTCTGGGAAACATCCCTGAGGATGATCCGAAGACATGCCATCACATTTTTGATCCTCTGCAGAGGGGATGGCACCCCCCGCTTCGGTAGCCCGACGACCTGCATGCGAAGTCGAGCACTTTACTGTAGAGCAGTTTAACGAGGGCCAATACCGCACACCCTCGGTCCCTACTCAGACTAATCCAAGTGGTCACCCACCCGAACACTGACCCCAGCCAGTGATGCTTGACTTCGGTGATCTGCTGGGAACCGTGTCTTAACGATCAGTCCACTGCGGGACCCCGAAAAAGTGAAGTGGAATGAATATTTGGTGATATAAAATAAAATTTGCTTCAAAAAATATGACGTCAATATGTTTCGACCTCTCAAAAATGAGAGCCCATTCTAAAGACCTACCAAGCGAGAATGAGAAAAAACTAAAGTGATTTAAAACAGAAATCGTAACGTTGTTAATAGGAAATATAGGCAAAAAGTAAAAATAGAAAAACCACGAAAACCGTTCATATTAGTTTCAAAAATAAAAAGATTCTTTTTTTTTTTTAATTTTCTTAAAGAAATTTTGATCACTATTCTAAAACGTAACCTTAATGTGATTAATTTTGTTTAAATAAAAGTTTAAAAAAATTTATAATGTGGGTTTTACTTTCCATTTCGTTGTTCCATAGTAACATTCAACTAGGAAAACTAAAACAACGCATTAAAATTTTTATTAAACCTTTTTAAATTAAGAAAAGTTTTTAAACTATTTCCGAGCTTTTGTTGTAATTTATATTTTTAAAAAAATCACACAATAGATTTAAATTTCATATTAGCGGTAAGAAGCAAGATGGTCTGTATTAAGTATCCTTAAAGTTTTGTAATAGTACTACAAAATTCTGAATAAATCATATTCTAAAAACATAAGTTGTAACTATATGTTTTATTGAAATCTAAAGTTTTAAATTTTAATTAATATCCAAGAAAACTTTTATACGCATTCCATGTCTTAAAAATTTTTAAAACAAACATTCACCACGGCAAGTGGCAAACCTTATTTTTTTCACCTTTACTAATATAATAATTGCTTTTTTATTTGAGTATAATTTTAGCATGAATTCCTGAGATGCGTGGCTTGAATTCCATTGATTTTAAAACAAAATAAAGAAGAAGAAGCTCTTAATTGTAAAAATATGCGTCGCCTACTTTAAAATTCCACGACGCTGAGCAATTTTCGTTGCACCTGAAACAATTTCAATAATTTTAAGAATCATAGTATTATTGAAGTTTCTAGAATATTTTAGTACGCTTTGGCAGAAAAATATTTTTAATAAATGGTGTATCTTTCTCATAGCTTTTGAATAGTGAAATAAAAGAGAAAGGCTATAAGCGTTTTCCATTATGGCTTCCAGTTAGAATTTTTAGATTCGAGTATTTCCTATATCTGAATTTTGAAATTACAGCTCAAAATTTCTAAAACAATGTAAATTGCCAAAATAGTCTTTATTTTAGAAAATAACAAAACTTCTTTCAAAAATATTAACTTTTGTTTTTTTATGATCTACATTATATGCGTCCAGAAAACTCTATGCACTACTCTTGGCTCTAAGAATATACAACTTGGCGTAAAAGTAGCCGCCACCATTTTTGCTATACAGTAACACTAAAATTTTAAATTACAGTAAAATACGATTAACTTGAGAATCATTAAGCTTATTTCAATGTAAATGCAATGTAAAGATTATTTGTTTCGAAGAATCCTTAGTTTAGAAATTAGTTTAGCAGTCAAAATTAGTTAGAAGAATCATATATGCACTAATTTTTAAATGGAAATTAGTTTGTTAATCAAATGTACTCACTCAACATAAAGAGAAATATCAAAATAAATATCAAAATAAATTCAAAAGAGGCTTAACAAAATCGAAGCGGATGAAAATTAAATATTATAAAATTATTCGATACAATTGACGCCTATATGTAAATCTGATAAGAATATAATTATCTTTATTATACAAAAAAAATTCTTCCTGTGAGCTTTCACATTTATTGAAGTTTAGATTTAATTATGCCCTTCAAAGTGTGTATGAACTTTTTATTCGGTATTAAATTGAAATAACACACAATTTTTAGAGACTTTCAACACCGTATTAAGATATGTATAACAACACAGTTTTTACCATGTAGGGTTTTAGTTGATAACTTTAACTTTTATACCTTAACCAATTATTGCCCGTGATCTCTTTTATATATACATAATACATACATAGAGAGGTATACCTGGAATTGTATCATATGAAGTTTTTGACAAAAATTTAGTAAACATTACTTTAAAATACTCCTTTTTAATCAGTTGTAGCACGCATGAAGCTTTTGGTTGATAATGTGTTCCTTTTTTACTTTCAACTCCAACTTAACAGCATTTTCTTTACTTTATCAAGACGAAAATTGTAAAGTTTGCTTTTAATTTAGTTTATTGATTTATGATTCGTAGTAAGCAAATGTTTAAACAAATATAGTTTTAGGGGTTTTTTTCCTTTAAATATCTCATATTAAGAGTATTAAACTGTGGTTTGGCTGGAAGGATAGAGCGTTCGCCTCCCAATGAGGTGGAGCAGGTTCGAATCCTAGTGATGGCTGGTTGATACGAATCCTGCACCGACCACAGTGTTGACTTAAAATATCCTCAGTGGCAGACAGATCTTGGGTTAGAGTCATCTGGCCGTCAGACTAACGATGGGAAGTTTTCGTAGTTCTCCTCTCCATGTAACGCAAATACGAGTTAGTCAGCATTGTGCTCCATTTGCTTTTATTTGCTTGCAATGGTAGATCCACCATCCATCACAATAAAGTGGTTAAGTACATATTTCTCCATCTCATACTATGTAGCCTTCATGGCTCTGATAACTAAAAACCAAATATAAAATATGTATAAGGAAAAAAAATAAATGCATTTTAAATTAGGAGTTGATGAATTAAGAAAACACTTTATGAATATTGAAATACTAATTTCCGCAACAGACAAATGTCAATCTTAACCGTAATAAAACCATGAGTAAAAATAGTCTAAAAAGTAAATACATATATATATATATATATATATATATATATATATATATATATATATATATATATATATATATATATATATATATATATATATATATATATATATATATATATATATATATATATATATATATATATATACATTTTAAATAAATTGTAAGAAATTTTGTACAGTATTTTTCATACAATTATAGAACGCTCTTTTATATTTAAAAAAAATCAAACACGTAACGTTAACTTATATTTAGTGATCCAAGGTTTGAAAGTGGCCTTTATGATATGGAGTTATGTGATATTATTTAAAAACTTTATTCAAAAGTTAATTTTGCACCAATTATGAAGTTTATTTAAAAGGCTAATCTAAAGAAAGGAATGTAAATATATAATGAATGTTTATGCTTATAATTAAATTAATTGCACGAGCTTATAGTATAATATTCATAGCAAAAATTTAGTACTACTGAAAAATAAAAAAAGCATGGACGAGCAAAATGTGTTTTGACTTTTAAGAAAAAACATCTAGCTCTACATATAATGGGAAATACATCTGATGCATCTTATCTAAATATTATTACGAAGGTATCCTGCTTATGTGAGCAGTAGTTTTAATAGTTATATGAATTGTACTTAGTGAGTTATAAGCTATCTTACGGAGTTATGATAATTATGCACCGTTCTATTTTTACTGAAAGTGAAAGTCGATACGATGAATCTGCTCTCCATTTAAGTTTACTTTTATTTGTCAATAAATCATGTGAGTATTCATTCATCAGTTTTGCTCATTAAAAGAAACTATCATTTAATTCGAACGTAAAACGTAACTAAAGAAAAGATAAAGCTAACTTAAAATTGTGCTTTGAAATATAAATATTTAAATACATAAATATTTAAATATATAAATATTTAACCATATAAAGATAAATAAAAAAAATTGCATCCCATTTAGAACAATGATGCTTTATAAAAATTATAGTTTCCGCTTAACTCTTTCCATTTACATAACATTAAAAAAACGCTCTTCAAAATTATTTGGCACAACTGACAAAAATGAAAAGCTGCACGAATGATGGCGGTGTTATCTTTTAAAAGTATAGACATATTTTGAGGAAAACATGGAAAAGGATGAAATTTGAACGAAATCTTTTAAATAATTTTCTTAAATTCAAACTGAATCTTGAATTTCCGGCTTTTCAAATTAATTATAATTTACGTCTACTACAAAAATCTTTTCGTTAATAAACTTTTCAATTTATATTTAACATCACTTTTCAAATATAACTTTCAGCATAACTTTTCAAACAATATGAGAAAAGTAATATCCAAAATTGCGTAGAATGGAAAAATTTAAAGTTAGAAGAAGAGATTTTGTGCTAGATTAAAAGAAATATTCCTTAATATTACTGTCAATAATATTAAAAACGTAATATGAGTGTTATTAGTGGTGGTATTGGTTCCATTAATTTAAAATATTCTATCTTTGTTTTACTATATGCATTTACTGTAGTAAAATTTTATTTAACAAAGCAAAAATAGAATAAATCTGTTGCACTGTGTATGTCAGCTTTTTAAGAATGATAGCTAAACCATAAAAATGTTTTGTTTAATACAATGAAACTCATGAGTTACGATCAACAAATATTTCTTTTGAAATATAAGAAATTAAAAGATTAAAAGCTCTATACTATATTTTGTAAAAAGGAATATTAATTTTAACTAAACATAGAAATATATTAAGTAAGATATGTAATGAAAATCATAAACACTGATAGACAAAACCTTTATTGAATTATGAAGAAAAGTTTGAAGAACAAAACCATTGAGCTAATGCGAGTTAAAATTTTTAGAATGGTAACTACAACATAGAAATGTTTGTACTTTATTTAATACAACGAAGGAAATATCAATAATTTATCGAAAATTATAAAAAATATCAAAAATTTTACTGAAATAGAACTAAAAAAGAAACTAAACTAAAAAAGATAAACTAAAAAACTGAAAACTAAAAAAGATAAACTGTTATGTAGACATCTTTAAAAATGCTGACTTAAACACCGAAATATTTGTATCTTATTTAATACAATGAAACTCATGAGTTATAATCAAAAAATACTTTTTAAAATATAAAAAATTAAAAGAATAAAATTGCTATTCTATATTATGTAAAAAAGTTTATGGTAACTAAACATAGATATGTATTAAATAAGATCTTAATGAGATGTGACAAAAATTATAAATTCTGATAAGCAAAACTTATATTGAATCATAATGAAAAGTTTGAGGAATAAAACCATTGTACAATGAGTGTTAACATTTTTAGAATGGTAGCTAAACCATCGAAATATTTGTATCTTATTTAATGCTATGAAAGTCAAAAATTTTGATGGAAAATGTTACTGAAATTTAAAGGAAACTGAAAAGTATAAAGCTGTTATTAATAATAACATCTTTTAGAATGCAAACTTGGTTGTATTTTATTAAGTACAATGAAATTCACAAATTATGATAAGCAAAAAATTTACTGTAGTATAAAAACTAAAAACAATAGAAATATTTGTTTTTATACTATTACAGATTAACATTGTTAGAATGATAACTGAAACATACAAATATTTATACCTTATTTAATGTAATTAAAGCCATAAGTTATGATAGAAAAAAATTTTAATGAAATATATTTAATTTGTTCCTAAACTTTTCTTTCTGAAAATATGTTTCCGGATTATAACTATTTCTTGCAATTTCGTTTTTGATTCTCGGAACTAGAATGTTTCAGTTTGTCTAAGAACATTCGAGATAATTAATTGTTAAAGTAATTGCATCCAAAGCAATACATTTTATCAAATTAAGATAAAAATTTATCCAACCAGGTCAAAGTATTTTTTGATAAAAAATAGGTTTTAATTGCTTCATTTTCTTTTTAAGTTAACCATGAATTATTTTCTTTTTTGTTAGTGAGTAGTTATTTTTTAAAAGAAATAACTAAATTAATTAACGTGGTGGATTAATTTTATCAATTGTTAGGATATTTAATCTGACTCAAATTAAAGGTAACGCATTGTTATAAATTGGTTAATTTCTTCAATAGTTATGAAAGAAATAAGGAAAAGAAAAATATTTTTGTCCTGATTATCTTTTAATTGTGTTGTCACAAATTAAAGTCAAAAAATAATTTCTTTCTGGGTTATTTGTCCTTGCGTGTTTCAATTGGAATAAAAAGCCTAGATGCAGTGTAAAAAACTTTTACTAATACAGTAGAACCTCGATTAACCGAGGTTTCTGTTAACCGAGGCAATAACGAAGTCTAAATTTTTTCTTCTCCTCTCCAAAATGAGCTTGGAAGAAATTATACACATATTAGTACGTTGTCCGTGTT
This sequence comes from Parasteatoda tepidariorum, assembly GCF_982258835.1. Taxonomy (NCBI): domain Eukaryota; kingdom Metazoa; phylum Arthropoda; class Arachnida; order Araneae; family Theridiidae; genus Parasteatoda; species Parasteatoda tepidariorum. The sequence goes on along the minus strand of NC_141756.1, from coordinate 66,492,029 downwards.
ACAGGCACTTATTCCCCACAAAAGCACTCAACTTCCATGAAATATTACACCCTGAGAAGAAAACATCCATGAATGCTTTGTTAACAGTGGTCATGTGACTTGTAAGTTTAATCATGTAAATTTTAAGAATACAATATTTTCTTGAGATTTGTGTTATTTTTGAAAATGCGTCTTTCGATATTTGACTAAGTATAGTTAAAAAAAATTCCATTTTACTTCTCAAAATTTACTACTAGAGTTGATTTCCTTTTTAAGTCTTTTTAACTGTGAAACATAAGTTCATATATGTTTATTTTTATCATTTAAAAAACGTTCTATTGTTTTTTACTTTAAAAGTAGTTAAATTCGCTAGCACGGAAGGTTTTTATACATGGTTCCTATTAACCGAGATTTCCGATTTTCGAGGTACTAGCGGTCCCAATTAGCTCGGATAATCGAGGTCTTACTGTACCTTATACCCTGTGTACAGTAAAAACTTCCAGATAAAATTACAATATAAAATATCGGCATTGAAATATCGGCATCGTAAACTCCATTTTACCATAAAATACATTTTCACCGCAAAATATTATACCGTAATTTTTACAGTAATATTTATTTATAAGTGATTCAGTGATTTTGCGGTAACATTTACAATGGAAATTACAGTATATCAGATTTTGTTCCGTAACATGTGTAACATGTAACAAAAATGAACTCTACGGTATTAAGTACTGGCACTCTGAGTGTTGGTACTTCTTACTGTACTTTTTGCCGTACTTTTCACCATTACTTTTGCCCTAATTTTTGACAGTGAAGGATATAAAATAAGTGAGAAAAAGGGAGTGTTAACAGTATAAAAAAATTAGCGAGAAAATTTTTGCAATTGTTACAATAAAATTCTTCTAAAAATATGAATTTACACTAAATTGAATTTAGAAAAAATTAGCGTTTTAGAAATCACGTTTAAATTACATGAAATTGAGATATAGAAACACATTTCCCATATCTCCCGTTGGCAATAAGATTTAATATCAATTTCTCCCCACCAAAAATATACTATTTTAAAACTATGTTGAATAAAAATAATTTAAAAAGAATATTGAGGAAATTTGAAACAATATATATTTTTAATAAAATTTTCAGTTGTTAGAAATCAAGGGATAATACATTATAATTTCTAAAATTTATTTTTATTTTTGTTACAGGTTTTATTAATCCGTGTAAAAATCTGAACATCTTTTAGTTTCTCAGAGTGAACTGGTTTTAATAAATCACACAGGGCAGGAAATTTAGGCTACAGGAACATATTTTAATATCTTAAAAGATGTCTTAATTTGCATGCTGTATTCAAGATATTTCGATTGTGTAATCTAAAACTATAACATTTCTGTAGTTGTAAAAGCCTTCTGGGATAACAATCGTGAAAATTTTGAATTTGTCTTTTGCACCATATAGAAATGGAGCCTACAAAATGGCTGACAAAACTTCTAGGTAATGTCTTAAAAAGTTTTAAAAAGTAGAAATTTTAAATTTTGATAGAAATTAAAATATTATCCTTCAATACTGAAATTTTCGGTTTCCTTCAATACTTTTTAAGGAAGTGGTAAACATACTTATCCCTAAATTCAAAAATTTTTAAATGACGAGAAACTATTTTCGCACTTATAATTTGTACGGTCATCTGTTAATAACTTCAGAAATTAGAAAAATGTCGATGAAGAGGCGTTTCTTTGCATAAATGTGGGTAAAAATAAAGTCTAGCGTGGGGCCAAGAATAATTGGAAACTATTTTCTCTTGTGCACTACGCGTTATTTTTGCTTCTTTTCTTATCGATTTAATTTCGTTTTTCAAGGAAATTATATATTCGCTTAGATTATGATACAAACACAAAACTTCAACTTTATGGCCTTATGATAATAGCCAATTCTTTACAATAAATAAACTTTCGAAAAATACTTATTCATCTTCCCTCCAAAAAATGGTCATAAAAATCAAATTGATTTCAAGTAATTAATTTAATGAATTTCTCTTTTTATGTCATTCTCAATGCCAAAAATATTTTAACATAGCACTACAAAAAAGTGGCTCCATAAAAATTTAAATAATACATTTTTAATATATTTACAGAAGAATTTGTGACTAGTTTGTTTAATTAAACCTAATTATTATTAAAATCTAATATTATATAACTAAAATTACTATAATTTCTTCAAAAAATATAATAATTAATACTTGTGTTCCGAAAATAAAATATAAATCCATGCAATGTTGTCCCTTTTTGAAATATGTTTGTTATTTTACAAAAAACTCTTTCCAATATAATTATTTTTACGTTGTAATTATAATTAATGCATTCTAACAAGTGAAATCACAATCATCTTGAGAAAAAATATTTTCTATTATTTCTAAATTATATTTATTGGTTTGTAATTAAAACACTATCAGAGTTGCTGAATAAAGTCATTAGAGATTAAATAGCAAATTGATCTGATCAAAATTGCTTTACAATGAGCGTCGACAAATTGATTACCTGCCCATCTTAGTTTATTAAGCCATTAAATGTTGAAAGCTGAAGCAGTTTAACGAAATGATATCAGCTACTTTAGAATTTATTTAAGACTAATGACCTAAGCAATTATTGTTAATTAAACATCATAGGTAAATGGTGCATTACTATTTAATTAGAAAGTAGCAATAAACATTTTGAATCAAAGTTGCGTAAATACTTACACATTAATTTAACAAACTATTTTTTCCAAATTTTTAATGTTAGATTGTTGATGTATATTATCACAAAAATAGATATTTCTTCCATTTTCAAAAACTAAAACAAAATATTTTGTTAGTTCTTACACTAATATAAAGTAAAAAAATTCTTCACATAATATTCAAGATGAAATAATGCTAATGCAATTCCAGTTAAACTATAAAAAAATAATAATTACATATTTCAGTTTTTTTTATACTACGTTATTATTTTCTTTTATTAAAAATGCTTCTTTACTACTCTAGGTGTTATATATCATTATGTATAGCATTGTAGTTCACAGTCTGGAAATAAATTATATATAACCGTATATTTAATGGTTTAAAGCCATTTCATTGAGAAAACGTTTTTTCACCGTTTTTCACTTTAATTATTAAGGAATTAAAATCGTCTGATAAAATTCTAGTTTTTGCTATTCAGTTTTTCGCTCCATAAAAGAATTTTATATTTTCTCCAATCATTTTACGATTATTTTCTGCACTTGCTAGTACTTCATGGTAATTTTAGTAGTCTTTTTGGTAGTTTTTAAAACTTCATGGTTTTGAACATCGAATAAATAAAACTGTGATTCGACATTCAATAAAGTAACCCAGGTTCGAATCCTAGCGATGACTGATAAATTTTCGGTATTCACATCTGGTGCTGGTGCAGATTTAATTCGGAACATATTTTTATTTTTGTTGTAAAAACTTGTCTTCGTATGGTAAGAAAAACAGTCTATTGACTCTTTTCACAATTTTCACGGAAAAAAACTTGCTCCTACATGGTAAAAAACTATTGAAGCTACATTTCCTAAATTTTACGGTTTTGCACAACCAACCTAGTTGACGATTTAAAACCTTAAATTGTTTGAGATTTCTTTTTGCACATATATGAAAGAAATCATATATCTGAGAAATGGCTTTTTGGATATGAATAACAATATTTAATCACCGATAAGTATCACCTTGCAGTTGTCTGACTTAAATAAAATGTTACATAATTTTTTTAACAAATAAGAAGGTTATAGCTAAACTCTTAAAAAGTTTTAAAAGAAATAAGACAGATTCTAGACTTTATTTAAAAAATACTAAGAAATAAAATTCATCGAGTTTTTAAGCTTTTGATGAGTGCAAAAATCTTGATATAATATTTCTCAATGTAGTGCTAATCCATTTAAGTTAACTTAAAGCAATTAAATAAATTCTTTTTGAAACTGTAAGGTCTGATTTTTAATTTCTTTTACAAAACAGGTATATCACAAAATAAAACACAATTTCTAAAAAAAATTTTAACATAAAAAACTTGCTTTAAAATAAATGTGTATGGATATTCCACCTGATTGGTCTCACATTTCAGGAGGTCAGTCCATAAATTTGACTTTATATTTTATAAATTAAAAAAAAATTGTGTGAAGCTAAACTATCTAAATACATGAGCTAAGATTTAAACTTGACATTAAACTTTGCTTTCAATTTTAATCCTCCTCAATTTTGATAGATAGGTTGGTACTTCATTTATGCCGCATTTGAACTGCAAAATAGGCTATTTCATTTTTTTTTATTTTATAACCATCGTTAAACAGCAGACCAAAATATCAGTTTACGACTAGCAATATTCCATATCCTTGTAATTTTGAACCCAATCCGGAAGACAAGGGAACTCTTGAATCAAGTATTGGGAGAAATTTGCCTTCGTGGAGGACTCTATTATGGAACTAAACCGTATTTGCGTTACATGAGGAGGAAAGTCACGAAAACCTTCCATGGTTAGCCTGACAGCAAGGGGACTCGAACCCATTATCCGTCTAAGAGGGAGGATATTTTAAGTCAGCTCTATGGTCGATGAGAACTTTACGGTAGACTGATACCGCTCACCCTTGATGCCTACGCAGGCTGATCAAAGTTTTTGCACACCGGCTATCAGGTTTGATTTCGGTGTACTTCTGGGAAATATTTTTTATCAATCAGTCAACCGCGAGACTTCTTCAATTTATAACCATTTAAAAAAGATAAAATATTTTTTACAGGCGTCAATTAAAAAACTATAGATCTGTTATCGCATGAAAATATTAGACTTCCCCATAGTTATCGAGGCAATACATAAGTCACTAAAATTAGTCTTCTATCTTTTTATTTAAAAATGAAGTATATTCACTTAGTAAAAAGCATCATGAATGGCTTTTTTTTGTTCCGAAAGACCAAAAAGCTTTTTTCAAAGACAACAGATAAAATCTTCAGCAGTTTTTATAATAGTTTTCTTCTCACTTTGTCTTTTACTTAAAGGTTAAGGCTTCGAATAAATAAACTTTTAACGTGTTATCTGGACTATTTTATAAGCCATAGTTTGTCATAGTTGCTTTTTGGATGAATTCCAAATTCTAATTACACTTTATTTCTTCTTCTTAAGTGTTAAAATAACTATGAAAAAGGATTTCTATGTGGTGAGTAAAAATTGTGTTGTAAAACTTATGAGTAAAAATTCTAAAAAATTCAATTTTATAAAGTAAGCTTTTATTATAAGTGTATATAATGGGAGCTAAAGAAAGAAAAGAATTATTATGAAATATTAAGCTTCCATTTTGGTATTAATCCATCTTTTCTTAACATCTCCGATTTGAAATAGATCGACTAATACATAAAATAACACCAAATGATGTATATTTGGTGTTTAAAATCAGATTAAGTTTCTTGTTCCACCCTTTGACGCAGAATTTTTATTAAATATACTTTTGTACTTTTTTCCCAATTATGTATTAATTGTGGAAAAAATAAATGAAAAATTTTATATTTAGCATTTTAATAATTTATGGTGATAGAACACCGGTGTCTTTTTATGCATTAAGGGTAAAATTATCCAAACCCTGTTCACTTCCAAATATTTTTTTTTTAAATTTGCCTTTATTTAGATCAAAGCGAAACATTTATTCATCGTTGAATTTTTTTTTTTAATTTACAAAATCAATTATTGATGCATTTTCAAATATGAATGAAAACAAAAAAAATTTGAACTTACTTTTCAGGGAAATTATAATGGCTGCTTTTTACGTAGCAAATGCAAATTATTTATTATTTCAGGAAAATCGTTGCGACAATTCGAAAAGTTTTTGTAAGAAATTTGAATAGACAAAATAGTTCAATTCATGTATTTTTTTAAAAAGCTCTAAGCTGAACACTGTAAAAAATTCTGCATCATATTATGGTATGAATTACTGAAATTGTAGGTAAATCCTCCGTAAAATTCATTTTACCGAAAAATCCATTTTTGCCGTAAAATATAATACCGTGATTATTACAGTAATATTTATTTAATTAGAGTTATTCATTGATTTTTCGGTAATTATTATTGTGGAAATTACGGTGTCTCAGATATTTTGTAGTATAACATGTTTTCCCGGTAAAAATGGATTTTACGGTAAAATGTACCGTAATCCGAAGTGCAGATACTCTCTACCGTAATTTGATCAGGAAGTTTTCAAAGTAGAAGAGTAGAATTTTCTAATTGTCCCGCTTGTAACGGGAAATCGAACTTCAAATGAATTACCGAAACGCTTTGCCATTTTAGCTTGCTTTAAAAAAAAAAGCGTTTCATTTTTACATGTTCAAGAATTATAGTGGAAATTTTTTATGTTACTCTGTGGACTCAAAACATGTCAACTCATCTCATATAAAAAATATTTTGGATGAATTATAGCTTATCTTTATTTAATGTGTGTTTAATAATCATTGTCATCGTAATTTTATCTCTCTTTTCATTTTTAAAATCTGTACCTTACATCGATAAATATTACTCAAAAAGTTTACAACTTTTATTAACAATTTTATTTTAATTGTTTATTTCAAACATATTTAACAACTAAGGAATTTATGAGTACGTAAATGAGGTTTTATAAACTTCAGTGTAATTAAGAAAAGTTAGTTAAAATTCAATTTCTTAATGATGTTTTATTAAATGTGCGAGGAATCATATGCAAAGTGATTTTATTTTTTATAAAAGTTCTTTCTTGATGATTTGTCATTTAATTATCGCATTTATTACTTTTTAAGTACCTAATTTCTTCAAAGGGAAACAATTAATGGAAGGAAATAAATGTTAAAAATTACTTTTTTTTTCTAATACAAAGTAATTATTATTGACAAATCTCTTTTTTAAGACTTGAATTATGAAAGTAATTTTGACGCGAATGGGGTTTAGTTAAATACTTTTTTTATTTTGAGTGATTTTTTTTAATCCAAAGCAAAACTATAGTTTAAAAGAAATTAAGACGAATAATTTACTGGAGTAATAAATTCACATTTCATGAATAAAAAATAATTATTTCCATGCCTTAAAACTCTATATCCGAAAATATTTCCTCCAGTTATCTTTGAATCCCTAAAACTATTTATAACTTTAAATTGTTCCACGAAGAGTTAACTAATTTTTTATATTTTTAGTATTATTTAACGTCTATACTTCTTAAAAAATTTGAACTGTTTTCTTGACCAACTTAAAAGACGAAAAATGTTGATAAAATATACACATATGATAAAAAGGTAAAATCCTTAATGCTAGTTTGTAAAAATCCCAACTGCTTAATTTATTTCTAGTAAAAATATTGTTGAAAATATAATAGCGTTAAAAATATTATTTTTCAACTAAAGTTTTGATTTTAAGAAAATATCACATTCATTTTTTATATTTCAAGCCTGTTTTTTAAAAGCTAAAATATAAGTTATTAAAGTTCTGAATTTGTTTCTTTTAATATTTAAAAATTCTTTAAGAAGTTACGCCATTTTAGCGACAAATACATAAATATATTTTACTGATTTCTTCGAACAGTCAATGGAAAAATTCATATAAAAAGAAAATATCATGCAATTAATGAACTGGGAAAAGTATTTTCAGAACGCCCTACAAAAACAAAATGGTGACTGAAGAGATTTTCTCGCTGAAATCTTTATTTTTGAAATGTGTACGGCTGCAAGCGACAACATTTGATGTTACAGTAAATATAAATCATATTTTATAATCTGAATCATATTAGTTACTGCATAAAGTAAAATTTTTTCGATTATATTCGTTAGAAATTACGGAAGTACGTATGATTTTTTTTCGTACCTATTTTTGCAAGAATTGTTCGTTTTTTATATTAAAAAAATAAAGATTTCTTTATCTTGACACTACACCTTAGGTCCCCAATCTCTTATAATTTCGTAATTATCTTCTTTAAATGATTCTTCAATGCGTGCCCTTTTCTCAATCACTTTAAAAGTCTATAATCACCTCGCAATGCAGATACAAGCAATTGCTGCCTTACTGATAAAACAGTTTTACCAGAAAATCTCGATATTTCTTCTCTATGGGGATGATTATTGATTACAAGAGCTAGTAAAATTATTTTTTAGCTCAAACTTCGTCTTTTTTTAACTTCGACTTCGTTGTACAAGGAAACGTTGAAAAGTTTCATCTGTTGGTCGAAATTTGAAATAATTTTTTAATTGCAGGAATATTTAACAATAGTCCATATACCGCATTTTCCAAGTTTTATCAAATTCAGATAAGCAGAACGGGTTCTAAAGGGGTCTTTATAGGGTCATATTAATTATAACCACCTTGCATTAAGGACACTTTAAAGATCATTTTTCCAAAATCCTAGGGTAGCTTAGCTCTTTAAAAAAATAAAAAAATAAAAATAAATAAAAATAAATTTTTAAAAAAAAACAGTGTTACATTAAATAATTATAATCGCAGTATATAAGACTAATAAAAAAGTATTACTTTTTATTTTTTTATCTACATCTAATACCTTCATTTCAACAAGTGAAAAGGAGCAACTGAAGCACAGAAAATATTTATGCGAAATTAAAAGTCCAAGTTAATAATAGAATCACAATAATAACCAAACATAGTGCAAAAATATTAAAATCTGGGCTTTCCTATCAACATTTCGCAGTAAACATACGTTTCACACCCATAAAGTCAAAGCTCGTTTTAAATTATATTGATATAGGCACTTTAAATTGCACTTTCTGTCCAGTAAGTTTCATAACTCGAAGCATGTTTATTAGGAACGAAAGTGTTTCAATATTAATAAATTACGATGGACAACGTATATTTCAACTGTCTTGCTTAGTGCGTGTTTCAAACTCTAGTATTATATTGACAAGAGCTTTGGAAATTTCAATTTTCGTTTCATATAAACTATTCCATTATTGAAATTAAAAGCAGATTATCATAATTTACAAAATGTTGAGACTTTGTACGTGGGAGTATCTCTTCGCGAAAATATTGTTTCAGTCTCTAAGTGCGTGTTTAATTTCAAACCTGAGTTTATGAGTTTGGATTTTCACAATGATGGTTTGTTATTTTTAGAAACTAATTAATACTGAAAGAACAATTTATTCAGAGTATTTTATTTAATTTTATCATTGAACTGCAGCTGATTCATTGAACTCTATAGTCTTTTACTTTCTTATTTCGTGCTTTTTTCAGAGGCTGAATTCAATATGTACTGTTTGTTATTTAACTCATTATGTATTTTTTATAGAAACATTGTTGTAAATTACCATTGCTCATGAAATAAATTTCATTGAACATATTTTCTCCTTAAACTTAACAGGGCTACATTCATTCAATGTGAGGTTGAATGAGCTTTTATCTTATAATTCTCGTATATTTGTTGAACTGTCAGGTTCCATCCGAATTAAGAGACAATGGCCTTCTCGGAATATTTTAGTTTGACAATATAACACACAAAAATTAAAATAATACCGTTTTAGTCAATTTAAGTTTTAAAAAAATAGATGCATTACTTTTTGACTCAATTGTAGTTTAAAAAACTTAATTCATCATATTCTGAATCAACACCAGTTGCGAAAAAATAAAACACATGAACTAAGTACCTCAAAAAGTAAAGATTTTATTTATAAAGCAGTTTTGATAAAAATGCAAACATTTTAAAACATTTTGTTAAAAATCAATTTAGTAAGAAAAGTGCAATTTGAAAGATCAATATCACATAAAAATAATAATCTACGATCATCCTTTAGCAACAGACTTGGTCACTTTCAAAATTATCTTGAAAAATATATAAACTTTAATCACGATGCCGAAAGCACAACTAAACTGTATTTAAATATTCTGATTCTTCAACCTCTCCTCCAATCCTAAAACTTTAAATATTCTCAAACAATATATTAACCAAATTTATCATTGTCTAGCTGTTTCCCACGGAGAAGAATTTTGATTTCAATTTCGACTCTTTTTAGCTGATGCCCGTAATATTGTAAAAGTTTTTATCGAAGGAAGTTTATAAATTTTCCCTGCAGCCATTCAATCACACAAATACCTGAAGTATGAGTTCCGAACAAAATATCGAAAGAAAGTTTCAGCCCAGAAGGCAGCAGAAGTACTAAAATTATTTCCATCTCTGTTGTGAGATAAGATAGAAAATGATCCATTGTGCTGTACTTTTTCCTCACGCACCACTCTGGCAATAACTAGACCATCATAAAAAATATATGCGCTATTACTCAAAAATGTTCTGTTACCATAAATTGGTATGATCGGTTAATCTCTTATATATATCACAAAAAGCATAATAGTACAGTGCGTCAAAAAAAAAAAACGGAACTCTCTCAATAACGTTTGAACAAATGATTGAATTTACAAGTTCTAGGACTCAATTTTAACGGCTCGAGAGGGCGACCTGAAATATGCTAATTAATAAGTGAAGAACATATTATAATTTGCGGAATCAGACACAAAAACGTATTTTCTCTGAATAAACTGAATTATTATTTTATTTCGTTATTTCTCAGAATTATTATCTTATTTAAGAATAGTAAAAAAAAAATTTTTTAAGGTATACATTTTTTTTTGCTTCTTGTTAAAGAATCTAATTTTACGTGGCAAAATACAAAATTGGAGCAAAATCAGTTAAATAGTTCCTGAGAAATTGAATTTAAAAAAACTCTGCCTAAAGTTCGATTTATCTGGAACTATTCAACCGATTTGGCTCAAATTTCGAATTTTGCCTTGTAAATTACACGCTTTAAAATGATGCAAAAAAATTTATACCTTACAATTAAAAAAATTTTGAGTATTCTTAAATAAAATAATAAAAAACAATAAATACTTTCTAAAATATATCTTTTACATGAATTATTTTTGGGTAAATGAATTTTATCATTGTGTGTAATCTTTTTTCAATTTGCTTAAACAGTTTTCGAGATATAGCGAAATACGCAAAAAGTAAAATCAGCATTAAGGGGTCAAAACTTTGGAGCCCTCTCCTGATCGAACTATGGGAACCATACTTCCCAGATTGCTACTATACCCTATATTTCGAAGGCAGAAATCCGAATCCATCGAAAAAGAGGTATATGTTTATTTAGAGAAAATTCGTTTTTGTGTCTGATTTCGTAACTATCTACTGCACTTATTAACTAGCATATTTGAGGTCACCCTCTCGAGTCATTAAAATTGAGTCCTAGAACGTGAATATTCGATCATTAGATCAAAAGTTATTCAGGGTAGTCCGATTTTTGTGAACTGTGCATCACATAAAAGTACAATAATTTAAAAGAATTCTATTAAAAATCAAAATGACAAGAAAAATGCACATTAGAAAATCAATTTGTATTAGATCAGTTAACAACTTACTCATTAATGAAATTTTCTGCTTATATTTAAAATTACTTAAAATTGTTGTTTCTCCTATGAACTCCAAAGAAATTACTTAAAAATGTTCTTTTTGGTTCTGAAAATACTTCTCCTTTTCTTTTGAAATATCTAAATGATCGGTCGATAGTTAAAATTAGTTTCAAGCGAAAATGTTAACCATTGATTAAAATTTCTATTTTAGGATCCATCGTTAATGGTTTTTCTCTGTAAAGTTTCTATTCTATTCTTCGAAGAATTTAGAAGTTCATTTCCTGATTTTGAATTTACTAATTAGTAATATAGATAAACAAATGTATAAAAATCTCCAATTCCGGTATTGTATTTAATTAAAGAGTTTTTATTTTAAATGTAGGATGTTGTTTTTTTTTATTTTCTTATACATTTGTATAAGCACAAAAATTTTATTAATAATTATATTTAATATCTTTATCACTTTCTATACGTAATTCAAATTTTTCCACCTCAAAAAAATTTGTTAACTCATATTCTAATTAATTGAGTTATCCCAAAAATACATTTTTACATATTAAAAATTAAAATCCAGACATTTCTTTAAGAAAAACCTACTCAAAATTGATTAATATGTCAGATTTCATTAGATATAAAAACTTTTTCTTAATAAAAACCTTTACTCATAAAAACTTACTTAAAGTTTTCATAAAAATGATTATTTATAAAGAAAACATTCTAATAAATGCTTGTAAAAATTAGCTTTATTGCAAAATCTAATACTAATAAAGAGTAAAGATTATATAATATTTATATATCACCACTATTTTAATTCAAACAATTTCCATATCTATAAAATCAGAATTTTGAAAAGCTCTTTTCAAACAATTTGTAGAAAAAAACTTGAATTTCAAAACTTATTGTTCAATTAAACTGAAGACATTAAAATATACTGATTGAGTTAATTGGTCTCATTTACTACCCAAAATTAATTTGCTCTATGATTAATGTTTCAAGTAATTGCCTTTAAATGCGCCGCAGGACTCATTAGCGAATAATAGATTTATTCAGCAGTTACAATAGTTCTTAGATTGGTCTAGACAATTAGAATAATAAATCTGCAGATCTTCTGTTCAATTCATTTCTCCCAAGGAAGTAAGAAGACACTCATTAGCTGGTAAATTGTAATTTTGCTCAACCCTTTTGCCGCCAGTCACAATTATAACTTTTAAAAAATAGTATTATTTCCTATTTTAAAAAACTTATCATATTTACTGCCATTTTAAACAGCTTTTGTTACAATATTTTTCTTTTTGATTTTTCTTGCAATTATGTTGGAATTGTTATTCTTTTAACCCAGTAATAGATAAATCACTTATCTTAATATTTTGCACCCGAATATTTTATATATTATGAAATCAAATGGTAAATTATTGCTAGCAATTATTCTTAAAATTTATTTAGTTTTGATTGGAATCTTTAAAACATTTTTAATTTCCATTATAATAAATTTATAAATGTACGCATACATAGATACATACATTTATACATAAACGCATATGTACACACATACAGACCGGCAGGCAATTATAAATTTGGTTATTTAATGTAGAAAATAACTTTTAAGATGGATATTTTTAAAATTTAACTATATAATTTTTCTTAAATCAAGCATTTTGCGTTTTACAACTTTATTTTTTCAAGGCACTGATTTACATTGTATAAACTTTTAAATATGAAAAGTATAGATTTTTCAAAAAAAATTTCAGCATTTCTTATTCTTCTCTTTATATAGTAAATTGAAAGTTAAACACAATAATAATCTGTGTTATACTGAATTAATACTTGATTCAGACACAACTTTTCACTTACATTTTTATCTCTGGATTGGTTAGAATACCAGATTGGTTAGAAAACTTCCATTTAAATAAATTCATTTTACCAATGGTTAATTATGTAACTTATGTAAAAAAAATAGCTTATTTGCAATTATCTGTTGAAATAGAAGTTAAATTACATTTAGAAAATAACAGTTAATTTTCTAGGTTTGAAAACTTAGAGATTCGTTAATAACAAACTACCTCTGCAAGAAGACGTTTTGTAAACTGCTTCCTGATGTTTTTTATACATTTTAAAGCTGTGTACATTAAAAACAGTTCAATATGTTTTTATGCATTCTAAGTTGCTTTCAGTATATTAGTGTATTTTATACATTTTAAAGCTTCTTCAAAATATATATATATAATTATTTGAAGCTGACATTTTCCTTATCATATACATTTTGAAAAAGAAAATACATCGCAAAGAAAATATCTATAAAAAAAAAGAAAGAACTTAGAATTTTTTTTTCAAACTTGCATTTTAAAATCAACTGTTCATCCTTTTTAGTGTTGAGGTAAACTAAATACAGTTTGAAAAAGAAAATACATCGCAAAAGAAAAATCTAAAAAATAAGAAAGAATTTAGAATTTTTTTTTCAAACTTTTATTTTAAAATCAACTTTTTATCCCTTTTAGTGTTGAGGTAAAATAAATACATTTAAAAAAAAGGAAAATACATCGCAAAAGAAAAATCTAAAAAATAAGAACGAACTTAAATTTTTTTTTCAAACTTTTATTTTGAAATTTACTTTTTATCCTTTTTAGTGTTGAGGTAAAGTAAATACATTTTAAAAAAAGAAAATGCATCGCAAAAGAAACATCTAATAAAAGAATGAACTTAGAATTTTTTTTCAAGCTTGTATTTTAAATTTTGAAATCAACTTTTCATCCTTTTTAGTGTTGAGGTAAACTAAATACATTTTGAAGAAGAAAATACATCACAAAAGAAAAAACTAATAATAGAAGGATTTTAGTATTTTTTTCCCCAACTTTAGTTTTGAAATCAACTTTTCATCCTTTTTAGCGTTGAGGTAAACTAAATACATTTTGAAGAAGAAAATACATCACAAAAGAAAAAACTAATGAAAGAACGAACTTAGAATATTTTTTTCAAACTTGTATTCTAAAATAAACTTTTTATCCTTTTTTAAAAAGAAGTTATCAATAAATAGAGCAAAATATATCATTTTTAAGCTTTTTCACAGTACTAAAAATACCAACATTCATTTTTTAAAAACAGTTACATAAATTCTAAAGAGGATAAAAAGTGAGTTAAAATATAAATATTTATTTAAAATGTATTTATGTTATGACGAAGTTACTTAGAGAAAGTAAACTCTTTGGAGGCGTGAAAAGGCTCAATAAACAAGAATGATAAATTTAGAAAATGAAAAAAATGGCCACTTTTTCAGATTATGGAAGAGTACAAGTAGAATTTAGGATTTCGAAGTGAATCCGTTCGCGTGAAATTGCTTTCTTTGAAGCAGTGTATGATTTTCAATATTCAGAAGGAGATACGTCATATTGAGTTTTTATACTGAACTTTGTTTTCTTTTCTTTATAAAAAATCAAATAAAATTTTATTAGGATCATTCAAGATAAAATCTGATCTTATGTAAGATATAAGAATATATTTAATATTTCTGTCCAACTTTGATATATTTCATTCTTTTATTTACAGTTTTTCGAAAAACATGATATACACTGTAAAAAAATTGCGTATAGTTTCTACTATTTTTAGTGTTGAGATAAACTAAGTAAATTTGAAAAACAATTATGTGAAATCAGTAATGAAGAACTATATGAAATCGACAGAATATTAATTGTTTTGAATAATTAGAGTGGATATGTCACTAAAATTGTGCGTGATTTTAAACGAAATGTTCTAGTAAGGAAGTCATTAAATTGGTTGTAATGCTCATAAGAATATGTGCACTTTTAGAGTTTTCATTCGACAATTACGATAAAATAACCGGCAGCAGTCCTTCCACCCAATTAACCATAAATATTACGGTAAAGATATTATTTTTACAGATGCAGTTTTGAAACCGTTTACAACTAGTATGTTAAAAAAAAACAAGAATACAAAACTATACGGTTTTTAACCATTAACAACTAGCATGGTTTCAAAACCCTAAAAAAATTAACTGAACTGAACTTTCGAGCTGAACTTTTTGTCAGGTAAGAGGCATTAGATTTATATTGTAGTTGTTTTATCAAAGGAATCATGGAATGTGGTTTAAGTAGTTTATCTGGTTGCTTTATCTATCGTAAAAGATGGAAAATATTAGAAGTTTAAAGTAGCTTTATGGTACTGTCATCTATGCGTGAATGAGAGTATCGTATTCTGATAGTCCAGGGTCACAAATTGGAAGGTGCAGGACACGGGATATTCCTCATGTATGGAGGAACGCTGGGACTCGAACTTCATGTGGTGTCATCGCTTGGACTCGAGCCCCCATTCTGTCAGTACTTAGATTGACAGATCAACCTCTCTGTTATAATATGTACCCAGTTTCAAAAAATAGTTGGTGCGATGAAATTCTTATTGCTTAACCGTATTGGGTGAACGCAGTTAATAAATAGTTTTTTTCACTGTTAACAGTTTGAATACCATCTTATTTATAGCTATTCGACCATTTTGGTTGAATATCGTAAAATAACAATTAAATAAATTATTGTTTAACCACTTTTCCAGAGACATTTCTAACGCTGTGTTGTCAATAAACAATCGAACAAAATCTGAGTGAATAAATGAAATTATAACAGAGAAAATGAAATTAAAAAATGTGACTGTAAGAAAATTTTTCTTACATCAGTATCAAAATTGTGGCAACTATACACCAATTTCTTTAAACAGTGTAGGTTCCATAAAAGTAAGACAACTTCTCTACAAGTAAAAATATATTTTGTTTATTTTTTAATTTTAAAAAGCCTTATAATAGTTACTAAAAAATCTATTAGATTATCGGAACTATATTTCTACTGAAATATTAAATATAAAAAAAGTTGTTTGAATTTTTATTTTATTTATACTTAAAAATTTAACAAATATTGATATTGTAAATTAAAAAAATTTCCCTGATGAATAACTGTTTTTCCTCGATCTAAATAACGGCAAATAAATGCGAGTTTGGAAGTTAGCCGTAATTAGAAGATTTTATCTTTAGCGCAGAAAGCGACAACGGGATACCATGTTGTATTTCCTAACTGTAAATTATTAAAATACAAAACATAATATTTTGCACATACTTTGACCTAAATTAGTACAAAATAATGAAAAAATATGAAAAATATATTGAATGAAAATTCTGCGTCAAAGGGCTTAAAACGTTCTCTACATGAACATAAAATTTAAAATTTTGGAAAATGATTTTTAGAAACTTTTGTTTGCTTTTAAAAACATAATTATTCACATTATACTCAATAATTAAAAGCAGACCTTTCTCTATTTTAACTAAAAAATGTAAACATTTTAAAAATAATTTTCAAGCAGAAATTAATACATCTTTTCTTAAAGATATGTAAAGCGTGCTTACGCATCTTTAATCTACGATCATTTGCTTCTAAATTATTAACCATTTTAATAAAACTAGGAGTAAATGTCAACAAAAATTATTTTAACAAAAATTGTTAAAACTGCTTGACTTGTTTTTATCTTAAGTGAAATGCTTTTAAGTTCTTCAAATGTCAAATGCTACGTTAATAATACTTGCAGGAGAAAATTAACTTCTTATTCCATATTTTTTTTTTATTTTTAGAGAGGTACTTTTTTATTATGTAGTCATGAAGAATACAACATGTAGTAAATTTTCAACCATTTTATTCTAATAAAAACTCCTTAGCGAAGCTTGAATTTAGTTTTGATGCAAGCTGAGTGAAAAAAAAATTATAATTAAAATAATCTTTCATGTAATGTTTAATCCCGCTCTTCAAAATTTAAAGAAATTAAAGGAAAAAAATTCAAGTGAAATTTTTAACAAGTACTGGAAAAATGAATTTGATATTATTATATCTCTCTAAAAATATAATTTAAAGCTTGTTAGAATAAAATTTTAATTTATATTTGTCCAAGGCAATACTTGATGTAATATTAACTAATTATTGACCAGAAAAACAAAAGAGAATAATAAAGCAATACCTGCTGTAATAATGCATATCTTGTTTTTATTTTTGCATCCAACATTAAAAAAAACATGACACAATCAAATTAATTTTATAAATAATTTCAAGTTAGGTTGTTTTTTTTTAATTTGAATGAATTTATCAATAGTAAACTCCTGTGATAAATCCATAGACACCTATGATAAATTATAATCAAACACCTACGTCATACTGAGGAAATAAATGTTTTCAAAACAACTAGAATATCGTAAAATTTACCATGTTTACGGCTCTATGGGCTATGATAAAGATTTATGATTTTGCTAAAATAAAAATAAATTTTGTTTTAAAAATATGTGATAAAGTTTAGTAAATGTAGTAAAATTTGATAATTTTATCATGATATCTTAGAACCTGGCATTAAAACAACCATTTATTTGGTTAGATTTACATTCCAGTTTCGCATTTTTTTTCGCTAAATATCGAGTAATAAGAACTATAATTTGGGAAACCAAAATTTCCGATTAACGGAAAAATTACCAAATGTAGGGTTTAACCGTATATTTATATTTTGGATTTTGATACCAGAATTGCGGTGCTTTCATTTAAACCAGAAATGTCATTATAGTACATTAAGGTAATTTTACCAGAACTTTTTTCTCCGTGTAATAGTTAAAAAATAGAATTTGGGAAGAATATTTTTTTGAGTATATTTCTAAAAGAAATCAAGATTAATCTAACAATAAAAATGTTCATTAACCGAGAATGCTTAGAAAAAAATATGATCATAGTTTTAACTTTTCCAAAACTGCCATTAGGAACAAAACTATCCTATATCTTCATTTTCTCGGTCTGATTCCCAAATCAATCACTAATCGCAGCTAATATCATTCTTAACTTTTTTTAGAAGTAGGATTAATTTTGTTGAGCAGAAAATACTTAGAAATGGAAGCTTTTAATGAATGAAAATTAGCGCTAGCAATTTAACCTTTTTTTCTCTTTAATTGGAAAAAGTTATGAACAGTTTATATGAAACAAACAAATGTGAAAAGTAAAGATTTATAAATTGAAGTAATAAAATTTGGTCTCGTTTTTTATTTTAATAAAATCGTTAAAATTAGTTAAACAACTAATTACGCATTATTTTTTAAGTGGCTTTTGTTTTCTTTTTCTTTCTACCTAGAAGCTTTATTTTGATTTTACTTGTTAATCTTTATACGATGAAAATATTGCCAAACTTTTGCAATAAGTTGTTGTTGTTGTTGTTGTTAATTTACTATAGCTGCACAATGGGCTATTGGCGATGGTCGCTTTTGCAATAAAATAAATGCAGGAAAATTTTAAGACCAGTTAAGAATGTTAGATAGAATACTATAAGTATTTGCACTTAGGTTTAAATAAAAAAAATTATAAACGAACTATCCATCTCCAAATTTAAATATTGTCAATTTCATCCATCTGCCCATCAAATTCCATCTGCGGATCTTGCAATAAGTCGATGTTTCGCTACATTTAAAATTTTTTGAAGCAGCATTCAGCGGTATTGTAGAAAACAGTGGTTGCAATAGTGCTTAATTTACTTTATGAATAATTAAGTAAGAAAATAAGTAGAGTCTATCAGCAAAGAAGTTTCCTAACAGGAAATTTCTTCCTTTGACGAAATGTTTAATTCGAACGTTCAATAACGTCCAAAGCATTCTCCGTATAACGATGGGGTTTTATCCTTATAAGGAATGTTTCAGATGTTTATCTTTCAACTTATAATTATTGTACTTCAGAACTGATAAAATAAAATAAAAAATTTGTATCATTTGCTTAAATAACTTCAAAAAAAAAATTTGGGGTCCACTATAAATGGCCAAACTACCAATTTTTCAGCTGTATGCCCGGACGTAGAATTTTTAGTAAGCACATTTATTTTACTTTTTCTCTTTATTTTGTATTAGTTTAGATCAAAATAAGTGAAAAAATATCATATTTAGCATTTTGATATTTTATAATCATGAAATACAGCATGAAACAGCAGTGTCTTTTTCTGTGTTACAAATAAAATCTTTCAAACGCGGCTCACTTACGAAGACAAATTTTTCAATTTATCACTTATTTAAAGTTATTTAGATCTAAGATAAACTGTTATTCATCACTGAAATTTCTTTATCAAACAAAATCAATTATTGTTGAATTTTTGATTTGAAGAAGAAAAAAATTTTTAAAATTATTTTTTTTTCATTTTATATTTTAGTACAAATATAAATCCGAAAATCAAATAGACTACTTTTTTATAAACTCTTAGACTGTTTTCTATAATTAAAAAATGCGAAATAGGATCCTCGCTTATAAATAGAAAGTTAGAAAAAATACATGAAATACATAATACCACCTGCGTCAAAGGGCTAACTATAAACGTATGAAACATCATTAGTAAAAAAAAAAATTTTGTTCGTATGGGACCTCTAAAAAAAAAAGAACATGAATTACAACTGAGTGTTCAATACATCCCGGTTCATTATAGTGGGGTTAGACTGCAACTATATAAGGATGCATTCTATACTTGAGCTATATTTCTTCTGTATTATTTTTGTATTTTTGTATTATTCAGCATCAGGCATAAGTCATTTTTTTCTTTCTAATGAAACGAAAAACTGTCCTAGTACTCGTTTTCTTAATAGTTGCTGAAACAGCAAAGGACTTTTATGAAAATGTTTGAAAGAACTTAGTTTTTAAAAAATGAGGACCAATTAGTGAGCTCTCTGCATTCAATGTCATGACTTTCCTTCAGCTACCCCATTAAAGAACCATGTGGTAAAAGTGTTTGTTTACTGTAATGTCGACATTTTTCTATAAATAAAGCATGATGCCAATTATTTTGGTTTATTTTTCTTTCTAACTTTAAAATTGTTGTAGAGATAAGAAAAAGCGTAATTTTGAATCACATAATAAAATTATAAAAATTCATTTTAAAGAATGTTTCAAACTATACATCGTTACTCGCGGTTCAATACATATTAGTTATAGTGTGCAGTACCCACAAAAAATAGCAGATATCCTGAATAAACTTTGAGCAAATGATCGGACTTTTACGAACTAAAATACAATATCAATGATTCAGGAGCCTAAATTAATTACTGCTACTGACATTTTAAGTTATGAAATCCAACACCAAAACGTATTTTCTCGGATATAAACCAAATTTTTTATGAATTTGATTTCTTGACTCTAGAAATGTTGAATGAACGGAAGTTAACGAACTTACCCTAGAAATAGTTACCGAAATCTGGAAAACAGGCCCTAATAGCTTATTCCGGACAATATTCAAAATATTTGACCTTTTAATATGAATATCCTTGAACTTTCCGTGTATAATTTATAATCGAATCGAAAACTTTCAGCACACAAATATAAAAAATTTTTAAACAAAGAAAATGACAATGATTTAAAAATAATTTTTACTAATTATATATTTTTTTTATGTGATACCATAAACTCGAAAATTCTCCATGAATTGGCAACACTATAGTTATTATTCATTTTGTTTGGTTATCTTAACACTAGAAAGACGGAAAATTAGTATGTACCTATATTGTCCAAAAGCAGTCAAAATGACTGGATTGTGAATGCTTAAATAAATTTGTTTAAAATAAATTTTTAACATTTTTTATATTACTTACAGTTATATAACAAGTTATTAGTAAGTATTAACAATAAAAAGAATTATATGTTGTACGAAAAGTCACGAAATTCTAAGAAATTGTGTCATTATGTACATCATTGTTTTTCTAATTGAAATTAAGAAGCAGGCAAAGTGACTTCCTTAGGCAATCTAGTGTTAAGTAATTATTTAAATAGTATGCAAAAAAATCTTTGAACGTTAAGTATTTATTAAGAATCTTTTTGTTAGTTTATCTTAAGAAATAATTTAAGAAGTGAGGAACAGTTTATTATTCATTAAGTATTTATTTAGAATAATTTTTGATCCTTTTTAAAATGGCTAGAAATTTCAGACATAAACAATTTTTATATATAGACATTTTTATATATATAACAATTTATATATATATATATATATATATATATATATATATATATATATATATATATATATATATATATATATATATATATATATATATATATGGAATTGGAATGAATTTTCTATCTAATCGCTTGACGGAGGTGGAAATAACTTTAATACTTCTACTGCCTACTGAGATGAAATATCCCAAACTCATACTTATGGTGGTTTGTATGATTATGATTTAATTGCTGCCGGACAGATTATAAATTATTACTAAAATTCAATCCATCAAGAACTTTGACAATATTGCAAAAATAAATAAAATTTAAATCCAAGTATTTCTACGAGGGAGAAGCCCAGATCAGGTGCTAGTTTATTTGCATAATTATTTTAATAAGGTTCAAAATAATTTTAAATTGCAAGGTAAAACTGCTTTATCATTATTTGTGTTATTTTAAATGACAAAATACAAAACTTGTACAAAATCGGTCTAGCTGCTCTCGAAGAATCACATTTTAAATAAAGGATTTTCTCTTAAATTCGATGCCTCAGAAATTAATAAAATTCAGAAACTGGTTCTCTTGTTCAGAAATAAAAGTCCGCAACAGAATTTCAGCATCATTCAACTACATAATGAAGCTATAATCGTACATATCGTAAAACACAACCGCTATAGTAATAATATCGAGACGAACTTCAGTTCAAAAATAGGAGGAACTGCCCTAAGTAGTTACATCCGCGGACTGCACTCTTCTCTTCAGATTTACGTCCTGATTTAAAGTGATTGGACATCTTCAGAGACTTCAATGACATTCTCAAAGAAGTATTTATCCCCTATAAGCGTAAGTTATACGCACAATAAATCTCCCCATGCCATAGGGGAGCTAGAAATTGTCAACAATCCTCTGTCTTGAGTTTCCGAGGAGGCATGAATTTGTCTCTCGGTTACATCGCAACCCTTAGAGTGAGATCGATTTTATTCCCCATATCGGAATCGGTTTTCAGAAAAATGCATAAGGGGCAGTTAAATCTTTCCACCAAATGTAGAAAATGGAAATATAATGCATATTCAAGGTGTTTTGAATGTAATAATTGTAAATATATTTTATGGTTATGAAAGTTATAGTTAACTATATTTAGGAAGTAAATAGTAAATTAAAAACATTAAAAATAGTTACAACAAAAATAAAACTTGCAATGAAAAGTCACCAAATCTAGAAAATGGCATTTTAATGAATTTTTTAGGTTGTTTTTAATATAATGAATATAAATATGTTTTACTTTTGTATGTTACAGTTAATTAATTATGTTCAGAAAACTGATAGCAAACAAAGAAATATAGTTGTAATAAAAAGAAATTGCAGTAAAAAGTTACCAAATGTGGAAAAATGTATTTCTACAGCCTTTCCCAATCTTTGCACCATATGTAGAAAAAGGAATTTCACTAAATTTTTAAGGTTGTTTTGTATATAATCATAGATATAATTTGTGGTAAAAATATAATAGTTAATTGTATTTGGAGAATAAATAGTAACTAAATGAAATTCGTTTGTGATGAAAATTGAAGATGTAATCAAAATCAATAATTTAGCATTTTAATAAAAAAAATTATATTGATGCCTCCAAATTACGTTTTTGATATTATGCTAATTTGATATTGAGCAGTCTAAATAATAATCGAATCGAATGATACATACGTGCATTTAAAATATTTTAATTAATATTCTAAATACAAAAATAGAATAGTCCATCGAAACAGAAAAAAAAAATTCCACTTTTAAAATTTATTTTGATTTAATTTAAATACCATCTTTTTCGAACAATATCTGTAAGATTTTTATCGTTGAAATGATAATCGAGAGTCAAATTAAAACCAATAACGCAACAATGGAATTTAGATTCGTGATCCTTAAAATCTGAAAGGCAGTCGAAATCTGAAAAATATGGTTCAAATAATTTAGTTAGGACTAAAGTTAGGTTTAATACCTTATTGTTAGTTTCAGTTTTTGAGTGTTATCCCATACCTTTAGAGCGAAATACGCAATTATTAAATTCTTCTATTCGCGTGTCCTATTTATACCAAATGATTATTTATGCAAAAAGAAAATAATAATTTATCATATACCATGCAAGCATTTTTATTTGAATAGAAAAAAATTAAAAAATTACTTTTTAATTTTATTATAGTCAAAAAGTTGTTTTATTGAAAGGTATATAAATTTTTATTACATCAAAACTACACTGTAAAAAGTTCTGGATTTAAATTACGGTTCCTGAACTTTGGTTGCATCATCCATAAAATCCATTTTTATCAAAGAATATTATCTTATTATTCTTACAGTAATATTTATCTGATTAGATTGATTCAATGATATTACGGTAATTATTGCTGTAAAAACTACTGTATATATGAGATATTTTGTTCTGTAAAATGTTCCAATAAAAATGGGCTTTGCGGTAAAAAGTATTGGCACCCTGAGTGCTACTGTAATTTGATCCGAAATTTTTTACAGTGTAAGGAATAATAAATAACAAAATTTAAAATTTGATCGGAATTAATCAAGTAAATTTTGGAAAATAAAAAAATCAAACAATGTGGTTTTTCAATCAAACAATTTGACTGAGAGGATTACCCATAGCTAAGCCATCAATCATTCGATGAAATTTACCATTAAAAGTAAACTTGGACTGTTCTAAACAAATGCAAGTAAGACTTACTAATTCGTCAATTTTAACTAAGCTAAAGTGGAATTCTTGTAATCTTATTTTAAGGCACTTGAGGGTACCATTAACGGAAACGTTAGTGAATAAAGATTTTACATCGAAACAGATCATTTTGTTATCATAGGTTTGAACGTATGAAGCTCATTAACACAATCATACGAATTTCTGGCAGTATAAATGAATTCATAGGGGGTCATTCAAAGGGGGTACAAAGTTTTAACAAGATGCTTAGCTAATTTATAGAAAGTGGTGCCAATACTCTAAACAATGGATCTACGAAGAGTGCCAACTTTATGAACTTTAGGTAAGGCATAAAACATCGCACAGTGTGAATTAGTATGTGTAAAAGAATATTTCAAATGATTAAGAATAATTATTGAAGTTTTATCGACTGATTTGATTTTATTAATCAAAACTTGGATCATTGGGTAATAATCCATAAGAACCTTCTTCAATTAATTTTTGATATTCCCCTGACTAGAAATAAAATTTTACTCTCTTAATCGACTTTAGTAGTAACAATGTCCAAGTTACACTTCAAAGATTTTAATTCAGAAGAAACAATTTTGATAAGATTATTAATGGGCAGTCTAGAATTAAAATCAAAACAAAGTTAGCGATTTATTATCGATTTGAATATTTTTGAGGAGAACTGAGAACAAAAAATTTAAAAGCTTGTTTAATAGGAGCAACCTACTTGGGAATTGAGAGTCGGTAGGGTGGAGCAAAGTTGTTATTAATTTAAGTGCATTCAGCAGGTTATTATTTAGTGTAACTGAAGAAAGATTGACAACAGAATTTCGGTTAACAAGTGATAAAGGAAAAGGTATAGAATTTTGTTTAGGATTGAGCAATTTATTAAGTTTCTTTTCCATGATTAAATTATGCTTAGAAGTAAATCAATCAATTTTTCGCCATGACCGTTAATCAATCGAGATTTGTAAAAAATTTGTACAAATTCTAATATGAATATAGTATGTGGAAAGGCAGTTAAGAAATATCGTATAAAACACTAAACCATTCGATTAAATTAGGGAAGAAAAAAATTTTTAGGCAACCACTGTGGCATTTTATCTTAAATTATACCTGGAAAGAAAAAAAAACTTTAAAAAAAAACTAAAGAAAATAATCTTTTTAAAAAAGAAATTTAAGCTTTTTCTCTTTATTTAAAACTTGAATGAATAACTTGCTTGAGCAATAAATCATAAGCTTAACCGAATTAGCTGTAAAAAATGAATTACCCTTTTTAAAACATTTTTCTTAAATAATTTAATTTATTTTAACCGATATTCCAGAATACATTTCAAATGCATTAAAGTAATTTAATTAGCCCTGCAAGTGTAATATTTGTGAAAGTGTTTTTTTTTTACTGTTAAGCAATAATTTTTATCAGAAATTCAATCAGAATCATAAAAAAAACTTACATCATAACATATAACTTAAAAACTTATTTTTTATTTAACCATCAATTATAACGATTTCAAGAATTACATTTCTTTCTTAATGTCTCTAAAGTTTTCTAAGGGGCGAAATTGAATTAAACTTTTATTTGTTTAGCCATTCTATCTTTCTTTTTTTATTATAAGAACTTCTTCATATATTCTTTCAATGCTTTCAACATAAGCCGCGATGGCTCAGGAGATAGGACGTTCGCCTTCCAATGAGGTGGACCGAGTCTGAATCCCAGCAATTGCTGGTCGATACGAATTATGCATCTTGCTTGCACCGACCACAGTGCTGATGTGAAATGTCCTCAGTGGTAGACGGATCATGGGTTAAAGTCCCTTTGCCATCAAGTTAACAGTTGGTGGTTCTAGTGGTCGTCTTCCTCTCGATGTAACGCAAATGCGGGTTAGTTTCATCAAAAATTCCTCCACGAAGGCAAATTTCGCCCAATACTTGATCCAGGAGTTCTCTTGTCTTCTGGATTAGGTTCAAAATTGC
Organism: Parasteatoda tepidariorum; assembly: GCF_982258835.1. NCBI lineage: Eukaryota > Metazoa > Arthropoda > Arachnida > Araneae > Theridiidae > Parasteatoda > Parasteatoda tepidariorum. The sequence goes on along the minus strand of NC_141756.1, from coordinate 66,466,017 downwards.
ATAGCTACATAGTTAAACATTAGGAGACGTAAACTCAAAATTGGGCCGACAGTTCAGCGACGGCTATGAAATAAAAATTTAAAAAAAATAATAATAATGCTTTCAGCATTTTATGCACTCTTTTGTCATCTTTTATCAGCTTATTTGTTTTATTCCCTTTTATTTTTTACGTAAGGCTTTTTTATAATATATTTATATTAATTTGAATTAAGTGTGCAGGTATGATTCTGGCGCATTGTAATCACTTTTGGCTCTTCTGCTAACAAACTTCATATTTAACCTTACACACACACATATATATATATATATATATATATATATATATATATATATATATATATATATATATATATATATATATATATATATATATATATATATATATATATATATATATATATATATATATATATATATATATATATATATATATATATATATATATATATATATATATATATATATATATATATATATATATATATATAATATATATATTATCGATGGCAAGCACGCCTGTAACCTTATAATTTTGATTTCGGCGGAGAAGACAAATAAGCATTTGATATAAAAAATCAAGAGAAATTCTCTTTCCTTTTTGAACTTTTGAGTCAAGTAAATCCACATTTGCGTTACACGAAAAAAATGCTCGGAAACTTCTAATAGTTAATCTAATCTGACTGTGCGTATACTTTTGCCAACTTTTTGCTTGTAATTCTTCCTTCGATATAGACCAGGATCGGTATGTTTAGTTCAACTTACTATTTATACACATTGCTGTCATTGTTCATTTTACAATTACGGTATTTGAGCCCATCTGTTTATATACAACTAGACCAACACAGAAAATTTTATGACATTAAACCAATTCGTAGTAGGGCTAGAGAAAGCCCAAAATTTTGATTTCAGCAGTCTAATAACGTAAACTTCAAAATTATAAAAGAATTAAACTGTCGAGATCTGACAAGTGAGAGAACTGCATAGAAAAATGTTCCGGGGAAGGCCAAGGCCCAACTCGGGATGTTATGAAGCTGATTATGATGACGATTAATAACATTTAATTTAGATCAGTGAAATTGAAAATAGGATTGATTGTATTAGAAGTGATCTCTCGTAATAAGTTTAATTGTCTCGGTGTTCTGTAAGTTAGTGTCGTAATTACTTTTAAAAAGAAATTGATTTTGTTTGATAATCATTGGAAGGAATCGAACGATATTCATTCATCTTCTAACTTAATCACAAGCAAATTAGCAAATAATTAAAATATAAACCAGAAGACTGAGTTAGTAAATAATAATAACAAAGAAAACAAAAATGAAAACTTTCAAAACTTTATTACTCTATTATCTACAAGGGTAAAGATGAAACATTATTGACCATTTTGCATTGAGAAAAAAAGATATGGTCAAAATAATCAGAACATGGGGAAATTTACCGTATTTTTGGCTCGACTGCAACACCAAAAAACTCGTTAATTTTTCCCGGAGAGCTTATGGTAAAATTAACAATTAAATATGGTTTTATAAAGTGTGATAAAATTTAGTAATTTTACAATGATACCTTACAGCCTGGTGTAAATATCATTTATTTGGTTAAATTTACTTTTTAGTCCTGAAATATTTTCTAAATGTGTGGTAATACAACTGTAATTTCGAAAATCAGAATTTCCCGTTAACCTATAAACCCTATAAACCCACAAGCAGGAAAACTGCCAAAGGAATGTTTTTAATACAGAATATTTTAATTTTATAAACCAGAAATGTGTTTCTTTTCTTACCAGAAAGGCCATTACCATAACGGTAATTTTACCAGAATTTCGTTCTCCGTTTAAAATTAGTCGTTTTTATTGTCAACCGAGTGACAATGTCAGTGTGTAAAATGCTTAGATAACATTAAATTCCAATTTTCTTTTCTACTTTTTTCGTTATAAATCATTATATAAATCTGAAGAATCTTTTCTACTATTTATAAAGATTACTTATTCCATTTATATCCTATTTTCAGCTAAGCATATCAGTCCTGAGCTGTTTAGAAAAGGAAAAAATATTATTCTAAATATATCACCTGGAGAAAATCTCATTTGACTTTCAAAAATACAATATTTTCCTTTAAAAAGCTCTGACTATTTAGGAAATATACTACACGAACATAAAAGATTTATTTTATATTTTGTATGCTTGATACTTATACTCCTGCGGCAACATCATAAGTCAGTTTAGTAGTGATATCATACTTTAAGTAAATAATCTAAATTTGTAAATACGTATTTGAAAATCAATATTAAAAATCACTTTGAAAATCAATATTGATTAAATATTGATTTTTAATCATTGTTGATTTTTACGCAATATTGGTGGTCAAAGAAATCGAGGTAAAAAATTTATCATAATAAATAATGAAACGAAGAAATCAATGTAAAAAATTACATGATGTCAATAAAATATCACGCTTTAAGTTATAGTTAAAAGAATAAAAAAACTATCTTCAATTCATAATGAAATTTTTCATACGGAAATTTAAGCGGCTGAATAATTGGTTTTTATGCTATGCTTTAAAGTATCATGATAAAATTACCAAATTTTGCCACATTTACCAAATTTTATCTCCTAATATAAAACAATATTCTATTGGTAATTTTACAAAAAGCACTTCGATAAAAATTACCTATTTTTTAGTGTTCCCATAGAGCCAGAAAAATGGTAAATTTTACTAGTTTGACCATAATTTTTCTCTCAGTGTGGATAAACTAAATAATATGAAACTGCATATCAAAAAATTATAATTTTTGGGGTTGAACAAAGGTATACCAATTTTTGTTTAATGTCTAGAGAACCCGTTTCTAATAAATTAGGTAACATTTAGTACAATTCCATCACTTAAAAAAATATTATTTTTAAGATTTTTTTTCTCTTAATATGCTTTTACAAAGTTATTGTCTACCTATACTTATTGTTGGACTTGCCTTCGTTGGTCCAAGATGTTTGCAGCTTCGTTATAGCGTACTGTCTGCGAACCCAGCAATAAGTCCGCTATAAACGGTGGTTCACCAGATCCGAATTCTCCAGAAACATTTTGTTTAGCGTATGATAATAGAATTGTTAGAAATATGATCGTGCATGAGTTGCTTATAAATTTTCAACCGATTAAGTAGGCACTAAATCAAATATTAAAACGAAAAATTAATTAGTTTTTACATTCTATGAAGGAAATAAGTGATTTCCGTTTGACTAAAATTTAATTTTAAATAAAGTTCAACGAATCTACTAGTACTCAAATTCCACAAAAAATCAGAACATTTGATGTCAATTTGACTTCGAAGATAAAGTTGGTGCAATTTCTTATTGTTCTTCAAGATAGGGTGAAGGGAGGGTAAGATGTGGAATAGCTTTTTTAATCCATTTTAAAAACGAAAACCATGCGGGAGTTAAATTTGTCATAATGTAAAGGAAGGCCATCATTTTCAATCGCAGTTTTTGGAAATTTAAATTTAGAGAAATATAAAATTTTAACAAAGATGAAAAATAAAATTAAAGCCCACTGCAAAGATTTTTTACCAGACAAATTTTCCCCTCTACACTATAGGCATATTAGATAACGCTAAATTGGTAATCACAAGGGAACACTAAAGAAGTTCACTGTATCTCAGATTTAATATAGCGCAGTTCGAGTTTGCGAAGAAAAATCAGAAAGATCGGAAATTTGATTCAAATAAACGTTTATACAATTTCAGGGCATATTTATGCTTTGTGAACATTGCTTTAAACACCAAATGAAAAAATATATATTATACAAATAATCTTAATCTTTTCAAAAAACTGCTAAAAACTAAAAATATTATTTTTTATATATTAAAAAAAACTAAAAGTTTATTAAGTTTAATTTATTGAATTTTAAAAACTGATATCGTACCTCGTCTATATGTTTACTTACTTCTAAGCTGCATATTTTCAAATTAAAATCACATTTTTTGCCATTAACATTTTAAACCTCGTGTCAAAGGATGAAAAAAGATTTGTCTTTTATAACTAAATTTTCGAGATTCTTTCTTTTATTTATTTTTAGTCATACTTTAAAAATAAATCAACGTTAAATTATCTATATCAAATACTTATATAACTTATAATTAATAGAATTATAATAACCCCCTAGCAGTCTTTATTTGATAAAACATTCTAAATATTGTCCATTTGAAAATTTTCTACATAAATCTACTTTTTAAATAGATAGTATCTAATAGTATATATCTGATAGACCTATTAGATTACTAAAATTGCTTTCACTTTTGTAAATATTAAATCCCTCCTAGTCTAAATTTATTTATTAAATGAGTAGTATCTAATAGATATATTTGATAGATCTATTAGATTACTAAAATTACCTTCACTCTTTAAAATATTATATCACTGCTGCCATAAATCTATTTGTAAAAAATAGATAGCATCTAATAGATATATGTGATAGATCTATTAGATGCAGGACGACTTAAAAACATCGAGTGTCGCATAAATCAAAATCAGACGTTAAGGTCTCTTTATATACAAATCTGATAAAATAGGGTAGATCTTCATCCTATTAATATCTTTATCTAAAAAATAATAGTAAATATAGTCTATTTGAAGGTTTTCTTAATAAATCTACTAGTTAAATAGATAGTTCATTAGGTAACTTAAAGTGCTATCAGTCTTTTAAATATCAATTCCCTGATGACACGCAACTCAGTAATTTCGAGTATTGTATATATCAAAATAAAGCGTTAAAAATATTTACCCTATCTTTACCTGATATAATGGGGTATATCTTCATAGTAGTATCCTTTTCTGATAGCATATAGTAAATATAGTTCATTTGAAAGTTTTCTTAAAAACTCTACTTGTTATATAAATAGTATCTATTAGATTTGTTTGATAGAGCTATTAGATCACTGACATTGCTCTCAATTCTTTAAATATAATATCCCTGCCACATCGCAACTCAGTATTAAATACGGTGATATGATCTTTCAGATCTCGGGGTTTCATTCATTACAAAACGCCTTTAACATAAAATATATTTAATAACAAGAAGGATGATGATGATGTTACAGTGTTATGGAGGAAAACTGTGTAGAAACTAACTGATTTTACATTGCTGCGCAGAGCGCCATCTATTGAGTATAGAAATAATTAATATGGAGAAATAAATAATATTAACACTTCCCCCCGATGAACTCTTAGTTCATAACAATTTAGTCATTTCATATATTAATCAAAGTTATTTTTCTCAAATGTAAGGTACCAATATTTAAAATATAATATAATCTTACCTTTTACAATATGAGCCCTTCTTAATAGAACTAAATTTGTGGATATCGAAAATTGAATCGTTAACATTATTTTCACTTCCATAATTAACTGCAATAAATTTTGATCTCTTTTCTTCATCTACATCTGCTCTCTTTATTGTTTTCTTTCAAAAATCTTGCGATTCTAGATTGCCACTTTATTATTTTTTCCGAATATTCTTCAATTCCAGTAATTTCATTTTCTATTTCCTCACTTTCAATTAGTGGTTCAATTCGATTATTTATTGCTTTCAAACTTTTATTTTTATCAATTAACTGTTCCTTATAATCTATTAATTCTTCGATCTTTTCTTTAGTTTCAACATTATCATCATTCATCAAATTTTCAATCTTTGTTATTATTCGAGTTGTTAAAGAGCGAATTGTTTTTCTTTTGTTTTTCAAATCATCGTATGAATCCATAATTTAAATCAATTGCACTCACCTTTAATCAAATTCTTAGCTCCAGGTTGGTGCGCCAATATTAAATACGGTGATATGATCTTTCAGATCTCGGGGTTTCATTCATTACAAAACGCCTTTAACATAAAATATATTTAATAACAAGAAGGATGATGATGATGTTACAGTGTTATGGAGGAAAACTGTGTAGAAACTAACTGATTTTACATTGCTGCGCAGAGCGCCATCTATTGAGTATAGAAATAATTAATATGGAGAAATAAATAATATTAACACTCAGTAATGTCGAGTATAGCAAGAATCAGAATCAGGCGCTAAAATTCCTATTATCTGATATGATAATGAACATCTTATACATTACAATATAATAAATATAGTCTATTTGAAAACTCTCTTGATAAACCTACTTGTTAAATAGATAGCCAGTCGATTAGATCTCTGAAATTCCATTCTATCTTATATATATTATATCCCTGCTGGATCGCAACTCATTGTAGACATAAATTAAAATCAGTCTTTAAAATCTCATTATGTCTTAATCTGTGGGATATATCTTTGTCATACTAATATCATAGCAATATCTTTATCTGATAAAATCTAGTACATATAGATCATTTGAAAATCCTGTTAATAAATCTATTTGTTAAATATCTAATCTATTAGATAACTGAAATTTCCCTCAATCTTTAAAACATTATATCCTTGCTTAAACGCAACTCAGTAATGTCCAATGTTGCATAAATCAAAATCGGGCGTTAAAATCCCTATAGCCCCAGATTGCTTCCTAATTTGAAAATCCATGTCATTAATGCATGAAATCGTAAAAGGTGACTCAAAATACTTATTTTAATTAATCTCTTGCACAAATATGCAATAGATATTAATACACAGTTTATAATAACTAAACCTGAATCACAACATTTAGATTCTTAACATTAAAGGACTTCTCATAAATTTAAAATATTAGTCTATTTTAACATGAATTAAACAATTCAAAACATTGAATTAATTTAAAATGCAATCATAATTTTCAATAGGAAATTTAATTGAAGTAAATGTGTCATGACTAAGCAACAAAGCCTGATGAATTTAAAAAAGTAAATTACAATGACTTTTGCGTAAAATTATAACTATACTCGTATAGGACATCAAACAAGTGTATATGAAAGCTACTAATGAGGCAAAATTCTAAATACATACCAATAATATTTGAAATAAAAATGAATGCATGTAAGACAATAATTTTTAAGAATTTTTAAAAATTAGCCATAAGTATATATAAACATAAAGAATTTCGTGAGCTTAAACCAAATGTGCAGTTTGTCAAATAAAAGAGGAACACAAATATAACTTTTGATATATTATATAGCTTATGGTATTTTGACAAACTATGATGTGACCGTAATAATTTAATCATATAGCCTTAATTTTGTTGATATTTTAAGTTACGAAAAATCAGACACAAAGCAAAACCATTTTTTTCTAAGTAATCATATCTTTTGTGAGCTGATTCGATTTCTTGAACCTTAAAATAAGTGGGGTGAGGAAATCATGAAAATAGTATGACAATATTTTTATTCAGCTGAGTACTTAAAAGTTTAAAACTATTAAAGTTTAAAACTATAAAAGTTAAATTCCCTTTTTGAGCTTTTTCCGATACCTCTAGAAAAAAATTAAGATAACCTAAACAGTTTTCCCACAATTATGAAACTTATTTATTCGAAATTAATTTCACTCAAAATATAATTTTTCTTAAGATAATTTATTATTTTACATTGTTTATTTATTATAATCGAGCCACTATGGCTTATTATTCAATGCACTATGATAAGGGACGGTCTCTTTATAAAACATCCTCAAAAATGTTTTTTAAAAAATACTGAAAATACCTAATATATACTTTATATAAGATCAGTCAACTTTATCAACGCAACTTCAATAGATAATTTAGAAAAAAGTTTCAGTTTTGATCGCCAAAAATAAAGCTAGAGTATTTAGCTATAATACGAATATTTTAGTGAAAGGTGCCTTCATTAATTTTCAAGAAAGTTGTTCATTTCATATATTTGAAGCTGAAATTATTTCTAGAACTGATATTTTTTAAGAATTTTAAAAAAAATCATTATTTTTGTATGATAACTTATATACTATATATATTGTATATAAGTTATCCTGTAATACTGTATAATAATTAGTCCACTTATATACTGTAGTTTACGTCCTAGTTTGCGTATTTTAAGTCAGTTAATTTTATAACTATTTTTCTAACCTAAGTTATTTTAAAGATAAGATTGATTTTCAAGACATAAATACTGATTTTCAAGATGTTTATTATATTAACTACTTTCTTTTTGTGTTCTGCAAGTTGTTTTTATTTACTATTCATTGATAGTGACGTGAATTTCCAAGTTCATATTTTTTTGTCTGAAAATTTTTGATGTCACTTCCTTTGCAAACATGGCTGGACTAGGAGGTGACTAAGACATTTGACTGAACTAGGACATTTAAAGTCGTCCATGTGAATGCAAAAGACTGTACTGAAAAGAAAACAGAAATAAGGAACATCACTGATGAAGAAATAAATATAACCTCTTCATTACCTCGGTTTTTAACTTCTAAAAACACGCTATAAATATTTATAGTTTTACCCTCACTGAAGAATTCGTGGACGTTTAATCTCTCTGGGGATTCCAATAGATGTATAACATGCAAGTTATGTGGGTAGAATTCCATATAAACAGAAATGATTTTCGAAAATGATGCTTAATCCATGTGCTCGAAAACGTAAGTAGTTTTAAATATTATATAATTTAGTTATCTTGAAAATATTTTTTCTTTTGATTTAGTGGTTCTGAGGTCTGTATAAAGCTTTTAAATTTAGATTAGTTTAATATTGAATAATAATAATGTTAAGAACGCGCAGGCAGATCCACGTATGCGTACCTTTTGATACGTTCGGTGAAATTTATGACAACTTGGTAGTCAAGTGAAATCTCATAATATTATGAGTATTTAATTTTATATCTATTTAGTAATATTTTTTGTGTATTTTATATAATTGTTTTACATTAAGGTGCATACATACATTTCATAACTTTAAGTTTTTGTGCTTTTTCCCATTATTTAGAAATTTTACTTTAAATTTTTGAATGAAATATATTTTATAAATAATATTAGATTCTTTTCAATAATTAGTTTTGTTCGGTTTGCATAAATAAAATAGCTTTTAAACTGAGATTTAATGCAGTATTGCATTGTACTTGATAAAAATTCGCTTTTTAATTTTTTTTCAATTAATTATTAAATTTATTCATCATTGCATTTAAAAAGACCACAATATAACAATATCTGTTCCTACTTAAAAAATTTAAAAAAATTTAAATATAATAGAGTTATTCAACTCTATTAACTAAGTAGAAGAGTTGTCAATTCTTCTACTTAGACCTGAGGAGGTCCACGTATGTGTACCTAAAATTATGAACCCCGTGGCAGTATAATTCCCATTCTGATTACTATCTGAAATATGACTTATGACAGTAAAAAAGAAATTGGGATCTGTAAAATATATATATTTGCTATATTCCTTTATACTTCAGTAATGAAGAGGATAATGAACTCCATTGCTGAATGTTAAGGAAATCTGCATTACACTAAGATTTCAACGTGCACGTAGAATCCCAAAACTTTCCTTATATCACTACATCTTCATCCAAGCGCAGGTTTTAAACTCTCTAAATGGGATTCAAAGAGTGAATGACGTAAATAGTTAGACGTGAAATAGTTGTTATTTTGTCGTCTGGTAATGAATCAGAATACAAACACGAAGAATCTTTTATCAGAGCATAGTAATGAGAAATTAACATAAAAGACGAGTATATGAAGACGCAATATCAAAACCGCAAAAGCTTATGTATGTTAGATTTTGATTAGCTTATTTGAAATGGAAAAGACACGCAATCAATTCGCCCTTATTTACATATGGTTGCATGAAATTTAGTAAAGTAAAGATTATTTTATGAGGTAGATAATGGGCTGCAGAAACACAACGCATTGAAATATTAAATATTTACGAACATATTTAAATTCGCTGGTTTGTTTTGTAATAAAAAATTACATAGTATGTTTTTTAAGCTACTAAACTTAACTCTTATGTACGAAAACAAATTATTAAAATTAAAAAAACTCATAAGAAAGTTTTGAATTAGCGTAGTTAGAGTAGAAGAGGTCGGGGGATTTCTGAGCGAAGTCACACTTTCACCTTTGCGGTGCTCTTGTCAAACGAAAGGTGCTCCTTCCTGACTTAATTCACAAGGCTAATGTTCGGCGAACCTGGCTTATTGCAATCTCATTAGAAACAACTACAACTTTTGCACTTTAATAAATAAACATTAACATTCAAATTATTTTTTTTAAAGTTCATTGCACAAAACCTTAGTTTAACTAAAAGAGATATACCATAGAATTGAACACCTCATTTAGTTTCAAGGCATCTTAATATGGATTAAAATTGTAGAAACTTTTCCTAAGAATACACAGTTAAAGTTTTCATTCTAAAATTATGGTAAAATAACTGGCAGCTGCCTGTCCATCCGATTAACCGTCAAATTTACGCTGAAGCACGTTTTTTTCCTTTATGGTTTAGAAACCATTTCCAAAAAGTATGGATATAAAACCATGAATACAAAACTATACTGTTTTTTTTTAAATTTACAACTAGACACAATTACAATAATATACATAATTGAAATTTACAATAATATACTACTTAAGGTGCAATGTTTAATTAAATGGCATGATATTTCCCTGTAACTATTTGCCAAATTTGCAAAATGTCCCCTCTGTTACATTGCATTTTTTGAAGTTAATAAAAATGTGTAAGCAATTTAAAAAGTCTTATAATAATTTATTTTACCTTGAAATGTTATAATTTTAATAAAAATTACAAATAATGTTTAGGATGTTCCAAATCACAGAATATAGCGGAAATAACAGTGCATGTCAAAAATGTGGGATTTTCTTTGTCGGGACGCTTTTAATTACCTGGCAATTAAATTATGAGGCTCTTTTATTATTTTATACAATTAAATTAAACATTTCACCTTAAAGTAGCACATTATTGCACAATTTTTTGTTTTCACATATATTTAATACATTTTTTAGGATAAAATACCTGTGTGATTTCCCCTCTGTTACACTTGGAATTCTACATAAACAATTCTGGAGTTAAAAGAGAAATATACTAACTCTTCCTTTAAATATCGAAGATATTACCAGCATATATGAGTATATCTACTTTCTTTCATTAGAGTATCATATAGATAGATTTAAAATAAGGTAGATATGATAGGCATCTGGAGAGAGGAATTTCAATAACATTCCATTTACATAACAAAGCAATTTGCCTTTCTATTGTAGGAAACAGCTTGAAGCAAAACGGATCTTCCGAAACAAATAATTGTTGTGCATTGAATTCCTAGGAGTACAGTTTCCTAAATGTGTTTACATCTACAACTCTATTGTTAATCGAGACTGGAATCTTAGAAGTTTCTTTTTCCTTGTTTGAATATTTTGGCCGCACGTCAATTTGATATTAAAATTAAACCACTTTTTTTTAATTTTTTAGATATTACAAAAGATATTACAGTGCCTACTGTGTTGACCGATTTATAATTGTAATTATTGTATAGTTACCAAGCTTGGAGGGAGAAAAATGTAGATGTTCCTCGGATTGACAACCATTTTGAGACTCCTGGTAGACAATTTAATATTAAAATTAAACCACTTTTTTTCCCTTTTTATGATATTACAAAAGATATTACGATGGCTACTATGTTGACCGATTTATAATTATAATTATTGTATAGTTACCAAACTTGGAGTGAAAAATATGTAGATGTTTTGCGGATTGACAACCATTTTGAGACTCCCTGTCTAAAGAAAAAAAGTTAAAAAATACTCTGATCAAGGGTCTCAAGTTATATTTCAGAAAGAAACAACTGAAGAAACCATGACTCGTTTCTTCTGACCAAAACTCGTTTCTTCCGCAATGAAACTAGTTTTAGTTTGTTTGTTTTTCATCACGACTTCTTCAGTAGTTACTCAACAGATTTCGGTACTGTTTTTCATTTCTCTCTTCCTTAAATATTTATTTGTAATCCCTTTAGTTTAAACTTTAGGTTTTTCATATTTTGTCACGAGTTCTAAAAATGCACATTAAAGGTGGTTATTACGAAAAAATCCAATAAATGAGCATACATTAAATACGATTCAGTTAGAATATTGCAAAGTCAAGCAAAGTCAAAAGTTTGTAATTTTCTTCTAATTTTTTTTAATAAGTAAGCTTGTAAGTAAGTTTGTAAATTATTAAATGTTTATGTCTATACTTTTATGTCATTGTTCGAGTGAAAAAATATTTGTTTGCAAAAGTTGCCGAACAAATGGCTTTAAAAGGGACCGGGCCATCTATATACAGGACACCAATAGTTCTGGCATTGAAAGATTGAACATGAAAAATACTGTATAAGATGAAGTCGCAATTCCTATATTAGCACGTGGGCTTTCCTAATTAATTTTCTTCATAGCTATATATGGGTTTTCAACTGGTCTCGTTCCCCTTCGTGCTTTGTCCAAGAAGCTGGAGTAAACAAAAATTGTAAGGATTCAAGGGTTCAACTTTATTTCTATCATAATTGTAAGAAATTGAGCTTTATACTATTTTATAAGGAGTTCCAATTACTCCTGATACTTTTATTAGTTCATACTCAAAATATTTTCAATAGAGTTGCTTAATGGTTTTATTTCACTGAGCTCTTAATTAAGTTCTTTTCAGAAAAAGTTTTATTTTCATATCTAAGGAATAAATATTATATCAAGTTAATGAACAAAATAAATAGCGCAAATTATTTGCAAACAATATTTAAATTTGGTGTTTAAACGCGTGTATATATACTATTGGTGTCTTATTTTAAATTGCTAAAATATTAAGTTAATTTCATAAATGAAACTAAACAGTTTAAAAAACTATCGATTTCGTATTTGTTGAATTTTTGAAAATAATAGGGTATCTAAACACCCTTAGTTATTTTTCAATAAATAGAAGTAGATGTCAGAGGCGAATGAAAACAAATGCGACATGTGAACAATTCTTTATTGCACTTCTCAGTACTTACGATCCCATAGACCATTTAAACCAAATCTGAAAATAAGTTTGGAAATAATTCAAATTAAAATATTTTAGCCTTTTTTACATGCAATCAGTAATATTTGTATTTTATCAATGTCTTTATAATCAATTATTATATTAAAATAAATTTTGAAGATGCCGAAATGACTTCGGCATAATGTTGGGGGAAATAGTCGACGGGATATTTCCTAAGTACCCATTTTTTGAAGGGCTTCTTTTTACATACGATTAAAAAGAAGTCCTTCACTTACTTACTTCCTTTTACATTCACGATTAACATTAGTACTTAGGAGCTATGGAACTTTTTTTTAAATTCTTACTATTTCGTGTTGTTAATTTACTTCGATTTTGAACAACGATAAGCCTCATATTAAATATTAAGAAAATTTACAGATTGAAAATTTCAGACTGAAAACAATTGCAATTTTTGAAAATTTTTATTTTCTACGAGATTAGGTGGTTTTCAGCAGGTTATAAACAAATATAATGAATCTGTTCTTGAAACACTAATTAAGATTAATAGAATGCATAATGAAGCAAATGATATTCTCTTCATAACTATTGCATATTATGTCTTCGACACACCTCAAAAAAAATTTACATTTGTGTTCTTTCTAAACATTAGTACACGAGAGCTGGTAAAGCGAATACTTTGCAATTCAAGAAGAATTGAACCTTCCTTATTTAATCCTTATTTCTTAAGAATTTGAGGAAATAAGGATTTTTACATGTGATATTTAAATTAAAATAGTAAAATCAACCGGAAAATTTGAAATCCAATGTCGAAAATCCAATAATCGAAATCGTAAGAAAAAACTATAATTTAACATTTTTTAAATACTATTTTCATATTGTTAAAAAATATAAAATAATCGCAATAAATTTATCGAGATTTAAAATTAAAACAATACTGTAAGAGTGTAAATCATTAAAAGTTTTATGTTTTACGTAAATCGAATTTTTCGCTAAGACTCAGGCTGCTTGATTTAGTTCAGGGTCAATTTAACCTAATTTTCAGCAATAACAAATAGTTAAATTTATTTAAAGTTAAAACTGCAATAAGGTATGTAGGATTTTAACAAAATGACATTTAGACGCAGAAATCTAAATTTTGTTACGTAAGATTTCAAAAATAAATTTAGTCTCAATGCGTCAAATTTTCAAAAACTGGAAAAATTAAGTCTTAAATGCAATTTGTAATAGTATTTTTCCTTAAAGGAAAATTTTTAACATTTGTTTGCATTTATAACGTTAAATAATTTAATATTCTTATCATAAATTTAAATTTTGTTACCAAAAAAATCTATTTCTAAATTTTTATATTTGAACTAACTAATAAGACAGTGCAAAAAAACACGCAGTACATTTAAAAAGGGATTAGTCATTTTTTTCTACAATATAGTGAACGGAAACTAATCAAACTTATGCTGTTGGACTTTTTAATCTAAAGAACGTTTTATATTCGGATGGATAAACCAGATCATTTAAATTGCTATAAAACTTTTGTACTCTACCCTGCCGAGTAATCTGGTTTTGATTGGATTTGAAGTAAAGTTCTGTATTTTTTTAATTATTTAGGTAACTAAACTAAATATAACCATTTTTAAGTGTTTTAAAAAAGTTGAGTTTCGTAGTACGCGATGTTCTCTAAATGCAAACGAAAATCAAGCTATCAGTAAAAATGATTGATGTACAGAGTTAGTACCAATAGTCTTATTTCTTCCAGATATTAGTATCTTTTACTCAAGTGTAAATTATTAAAAATTATTCTAAAAAATGGTGTGCCTAGCTTCTGGATATTTTACATGATTTTTATGTAATAAATTCATCTATAAGTTTTCACAAAATTTGCAATTATTTTTTTTTTAATTTCAGTTCACTAAGAAATCCATATTGGTAAGTTTAATTTAATAGCTTTTGAAACTGCTACTGGCTTCCCTTTTTTTCAACAATGTAATTTTTTTATATTTCATTTAAATAATCAAATACAGAAATGCATTATTAGAGTTTATTTTTAACAATAGCTAGATTGAAATAGTTGGGAAATATATAAAAGGTTTGATTGTTAAGCATTGTTACGAATAAAAGTTAATTGTTGAAAACAGAAAAGTAATCTATTAAAAACAATTTGTTGGACATTCTTTTTTGAGCTATACTCAGTGTATGTTGTCAAATTTGACGGCGATTTTGAAAAGCTTTAAAAAAGTGCGATTATGAGTGATTTATATCTCCGAACCTTTACGCCTTTCTGGCGAATGCATAGGAAGAAATTTCCTTTGTACAAACAGGCGATTATTAATCACTGGTTAGACCAGATGATGAAGTATCCTCGGCCTATGGGTAAGCCTATACTTTTTATATTCATTCCAATATTTGCAGTCTTGCAAATTATCGAGGTTTTAGTAGACAAAACTTAGTGAAGAAATTTAGACTCTTTCAGCGAAAAAGAATTTCAAAATTTCAAATGTTAGAAGCAAGACAATAAAAATTTGCAATTAACTTAAAAACTAATACTGGCACTAAATGTCATGATCTATATCATTACAATACTATTGAATTGATATATTTTTCTTCGGCTATATTAATACAGTATAAGATAGCACTCTTTTTTGAGGTTATAATTATATGAGCTTATAACGAGATTATAACTTTTCCTTATTTTGCTTTCTGGCTTTTTAATTATTATTTTTTTTTTCAATTTTTAATTTTTTTAATATTTTTAAAGACTATTTACTAACTAATAATTTTTATTTTTCTCTTTAAAAATATTTCTTTTTATTTTTTATTATTTTGGGTAATATGTACTTGCAACTTATGCCCAGTAAATACAACTTATTATAATTTTTCTTTATTTTCTCTTTTTTTTAATTATTTTTTGTCTTTTTATTGGTTTTATTAGAATTGTTTATAAATAGTAATTGTTTTATTAAAATTTTGTAATAAAAGGCGATTTTGAAATTAAAAAAATTTTGAAGGTTCCATCTCTAAAATATAATAGTTTGTAAATGGTCCTTTTTTATGCCAAAATATTTCGATGAAAATCGGCTTTCCCGTTAAATTGTTTTGTTTTCATGAGGGCGCAATTAAATGGTAACAATTTTTCATAACGTAGCCAAATTTCTCCTAAAAATATCTTTCTAAATTCTATTTAGGTCTCTGTCAAAATAAGTGAGTGATATCAAAGAAGAAGCGCAAAGAAAAAAAATAATCCATAGAATAAAGTGTTTTTCAGAAAAATTACACTTAATAGATTTTTAATTTTTTACATAATCTTGTCTACTACTTTTCATACAAAGAAGCAATTTATGTCATGAAAACTTAAAAGACTTCTGCTGCTATTGTTATGATACTAAAGTATAATATAATGTTATGATAGAAGCAAGTTTTAAGTTGATTTTCAATACTATAAAGATTTAATGTTCTTGTGATCCCATATTCTAATTATTTAGTGCAGATGATAATTTAATAAACTTTATCGGACAAGGATGTTCGTATTCTGAATAAACTTTTCAATTTAGAATTTTTATCTTAGATATCAAGATGACAAAATCTATAATGTATGTTCAGATAATCTAGTTAGGTGGCCAGCCAAAAATGCGACAGTAATTATATAAAAGAATTTTTTGCAAAGAAAAATAAAACTGTTTAACCTAGGGCAGTACTTATTTAATAGTTCCTCTTTAAAATTTTGTGAATACACTGCATGCATGAGGATGTTTGAGTTGAAAATCAGTATTATTTTAAGGAAAAAAATGTTCTTCAGATATATACTAACTTCCAAAAATTAAAATTTTAGAAGAAAAAAACTATGATTTATTCTTAAAAATCGGTTTGATTGATGATTTCCTGAAA